>NC_044390.1:95900296-96502839 GCF_006542625.1 Nomascus leucogenys | reverse complement strand
TTTAGGAAGTCTTTTGTACTTTTTTATTGATTTGTCATAGTTGTACATATTTTGGGGGTACCTACAACAATATAATGATCAAATCAAGGTAGTTGGGTCTATCACATCAAACATTTATCTGTTCTTTGTGTTGAGAACGTTACAATTCTTCACCTATGGCTATTTTGTAACATATAATTAATTATCGTTAACTATAATTTTTCTATTGTACTATCAAATACTAAAACATAGTTCTTCTATCTAACTGTGTTTTTGTATTCATTAACCAACTTCTCTTTATTTCCCCTCCCATCTTCCCTTTCCAGCCGCATGTGACTATTATTCTACTTTCTACCTTTATGAGAGACACTATGTCTGCTCCCACATGAGTG
Source organism: Nomascus leucogenys (assembly GCF_006542625.1). Lineage (NCBI taxonomy): Eukaryota > Metazoa > Chordata > Mammalia > Primates > Hylobatidae > Nomascus > Nomascus leucogenys. Next base: position 96,502,468 of record NC_044390.1, on the reverse strand, counting down.
AGAACACACAATATTTGTCTTTCTCTGCCTGGCTTATTTTACTTAACATAATGACTTCCAGTTGCATTTATGTTGCTGAAAATGACAGAATTGTGTTCTTTTTTATGGCTAATATTCCACTGTGTCTATAAACCACATCTGTTTATCCATTTATCCATTAATGAACACTTAGGTTGATTCCATATCTTCGCTATTGTGAATAGAAGTCTTTATGAAGAAAAGTGAACTCGTATAAAATCTGGAGGGGAAAGAATATACCTTCAACACTAAGGCTGTAACCTAATGGAGGCCCTTCATAAATGAACCTGACTATACAAGTTGTTCTGTGTGCAAGGGGCTCTGAATCCCAGCCTCCCGCCTCCCACCAAGCCCCACAGCTGTCAGAGCTGCCACTATAGAGTGAAGGAGCAATTCATTAATTCACACGAAAGACCAAACAGGCTGGCCTCATTTGGGAACCATGGATTTGTGAAAATAAGGACAATTCTGTAAAAATCGTTAATTGTCATGGCTCCAGGGCAACAAAGGATAAAATGTTTCTCAATGTCTCTTTGAAGACATTGCACACCAGAGGACTTTGTGTCAATTCCTGTATGAAGGCTTGTTTGTTTGGCCTGCGTGGTGTTTTTAAGAAAATTTGAATTTGTGACCAGTGTTTAAAAATCAAGGCTTTCAATGTTTGAGAACTAGATTTGTGACTTTCTCCTGGAAAAAAACACCAGAAGACACTGACCCTGCATTCTATCCAAGAATGACAGGTGGATCTGGGTAGGGGAGCCCCATGAATCAGGGCCGCAGTTGGCCATAGCCCCCACCCCTGCCACCATCCCACACTGGCTGTGTTCCCACTGTGTGACCCGCCTGGCTTCCGCAGCATTTGAATTTGAGATCCCTTCCCTGGTACCATATCCTTATATGTGTGACAAGACACAGAGAGCTTACGAGCATGTGAAAATTGCTTGATCTCACCTGGCTTTAATCTCTTTTTTAAGAGAAGCCTCTCCCCTCCCTTTTCCTATTTGTAGCTTCAGATGACAGTTTGTACTTCAGTTGTTCTCTTTGCTGCTGAAAAATCCAATTGTCATGTCTCATGTCACTTTCATCACACAGCAATCTTTGCAAATTAGCCCTCTGGCAGACAGAGCCTCACTATTTAAATCTGCCCCAGACAGCTTCTCAATGGCTAGGTGGGATGTTTCAAGAATAAAAGACAGAGGGGCAGCCACCTTCCGCTGATGAGACCCAGCTTCCTGTGAGCATTTTAGACCTGATGGTCAATTCCTATCATCATATCCCCAAGCATTCTAGCAAAGATGCATGTAGCGTTTCATAGAACGAGTGCCATGCTTCCTACCTAATCACCTGACAAGACTGAGATGTCTGACTATGAATATAGCAGGACTGATATCTGAACTAAAAAAAAAAACAGCATGAGGGACAGATAAGTTTAATCAAGTGAAATTTTAAAGAGGTGGATCATCGATTAGGGAGGTGGGCAGTGAGCTCTTTGTCACTTTCTGTCCTGGAAGACACGCATTATTTTCCCAGCTTTGTTTCCTGTATTTTGGCAGGTCTGCACACAGACACCACAGATATGCACAGACACAGAGAGAGGCTTGTGCCCTCTATGCTGTTTGGATGTCAGTCAGCTGCATAGAACAAAGGTCCAAGTGGAATAGCCTTTAAACTTTGGGATTTGTTTATCTCAGACAAGAAGATGAAGGTAGCTACTGCTTGGCTGGTATCAAGGAGATGAAGGTAGCTACTGCTTGGCTGGTATGATTGATACCATAGGGTCTGAACCTCCTATCTTTCTGCTGTGCCGTCTGGCTGTCACAGGATGGCAGCTAAGCCTCCTGCATCACATCAGTATTCCAGGTGGGAACGAGGAAAGAGGGAGGATAAGAGGCATACGTGTCCTCTAAAACTGCACCTTTGTATCAGGCAAATAACTTGTTTTCTGAAAATTATGTGAAGTAGATTTCTGCTTACAGCTTATTGGCCAGAAATATACACATGACCTCATGTCAGAGCCTTTTGGGTTCTTTTTTTTTTTTGGTGGAAAGGTTGACAACTTGAATGAATTGGTCTCTGTTGGTGAGGAGGAAAAAGGGAACCGATTTTAAGTCAACAGTTTGCAACACTGCCCACAGTCATTGAATCAGGTAGTCACTGAATGCTCATCAATGGAGGACCCAGAACATCTGGGGTCTGTATGGTTAAGTGCAAAAAAAAATAATAAGTAACATTTCAGATGAAAGGAAGGAGAGGAATGAAGAAGGGAAGGGGGGGAGGGAGAGAGGGAGAGAGACTCCCTATCCTATCCTCAAAGCATTCACTTGCTGCTAAAAGAAGCCAATATGCAAATAGGTATTTAAATTAAACAAATGAACAGAATGGTAATGCAAAAGACATGGTTATAGGACACAGTTTATAAGCTCAAACAAGAATGGAGAATGTGGAAGAGGTTAAGGAATATTTCACACAGATATACAGACATATGTGTAAGGTATATTTATACATGATGTGTGCATATATACATATGTATTTGTGTATGTGTACACACACACACACACATTTTGCATATGTAGATCTTCAGTTGGAGTTTTAACTGCATGACAGACACTACACTTCTTTAGCTTCGAGCCACCAGACAGATACCAGGAGTGTTACTTGGTATTTTAATTATAAACAACAGCAACCCAAATTTTAAAGAAATGGAAAAAGAGACCAGGCTCTGTGGCTCATGCCTGTAATCCTAACACTTTGAGAGGCTGAGGTGGGTGAATCACTTGAGGTCAGGAGTTCAAGACCAGCCTGGCCAACATAGTCAAACCCCATCTCTACTAAAAATACAAATATTAGCCAGGCGTGATGGCAGGTGCGTGTGATTCCAGCTACTCAGAAGGCTGAGGCAGGAGAATTACTTGAACCGGGAAGGTGGTGGTTGCATTGAGCCAAGATTGCGCTGCTACACTCCAGCCTGGGTGACAGAGCAAGACTCCGTCTCAAAAAAAAAGAAATGGAAAAAGAAAGAGTTTCCTTAACCTATCTATCTAACTAAAAACATCCAGGGCTCGGACTGGCATCCGTTCTGGCTGGATCCAAGTATTCAAATTATGTCCCCAGGCCTTTCTTTCTGCCTCTGGCTACCACTCAGCCTCCTGGACGCAGAGATGGCCACAAGCAACTCCATCCATTTGACCTTGCAGCCCGTCACACCTGAAGCGGACCCTTGCTCCCCTGGCATCCACACCAGTGCTGTATTCCCCATGGGACTCTGAAGACGGGCAGGGCAGGGTCTTTGGGACAGCCTGGGTCCATGCCCACACCTGTAATGCAATTGGCTGCTGCATTTGAGGCACATGCATCAAGGAGGGGAAGTTCCCTAAAGGGAAGGTTCCATGGACACTCAAGAAAGCAAATGTGTGTAGTGTTTATTCTCCTGCCACCTCTCTCACTCATAGCTTCCTGCCAGCCACTAGCCACCTGAAAGTGGTAAGTACACAGATAGATGGATAGACAGACAGACAGATAATGTGCACCCAGCAAGTGAAGGCGCAAATTGTACTGAGGCTTCAGCACCATGTTTCGTCCTTGGCTGAGGGTTGTCTTGTGCAGGTCTTGCTAGTCGCATCCATCAAATGGGCCACCCTGTGCTCAGCCGGTGTCCTCCATGCAGTTGGTTTTCAGTGCCTGTCAGCATGGTGTGGCACGGTCCATTCACTGTGTCAGAGGCTGAAGATCCTTGTCTTCTCACTGCGTGCTTCCTCCAGGACTGCAGCTCTTTTGTGAGCAGGCAAGCGTTCCCACTGGGCATAGTGAGAATTCCACCCTAAATCCCCCAAAGCACAGCATCTTCCTAGAGATTCATCCCGTCTGTTTACAGCCCATCTCTGTGTGTGTGTGGCTCCCTGAGAAAGAGGGTCATTTGTTCTCTGCGCGGGGATTCTCAGTCCCCTCCTGTTGAACCCTGCCCTGCCTCTCACTCAAAGCCGTGCTGGCCCTGTCTTTCCATACTTGTGGCTACTTTCACACCAGAAGACCTCAGTTAATGCCTGTTGAATCACATCTTATGACAGGAGCATCCCAGCGATGCCTGGTCCTAGAGCTTACATGGCGTATTAGTCCATTCTTGCATTCCTATAAAGAAAGACCTGAAACTGGGCAATTTATACAGAAAAGAAGTCTAATGCACTTGTGGTTCTGCAGGCTGTGCAGGAAACACAGCGCTGGAATCTGCTCAGCTTCTGGGGAGGTCTCAGGAAGCTTTCAATCATGGCAGGTGAAGGGGAAGCAGGCATATGTCACATGGCCAGAGCAGGAGCAAGAGAGGGAGCAGGGAGGTGCCACACACTTTTAAACAACCAGATCTTGTGAGAACTCACTCATATTTGCAAGGACAGTGCCAAGGGGATGGTTCTAAACAATTCATGAGAAATCCACCCCTATGATCCAATCACCTCTCACCAGACCCGCCTCCAACATCAGGGATTACAATTCAACACGAGATTTTGGCGGGGACACAGACCAAAACCATAACACAGGGCTTTTCCCTAAGACTGTGTTTACTAAAGCAAAATATACAAGATGATATGATAATATCTGCGTGAGTGTTTTTTTTATTGTAAGAATTTTAATTATTTAAGAATTTTTAAGATGTTTTTATTTTAAAAATTATTTTTATATGAATTATTAAAATATAGAATGAGTACATGAAGCCTTGAGTGACTAGAGTTTAGGAAAGTTCCATCTGAGGGACTGCTCTCTCGGTAGGTGTGGGTATGGGGGGCGGGTGGACAGTGCTGGGTGGGCATTGCAGGGGGAAGGAGATGCACTGCCTGGATTCCCTGTCCAGGAAGGCTGTGCTGCCCCCCTGCAGCCCGTGTGCTCATCAGACAGCCTCCATTCAGCTCCTCTCAGACATCAGTTCTACCTCTAGTGCCAGGAGCTGCCTCATCCAAGGTCACGCCCTTTCCAGAGAAGCACACACCCAGTGATTGACACATTGAGGTAAGGTAGAAAGATCTGCCTGCCTCAGCCACCTCTGGGATCCTCTTACTGGCAGTTCTTCCTCCAAGGCTCCCTGCAGGGTGACAGGGGCTTGGTTGGGCTTGCACCTCAGTGCAGAAGGGGTCTCTTCTCCCCTTGCTCCATCCTGGTTCCTCTTTCTTCCTCTGACATGTGATTATCCCTAACAAACACCTTGCATCCAAAATGCCACCCCAGTGTCTGCTTTCAAGAAACCCTCCTAGGACAGGCATTTATTATTCTCCAATTTGTTCTTAAGGCCTTAGCTTTGGATAGGACTAGTCAGGTCTCTTAAGACAAATTCTTTCTTGACAAGCGTTTTTGGTGCCTAATCTTAGGGAAAGTGGTATCTTAGCTGACCTGTGATGGCAGCTGGACTGCCTCTAGCAAGCAAGTGAGCTTGTGTCCCCAAACATCTACACCTGACAACTATATTGCATGTGGACTCCGAAGCACATAAAATCTAACACCGTCAGCTCGATACTGAAATAAATGAGAAGCAAAGGTGATTTTTCTTTAGCCATGGTCTCTTTAAGCATGCAGTTGAATTGCCTGAGTAGAAGGAAATGCTGTACATTCATTTGAAAATGCAGACAGAATTATTAATTGATAGTGATGATCATTGCTAAATCTAACAATGGTTTTCTCAACTCCCATCTGACAGGACAAATGAAAGTGAAAGTGTTTGGATAAACATAAGCTCCCCTCTCCAGTCTAGGTGAGACTGAGTTTCCCCTTCAGTGGATTTCCATGAGAGTTCTCACTTCCACTGGAATGTGGTCTCCATGAGTGCAGAGACCTTTCCGATTGTGGTCATTCCAGCAGCTTGAACAACACCGGCTATAATGATGCCTGGAATGAACGCACCTTCTTCAAGGAGTAAAAGGTCTACTCCTTCCATTTTTGTATAAGGGTCCATGGTGAGGAGAGATGTCAGAATCCAATGCCAGACAATGTGAGATAAAAGCACTAACTTTCCAGGGAATAGCAATTAACATCACCTCAGCGCCCATAAACACTAACAAAACTTATTTCAGGCTTGATTCCCGATTGCAACTACAAAATTACACTATACGTCTCCCCAAATACCTCTGCATGCTTTGCATAGGCATAGTCCTAAATACTTTGCATAAATGATCTGAGTTCATCAGCACTGCAAGTGCTAGGACTGCCTCATACAGTTGTACAGGTTGTACACTGAACAATTTAAAGATGTACCACATTAACTACGTGAGTGATATTACCTAGAGTTGTTCAGTGCACCATCTGCACACTATACCCAGCGGACTGACCATCACTCAAAGAGAGTTACAATTATTGACCATTTTATTGTTTAAAAACCTGAGGCTCAAAGAGTTAAGTATTGTATAACACAACTAATACCATATCGGGATTCTATTCCAAGTGTAATTCACTCTGAAGTCCATTTACTCAACCACTACATTTCACGGCTTATTCTGCTATCTTATCTGCACTGTTTGTGATGAACAAATGACTTTCCACACTAAAAACTCTTCGTGAGTGACATGAACTGTTAAGGTTAATAGATGGATGTTTGAAGCCTCAGATAAAAGAAGATGCAGTTCATTCTGTTTCCTTCACATGAAACTGATAACAAACATGCCTAACTGGTTGTATGAGAAAAGCAAACTTCTTGATCAAATTCTTTTTCCCTGCGGCTTCCTGAGATTTTAGTAAATCACTCACCATGCCCAAAACGAAAAAGGCAACATTGACTTAAAGTTTATCTTTAATTATATTTAAATCACAAGGCTTAACTGAATGTATTGACATTTATACCAAGAAATTAATTGACATTCTATTAACCTCAACCAGCAAATTAATTCTTCAACCTCAGACCTTGAGCACTTGAAGGCCGAAACACAATTATGTATTGATCATAGACATGACATAGCTTTTTCACTTGGGAATTTAACAGCTAAGCCTAAAGAAACAGAATCATCTCTTTCATATAAGGAATCAACTAGATACATATTGGAGTTATTTTTTTTTACCACAAAAGAATCAAACATCTGAGCCTCTCAGCACTTTCATTTGTCATATCAGATGGGAGTTGAGAAAACCATTAGTAGATTTAGCAATGATCATCACTATCAATTAATAATCCTGTTTGCATTTTCAAATGAATGTAAAGCATTTCTTTTACTCTAGCAATTCAACTGCATGCTTAAAGAGATCGTGCCTACATAAGGAAAATGGTCTTTGCTCATCATTTATTTCAGTATTGAGCTGACGGTGTTAGATTTTACGTGCTTCAGAGTCCACATGCAATTTCGCTGTCAGGTGCAGATGTTTGGGGACACAAGCTCACTTGCTTGCTGGAGACAGTCCAGTTACTATCACATATGAGCTGTGATATCGCTTTCCCTAAGGCTAGGCACCAAAGACACTTGTCAAGCAAAGCTGCCTTCTTTTGACCTGGTGACGTATCCTGCTTAGATGGAGCGTAGAGAAATTTTTCCTAATGTGTTTTGTCTAAAAGTACTAACACAATAAACAAAGATGGAGGAAGGGGTGTATGAAGAAGCACTGAGTTGCCAGATGTAGCAGATGAAAAACTTCTAATTAAAAATTCTTGAGAACAAAGTCAACTGGGAAATGCTGTACCATGTGCAACTGTCAATTAAAGTTAGAAGGTTGAAGGAGTCTGCAGGAAGAGCTGGTACTTCAAAGATAGACACTTTTTCTAATCCCTGAAGAGGAGAGATTTAGATATTCAGAAACTAATTGTGTATAATTGATTTGCTTACCTTCCTTGCCAATTCTACCATATTCTGATTTTGTGTTTTCTGCCCAAGTCTCATCTAGGGCTTCATCACAGATGCTGAGCAGAAAGAGTTTAAGGCATCCCAGATACCTGTTTATGCAGACAAGATGTGATCCCGAACAGTCTGCAGCCCTAGCAAGAATGCTAATGTGTCTGTGGCATACAAATTGTTTTTTTTATAAGAAAAAACTCCCAACAAAAAAAGAAATATATAAAAATAAAATATATCTTCATTTCCAGGCGCATATTTTTTTTAAATGTCATGATGTGGAGATGAAAGAGTTAGCTTTATTTTCTTTCTATATTTGTGTGTAGCAGAGATTCCAGCTCACGTGTGGAAAACACTTTCAGACGGGGGTGGGTGGGTGGGTGGGGGCTGCTCCAGGAGGACTTCAAGGACATTTCACTTTGAAATAGAATGTTGCCTCGCTTTTGAGGCTCCCAGTTCTTCCTCCCACCACATCCCCAACTCCCTTGTACTTCTGAGTGTTGGAAACTCTCTTTAACCAGGAATAATAGGTATCCATGAAAGATCATTTAAAGTCACTCTATGCAAGACGAGTTGAAAGGGCGTAATAAAAATAGGAATCAACAAGATTTGATTGGGAACCGATCTTTAGAAATGACTTATCTTTAGAAATGACACTTGAAACCAAAAAGATAAGGTATTTTATCTTAAACAAGAGTTATAATTAGAACCATGGGTTTATTCCTAAAGACTGAGTGAAACCAGTATGGATTGCGTTGGAGAAGCAACCTCTCAGAAAAATAAATAAATAAGTAAACAAGACCGTGAACACTCCCTCAGTTTTGATTGATTTTGAAAAAGTAATCTATGTCTTCATCAAGTTTTCTAAAAGGCTTATCTTGAGCTTTTGTCAGGCACATCGCGTGTTTTTGAAGTGCCAAATTTTCATCATCCTTGTTGATTTGCCTCTTTTTTGAACCCTAACATATTTAATTCTACCCTATTCTTGTCTGTCAGTCATTTTATGTGGGGATCAAGTAGTACAAATGGTTTTCTCCAAGATTTCACTCACTGTTTTTATGAAATATGACATCTTTTAAAAGATTCTAAATATCTCTTTGCAATAGAGTTGTGTGATATTTGCATGTTATTGTATTGTGTATAAAGGCAGCAGCCAACAATAGCGTTTGCGATGGACATTTGGGTTACAAATACTAAGTGGGAAGAGATCATTAAATGGGGCCTGACTTTATGTCAGTGGCACATTCCATAATTCATACTAAGATACAAGAAAACCCTATATTTACTCATATGTCTTCCCTGCCTCCAGTTTCTCCATTTGCCCTTTATTTCCGCAGGGAAAGCTGCTCTCTACGCTTTAAAAGTTTTGTGATGATGGGGCCAGGCACAGTGAATATCTCCATGGTGTCTCCTCCCTTGCAAATCTGCAGTAAGCAGTAGCCAGTGAAGAGAGACACTGGGCAGGAAGAGGGTGATTCTATCAACAGGAGCTTAGAAAGATCTAAACAGAATCTCATATCTATACACCATGAGCATCAGTCCTGCCAGTTCCCCTGCTGTCCATGCAAGCTCACCTGTGTCTCCTGCAGTCTTACTTCATTTGAATTTCTTAGCTGCTCTACATACATCCTCTCTGGTTTGCCTCTGATACATTCCCAACACTCCAAACACTGTTTTCAAGCCATTAACCACTCAGTGGACATCCCTTTGAATGTGGAGGACTCAAGGGGGCTGCTTAGCAGTGGAAGTGTCCTGGTGCACCCCAGGATGCCGTGAGCACAGGAAGCTGCGTTTGTGTTTCTAGATGAGAGCGCTCCCATTCACACATTGACTGCTCGCTTGGCCACACCTTTTCAGACCCCAGCAGTGAGCCTACACAAGGAGGAGTTATGTGTCGTGACACAGGCTCAACAAGCCACCTTCATCATCAGGGCAAGGCAGGAAAAAGCTGCCATTGTACAGTGGGAGACGTCCAGGAAAAGGGTCAGGAATGCCTTGGCTAAGAGGTTGGCAGCCATGTTGACCTCATCCCTGTTTGGACGGACTTTCTGACAGCAGCCTTTCCTGATCTTCACCCTTCCATGGGCTGAACTAGAGAGCATTCTCACTGCAAACTCACTTAGCATGCCCTGGCCAGAGTCCCCAGCTGGGTGATCAGATGGAAGGTGGGTGTGGCTACAAGTTTCAGGTGGAGCCTGTCCCACCATCCCATTGTGAAAAGAGCAAAGAATCCCTCCTCACTCCCCTCGTCGCTGTGAATAACCCACCCATGCCTCAAGGAGATGCCCCACCTGGTGCTTTCCATCCTCATTGAACCCGCCTTTGGGTCTTTACATGAAAGATCTCAGTGCAGAAAAGTAGCGTTTTCTGCTGGAAGAAAGAACATAAAATGACCACTTCTGACCAGAAGCCCACCCAGGCCGGAGAAGGACCCCCGCTAAGAACAGTTAAACTCACCTAAGGATCTTAGACATGAAGCAAGTCCAGCTTCTCTTTGGAGGTTGTGGGGTGTGTCTCTGGCTGTGATCATCACTGGGGCTTCCATTTGGCCGTTATACATAGGCAGGGCCTGGGTTGACAGGTGTCCTGCAGCATGTGCAGTGGTTCCATATCACGAAGAATTGTCCCTTACTCTGTGTGACATTCCAGTGTCCTATGGACAGTTTTGTAGGACCCATAGCTCATCTGAAAAAGATGTGTTTTTTTTTTGTTGTTGTTGTTTTTCTTCTTTTTTTTCCCACTGCAACAGGTTATAATTTAGCTTGGCCTATTTTTTCCTGTATAAATTAAGATTATTTTGTGCTTATTATTATCTACACAAATAAGCCTGGTCTATGAATTCTTATCCTTATGGCAAGTTTTATTCCAGTGCCTGTGTGGCTTCTGCCCTTTCATTTATTTTCCATTTCTTCTTATTCAGAATACTCTCAAGTCAACTCTTAAAATTAAACTTATTCATTCTCAGTGGGAGTGAGTATTTGACTACCTCATAATGTCTCCTAGTGAAGCTATTCCCAAGCATTTTCATAGTGAAATAGATGTCATTTGGTTATTTTAAAAGTTTTAATAATTTTCCATTTCTTACACAGTAAAGGCCAGGCACTGGCCAGCTTTTCCTGGAAGGGGTGAGATAGCAATATTTTAGGCTCTGTGAGCCATATACTTCTTATGCTGCATATTCTTTTTTTTAAGTTCAAAAATATAAAATCCATTTTTAGTTCAGGAGCTGCACATAAACAAGCTGTGGCTTGGATTTGACTGGCCAGAGTTTGCTGACTGTGAAAGACACAACGCTCAATGTGACTTTAAAAGACTTAAAATGTCCTTAAAATTTGCCATTTTAGCCATTTTTAAGTGTACAGTTCAGTGGAATTAATTACATTCATAATGTTGTACCACCATCACCACTGAAACATTTTCATTACCCCAAACAGAAACTCTGTAACCATCAGCAATAACTCTATTGTCCCCCCACCCAGCCCCTCTAAATATACTTTCTGTCTCTATGGATTGGCCTATTGTCAGTGTTTCATATTAGTGGAATTATACAATATTGTACTGTGTGTCCGGCTTATTTCACTTCCCATGATGTGTACAAAGTTCACTTACGCAGTACTATGACTCGGAACTTCTTTCCTTCTTATAACTGAATAATATGCCATCATGTGGATATACTACATTTTGTTTATCCATTCATCTGTCAATAGACAGGTTGTTTTCAACTTTGGCTACTGTGATACTGTGAATAAACTTACAATGGACATTTAAAAAAAAAAAAAAGCTTGAAATTTCTTCTACCCACAGCTCAACAGCATCTCCTTCCTCAATCCCAAGCCCTCTGGGTAGTTCAGCCACCTGGGTTTTTTTTGTCTTTGTTTTTCTGGTCCATTTTCCTCTCTCCAGCAACAGAGCATTTGTGCCTGCAGTTCCTTCTGCCTGGAATTCCCTTTGCCTCTATCCATTCTTCATTGGGATTCACATCCCAAGCATGGTCTCCTCTGAGAAACTGTCCTTAGCCTCCCTGGCTACACTCAGGTCCTCTGAGATAGACTCTTATTTCACCAAATACCTCTGCTCTTCTTCTTTTCTTACAGTTGCCAATTTACGTTGGTCGATGTGATTGTTTATTTAATGTCCACCTCCCCTACAGACTGTATGCTCTAGAAAAGTGACAGTCTTCAGCAGTGTCCTCTGGGATCTGGAATAAAGAAGCCCTGGTATGTGGTGTCTGCCAATTTTCGTAGTATAAATACTCCACTGTGGCCAATTTCAAACTACCAAAGTAATGTCACTGCACGTGGAGCTGGAGAGAGAGTGCAGAATCAGCTCCCAGGAGCCAGTCCCAGGCCACCACCTGATCTTCATCTTCTTTAGCTCATCTTTAACCCTACGTCTCCATCACCAAGAACAGTAACCAACAAACAACAAGCATTCCAGAAATCTCATTGGAATGACTGAAGCAATGAGGAAAATAAAGGAAATGAGGGTTGAAGGAATGAGGAAAATAAAGGAAATGAGGATTGAAGGAATGAGGAAAATAAAGGAAAACTGAGCAATGAAACCCAGAAATAAAAGGAAGATGTGGGCCGGGCGCAGTGGCTCACGCTTGTAATCCCAGCACTTTGGGAGGCCGAGGCGGGCGGATCACGAGGTCAGGAGATCGAGACCACGGTGAAACCCCGTCTCTACTAAAAATCCAAAAAATTAGCCGGGCGTGGTGGCGGGCGCCTGTAGTCCCAGCTACTCGGAGAGGCTGAGGCAGGAGAATGGCGTGAACCCGGGAGGCGGAGCTTGCAGTGAGCCGAGATCGCGCCACTGCACTCCAGCCTGGGCGACAGAGCAAGACTCTGCCTCAAAAAAAAAAAAAAAAAAAAAAAAGAAGGAAGATGTGCAGCACGACTTGGCTCAAGCTACAGCCTTTGCAGTTGTTCTTTTCCAGAATGACTCTGGTTACCAGACCTCAGGGTATTATAAGGTAGAAACAGGGGGCACAAGAAGACAAATTTATGATGACACAAATCACATTATAAATACATTAAAAGGATCATGCATATTTGACTTCATAATGAGAAGTTTTTGTACTGAAAATGCTAAGAAAAAGTCAGGAAAAGGATGTTAGTAATGGGAAACTTTAATCCTGTGATAATGTCCAAGAGGAAACAATTTGGGTAATGTCTTGACTTTAATCTTGATAATGAAACGTGAAGGTGGGAATGGGAGAGGATGACAGCAGATCTTCCACTGGAGCCTGACTCAGTCCGTAAAATTCTTCCAAAGTGGAGCTAGCACCTCTTGGGACCTGAAATAATGGCCTCCTTTCCCCATCACTCACTTCTCTCTCTCTTTCTCTCTTTTCTTTCCCTCCTTTCTTTTCTTTCTTTGTCTCACTCTTTCACCCAGGCTGGAGTGCAGTGGCACAATCTCAGCTCACTGCTGCCTTGACCTCCCAGGCTCAAGCGATCCTCCCACCTCAGCTTCCTGAGTAGCTAGGACTACAGGCACATGCCACCATGCCTGGCTGATTTTTGTATTTTTATTTATTTAGTTAGTTAGTTTTTGTAGAGACAGGGTTTCACCATGTTGTTCGGAATAGTCTCAAACTCCTGGGGTCAAGCAATCCTCCCGCTTAGGCCTCCCAAAGTGTTAGGATTACAGGCGTGAGTCACCGTGCTGGGCCTCGTTTCTTATTTATTGCCAGAACCTTTCATGTAGCATTTGTTAATTGACTTCGGCATCTGCCTTACTTTAAAAATCCCTTCAGTTTCTCTAGAAGCAGACTCTGAGATTGGGATTTGTGTGCAATTGATTTATGAAGGAAGTGCTTCCAGGAGAACCCAGTAAGTGCTCAGGGAAAGGAAGACGGGAATGGGTGGAGAACCCAAATGAAATTCCAGATGAAGTCGCGTGCAGGGTAGCTTCACCCTGATCCATGGGGGGCAGCTCTGGAGGGCAAGTGATCCTGCTGCCTTTGGTACCCCATCGAGAGGCACAGGAGCAGGACTTTCACCTCCAGCATCGGACTCTGCGTGAGGGCCCCTCCAAGGGCCAGGAACTCTCAGGCATTTTAGGCTCTTTGTGTTTGTGGGCAAGGAGGCTTCAGAAACTAAAAAGTGTCATTAAGGAAAGTTGCAGGTACTTTTGTTAAGAACAAAAGCACACGTTGGAAGCCAGTGTGAAGGAACACAGGAACAGCTGTTTAAAGAGAAATGCAGAGATTTGAGTGGAATGCTGACACTATCCACCATAATTTGCTGCCTAAAAATAAATATTGTCTCATTCAGGTAACCTTTGGAAGGTGTTCTGAATTGTTGGAAGAAAGTCTCCAAGGAAAGGGTCGTTCAGATACTAGAGTCGCCTTCTCTCTAACTTCACTTTTGTTTTCAAAATTTTACCAATTTATGCTTTAGAGTACCATCTGGAAAAACTCAAGTTGGAAATAGAATTTCACTCTCCGCTTCCCCCACCCACCCCTCCACCTTACCCCAAGCACTCACACAGGCGCTGGCAGCCGGTTGCCCACGTAGGCGGTTGCAGAGTGAGGTTTGATTGTTGGTGTGCTTTTTAAAGGACCTATCCTACTATGTTGAGTTTCTATTCTGGAAAAAAAAGATACAGGTAGCTTTAAGACGCATTGATTTGCATCTCAAATATTTAGCTCTAAATAGTTCTTATGCTCAGAGGTCAATGTCTGCATTGTTGTACAAAGTCCACAATGTCTATTTTTGATCTCTCCAAATGAATGGTAATCTTTCCTGTCTAATACGGTAGTTTCCACAGCTTTATTTGATTTTTAGACACATTATCAGACTTAAAGAGTTGGTAGAAGAGTTTAAAGGCAAAGCTAATTGCAAAGTCTCTTGTGACAAAAATGTACCAGCTCTGCTTCTGCAGAATTTATTTGAAGCATTCATATCAGTTTCTGGGTCTCAGGTAAGCTCTGTATAACATACTTCCCTACATTTATAGTGGGGGATGGAAAGGTGCTTCAGTGGTCTTCATTCTTATAAGCATGCATGTTCTTGCACTGGAAAAAGAGGTGGGAGCATATTAGGCAGAAATCAAGAGTGGACATTCTGCTGTCAGATCTCTTGACTCCTCCATTTATTAGTTGGGTAACCCTGGACAAATGTTTAGCTTCACGGAGAATAGATTTCTTACCTGGAAACTGGGAGTAATAATGTCACCTTATTCATTGGAATGCTGTGAAGATTACATGGAGTAAGACATAAAAAGCTTTTAAAAGAGTGTTTGGCACATTAAAAAAATACCCAATAAAGGCTGGGCACTGTGCCTCACACCTGTAATCCCAGCACTTTGGGAGGCTGAGGCGGGCAGATCATGAAGTCAGGAGTTCGAGACCAGCCTGGCCAATATGGCAAAACCCCATCTCTACTAAAAATACAAAAATTAACCACGCATGATGACTCACGCCTGTAGTCCCAGCTACTCGGGAGGCTGAGGCAGAAGCATCACTTGAACCCAGGAGGTGGAGGTTGTAGTAAGCTAAGATCGTGCCACTGCATTCCAGCCTGGGTGACGGAGTGAGACTCTGACTCAAAAAAAAAAAAAAAAAAAAAAAAAAATTATATATATATATATATATACACCCAATAAAGTTTAGTTTTTGCATCACTCTGGAAATAGATGCAGGAGAGTCCTAAAATAAGATTTGTCCTATTCTTTTGGAAAAGATATTCCTTTTTGGCCTTGAGGTCTGCTGAGGGGGTCCTGCAAGGTTCGCTTTAATTTTTGTTCTCAGGTCTCTGAGCCTCAGCCCTGAAGGACAGGGTCCTTGTCTGTGCCTGGACTGAGCTGGACCCTTGTTTTCTGAAAGGACATTTCAGGCTGTTGCTTATGGCCAACAGTTTTGACTTCATCTATTTAAGTGCATCCGTTTCTGGTGGAAAGCTTTAGATTTTGAGACCAATGCACAAAGGAGTCTGCACAAGTGAGCATTACTGGGGAATGAGAAGAGCTGTCTGTGTTGGGAAGGAGCTGTTCATTGGCTCTGCGCGAGAAGATTAGACCTCCAAGAGATGCCTCCAAATCCACGCCTGTGGAGTCAGTCAGGAGGTATTTGAGCTGTATGTAAAGGCTGAGCTCCCTACTCTGCTTCCTTTTTCATTGCCCTCCGTACAATGGATGATGGCAAGCAGGTCAGGGAAGATGTTTGGTTTACCCATGCTAAACACAAAATAGCAACCACACCAGTGGACAAAACTAAACTACAGGCAGTTCCCATTCCCAGAATGCTTCCAGGTTCACAAGCCTGACATAGCCCCATGCCTTTCTCCTGGTGATTGCACTTTGTCCTCCAAGCAAAACCTGCCCGATCTCAACTGCAATGCTGCCTTCTCTGTGGAGCCCCGAAATCACGCCCTGCCCACCTTGATTGCTACCTGTTTGACTCAGCGATGGGGAGGAGAAGAGGGGGGCTGGCAGGATGGGACTCTTGTTTCTGAATCCAAACTGTTCAGAAGTGATGTTTGAACAGTTTGGGTTCCTTCAGACCCTGTGTCTCCTTGCCTGAAACTCTGTTCTTGTCACCTCTTTATTCATTCTCACAGACGTCTAAAATTCATGTTTTTTAAATTTTCCTTGCTTCATACATTTTACCAATCATCTGCCCCAAATAGACTTAGTGCATTCCACCTCTAATGCTGTTGTTTACTGAATACTTCCAAGAGCACAGATATCCATACAGTTAAGCTTTTATAAACCTCTAACATAGTTGTTCACAATCCTGTTTGCATGTTGGAGTCTTCCTGGATAAAAAGAAGAGAGAAGGAAGGAAGGGCGGGAGGGAGGGGGAAAGGACAGAAACTGATTCCTGGAGTTACAGGAAAGAGGTCCCGATCCAGACCCAAAAGAGGGTCCACAGTGCAAATCAAAAGCAAGTTTATTAAGAAAGTAAAGTGGTAGAATGATTTGTAATACTTTGGGTATATACCCAGTAATGGGATTGCTGGATCAAGTGGTATTTCTGGTTCTAGATCCTTGAGGAATTGCCACACTGTCTTCCACAATGTCTGAACTAATTTACACTCCCACCAACAGTGTAAAACCATTCCTATTTCTCCACAGCCTCGCCAACATCTTTTTTTCCTGACTTCTTAATAATTGCCATTCTGACTGGCATGAGATGGTATCTCATTGTGGTTTTGATTTGCATTTCTCTAATGATCAGTGATGATGAGCTTTTTTTCATATGTTTGTTGACCACATAAATGTCTTCTTTTGAGAAGGGTCTGTTCATATCCTTTGCCTATTTTTTGATGGATTTGTTTTTTTTTTCTTGTAAATTTGTTTAAGTTCCTTGTAGATTCTGGATATTAGACCTTTGTCAGATACATAGATTGCAAAAATTTCCTCCCATTCAGTAGGTTGCCTGTTCACTCTGATGCTAGAAAAAAAAAAAAAAAGTAAAGTGGTGAAAGGACAGCTACTTCATAGACAGAGTAGGATGTTCCTGAAAGTAAGAGGAGGAAGGCGTTCACCCTAGGTACAAAGCTTGTATATTTGGGGAGGTCTGTTCTGCTACAAGGGTTTGTGATAAAGGATTAATTTTCTTATTACTATATTTTGCAAGAATCGATATTACTATCTTTAAAGAAAATTAGGAATGTCTTTGTTCTCAAGATACCGGGATATCGGGACACTCCAACTCTGGGACTGTTTAGTAAACATTATTAATTTGTTCCCTTACCCATAAACATCTTGAGGCTGGGAATGCAGCCCAGCAAGTCCCAGCCTCACTTTCCAGCCCTCACTCAAGATGGAGTCGCTCTGGTTCGAACGCCTCTGACATATCTCCCCCTTCCCTTTACAACAAGATCCTTAATCCGAAGGGTTGCAGAGGGATGAAGATCCATCTTCTGTAACTTCTTCAGACTGAATAGGAGTGATGATATTCCTGCCTAACTATGAGGATCTCTTGCATTCAGGGTAGAGAGAAGCTCAGTCGGAGAGCATTGGTATGGTGAGGGTTGTTCATAACTCCAAGTTGCAACAAAAGGTGATATCTGGAAGATTAACAAGTGCCCAATTTCAGAAAGCGTTGAGTGAACTTGTGTTTCATTCCTACACAAAGAGCGCAACTACAATATATTCCACAACAGCAAAGCACAATGAGTAAAATCATTCCAAGTAAACTAAGCAGAAAGGCATTCCACGAACTGGGCAGTTGTTGGAACCAAACTGAGATACGGTTGACTGATAGTGCGGCAATGGCAGAGATGTGAGTGTGTAAAGCTTTCATAGCCTGGGTAATCTTATGTGAATAGTCTGGAACATACACACAACATTCGGCTTTGATCAAAGCACAAGTTCCCCCTTGGGCCGCTGTTAAAATGTCCAAAGCCATAGGGTGTTGTAAGGCTACCTGCCTAATCTAGAAGTTTCCTCAGTTAGGAGGGTACGGCCAGGGCGTGTATTATTGAAAGCTGCATCAGTGTGCTTGGCTGAGGCTTTAACTTGTAACTGGATACTGATTGTAGGTTCCTGTGGGGAAAATATAGCTGTCGGATAGAACCACTAAGATGCCCGTTTTTGTCACCTATGGTGAGCTTTTACAGTTTCCCAGTTAGATGGGAGAGAGTCCAATTTGGTGAGGATGCATCCTGGGAGATAAGCACGACCGCACGTACATCTTCCAGTCCAGTTATAAGGTAAGTATGGCCAGCCATGTGTTCCACAAGCCCATAGCCATCCCCAAGGAGAAAGGTAGTCACTCATTTTTGGCAAATTATCTTGCCATCCCATCCACCTCTGGTGTGTTAGAAGAAGGGTCTGATTACGTTGTTGAGGTGACAGCCATCCTATATCATGGGTTTCAGTCTGGTGGTGACTACTATTGTGCCTTTCAAAACATACAGGAGCTTTGCCTGATACCTGCACTGGAACAGCTGTCATTCGCCCACATTCATCATGTATAGCATAACCTAAAGTTGGGGTAGCTTAGCTATTTTCTAATTTGGTTAAAAAGGTGCCTTCTTGTCTCTTTATAGGAGGGGAAGGGGCTAAGGCCCGTGTGGCTATGATACATGGGAAAAGAGGGATTATGTTTATGGTGTTCAGTTTCCCAGTCATAATAAAATCCCCATAAACTTGGGTAGGTTGGTTGACTATACCAGGGCAACTGGAAGTGGAGGAAAATGGCAATTCTCCACATACCCAACAATTTGTCTGATTATGCAGAGAGGCTGAAGTCTGGGCCCACTCAGTAAATAAGTCATTCTGCATGGTTCCAACTTATACCCAAAAGTAGAATATACCAATCCATGTCTTTATGTTACCCATCCCCTTCATTTCTTCTAAACAGGAGTTGGAGGTCACTGATTGGCTCACGGGATAAAGTGGGATCAGTCTCTTGTATTCCATTGGCCTGTGGGACTTCATAAGAGACAGGTTTAATTCGAGATAAGTGGGCCCAACTGTTTATTCCCAGAAGTTTAACTGCAGTTAACTATGGAAAACTTGATAGGGTTCCTTCCATTTTGGGAGAAAGTTGATCTGCTGGGGATCCTTCCTTCCAATTATTTAATAGGATCCAACTTTCCTGCTGGGTTGTAACAAGATTCTCTTCCTTAGCTGGGGAAGAGAAGTCTTTGATTTCCATATTCAAGGAGTGTGTTTTGCACTTGTTCTAAGTTGATCACATAATTCTGTAGCTTGAAAGTATCTATGTCTATTAGAAGGCCTGTAGTTAAGAAAGGTCTTCCATTCATTATTTCAAAAGGGCTGAGGTGCAGATTTCCCTTAGGGGCCACTCGAACCCATAATAAGGCTACAGGTAATAAAGACGGTCAGATTTCTGATGTTTCTTGGCATAGTTTAGCAACAGTCCTTTTGCCCTTTCTACTTTCCCTGAAGACTGTGGCCTCCAAGCCAAGTGAAGGTGGTACTGAATTCTTAGGGCTGAAGATATGTTTTGGGTAATTGTCGCTGTGAAAGATGGGCCATGGTTCCTCTGTAAGCCCTTAGGCAGCCCAGAGCTAGGAATTATTTCCTTTAGCAAGAGTTTAGAAACCTCAATTGCCTTTTCAGACCGTATGGGAAAAGCCTCGATCCAACCGGTAAATGTGTCAATGAATACTAATAAATATTTAAACTCTTTACATGGGAGCATTTGAGTATAACCTACTTGCCAGTCTTTGCCAGGGTACGCTCCCCTATGCTGAGCAGGCCTTACTAGAGCAGGAGGTGAAGGTTGGTTATTTGGATTATTCCCAACACGTAGTTCACAGGCCCGAGTTACCTGCTTTATTGTTTTAAATAAGCCTTTTCCTATAAAAAGGAAAGATATTCATTGAAACAGGGAATCTCCTCCCCAATGAGTAGAGTCATGCAAATGCTTAACTATTTTCCACTGATTAGCAGCTGGTGTTAAGAGTTTGTTGTCCTTTTTCCTTGGTGCACAAAGCTACTTCTGCCTGTAAACCATTCTACCTCAGGATTATCTAGAGCCTCATCTTTTAAATATGGATGGTTGGAGTAAACTTGCTCCATAACTTGAATATGAGAATGACCTAGGGTGCCTGTGGGTTCAGGCAAATAGGTAGCTGGATTCAAAGTCTGGCATACTTTAAGTGTTATATCAGGAGTGCCTAGCAACAAAGCCTGGTATTTGTTCACAGGAAAGGAGAAGGAGCAATTTCTGTCTGCCTTATAATTTCAAAAAGATACTACTGTTTGCAGCTGAGTTAATACATCCTTTCCCAACAAGGGGTGGGGCATTTAGGAGAAAACCAAAGTCCCTGAGGAGCAGCTTAAAGGATAAGTAAAATGGCATCCATGGACTTGTCCATCTATCCCCTTGACCGTACAGTTTGGGGATGACTGAGGCCCATTATAATGGGTGAAAACCGAGTAAGCATTCCAGAAGGAAGTTAGTATTCTTACCTGCCACATCAAGGGTTACCCGAGGCTCCTCCAGAGATATGGCTAGTTGTCCAGTGGGAGCTATGGTGGAAGGTCTCGGGCCCCGTCACTCAGGATTGCCTGGCTATTTCGGCTTTCATCGGTTCAGGTGCCAATGGCTCCCTCTGGGATGCTGGGCAATCCCTCTTCCAATGGCCAGTTTTCTTTTCTTTTCTTTATTTTATTTTATTTTACTTTAAGTTCTGGGATACATGTGCAGAATATGCAGGTTTGTTACATAAGTAAGCATGTGCCTTACGGTTTGCTGCCCCCATCAGCCCGTCATCTAGATTTTAAGCCCAGCATGTATTAGGTATTTGTCCTAATGCTCTCCCTTCCCTTACCCGCTACCCCCGACAGGCCCTGGTGGGTGATGTTCCCCTCCCTGTGTCCATTTGTTCTCATTGTTCAACTCCCACTTATGAGTGGGAGCATGCGGTGTTTGATTTTCTGTTCCTGTGTTAGTTTGCTGAGGATGATGGTTTCCAGCTTCATCCATGTCCCTGCAAAGGACGTGAACTCATTTGCTTTTATGGCTGCGTAGTATTCCATGGCATATATGTGCCACATTTTCTTTATCCAGTCTATCATTGATGAGCATTTGGGTTGGTTCCAAGTGTTTGCTATTGTGAATAGTGCTGCAATAAACATACGTGTGCATGTGTCTTTATCGTAGAATGGTTTATAATCCCTTGGGTATATACCCAGTAATGGGATTGCTGGGTCAAATGGTATTTCTGGTTCTAGATCCTTGAGGAATCACCACACTGTCTTCCACTATGGTTGAACTAATTTACACTCCCACCAACAGTGTAAAAGCGTTTCTATTTCTCCACATCCTCTCCAGCACCTGTTGTTTCCTGACTTTTTAATGATCGCTATTCTAACTGGTATGAGATGGTATCTCATTGTGGTTTTGATTTGCATTTCTCTAATGACCAGTGATGATGAGGTTTTTTTCATTTTGTTGGCTGCATGAATGTCTTCTTTTGAGAAGTGTCTCTTCATATCCTTTGCCCACTTTTTGATGGGGTTGTTTGTTTTTTTCTCGTAAATTTGTTTAAATTTCTTGTAGATTTTGGATATTAGACCTGTATCAGATGGATAGATTGCAAAAATGTTCTCCCATTCTGTAGGTTGCCTGTTCACTCTAATGATAGTTTCTCTTGTTGTGTAGAAGCTCTGTAGTTTAATTAGATCTCATTTGTCAATTTTGGCTTTTGTTGCCATTGCTTTTGGTGTTTTAGTCATGAAGTCTTTGCCTATGCCTATGTCCTGAATGGTATTGCCTAGGTTTTCCTCTAGGGTTTTTGTGGTTTTAGGTTTTATTTTTAAGTCTTTAATCCATCTTGAGTTAATTTTTGTGTAAGGTATAAAGGAAGGAGTCTGGTTTCTGTTTTCCGCATATGGCTAGCCAGTTTTCCCAGCACCATTTATTAAATAGGGAATCCTTTCTCCATTGCTTGTTTTTGTCAGGTGTGTTGAAGATCAGATGGTTGTAGATGTGTGGTGTTATTTCTGAGGTCTCTATTCTGTTCCATTGGTCTCTATATCTGTTTTGGTACCAGTACCATGCTGTTTTGGTTACTGTAGCCTTGTAATATAGTTTGAAGTCAGGTAGTGTGATGCCGCCAGCTTTGTTCTTTTTGCTTAGGATTGTCTTGGCTATACAGGCTCTTTTTTGGTTCCATATGAAATTTAAAGTAGTTTTTTCTAGTTCTGTGAAGAAAGTCAATGGTAGCTTGATGGGAATAGCATTGAATCTGTAAATTACTTTGGGCCGTATGGCCATTTTCACGATACTGATTCTTTCTATCCACGAGCATGGAATGTTTTTCCATTTGTTTGTGTCCTCTCTTATTTCCTTGAGCAGTAGTTTGTAGTTCTCCTTGAAGAGGTCCTTCATGTCCCTCATAAGTTGTATTCCTAGGTATTGTATTCTCTTTCTAGCAATTTTGAATGGGGATTCATTCATGACTTGGTTCTCAGCTTGTCTATTATTAGTGTATGGGAATCCTTGTGATACTTGCATATTGATTTTATATCCTAAGACTGCCAAAGTTGCCTGTCAGCTTAAGGAGTTTTTGGGCTGAGACAATGGGGTTTTCTAAATATACAATCATGTCATCTTCAAAGAGACAATTTGACTTCCTCTCTTCCTATTTGAATATGCTTTATTACTTTCTCTTGCCTGATTACCCTGGCCAGAACTTCCAATACTATGTTGAACAGGAGTGGTGAGAGAGGGCATCCTTGTCTTGTGCTGGTTTTCAAAAGGAATGCTTCCAGCTTGTACCCATTCAGTATGATTCTGGCTATGGGTGTTTCATAAATAGCTCTTATTATTGTGAGATATGTTCAGATCTAAAATTGACACCCTAACCTCACAATTAAAAGAACTAGAGAAGCAAGAGCAAACAAATTCAAAAGCTAGCAGAAGACAAGAAATAAGTAAGATCAAAGCAGAACTGAAGGAGACAGAGTCATGAAAAACCCTTCAAAAAAATCAATGAATCCAGGAGGTGGTTTTTTGAAAAGATTAACAAAATAGAGACTGCTAGCCAGACTAATAAAGAAGAGAAGAGAGAAGAATCAAATAGACAAAATAAGAAATGATAAAGGGGATATCACCACTGATCCCACAGATATACAAACTACCATCAGAGAATACTACAAACACCTCTAGGAAAATAAACTAGAAAATCTAGAAGAAATGGATAAATTCCTAGACAAACACACCCAACCAAGACTAAACCAGGAAGAAGTCAAATCTCTGAATAGACCAATAACAAGTTCTGAAATTCAGGCAGTAATTAGTAGCCTACCAACCAAAAAAAGCCCAGGACCAGATGGATTCACAGCCGAATTTTACCAGAGGTACAAAGAGGAGCTGGTACCATGCCTCCTAAAACTATTCCAAACAGCAGAAAAAGAGGGACTCTCCCCTAACTCATTTTATGAAGCCAGCATCATCCTGATACCAAAACCTGGCAGAGACACAACAAAAAAAGAAAATTTCAGGCCAATATCTCTGATGGACATCGATGTGAAAATCCTCAATAAAATACTGGCAAATTGAAGCCAGCAGCACATCAAAAAGCTTATCCACCACAATCAAGTTGGCTTCATCCCTAGGATGCAAGGCTGATTCAACATACGCAAATCAATCAGTGTAATCCATCACATAAACAGAACCATGTCTAGCTCTTTTTCTTCTTTTCCTCTCGTCAGACATGCACATGCCTGCTGCAGGTTTTTATCCTGACTGAGCAGCAAAGATGCTTGAACATACGATATTTCATCCCATTTTCCCTCCCACTTACAAAACACACTTACTTGAAATATAGTATTAAAGGCCATAGTTCCAGTAGGAGGCCATTTCTCTTGCTTTTCCAAATAATACTGAAGCCAAATACCAGTATTACATAGAAACACCAGTTTTCTCTTCTTAAGCCCATTCAGTTGAAACTGGTCCCAATGTTCGAGAATACATCCTAGTGGTGAGTTCTTTGCAATTGATGTTGTGATTCCCATAAAGGAAGCAGGTGATCCTGAAAGAAAAGTTCCAAACCTGCGAGACTGTATTGCCGCTGGCCAAGTTCCACTAACAAGGATAAGACAGGTTTTGAAGGCCAGCTGTATTAATGAGGGGATCCCTGCCAAAAACTGAATTTGCTTATTCAGATTATCCAAATAACATAAGTGAACTGAGCCATGAATCTTAGATAAACCACAACATGGACTTTAACAAAAATGTCGAATAAGGCAAAGGAAATGAAGAGGATTTAGATGAGAAGGACCAGAGCAAGCAGGTCCTGGGCAATAGTGGATGAGCAAAGCCAGTTTGCCCAAATCCAAGAAAGGAAAGAAGTGTTTTCAGTGTGCAAAAATGAAACAAAACGGCAAAGGGAAAAGTCCCGTGATTTCCATCCTTGTGCTTCTCAATCACACCTAGTCGGCATAGTGGCAACAAAACATAACCACATCTGTCTAACCTTACTGCTTGTAGCTGTTAAATACCAAATCTCAATCAGCAATTTTAGAGACGGAGCCATCAATGCTTTTTGCTCCCAATGTTTTGCAAGCAGACGGACGGAAATCGGGAGGCACATAGGAGAAGAGTAAGTTAAAATCCCCAAGACCCATTAAATAAAGTCTCCTGAAAATGACAGTGAAACAGAGACAGCAACCAAGAAATTGATTCATGCAGCAAGAGAAAAAGGCAGGTTAATATGAAGAGCAGAGCCTGCGGTGCTAAACCTGCCCTTAGCCGAGGGGGACTTTACTGAGAGGAGCCTCTAACCCCCGAAATCTTAGAAGCAACTAAGTAGGGTCCCAACCCAAGGTCGGGCCTCTAACCCAAGGTTGGTCAAGCATCCTTGCCTTTTATTAAGCGGGGCCTCTAACCCACTCTGTCCTAGGAGAGACTCCAGCTCCCCTAAGTTGGGCCTCTAACCCAATCCCATTCTTTACCCAGGTATATGCACCCCGCCTACCAAAAGTTGGCCAATTGGTGCATGCAGATGATTGTCCTTTGGGTCAGGGGTCTCTCTTCAGTATCATCCATTTGGGGTTTGCCAGAAATATGTTACAGGACCCCAGCATTTACCCAAAGGTAGTCCTTGGGTCAGGGTTTCTGCACTGTAGTCCCATCTGTGGTCACCAGAAATATGTTACAGGAAAGGGGTTCTGATCCAGATCCCAAGAGAGGGTTCTTGGATCTCGCACAAGAAAGAATTCAGAGCGAGTCCACAGTGCAAAGCAAAAGCAAGTTTATTAAGAAAGTAAAGTGGCGAAAGCACAGCTACTCCATAGACAGAGCAGGGCATTCCCGAATGTAAGAGGAGGAACACGTCCACCCTAGGAACAATGCTTGTATATATGGAGAAATGTGTTCTGCTGCAAGGGTTTGTGATAAAGGATTAGTTTTCTTAATTACTATGTTTTGCAAGAATCAATATTATTATCTTTATTTTTTTTGAGACAGGGTCTTGCTCTGTCACCCAGGCTGGAGTGCAGCGGCACGATCATGATCTCAGTTCACTGCAACCTCTGCCTCCTGGGTTCAAGCAATTCTCCTGCCTCAGCCTCCCCCGGGATTACAGGCATGTGCCACCATGCCCGGCTAATTATTTTTTTTTTTTTTTTTTTTTTTAGAGATGAGGCTTCACCATGTTGGCCAGGCTGGTCTTGAACTCCTGACCTCAAGTGATCCACCCACCTTAGCCTCCCAAAGTGGTGGGATTACAGGCATGAGCCACCATGCCCGGCAACATTATTATCTGTAAAGCAAAATTAGGAATGTCTTTTTTCTCCAGATATCAGGATATCTGGACACTCCCAAGTCTGGGTCTGTTTAGTAAACATGATTAATTTGTTCCCTTAACCGTAAACATCTAGAGGCTAGGAATGCCTACCCTTCTGGGAATGCTGCCCAGCAAGTGCCAGCCTCGTTTTCCAGCCCTTACGCAAGATGGAGTCGCTCTGGTTCGAACACCTTTGACCCTGACTCCACTCAGGAACAATCAGAAATCTGTAAGGATGATGCGTGGACATTGCTTTATTTGTAAAGTTCCTCCAGAAAATTTGAATGCATGGGAGGTGTAAAAATCACGACTTTAACCAGATATGATTTATAAACTTCTCTTTAACCGACTGTATTTATCTCCTACAATACATCAGATTCCCTTCTGATGAATATCAGGAATTACACTCTATTATAAGCACAAAATGCAACGAGATAAATATGACCACTGTTTTCAGGACATGTGCCATCTGTCAGACACACAAACGGCAAAGGCACAGTCCTTGTCTTTAGAGTAAAACATGAAGAAGTGATAAATATTGCCTACGACGCAAGAGTTCGGGAAGCTGTTAAGTGCTAAATATTTACAAAGGGGCATTAAAATTCAAATTCCCACTGTCGCACTAAGATACATGTGATGAGATATTCCAAAGAGATCACCATGTGCAGAATTTATAAAGGAAATTGTCAGGAACTCGGTCCATAACCGTACTGTAGATGAACTATTGGGGAACTCATGCAAGCTAAGGAATCTTTCCAGAAAATCACACGCGTGCAACGTTTTCCCCACAAGTTCAAGGTACAACCTTTCTGAAGGTTGATATAGTCCTTGGTTAAGAATTCCCAACTTAGTCTTTGCTATTGTGAATAGTGCCGCTATAAACATACGTGTGCATTTGTCTTTACAGCAGCATGTTTTATAATCCTTTGGGTATACACCCAGTAATGGAACCAACCCAAATGTCCAGCAATGATAGACCGGATTGAGAAAATGTGGCACATATACACCATGGAATACTATGCAGCCATAAAAAATGATGAGTTCATGTCCTTTGTAGGGACATGGATGCAACTGGAAATCATCATTCTCAGTAAACTATCGCAAGGACAAAAAACCAAACACTGCATGTTCTCACTCAAAGGTGGGAATTGAACAATGAGAACACATGGACACAGGAAGGGGAACATCACACACGGGGGCCTGTTGTGGGGTGGGGGGACGGGGGAGGGACAGCATTAGGAGATATACCTAATGTAAATGACGAGTTAATGGGTGCAGCAAACCAACATGGCACATGTATACCTACGTAACAAACCTGCACATTGTGCACACGTACCCTAGAACTTAAAGTATAAAAAAAAGAATTCCCAACTTAGACTATTTTCATCACCACTTCATAGAGAGGGCAGTTGGCTGAAAAAAGACCTTGTTGCTTTTACATCTTGGCCGGGAAATGGATCTAAAGAAAAAGGGAAAATCTAAATGTATAGAACAATCATGTAAGGTTACAGGAAGAGTAAAATTAGATGAAGTAAATGGAGCACTTATTAGCTTTTATTTATTGAATGGTGTTATAGGTGGGTCTTCTAGGATGGCAAGAACTTACATATATAAAGAGATGTATAAGGTTTTTCTGATAAAACAAACTCTAAAAACAGAAGTATGGGGCTGTGGGGTGGGAGGCGTCCAGTATTCCACTGCAGGCAAGGATTGTTGGTTTTTATTTGAGGTCAAGGAACCTGGAAGGAAGTAGGGGTAGAATGTGATGTGGACATGTAGGCAGTTCTTGTGTACAATGAGCTACACTTATGCAGGTGTTGACACGGCTCAAACGCAAGTAATGCTAATTCTGTTCTATAAATTCCTTTCTTTGTGATTAAAAACAGAAGGCAAGGCCCACAGACAAGATGGAGTTTATCCAATTTCATCAATGGGAAAGTCATACCAAAATTCTTGTAAAGTTCGAAGACAAAAACAAAGGTGCATTCTAGCATCTTAATTCCCAGTTCCCTCTAGCTGTGACTAGAAATGCCAGTCAGGGGCTTCAAAGAGACAGCGGCATCCTTTTCTTATGAAAAGAAAGGTGTGGGAGAAAAAAGCCCACCGTGGTCTAGGGGATTTTTATCACAGCAGCTGCTTCTCAAAGAGTTAAACAACTTTCTTTCAGGAGCCAAGAAAGAGTGCGTTTTGTAGGATTCAAAAACCAGCTGTTGTCTTTTCCCCTTCATTACTCACAGCCCATTTCAGCTACCCCTTTCCATGGAAGAGATGGCTGCTTAAGCGGAAGGCTGACCTCTGCAATTGGGGTGCTTTCTTTTGGCAGTTCTTCTCATCTCATTTCTCCGGCCCCCTCCTTCCTCTCCTTTTTCTTTTCCTCCTGCCCTTCCTCTTCTTCTATCTTTCTTTTTCTTTTCTTTTCTTTTTTTTTTGTTTTTTTTTTTTTGAGACCTATTTTCATTCTGTCACCCAGGCTGGAGTGCAGTGGTGTGATCCCAGCTCACTGCAACCTCTGCCTCCCAGGTTCAATTCTCATGCCTCAGCCTCCCAAGTAGCTGGGATTATAGGCACAAGCCACCACGCCCAGCTAATTTTTGTATTATTAGTAGAGATAGAGTTTTGCCCTGTTGGCCAAGCTGGTCTCCAACTCCTGACTTCAAGTGATCGCTTTTATCTCTCCTTTCTTTCTACTTATCTCTCTCCTTCCATTTCTGCCTCCCTCCTCCTTTCTCTCTGTCTGTGTCTCTCTCCCTCCTTCTCTGTTCATTAGAATCTCCCCTGTTATTCTAGTTTTCCATCTCATCCCTCCTATTGAGAACAAGGCTCCCTGGAAGCCCCACCATTTATCTCTGAGCTTCTTACTGATAAACTTGGGTGAGTTTGACGATCTGATAAAAATGTCAATAGTTTGGTCACATTTAAAAGAACAAACCTTATTCTCCTACATGTCAGAGTTCAGTGATCATTTCTCAAAAGTGTCAAATTCAAATCTTTTAGAAATAGATCTGACACGTAGACGTTGTTTGGCCACTGAGGTTTTAAAAAGCACCTCTCTCAGCAGATTCCTCTGTTCATTCTCACCTACACCCTGTTCATTTCCTCTTCAGGCAGAGGCAGGCACCAAATCTACATTTTTCTACCTGTCACATAGAAGAGTAGACATTATACCAAAAATCACTATGATGAGGCAGCCAGCTAATTAATTACTTAAATAGCTGTAAAAATAATCCAGAAAGTCCTAGGCGGATTTGTTTCTAGACGTATGCCTATAGGAAAATTGAGTGTCTAGAAACCAGTCTTTGTCACAATGACTCCCATCTCCACGTAATATCTGCTGACTTCTCCATGCTCATCACAGCGACCCCCTTGACCCTGGTTTGTTGTGCACACCTTTCCTGTTTCTCTGCAATTCTGTCTTACCACTGCCAATTACACAGCTGTGTCACCCTCAGACATCCTTAAAATTCTGTGCACCCAACTCAGTCTGGCTGTGGCTTTGGAAAACCCAATGGAAGTTGCATAGAAATTTGTGAGAGTGAGGAAAAGTGCTCTCCTAAATGGAGAACGGGAAAGGAAGTGTTTAAGAAATGCAATCACTATTTCCCATAATTATCCACAAATAGCTGCTCTGGGGCAGCTGAGCAGCCACAAACAGAAGGACTTTGGGACCTGGAGTGATAGTATCTAAGCCCAGGCTAATGCTGCAGAGCATATTAGATCTCCTTTGTTCATTTTGGAATGGCGTCTCTGAATGCACTTTGCAGAGATGTGTGCACTTGGTTCCATGTGGAGGTACATGGAGAAATGGCCAAGGGCTGCCCACTCTCTGCCAAGCATGCTATGCCTCATCAGTCCCTGAAAGCTGTTCTCCTCTGTGTCTTCTCTCCAGTGCCGATGGCACCTCCTACGAGGTCATGCAGATCGACGTGGAGGTGGAAGAGCCCAGTGACCTGCCAGCCACACAGCTGGTCACGTGGCAGGTCGAGTACCCCGGAGAGATCACGTCTGACTTGGGAGTGTCCAAGATCTATGTGAGCCCGAAGGACTTGATTGCAGTTGTGCCACTGGCTATGGTAAGCAAGCCCCGCCCTGGGCTGTTAGAACGGAACTCGGGGGAAGGGAAGGCGCCGCACTGTGACCCAGGCTGGGTGGGGAAAAGTGGAGGAGCCAAGAACCAGGACAGTGAGAAACGAAACCACAAAGTTGATGACCAATAGCCAATCGTGTGTGTGTGTGAGTGTGTGTGTGAGAGTGTGTGTGTGTATCTATATATATGTACAAATATGAAACAATTTTCTTAACATATTATTTAGAAAATAAACTCCAGGTATTAGATTTGGGTCTGCTACTGTGTGAAAATTGTTGCTGACTTGATGGATGTGTTTGTAGCATATGATGTAGACACCTGTGGATCGCGAACACACGCAGCTCTGGAGTCAGTGTAGATCAAGCATAGGAGTGAAATGTGCTGAGACATTTGGCAAACGCCTGCCTGGTCCCCCAGACCACCAGTTAGAAAATATTGACTAGCCGGGCGTGGTGGCTCACGCCTGTAATCCTAGCACTTTGGGAGGCCGAGGCAGGTGGATCACGAGGTCAGGAGATCGAGACCATGGTGAAACCCCGTCTCTACTAAGGGTGCAAAAAATTAGCCGGGCGCGGTGGTGGGCACCTGTAGTCCCAGCTACTCGGAGAGGCTGAGGCAGGAGAATGGCATGAACCTGGGAGGCAGAGCTTGCAGTGAGCCGAGATCGCGCCACTGCACTCCAGCCTGGGCGACAGAGAGAGACTCTGTCTCAAAAGAAAAAAAAAAAAAGAAAAGAAAAGAAAATATTGACCAGTGTTCTTATGTCATGCTGAAAGAACACCGGAAATCCGTTCTTCAGTCCAAGGCAACTGGACAGCTGCCCGGTGACACTAAACTGGTTACTGTGTTGTTCATTAGGAAATGTAAAGGTGTTTGGGTGACTGTAGTTGACAAGGGCTCTTACTGTTTTATTTGAGAGGCACTGAGCCTCCCTGGTTATTATTTTGTGTGAGACAGTAGTGCCCTTTGCTTTGGACTCTTAGAGGTTCTATCACTGGGAATGGCAACGCCGTTTGTCTCGAGCAAGTAGTGGTTTGAATTTGCTCCTTTCCGCACCTCTGGTCTGTGGAGACTGGGCAGCTCTCCCTGAGCACCTCCTGCTGCTGCGCTTGGCCCAGGCCAGGCTGCGTGCTGTTTCCTACTCCCCGCACTCGGCGTTTCTCCTGCCTCAAGTGGCCCTGATGCTGCTGTTGCCTGTTCTAAACCCCATTGTTCCTCATGGCCTATACGAGTCCGCAGTCCCACAAGAGCCCCTCTCTCCATCCTTCAACAGCCTCTGAAACATTTCCCATCCTACAGCACCTTTTCTTGCTATGCTACATGTAATGTTTTTTTTTTTTTTTTTTTTTTTTTGTGACAGAGTCCCAGTCTATTGCCCAGGCTGGAGTGCAGTGGTGTGATCTTGGCTCACTGCAACCTTTGCCGTCTGGGGTCAATTCTCCTGTCTCAGCCTCCTGAGTAGCTGGGATTACAGATGCCCACCACCATGCCTGGCTAATTTTTGCATTTTTAGTAGAGACGGGCTTTCACCATCTTGGCCAGGCTGGTCTTGAACTCCTGACCTCGTGATCCACCCACCTCAGCCTCTCAAAGTACTGGGATTACAGATGTGAGCCACAGTGCCCAGCCCTATGTAATGTTCTAAGAATGTATAATGGTAGAGCTAGAAACAAAAATCTCAGTGGAGACCCCCTTGACGTGTGTACCAATTAGGAATTGCATTTGGCTGAGAGCAACGGAGCTCCCTGTCCAGGCACCCTAACTTACCCTCTGGCTAATTATGAATTAAGTACAAATTTCTTCTTTCATGTAAAGAAGTTCCTAAGGTTAGTGGTCTAGGGCTGGTTTGGTGTTCCATGACGTCTGAGACCCAGGCCCCATCTTTCCTTCTACTTCAGTAGTCAGGTGCATGGATTCCATCCTCATGATTACCTCGTGGTCCAAGATAGCTGCTGGGATGCCAGCCATCACATCTATATTCTGCAGACCAGCAAAACTTAAAAAGGCCAAAGTTCAAACAGGGCCAATCTCTTTTCCGTTTCAAAAGAACTTTACAAGAATCCAACATACTATTTCTGGTTGCATCCAATTCACCAAAACTTAGTTACATAGCCACATCTAATTGTAAGGAAGGCTGAGAAACCTACTTTTTTAGCATGAAAGATTGCTCAAATTCTGTTACAAGGAAACCAGAGAAAAGGTATTCTAAGGCAATGAACAGCATCTGCAACAATTCTCCTTTATTTCCACGTGAGGAAACTGAGGCTCAAAGAGGTCCCTCATCTTAGTACCTGTTTTCCATTTTTCATTGGTCATTATAAGTCTCCCAGGAAAAAGAATAACATAACAAATTATGGTCTCCACTAGCTATTCATGCAACCATACTTAATTTCATTGTGCCTCAATTTCCTCATCTGTAGAGGGAGTTATACTTATAATATTGTAAGGATAAAACGGTAATTAAAGTGTACTTAGACTAGGCGCAGTGGCTCATGCCTGTAATCCCAGCATTTTGGGAGGCCAAGGTGGGCAGATCACGTGAGGTCAGGAGTTCAAGACCAGCCTGACCAGCATGGCAAAACCCCATCTCTACTAAAAAAAAACTACAAAACTTAGCCAGGTGTGATGGCACATGCCTATAATACTAGCTACTTGGGAGGCTGAGGCATGAGAATCGCTTGAACTTGGGAGGCGGAACTTGCAGTGAGCCAAGAACGCACCACAGCACTCCAGCCTGTGTGACAGGGTGAGAACCTTCCTCAAAAAAAAAAAAAAAAAAAAAATGTACTTATTAGAGTGCCCAGCCTAGAGCAAACACACAGTAAATGTTATCTATATTATGATTACTTAACTACTGAATTTAAAATGTAAGCAATACTCTGGCAATAATGTTATAAATTTTTTCAGGTAAGGGACTTATCCAGAGCTCTCATATTTTGCAATATAAGAAGAGTGGTTGACAGTATGTAGGCACCCACTGCTTCTTGAACTGAATTAAATGTATTGGATTAAAACTTGGTGGGGCTGGGTGCAGTGGCTCATGCCTGTAATCCCAGCACTTTGGGAGGCCGAGGAAGGTGGATCACCTGAGGTCAGGAGTTCAAGACCAGCCTGGCCAACATGGTGAAACCCTGTCTTTACTAAAAATACAAAAATTAGCCGGGTATGGTGGTACATGCCTGTAGTCCCAGCTACTCAGGAGGCTTAGGCAGCAGAATGGCTTGAACCCGGGAGGTGGAGGTGACAGAGTAAGCCTAGGTAATAGAGCAAGGCTTCATCTCAAATACAAAACAAAACAAAATGAAATGTGGTGGGCTGAGTTGTTAGCAATGGGCTCTGAGCAGCTTCCTTTGCAACTAAGTGGAGAGCCAGAGTCCTGTCTGATTCACCTTTGGTACTGGTAGTGGTTCTGAGTCTTCCCAGAGCAAGGTGCCTTATTTTAACCTTGACTTGGTTCGTAAAAGAGTGTTGTCATGCAGGGGATGAGGTTGCCATTATTAAATTACTTTGCTTCTGTTCATTCTATCTTTATTGAGAAATATGTGAAAGAAATTTTAGATCCATGCATCCATTGATTGATTGATTGATTGATTGATGTCACACATCCCTGAAACGTAAGAGAAAGGGAAGGAAAGCCAGCCTGCCTGGACGGCGGGTGGTGAGTGAGTTGAGTTCAGAGTCTCCGGGGAGCTCGGAAGCCAGCATGAGGAGTTGGATTGTCTCGTGGAGTGGGAAGCCCTGCGAGGCGGTCCGCAGGGGAGCCACACAGACTGACTGACGTTTTCAGAAGATCAGTGTGGCTGTACGTGGAGAATGAATTCAAGAGGGTAAGACAGCATTAGGGGACTGTATTCTGGCTGCTGGAAATAAAAGACCTTACAGTGCTGACCTACAGAGCTTGACATTTACTTGGCTCTCCATACCCTGTCTAAATGCCAGCAGCCTGGGACTCATAAGGTGGCTCCAGCAGGTCAGGGTGTGGCCTCTTTCCATCCTGTTGCTTTGAGTGACCCCAAAGACATTGACCTAATCACTCTTGCTCCAAATTAATGACAACCGTACCCACGTTGCAGCTATTTTCTAAATATTAACATTCCGTGTTGATGAAGTTGCAGGAAAATGGGAATCATTACACAAAGCAGGTGGAATTTTAAATTTGTTTAGCTTTCTGGAAGGCAGTTTGGCAAACATTATTTAAAAGGTAATACAAAATTGCATATTGTATTACTTTTTAAATTTTTGTTTTATTATTTATTTTTCTGTTTTCGTGAGACAGATTTTCACTCCGTTGCCCAGGCTGGAGTGCAGTGGCAATATCTCGGCTCACTGCAACCTCTGCCCCCCAGGTTCAAGTGATTCTCCTGCCTCAGCCTCCCAAGTAGCTGGGATTACAGGCACCTGCCAACAGGCCCAGCTAATTTTTGTATTTTTAGTAAAGATGGGGTTTCACTATATTAGCCAGGCTGGTCTTGAACTCCTGACCTAAGGTGATCCACCTGCCCTGGTTTCCCAAAGTGCTGGAATTACAGGCATGAGCCACCACACCCGGCCTATAATTTTTTATAACATATTTTGTAAGTGGAAAAGGGGAGAATGTGCTCCCCTCCATCCTGAGCACACCACCCGTGCTCCCACCCCACCAGCATAGAGCTCTGCCAAGTGCTGACATCTAGCTGCAAGGGAGGCTGGAGAGGGTGAGCTACTCCAGGAGCCAGATGCCCAGCTGCAAGCATTCAACAGTGGGAGGCGGGAGTGCACATGGGGAAATGTCTGGTGCTGTTCTGGACTGTCCTGGCTGAGATAATAACAGTGGAGCAGCAGCATCTGCCTTAGAAGACAAGACTTCCCAATGCATTGGATATAGGTGTGAAGAAAACACAGGAATAAAAGATGTGTCCTAGCTTTAGGCCCAAACAAAAAGTTCCCAGTATATCTCCATGACACTACCACATAAGCTTAAAATTTAAGAGCTTTTTTGTTATAAAATAACTTATGGTTTATATTTTTGTACAAAAATCTTTGCACACATTTTTAATGAACTCCTTCAGGTCAACTTTTAGAAATAAATTCAAATCAAAGGATATGCAATATTGTATTAGTTTTTTATAATGTTTGCCAAACTGTCTCCCAGAAAGCTTAACCAATTTAAAGTTCCACTTGCTATGCGTAGTGATACCCATTTTCCTGCAACTTCCTCTAACATGAAATATTAAAATTTAGAAAACAGACAATTTATTAAGTAAAACTTGTATCTCAATGTTGCTTTAATTTGCCTTTCTTAGATGGCATGTTTATTTCCTATTAAGCGTTTGTTCTTTGCCCATTTTCTTTTCTCATTGGGAATTCAATTTATTCTTAGAACTTTGTTATAAATCTTTTTTTATTATGGTAGAAATCATATAACATTAAAGCTACCATCTTAACCATTTTAAGTGTATACTTTAGTAATGTTAAGTATTTTCTCATTGTTGTGCAATGACTCTCCCGAACTTTTTCATCCTGGAACACTGAAACTCTACAGCTACTGAACACAAATTCCTCCTCCCTCCTCCCCAGACACTGGTAACCACATTTCTATTTCTATATATTCGTGATCCTAACTTTAAAACATTGACATATTGCAGGTACTCTTACTAGTTTACCATTTGCTGACTAACTTTGCTGGTCAGACTTTTTTGGCTTACACAGACTTCTGTCTGTTTGTGTCATTTGTATGTAGTCAAATCCATTGATCTTTTCCATAATGGAAATCCCTCATCTCCCTCTAATTATATCCAAGATTTAAAAAAGGCATAAAATCTCAAATATTAAAATACACACAGCACAACTAAGTAAGTAGGTCAACAGTCTTCAAAAATAATGCTGAAAGGAAGCACAATTGTGGCACCTTCATGCTGTTGTGAAGGATTTGAGGTCTACTTGGGCTGAAGCTGGTGGCCTCTCCATTCTTTGTGTGCTGTGTAATTTCATCTCCAGGAAAGCTCTGGGATGCGATGCGGTCAAGTGCTTGCACTGAAAGCTACTTTTTAGAAACAATTTTTAAAAAATATTTTGTATTTTTTTCTTGAAGTCTTCTTCAATATTTTGCCTTTTTTTCCCCCTAATGTCTAGGGTCTTGAAACGGTTTAGTTTCTTAATCCAGTTGTAGGTTTTTATGAGATTTATTACATTGTTTTTTCAGTTTAGGAAATCATGCCTTACTATGTTGTAAGTAAATTCAGTTTTGTTTTTAGGGAGGCAAATTCTGAGGGAAAAGGTCATTAAAGGTGCATTAGCATTATCTGTAACCACATTAGTGTCTGAATCTGGAGACTGGTGTTTACTCTTCTTCTCTTTCTTTTTGTTTTTGTTTTTTGGAGACAGAGTCTCACTTTGTCACCCAGGCTGGAGTGCAGTGGCGCAATCTCAGCTCACTGCAACCTCTGCCTCCCGGGTTCAGTGTATTCTCAAGACTCAGCCACCCAAATAGCTGGGATTGCAGGTGTGCACCACCATGCCCAGCTAATTTTTATATTTTAGTAGAGATGGGGTTTTGCCATGTTGCCCAGGCTGGTCTCAAACTCCTGGCCTCAAGCAATCCACCTGCCTCTGCCTCCCAAAATGCTGGGGTTAGGGGCATGAGCCATTACACCCGGCCTGATGTTTGCATGTCTTTGAAAAGTTGGAGTCCCCTTTGTAGTGACACAGCTTTCCAAGGAGAAAGGTCTCCATTTCTCAAAGTTCTTCAACGTCCTTCTCTCCTAACTGCCTCCTGAGTTTTGGCTAAACCAAGTGTTTCAAGTTTACACCAGTGTTCAGGGGTAATGGCACTGATAGATATATACTTTATCAATTTTTGAATGCCTTATCAGCTAGTCCTTTAAAACATAGTAACAAGTCCTCTTCATTTTAAAATAAAACAATTTTCTTCCTCTTGGGTAGTGGCTGGTTGGATATTATACTTGTGGTTACTGTTATTGTGATAAGTGCAGGAAATGGAGGTGAATGACTGACTGCTCTCCTGTGGGATTTTAAGAACATGCCCTCCCAGGTGGGTCTCTTGACCAGCTTCTCATTTTGCTTTGGGTCTCAGCTATGACCACTAAGTTTTAGTTATTAGAATGGATCTGAAACTTGAGATAAAACTTAATCAGGAGACATGGTCAGGACAGACAATGTCTGTATTATCCTTGAAAATAATCAAAGGAGAACTCCAGCCCCACAGGGACCTGGTGCTGATGCTGTTACGTGGCGTTCACAATGGCATAAGGATACATACAGACGCATCTGCCAAGCCCAGCCCTGAAGATCCTGGGGAAGACCACAGAGCTCTTAAACAAACG
The DNA here is from genome assembly GCF_006542625.1 of Nomascus leucogenys. NCBI lineage: Eukaryota > Metazoa > Chordata > Mammalia > Primates > Hylobatidae > Nomascus > Nomascus leucogenys. The sequence goes on along the minus strand of NC_044390.1, from coordinate 96,465,030 downwards.
TGAAGAATAAAATGTGCCATTGCTCTTTAAGAAGTGCAATTTGATATCATATTCTGAGCTTTTTCTCAAATGTGATTCTGATGGAAAGGGAAAAAGCATCTCAGAATTCTCTCGTTAGAGCCCAGCTCCCATGCCACATCCTCCACAGGGTCTTCCTTGATCCTCGTGCTCAGACAGGACCCGTGTTGACACCTCTACTCTGTGCACCCGTGTTTTCCTTGCACACAATGAGGGCAGTGGGCAAGTCGGAGGGTTCTGACACTGTGAAGTTATTCTTGCTGGCTGAGATCATGTGTTTGGAGCCATCATAGGTAGGAGCCATACCCAAGAAGCTTGGGAGGACATAGGCTCAGGATGTCCCTTTGATTTGCACTCTAAGTCCTTCCTCGTCTCATTTATTCTTTGATCCCTGGTGTATTTGTCTATTTTCTGTTGCTTACAACAGAATGCCCAGAATGCCTGGGCGATTTATAAGGAAAATTATGTATTAAAGTTATGGAGGCTGAGAAGTCCAAGGTCAAGAGGCCACAGGTGGTGAAGACCTTCTTGCTGGTGGGGAACTCTCTGCAGAGTCCCAGGGTAGAGCAGGGTGTTGTATGGTGTGGGGCTGAGTATGCTAATGTGCTGTCTCAGGTCTCTCCGCCTCTTCTTACAATGCCACCAGTCTCACTCCTATGATAACACATTAATCCATTCATCCATGAATGGATTAATTCACATCCACAAATGGATTAATTCATTCACAAGTGTAGGGCCCTCATGACTCAACCATCTCTCAAAGGCCCACCTCTCAGTATTGCCACACTGGGGATTAAGTGTCAACATGATTTGGGGAGGGAACATTCAAACCATAGCACCCACCTAAACCTCTCCAATCTCCAAGCCTTTTTTCCAAACTGGAAGCTGCTAGACTCCAATAAACCCCTCCTGACATGTGATATTTCATTCTCAGATGCTGTTTTCTCATTAGCACGAGTAGGGGACTCCATAACCCCGGCAACTACAGGTGAAGCTAAGCAGATTATTGTTGGCCTGACCCTCCACCTATGTGATTGGATGCTGAGTCCCTTCCTTATGTGATTCTTGAGATTACAATAGTGTAATCATTAAGGAATCTCTTCCCTCCTTATCTCACCTGCATCTTCCTCGATCTTCTCGGTTAAGGCATGTTCTTTAAATCTAGGATTTGGTAGAAAATTTCCATTTCTGTGATCTTAGCAGACAAAACTTACTCATATTTTTAGAACCATATAATTTTGCTATTGTAAATCTTCTGATGAAATACATTTTAAATAAGCTTTACTGAATCAAGTACATTTCTCTTCTTAAATAAAATGAACTTCCTTTTCACCAACCATACTCTACCCTCATCTTCAGAATCTTTGGGACATATTCTCCTGGCACATGTATTCTTCTGGTTTGTGTTACATCTTCCAATACTGTGATTATGCTCAAACTCTGTCCTCCTGATATCCCCCAGCAGAAAGCACAGGACCAGCCCATAGTAGATGCTCAGTAAAGGCTTGTAAGAGAACAGCCTTATCCCCCATCGGAATATACATGGATTTGCGAGGAGATGGTAACCCAGGCCACCTATCTCCCTGCAGTTTTGAAGTCAGCACAGGTAATGTGTGGTGACAGTCACCCACTAAGATCAGGACTTAAGAAAATGCTGTCCAATTAGGGAAGGGAGCTTCCTTTCCTGGCTTGAATAATATTTTTGTTGAATTTTTGGCATAAAAGCAGATTCTTGACTCTTTTTATTTGACTGTTCATAGCATTCTTTTCTTGTGAGAGCGTGTTAATTAATATGCCAGATACCCTCTTGTTCTACTCAGACTTTTCGAAAATTCAGTCACACTGCACAGCACACTATGGCTTTCATTTTTATACTTTCTCAACCAAGTGCAAATTAAGATAGCCCTTGAAAAAATCTCTTCTCTAAAGCACCTTCTTGCATTGTGTGTTTGTTGAATAGCCATTGTTCCCTAAACAGCATTCACAGTAATTACACCAAATACTTACTGTTCATTAGGTACCAGGTATTGGTTCTAGGAACTTCTACACATATATGGAGGAGATGAGGTCAGGGTAGGCAGGAGCTGGGTTCTAGAGATCCCATCAGCCGTGGTACCTGCAGCAGCAGGATTTCTGATTCAAGATGTATGAAAGTATATATATGTATTCTTTATATATATACATAAATTATTTATGTATATATAAAGAATTTAATTTCCACAATGAACCAGTGAAGTTGATATGACTATTATCCCCATTTCACAGATGGATGAGGCCACACAGAACTGGAAGAACAGCCCCAAGCTACCCAGCTAAGAAGCTGAGCTGAAATTCGATTCCAGATGGATGAGCGCCAGAGTCTAAGCTCATAACCAGTCCACTCCACCCCTCTCACACGGGAAACAGAGCGTAGGCTGTTGATCAGTTCCATATGCAAAAAGATCTTTGGAAAATGCAAATGCAAGGAGGTGTGCTCATAAAAATACGAAATTGAGAAGTCTTATTGAAATAGAAAAAGTCATCTGAAAATGAATTATTTATTATGCACAAAGCCACTGCCTTTTCCTTTCAGCCCACTCTGTTGCCTCTGATGTTCCCTAATGAGCCATCCTCTCCAGAGGTGATTTATAATGAGACGGCGGTGTTGGCTGAACTTCAGTGCTTTTAAAGGCCCATAGTACAAAACAAATGCAGGAGAGTTATTGCTTTTGTTGCTCACCGTGTGGTTATTACAGCCCTAGCTGTTGTACAACCAGGTGCTATCAGTGAACAAATAAGCTATGATGTAACTCATTTTAGAGGTACCACAGAAGCACAGTCCATTTGAAAACCATTTCCTGAGCTCACTGTGTGCTGGGCACTTGCCTTTGTCTTGAGATTTAGCAGAGCTCATGCCACTCAGGGGAAGCAGCTGGGAAATGTGTCAAAAATAATTGAGCAAGATAATTTCAGAATTAATACCTGCTCGGAAGAAAATAGAACCGGGTATCACGGAGGGAAAGACTCATTGAGATGTGCTCTTTCAGACTAGGTTGTTCCTGCAGAGATGACATCTGAGCTCAGACGTTGCTCCAGGAAGGGCCCAGCCTGGGAAGTTGTGAAAGGAGCTGGCTTTCCAGACAGAGGAAAAAGTGGGTGCTGAAGCCCAAAGCAGGGGCCAGCCCTGAGTGCTTTCGAGTGGTAAAAGGTCCAGTGCAACAGGAGATAGTGAGTTGGGAAATGGTACAAGGAGATGAGGTCAGGGTAGGTGGGAGCTGGGTACTAGAGACCCCATCAGGCATGGTACGTGCAGCGGGATTTCTGGTTCAAGATGTTTATATCTGAAATGATCATGATTTATATTTTAATATCACTCTGAATGCTATGAGGAGATCAGATTTGCAGGGAGAGATCCACAATGGAAATAGAAAGACCACTTGGGGGCTCCTTTGATGGTCCGGGTAGAAAGGATGACAACTTGGAATAGGGTGATGATGGGGATGGTGAAGACAAGTGGAAGGTCTCAGAGTGTATTTCCTAAGCATAGCACCAGGACTTGCTTATAGACTGGACAAGGAGTGTGTTTGAACAGCAGAGAGCAAATGTGAGTCTGGACTAGACAGACTGTCCAGTGAAACTTTCCGAGATGATATAAACGTTCTATAATCTAAGCCATCCAGTATGGTGGCCACAGCCACATGTGGGTTATTGGGTTCTAGAAATGTGGATTGTGTCACCGAGTAACTGAATTTCTAAAATTAATATTAACATAAACAGCCATGTGTGCTAGTGGCTATCAGGTTAGACAGTATCTAAAAGTTTGGCTTGGGGAATCAGCGGAATTCACATCATCTACTGAGATGATGGTGGTTGGTATACTCTCCACTTGCCGTGCGGACCCACTGTTTGTTGTTCTCCACCCTGCTGTGTGCCCCTGGGGTCTTTCCTTTATGGATTTCGTGGAACAGGCTGCCCAGCCCACTGGCTTCTGCTTGAGTTCAGCCAATGTAAGGCCCTGAGAGGAGAGAGGAGGTCAGATAGAAGTTCCTTCCCTAATAAACAGTTTGTCGATGGCCTGGCCGTGCGCTCCATCAAAAGCACCTGCTATTGTCAGCAAACTCTCTCATTAGGCAACAGCAGCAGTGCCAGTTGTGATGTTTGGGTTGTCAACACAGCCAGTGTGTCAGTCTGCATTTACAGCTGTCTCATTCACACCCTTCTACGTAGAGGCGCAAGTATCTGAGTGCACCGTTACGACTTACGGTGCTGTTCCTGCCCCCAAAATTTATGTATTTGAGTACCTATTATTTTATTATAAACTATTTTCTTTTATATTTTGTAATTCAGTGAAAATATTACACCAATTATTAAAATATGTGTATTGGTAGATTAATTATGGTTCTTATTTCAGGACAGTAAAGTAAGTGCTACTTTATTTGTTACGTAAATATTTGTTATATAAAAAGAGCAATAGCTCAAATAGAGTTGAAAACAATGGGGTTGGCAAACACTTTCTGTGAAGGGACAGGTAGTAAATATTTTCAGCCTCGCAAGCCACACGGTCTCCGTGCAACAATTCCGCCCCGCATGTGGGGCCGGAAGGCAGCCGTAAACATGTAAGCAAATGGGTGTAACTGAGTTCCAATAAAAAGCTGAAACTTTGTGAGAGCTGAAACTTTAATTTCGTATAATTTTCATGTGTCACAAAGCAGTGTACTTCTTTTGATTTTTTTTCACCACGTATATGAATGCATAAAGCATTCATAGCTGCAGGACATACAAAAAAGACAGCTTTTGCAGGCTGTGATTTGCCTATCCCAGGTCTAATGTCAGTGTAGCCTTTGCTTATCCAGGCCTGAGTTCCTCATTCTGGGGGTGGAAAATCCCCCCTACAATCCCCAATTATGGTATAAACTTTTATCTCCTTGAATGAAGGGTTCCCTAAAAATAAAAAAAGTAGTGTTATTGTGAGAAAAGTGTATTCTCCACGGAGAACAGAGATGAATTCTGACTATATGTCACCCCATGGAGAGTGTCCACGGGATTAACCAAGGCAGGTAGCTTGAGCTGCATTTTCCCTTGATCATTCTGAAGGCACCTCAGGTTTGATAGCTCAGCCCTGAGCCTGTTAATCCCTGTCATGAGCGAACCCTCCCAATGGTGTGGCCTTCCATCCTTTCAGAGTCCTGGGGGGCCTCCAGCACTCATGATGCCTAGTCTTCCTTCATCTTTCTCCATGCCCCTCACATTCTTTGGTGAACTTCATCGTCTTTCTCTTTGGTGGTGCCCACTGGACAGCGTCAGAGCTTGTTTGCTCCGTAGCTGGCAATGACCTTTGAATTAAATGCATATAAGGGTTGAAGGCAGAACAGAAAGGAGAACTGGAAACTGATTTAAGGGCATGTTTGTGACGAATTCTCAGGTTCCTAATGTGACTAATTGCTCAGAGCCAATGATTCCTTGCCTCTTGAGTTGCTTTCTAAGGACTGACTCACTCCATAGCATCTAAAATCCTGTCAGCAACTACCAGAAGGTGAAAACACCTTTCACGAAGGCTGGAGTGCATGGGGATTCATATTTCAGGTTTTATGCCAGCTGCCAAGCCCACAGTCCTCTCTTGTATCTGTGAGACTTGTATTTCTCACAAGAAAGACCACCTAAAGCCCAACTCAAAATTCCAGCAAGCCTTAGGATCCACCTAATTTGCAGGTGCCATCCAGCTTTGCCAGGCTTATGTTTTGGGGTGAATTTGATTCTGGTATTCTCTAAGGTGTGGTTCAGATCATGGCGCACAAAATCCAGCCTCAACGGTAAGGGCTTTTCTGACCACCCCGTCTAAAGAGCATCCTGCCACATTCAGTATTCCCTTATCTTCACTTACCTTTTCTCCATGGTATTTCTTTGCACCTGACACACCTTGTTTCTGTCCAGCGTCTGATCCCCAAGGGAATAGGGGTAGTTGTGTTCATGCTGTGTTTGTAGCGCTTGGACTGCTGTCCATCCCGCGGCAGAAGCTCAGTAACCATGCCGGTGCTGGGGAATGAATCAGATGGAGCCAATTCAGATGCCTGGCCTGAAAGTCTGTAACTGAGCAGACTTTGGGTGAGGTAGATGACCTTTCTGCACCTCACTTTTGTCATCTGCAAACTGGGGATAATGATGGTGCCTCTACTTCACAGGGTGATGTAAAATGTCATGAGTGTGGAAGTCAAATACTTAGCACGGGGTCTGCCACTCAGTGGCTTTACAGTAAATACACGTGCTGCTCTTAACAGCAATGACAAAGAAGACGTGTTTGGGGATATTCACATGCAAAAAAATTAAAGTAGTTATCACAGTAAGAGGTATGTAATACTCAATACTCTCACATTAAGTAAAATAATTAACTGGCTAGTCACACACATTTTCAAAATGAAAATAACAGATTTAATAGATAGGATTCTCAGATCTCTGTTAACATGCTTTGTTATGTTTTAGGGTGAATTTGATTCTGGTATTCTGTAAGGTGTGGTTCAGATCATGGCGCACAAAATCCAGCCTCGGAGTCTCGCTCTATTGCCCAGGCTGGAGTGCAGTGGCACGATCTCGGCTCACTGCAACCTCTGCCTCCCAGGTTCAAGCAATTCCCTGCCCTCAGCCTCCTGAGTATCTGGGATTACAGGTGCCCACCACCACATCTGGATAATTTTTTGTATTTCTAGTAGGGATGGGGTTTCACCATCTTGGCAAGGCTGGTCTTGAATTCCTGACCTTGTGATCCACCCACCTCTGCCTCCCAAAGGGCTGGGATTACAGGTGTGAGCCACTGCCCTGACCATCACTTTTTTCTTCTATAAGTTTTTCAAGAAATTAAGGTAAAAGTAACATTGAATGTCCTCCAGGGATGAAAAGACTAAATAAATCTATGATATTTTACATAGTAAGTAATAATGTCTGTGCTCTGTGTGTGGAGTCTGAAATCTTCTGTCAGGCAGGCACCAAATGACAAAATGCTGCATCTGTTAGGACCTTTTCAAATTCAAACCCAACTGGTTTATGCAGAAATCAGAATTTATTGGTCCACTGTTTAAGACTGGATTCGCTTGGTTATGCGAACAGTCAGACTCTGTCCAATTAGGCCATCAACCTACCCTAAACTGGTAACAATCACCAGACACCCAGGTCAGGCTAAGACAGACCTCCTAAACTCATCATAACCATGGGGACAGTATCGCCATAACTCGCTAAGATCAGCTTCCTCTAAATGCAGTCAGTCAAAGATGGATACTTGGATAAATTCAGGCTTCCAGTAGAAAGGAGCAGAAGCTGGGAAACACATGAAGTTTGAAAAAAAGAAAATCCTCAGCTAAAAAATCACAGGACAGATATGGTTATAGAGAATTTGGGGTGAAGGAGCTAACTGCTTTTCCATTTATTTACAAAACAAATCTTAAAACCTTCAAAAAAAAAATAAAACCTACTTCCTATAGAAAATGTGCTTGAAAAATCAAAATAATAGAAAGGCATGTGAAGAAAGGACCTACCCACTATTCCTCATTAATGAAACACACGTGGCTAGACAGGGAAGAGATGACTCCTGCCTTCAAGATGACATGGCTAGCACTGTGACCCTGAATGTGGCCAACATACCTGTCCGGTGTAGCTGGTCATTGATACTGAAATCAAAGTGCTTGGTTGGTGATATTCAACACTGAAGATTAGGCTTCAGCTAAGATTTAAAGCTTTGAAATGTATTTTTTTATAACCTGTGAACTTCCCATCAAAAAGAATTTGACAAACATGTAACAGTGTTTTTTGACAATCTTAAGTTCAAGGCCAGGCTACCTCTAATCACATTTTCCTAAAGAATCAGCACTTTTCTTCAGAATCAGTTTAATTTTCTTTGGTTCACCAGCAGTGATTTTTTGGTTTGTTAATTCATCTAATGCTAGATATATTTTTTCTGTTTGTTTTTCTCTTTGCAGCATGTTCACAGAGTTTGGTGTTAATCCCCAAGGCTATAGCAAGTGGATATATATCAATTTCTCTAATGAAATGATGGTGTGTGTCAGAGAATATTATGTCTAGATCAGAAAAGATGGGAAAAGTTGCTATTTACGCTTTTTTTTTTAATTGTAAAAATACGAGTAACGTAAATAGGAATGGGAAGAAGGGGCATTTTAATGCCTTATGGGTAGCTGTATCATTAAACAACAGAAAGGCCACCCTGCAGTAGAATTCTTTAAAATTACTACCTAAGGGATATGGTAGTTACAGTTCAAAGTGACTTTTTACAGAACTTATTTTTCCTAAACCTGTCAGCAACAAACTGGAAGGAAGTACTTAAACTGCAGTGTATGGTTCCACACAGATCTGTTTTCCTGACAATTTTTAAATGGAAATGGAGCCTATTCGTTTTCATGAATTTGCAGTTATATGCAAGTATAATAAGACAACATATGGAAAAGCAATGCAATGATTAAGGAAAGGATTTTGCAAAGCATGTTAACAGAGATCTGAGAATCCTATCTATTAAATCTGTTATTTTCATTTTGAAAATGTGTGTGACTAGCCAGTTAATTATTTTACTTAATGTGAGAGTATTAAGTATTACATACCTCTTACTGTATGCAACAGATTCATCTTTGAAAAGCAGAGAAAAGTTAAATTCCTTTCTAAGATATGAGACAGGTGGCAAATTTAGCCTTCTAGTGTATCAACCTTGGTGTAATGATGGAACCCAGAACCCGTATCTTTCTAGAAAAAAATCCAACCTGGATTTAAAGGAATTTGCCTTGTAGTAATAAAATTGGGAGACAGTAATAAACATCCATTTCAACCACTGAGAAACGATTCAACTCTACAAAATAAACAGAATGTCTTCTTTATTAAGTGTCTGGACAGTTGTTGTATGTTGCTACCTAGTTCACACCATGCAGCCTCTTCACAAAACATTGTATCAATGCTCTACCATCAAGAGAAATGGCCATGATGGCCATTTTGCAGATGAGAAAATTAAGGCTGGTGGAAAGAAAATAAGTTACTGGAAGTCACATGACTGAAATGGATGTCTGACTCCAACACTGATGCTTTTACACCACCAGGATTTAAGCATGGAACTATACTAGTAAGAATATAGAGGGCCAATGCAGCAAAAGACAGAGACATGTCTGTGTGTCCGACAGAGAGCAGGAAGGAAACATTCGTCCCACGCATGGATGGATTGAAAAGGTCTGCCTCGTGCCATGGTCCTGAGGCATGAGGACCACATTTATCTTCAAAATGGAAGATGGTAAAGCAGAGCTGGGGCATGACTAAGTGATGGATATGGAATATTAGAAGCTTTCTGAATCACAGGAGAAAATAATTGAGGCTCCCAAGAAGAAAAACCCATGTTTCTGTCACCCCTGATCACAGTAACTTTGGGAAGTTTCTATTTTGGTATCTGCCTCTTCTTGGGTATGAAATAATGTCACAATGACCCCATCTACTTAATAGAATTCTTGACTTTTTGTTAGGAAGATCAGTGATAATATGTTTTAAAACAGCCTATGATTTTTTGATCATATAATGGAATTCTCTCTATAATGTCTCCACTGGGAAATTGTCTAGCTTTCATTGATCTTCTCTGGGGACAGGAAATCATGTGCTACCTCTTAGGGAAACCCATGCCTTTCTATATAAATAGACATAATAGATAAATATGTGGGTAAAGTATGGTTATGAATATAGATGATAGAGAAAAAGATAATAAGGCTATAAATGTTATGTCTACAGAGATAGACGATAGGTAGGTAGATAGATAGACAGACAGACAGACAGATAGATAGATGGGTAGATAGATTTGCATAAGTAATATCTAGTGGATGGCTCGCTTTCATTTTATTATTCATTTAGGTCATTATTGGTACTCCTCTTTCCCATGTCCTTATATCCAACCCAATACCAAGTCCTGTTGATTTTACCTGAAAAAAAGATGGATTTATGTATTTTTCAAATCTGTGCCTTTCTTCCTGTATCCACTGCCCCTATTGTACTCCAAACTATTCTTTTTTCTAGTGTAAACCATTACAAATGTTTCAACTACTCTTAATCTCTCTCCACACTATTTTCTACACTGTAGATGGTAATCTTTTATAACTTCATTTTTAATGATGTCCTTATCTCATACTTAAAACATATCTATGACTTTCTTTGGCTTTTAGAAGAGACACCAGAATACTTCACACTAGCCTACGTGGTCTAACCCCTGCCTTCATTTCCAGTCTCTTCTAGTATCATCTTTTTCTAGCCCTTCCTAACTATGAGACAACTGGAAAGTATAGTTTTTCTTGCCTAAAAAGGGTTAGGAAATTCACAGTAGTCTCCTGCACAGTGTCCCATAGAATGTCTCTTTCTTGGATTTAAATAACTCTCGGTTCTACCAATTATTATTATTATTCTGTAGCTACTCTGCACGTTCTTCTCCAGATACTCTTGGGTTGATTAGTATCCTCAGAGATGATTGTTTATCTTCTTTTCAGCATTAAATTGTCTGTCAGTCTCAGTTTTGGACCCAAACTTAATCTGTAGTCCCAGAACTGAAAATGGTGTTCCAGATATGGATTGATGAAGAAGAGAGTTGAACTAGACTTTAGTAGATCATTTTAAGCACCCTATTTTGATTAACCCCGGCGAATACTCTGTGACTCTTCTTGGAAAGGTGCATTGCATTATTGACTCCCAGTTCCTAAGTCTCTCTCTGTCCTTTTCACAGGCTGGCCCTCAGCTACATCTTCTCGGTGATTGTTCTTATACAGTGAGGATTTTGAGCCTGAGAGTTAAATTTGGCATTTCTCTCTAAAATATCATCTCACTGGACACAGTCCATCGTCACTGCAGCCTGTTGAAATATTTTAGGATCTTGGATCTGTGATAGAGCATTTTTATTATAACTCTCAGTTCTGTATCATGTATAACTGAGATTTGCATGCCATCAATTTCCTCACTCAGCTTATTAACTGATATTCTGAACAGGGATAGACAATACCTTCTGAGGAATACCAAGGGTTCTGGGACAATGTGCATGTTACATCTTCTTCCAATCTCATGAGCTTCTCTTTTTTTAATCTCCTTTCCTTGTTTCTTCTTATCTACACATCCCACAAACACTGGACTGCTCTAAACAGTCCAGATTTTCTGCCTGTTTCGAGTCCTTGGGTGATCTCATCCTTCCTTGTGGCTTTAAATATCATCTATTTATTGATAATTCAGAAATGTGATCACATTACTCACAGTCACTTTAAGGACATAAGTGGTGAGACCCTCTGAAGGAAGCGGACTGCTCCTGCAGGATCAGGAGACACCCCTAATACTGTGGGCGCCCCAACTGTGGAAGTGGGAAAGGGAGACCCTCCTCTCCCACACACACACCCCACTGGAAAAGCTGAAGGTCTGTTTGTGGAAGAAGTTTCTAACTTTACCTGGGGCTGAGTCAGGGGTAGAGGAAGCAGCAGAAAGGCCCTGGGATCTCGCTGGGTCCCCAAGCAGTCCATTTCTGCCTGGCACCACAGGGATCTATGGGGAGGGTGGCCAGAGGAGCAGGGGGTAAAACTCCGCAGGGAGAAGGAATTCTCTAGCTGAACTTTGTAACAATTTGAATGGGGCGAGAAGCCTCCTGGCCAGAACTTGAGAGGGCTTGCAGACTTCACAGGCAGGGAAGAACCAAGACCTTTTTTTCCCCGCAGCTGGAAGGCGGGTAGCCCAGGGCAAGTTTTCAATACATCTCACCCTCCGCTTGGAGACAAACTGTTGCGGAGGGCACAATGGGAGTGAAACCAGCCCTTCGGTTTGCATGGGAGCTGGGCGAGGCCTGTGACTGTCAGCTTTCCCCCACTTTCCTGACAACCTACGTGACTCAGCAGAGGCAGCCATAATCCTCTTAGCTACACAACTCCAGTAACTGGGAATCTCACCTCCATCCCCGACAGCAGCAGGAGCAGCAAGACCCACCCAAAGAGAGTCTGAGCTCAGACATGCCTAGCCCTGCCCCCACCTGATGGTCCTTCCCTATGCACCCTGGTAATGGAAGACAAAGGGCATACAACCTTGGGAGATCTAGGGTCCCGCCCACCTCTGGTCCCTCTCCACACTACTATAACTGGGAAGTGCCACCAGCACAAACATAAAGCGTTAAACAGCCGAAGCTAAAGATCCTCATGGAATCCATTGCACACCCCTGCCACCTCCACTGGAACAGGCACTGGTTTCCATGGATGAGAGACCCATAGATGGATCACATCACAGGACTCTGTGCAGACAACCCCCAGTACCAGCCTGGAGCCAGGTAGACTCACTGGGTGGCTAGACTCAGAAGAGAGACAATAATCACTGCAGTTTGGCTTACAGGAAGCCAGATCCATAGGAAAAGGGGGAGAGTATTACATCAAGGGACTACCCCATGGGACAAAAGAATCTGAACAACAGCCTTCAGCCCTAGACCTTCCCTCTAACAGAGCTTACCCAAATGAGAAGGAACCAGAAAACCAACCCTGGTAATATGACAAAACAAGGCTCTTCAATACCCTTTCCAAAATCATGCTAGTTCACCAGCAATGGATTCAAATCAAGAAGAAATCTCTGATTTGCCTGAAGAAGAGTTCAGGAGGTTAGTTATTAAGCTAATAAGGGAGGGACCAGAGAAAGGCAAAGCCCAATGCAAGGAAATCCAAACAATGATACAAGTGAAGGGAGAAATATTCGAGGAATTAGATAACTTAAGAAAAAAAACAACAAAAACTTCAGGAAATTTGGACATATTTTTAGAAATGTGAAATGCCCTGGAAAGTCTCAGCAACAGAATTGAACAAGTAGAAGAAAGAAATTCAGAGCTTGAAGACAAGGTCTTTGAATTAACCCAACCCAACAAAGACAAAGAAAAAATAATAAGAAAATATGAACAAAGCCTCCGAGAAGTCTGGGATTATATTAAATGACTAAACCTAAGAATAATCAGTGTTCCTGAGGAAGAAGAGAATTGTAAAAGCTTGGAAAACATATTTGGGGGAAAATCGAGGAAAACTTCCCTGGCCTTGCTAGAGAGCTAGACATCCAATACGAGAAGCATAAAACACACCTGGGAAATTCATGGCCAAAAGATCTTCACCTAGGCACACTGTCATCAGGTTATCTAAAGTTAAGATGAAGGAAAGAATCTTAAGAGCTGTGAGACAGAAGCACCAGGTAACCTATAAAGGAAAACCTATCAGATTAACAGCAGATTTCTCAGCAGAAACCCTAGAAGCTAGAGGGGATTGGGGGCCTATCTTCAGCCTCCTCAAACAAAATAATTATCAGCCAAGAATTTTGTATCCAGGAAAACTAAGCACCATATATGAAGGAAAGATACAATCGTTTTCAGACAAACAAATGCTGAGAGACTTCACCATTACCAAGCCACCACTACAAGAACTGCTAAAAGAAGCTCTAAATCTTGAAACAAATCCTGGAAACACATCAAAACAGAACCTCTTTAAAGCATAAATCGCACAGGATTTATAAAACAAAACTACAACTTAAAAAGCAAAAACAACAAAAAACCAAAGTACACAGGCAACAAAGAGCATGATGAATGCAAGGGTACCTCACATTTCAATACTAACATTGAATGTAAATGTCCTAAATGCTCCACTAAAAACCACAGGATACATAAGAACCCAGCCAACTATCTGCTGCCCTCAGGAGACTCACCTAACACATAAGGACTCATATAAACTTAAAGGAGTGTCATGCAAATGGACACCAAAAGCGAGCAAGAGTAGCTACTCTTATAACAGACAAAACAAACTTTAAAGCAATAGCAGTTAAAAGAGACAAAGAGGGAAATTATATAATGGTAAAAGGCCTTGTCCAACAGGAAATCCTCACAATCCTAAACATATATGCGTCTAACACTGGAGGTCCCAAATTTATACAACAATTACTTATAGACCTAAGAAATGAGATAGACAGCAACACAATAATAGTGGGGGACTTTAGTACTCCACTGACAGCACTAGACAGGTCATCAAGACAGAAAGTCAACAAAGAAACAATGGATTTAAACTATACCTTGGAACAAATGGACTTAACAGATATGTACAGAACATCTCATCCAACAACCACAGAATACACATTCTATTCAACAGCGCATGGAACTTTCTCCAAGATAAACATATCATAGGGCATAAAAATGAGCCTCAATAAATTTAAGAAAATTGAAATCATATCAAGGACTCTCTCAGACCACAGTGGAATAAAACTAGAAATCAACTCCAAAAGGAACCTTCTAAACCAGGCAAACACATGGAAATTAAATAACCTGCTCCTGAATGAGCACTGGGTTAGAAACAAAATCAAGATGGAAATTTAAAAACTCTTCAAACCAAATGACAATAATGGCACAATCAATCAAAACCTCTGGGATACAGCAAAGGCAGTGCTAAGAGGAGTGTTCGTAACCCTAAATGCCTACATAAAAAAAGACTGAAAGAGCACAAACTGACATTTTAAGGTCACACCTTAAGGAGCAAGAGAAACAAGAACAAACCAAACCCAAACCCAGCAGAAGAAAGGAAATAACCAAGATCAGAGCAGAACTAAATAAAATTGAAAGAACAACAACAAAAATACAAAAGATAAATGGAACAAAAAGCTGGTTCTTTGAAAAGATAAATAAAGTTGATAGGCCATTAGCAAGATTAACCAAGAAAAGAAGCGAGAAAATCCAAATAACTTCACGAAGAAATGAAACAAGAGATATTACAACTGACACCACTGAAATACAAAAAATCATTCAAGGTTACTATGAACACCTTTATGCACATAAGCTAGAAAACCTAGAAAAGATGGGTAAATTCCTGGAAAATTACAACCCTCCTAGCCTAAATCAGGAAGAATTAGGTACCCTGAACAGACCAATAACAAGCAGCAAGATTGAAATGGTAATTAAAAAATTACCAACAAAAAAAGTCCAGGACCAGACAGATTCACAGCAGAATTCTACCAGACATTAAAAGAATTGGTAGCAATCCTTTTGATTCTATTCCACAAGATAGAGAAAGAAGGAACCCTTTCTAATTCATTCTATGAAGCCAGCATTACCCTAATACAAAAACCAGGAAACGACATAACCAAAAAAGAAAACTACAGATTGATATCCTTGATGAAGATAGATGCTAAAATCCTTAACAAAATGCTAGTTAACTGTATCTAAAAACGTATCAAAAAGGTAATCCACCATGATCAAGTGGGTTTCGTAGCAAGGATGCAGGGATGGTTTAACACATGGAGTCAATAAATGTGATACACCACATAAACAGAATTAAAGACAAAAATCACATGATCATCTCAATAGATGCAGAAAAAGTATTCAACAAAATTCAGCATCCCTTTATGATTAAAACTCTCAGCAAAATCAGCATACAAGGGACATACCTTAATGTAATAAATCCATCTATGACGAACCCACAGCCAACATAATACTGAATGGGGAAAAGTTGAAAGCATTCCCTCTGAGAAATGGAACAAGACAAGGATGCCCACTCTCACCACTCCTCTTCAACATAGTACTGGAAATCCTAGCCAGAGCAATCAGACAAGAGAAAGAAATAAAAGGCATCCAAACTGGTAAAAAGGAAGTCAAATTGTCATTGTTTGCTGACAATATGATCATTTACCTTAAAAACTCTAAGTACTCCTGCTGAAAGCTCCTAGAACTGATGAAAGAATGCAGCAAAATTTGTGGATACAGGATTAATATACACAAATAAGAAGCTCTTCTATACACCAACAACAACCAAGTGGAGAATCAAATCAAGAACTCAATCCCTTTTACAATAGCTGCAAAAATAAATAGATAAATAAATAAATAAATAACTTAGGAATATACCAAACCAAGGAGTTGAAAGACCTTTACAAGGAAAACTACAAAACACTGCTGAAATAAACCATAGACAACACAAACAAATGGAAACACATCCCATGCTCATGGATGGGTAGAATCAATATTGTGAAAATGACCACACTGCCAAAAGCAATCTAAAAATTCAATGCAATCTCCATCAAAATACCACCATTATTCTTCACAGAATTAGAAAAAACAATTCTAAAATTCATATGGAATCAAGAAAGAGCCTGGATAGCCAAAGCAAGACTAAGCAAAAAGAGCAAATCTGGAGGCATCACACTACCTGATTTCAAACTAAACTGTAAGGCCATAGTCACCAAAACAGCATGGTACTGGTATAAAAATAGGCACACAGACCAATGGAACAGAATAGAAAACCCAGAAATAAACCCAAATACTTACAGCCAAATGATCTTCAACAAAGCAAACAAAAACCTAAAGTGGGGAAAGGACACCCTTTTCAACAAATGGTGCTGAGATAATTGGCTAGCCACTTGTAGGAGATGAAACGGATCCTCATCTCTCACCTGATAAAAAAAATCAACTCAGGATGGATTAAGGACTTAAATCTAAGACCTGAAACTACAGAAGTTCTCGAAGATAACATTGGAAAAACCCTTCTAGACATTGCCTTAGGAAAATGTTTCATGACCAAGAACCCAAAAGCAGACATATCACAGAGGGGAGAAAACCTTCACAATCTATGCATCTGACAAAGGACTGATATCCAGAATCTACAACAAACTCAAACAAATTAGTAAGAAAAAAAAAACCTATTAAAAAGTGGGCTAAGGACATGAATAGACAATTCTCAAAAGAAGATATACAAATGGCCAGCAAACATATGAAAAAATGCTCAACATCACTAATTATCAGGGAAATGCAAATAAAAACCACAATGCAATACCACCTTACTCTTCCAAGAATGACGATAATAAAAAAGTCATAAAACCGTACGTGTTGGTGTGGATGCAGTGAACAGAGAACACTTCTACACTGCTAATGGGAATGTAAACTAGTACAGCCACTATGGAAAACAGTGTGGAGATTCCTTAAAGAACTAAAAGTAGAACTACCATTTGTTCCAGCAATCCCACTATTGGGTATCTACCCAGAGGACAAGAAGTCATTATTCGAAAAAGATGCTTGCACACACATGTTTATAGTGGGACAATTCACAATTGCAGAATCATGGAACCATCCCAAATGCCCATCAATCAACAAATGGATAAAGAAACTGATATATATATATATATATATATATATATATACATACACACATATACACATATATGTGATGGAATATATATATATATACACACATATATATATATGTGATGGAATACCACACAGCCATAAAAAGGAATGGATTAACAGAATTTTCAGTGACCTGGATGAGATTGGAGACTATTATTCTAAGTGAAGTAACTCAGGAATGGAAAATCAAACATTGTATGTTCTCACTGATATGTGGGAGCTAAGCTATGAGGATGCAAAGGCATAAGAATGATACAATGGACTTTGAGGATTTGGGAAGAGTAGGAGGGAGGCAAGGGATAAAAGACTACAAATATGGTGCAGTGTATACTGCTTGGGTGATGGGTGCACCAAAATCTCCCAAATTGCCACTAAAGAACTAACTCATGTAACCAAATACCCCCTGTACCCAAATTGCTTATGGAAAAATAAAATATAAAATAAAATGTGTGTCTCTTGTCTGGAACTCTTCCTTGAAGCCCAGGTTCAGCAGTTCCTCTTGGCTCTCCAGTAAGCATTTCAAACTAGCGTGTCCTGAATCAAACTCTTGATCTTCATGTTCCAAACATATTCCTGGAACCTTCCCCATCTCAGTCAATGATATCACTCTGGTCGCTCAGGCCCACACTCTGGAATTTTTTGTTCTCAGACATGAATTCAGTCTCGGTTGATCCTAATAGTTCCACCTTTACAATATACCTCAAATCTGACTATTGCTCATGCAAATACCCTGGTCTAAGCCAACATCTGATGCTTCATCTATTTTATTTATTTTTCTGCTTATTGTCTGTTTGCTTGAACTAGAATGTATGTCCTTTGGGGATGGAGGGGGCAAGAATTTGTGTCTGTTTTGTTCACACATTTAGTTCAAGTGCCGGGCGTGGTGGCGGGTGCCTGTAGTCCCAGCTACTCAGGAGGCTGATGCAGGGAGAATGGTGTGAACCTGGGAGGCGGAGCTTGCAGTGAGCCGAGATTGTGCCACTGCACTCCAGCCTGGGCGAAAGTGCGAGACTCCGTCTCAAATTAAAAAAATAAAATAAAAACTATTTTTAAAAATTCTTAATATTACAGTAGGTGTACAAAAATGTTTTCAGATGAATAAATACATGAATGAATGAATGATAGATGTCCTCTCATTCAGATTCAGCTCACTTCCCATCGTCCACAGAGACAGCATACTTTATCACATGCCTGTCCAATATTCCAGATATAACATGCTTACCATATGCTAAAACTTAATAAATCTTTTATTTTCCCTAAGTGTGTTTCCCCCTAAGGCTTCATTCTCTCAGCAAATTGTCCCTCACTCCGTCCAGTTCCTGAAACAAGATGGGAGCTCTCCTTGGTCCTGATTTGTCTTATTCCCCAAAGCCAGCTGATAAATGCCTCTGTCTGCTTTGTCTCCACAGTACACCTTTGAATTTGCTACTTGTCTTCATCTCCTCTGCTATTTTCTAAGTTTAAGACATGTTCATCTCTTGCACTGTCTAAAAAGTCTCCTCGCCAGTCTCGCGACCCCCCTCCGCTACGTGGTCCATTCCCTCTATAGCAGCTAGGGTGATCTTTTCCAGAATACAAGTCACGTAGCCTTTTTTTCTGCTTAAGACCATTGCACACAATTGCGTCCACACTGAGAATAAAATTCAAAGTGCTTACTGAGGCCCAAGGACCCCTTCATTGCCTGGTCCCCACAAGCCTGTTTGACCTCATCTCCTAGAACTGACTTCTTTACTGGTGAGCCCTAGACGCTCTCTCCTTCGGTATCCTTGGAACAAGCCACATTTGTTCCTACTCTGAGTGTTTGTACCAGTGGTGGCTTGTGCCTTGAAGGGTTTTCTACCAGCATGCCTCACAGCCACTCATCACTCAGGGTATCCTCTTTCTGCAAGCTTTCCTTAATGAGGTAATCAGTGTCCACCCACCACCACCTTCTTCATAACATTGTATTTCCTGTCACGCGGCTTATATGCTTCTCATGCCTTTAATTACTTGAAATTACCCTCTTTTTTTTATGTTTACCTGTGAAAAGTTTCTTCTACACTCGATTCTAAATTTTTTAAACACAGGGAGCTTGTCCACTGTGCTCAGTGCATTATTCACAACATCCAGAACATCAACTGGAACATTGTGGACATTCAAAATATTTGTTGAATGAACACATGATGGTGCATATAAAATCCAAGCAACCAAGAACTGATTATTCATAGGTAACATGTCCTCACTGGAACGATACCATGTTCTACTGATTTTCAGTTCTTTGCTAAAGTGCTCGTGATACTTTTAACAACATATACCTGTGCCTATGCTGACTTCAGGTTTATTGATCCGCAGTTTTTTTTTATCGCTTTCTGTCCTGTTCCTTTTTGTTCAATGAGAATTATCCTAGGACCTTTCTTTCTCCCTCCAGTTCCACGCAGGTTCAATAAGCACAACTACAAATTCCATCTATCTGTTCGGGACAATGATGCATGCAAGCGGGGAGACTGGAGCTCACTTTAAAAGGCCTGGTTGAGGTGTGCAGACTGCTCATTAAATTGGGGTCCAATTCCTTCCTAATCAATATTGCTTCTAATCTGACGACTCTGACAAATTAAATGGGAATGAGGAGTTGAGGAGTTGGATGGTTTATACCATGTTCTTCAAGCCTTCCTTTTACTGGATGTACTGAGTTTCTTCTGTTTGCTTACCAAGGCCCATTCTCCACCCTCTCTTGCACAATCTTTGTTAAAGGATTTCAGTGCCTTCTGGCTTCCACCTGGGTTCAGCCAAAGAAAAGTTTCTGGAAGCCCCAGCAGGAGCTCAGAGGGAGGGAGGAGAGTGAGGTCACAGTACTTTCCTTTCCAGTTCTCTCTCTCTGCAAGGTCCCTTGGGCTGGGCCTGTCCCACGACTGAACAGCAAATTATTTGTCTTTCCTCCCTCTCAGGCCAAGGATTGGTAACAGCTTAGCTGCTGCCAGCTCCAGGTTACTGAAGCATGTCTGTGGTTCGTCTGAATCCCCCCTTCCTGAATAAATCCTCCTCACAATGCCCTTCTGTTTTCTGGAGAGGGAGGCCGTGACTGGTTCCCTGACATCCTACCTCCTGACCTGGTTCCTGTCACCTGCCACCCACCCTCTTTGCCCTCACAGCCACCACTGGCCTGCAGAGTCCTTTGGCTTTTCTTTCTATAGCAATCACGTGCAGTTGTGAATCAGAACTTGAGTCTTCCTCCTCGGCCAGCCCTCATCTAGATTTTCTGGCTGTAGAATTTTTTTTTTAGGAAATGCTTAGGAATCCAGCTTCCGTTTCTGACCATGCTTTGTGACAAATGACTTTTCCACACCGGGCCCTTCCAGCTCAGTCGGGTGTCTTGTGGAAACGCTCCAGCTGCAGAGGATGACTCTACCATGGCTTTTATAGCTATTTTCTTATAGTTTTTTTTTTTTTTAAATGTAGCTTTGCTTTTTTCCCTCAGGATTCCTCGATTTTCTGGCCTGACCACCTACACTTATTCAACTTCAATGAGTTTGAAAGGCACCATGCTTCTCTTTCCAATAAGAGCTTTATTGAACACATCTGAATTTTTCTATCTATACGACACCTCGCTCTCCTAAAGTTTGCAGGCTGGTTAGTGAACACCAGCAACAACGGAAAAGAAGATCCCATTTCACAGACCCAGCATAAAGTGCAACTCTCCTCTGAGTGATGCGGGTGGGGTTCTGCTGAGATGGGGCTGTAGGCTGGATAACTGTCTACATAGGATCTTTAAAAGCAGTCACAATCCTACAATACCTTTATTCCTGAGGATTTTACCCACTCTCTTGTATATTATTATAAAAGGGAAAGGGCCAACGAACATTCAAGGGACAAATCTGAGAGGACTGTAAAGACAAAAGCTATTTAGATAATTTGGTGCCTAAGTAGTGATAAAGTAATTATGGAACTAGTAATTAGATAGATAATTGGACTATGCCTTCCCTTTGCATTTAACAACAACAACAAAAATGCCACCAACAACTAAAGAAAGAACATGAAAAGTCACCTAAACTTACAAAAAGAACCAGAGGGAATATATTAATATAACACAGGACCTAAGAAGAGTTACCTATTCAAAGAAGATATTCACAGTGTGTTTTGCTATCAAGAACCGAACTACGTAAGTGACCTTTGAATGTGTTTGTTCAGTTTACATAAGTAAGATAAAGAGAGGGAGGGTAGAATTCTCTTTACATGAGCGGGTAAACTGAGGCTGTGAAGAGTACCCTATGGATTCTGAAGACCAAGGGTGTTTGGCATTTTGTTCACATAAGCAGCTTACCCTAAGGTACCCTTCCTTGCAAATTTAGACTAAAAGCTATAGTTACTTGCTCCTCTTCCAGTCATTTAAAATCCAAAATGGTAAGTTAATCAGTATCCATCTACAGCTACTATTTACCTCTTCCAGGCAGATAAAGACATCTTACCTAGGACATTTTTATTCCATCAAATATTCTCTATAAGTGTGTTATCTAAGAATAGCCCCAAAATTGGCTGAATTATGATGGCTCTTTCTTTTCCCAAACTCCAGTAAATAAATTCATTTACTGTCTAAGTGGTATGTGCTATTTATTGTGTTTTAGTATTCATTTAAGAATTAAGAGGTGTTCTGCTATTTCCGAAGGATCATTTCATTTTGCTTCTATATTCAATTTATGATTTCTAAACAAGGCAACGGGTCATCGAGTATTTTGAAGGCAAGTGATAGGAAGTAAGCCCTGCTTGTTTATTGAAATGTTGGTCAAAGTAGTTTTTGTGGCAGAGAAATGGAAGGGAATTAATTAATGAATTGCCCTTTCATGGATGCTTTGCAAGTTATGTACATGATGTACCACAAATTCAAATTAGATTCCTTTCACATCAAAAAATCCTTTGTAGAGTTTTCTTTATTGACCCATGCAGATACTTTCTGGATGTTTACGTATCATGCCTAGAATGTAGGGTAAAGTAAACATGGTTCCCCCTCCCATGGCGTGAGCAGTAAGGATGTAGGAGACAGATAAGGAACAAGTAAATGAATAAGTCAGTAAAAATTGCAGGTATCAAACAGCATGCTGTAACATATAACAATACTGTGATTGAGAATTAAAGATTAGGTAAAGAGGAATCCTTCATTTGGAAGATCAGATAGGGTCAGCCTATAAACTGAGGCTTGAAGAACTAAAGAGGTGTCAGGCAAGGTGCAAAGGATATGGGTGTTGCAGATAGAGGGAACTTTACCTTGGAAGCTCGAAGGAGAGAAAGAACTGGAAGTAACCAGTGTGGCCAGAATGCAATGAGTTCGAGAGAAATGTCTCAAGATAAGTTTGGAGATGGTGTCTAGACTTTATTCCTAGTGTAATCGTTAGGATGTGGGGGATATCAAGAGAAAATAAAATCATACATTTTATGCTTTTAAAAATCATTTGTGATCGGAGACTGCATTGAAAGAAAGCAGGATGGAAGCATCAAGACCACTTGCAAAGACTGTGGCAGAGTCCAGCTAAGAAGCCAGTTGTGGCTTGGACTGTCTTGGTGCAGAGAGAAGAGGGCAGACTCAAATGATCTGCAGGTACAGCAGCGAGGAAGTGCTCAGGACACTTGTTCCTCCAGGGTTATGTGAGTGTTGAGGGAAAGAAGAGAATGTCTGCGGAAGCCTCTGGGTCTAATTTCAAGCAGACAGCTGTATGGAGGACCTGTGTGTGGGACAGGAGAAGAGAGGGGTGAGATGGTTTTAAGGGGGAATCAAGCGTTTGGTTTTGGACATGTTCATTTTGAGAAGCTTAGGAAATAGAAGGGCTAAGGTTTTAAACTCCATTTAAATCATATGTTCACTGCCTGAAAAGAAATCTCTAGGTTTGAATTCACAAATAAGCATGAGGCAGAGGGTTCAGTTGTGGTATTTTCAGTGATGTTGAAAAAATAATAACAATAATAATGACAGGTGATAATAAGATACTGATTTCCTACTTTCTGTTGGGTTCAATAGGTGTTTCCAGTCACTGTCACTTGGTTGGATTATACTCTTTTCGCAGGGTGCTCGAGTTTCTCTCTAAATCTCCTAGAAACTCTTTAAAATCTTTCTGCATTAACATATGCACCCATTTTGGAACTAGGAGCACTAAGTTTAAAACAAATTTGAATAGTACCTCTAAGAATGTCATGACTTACATTTGGGATTGCTAAATTTGCTTAGGAAAAAAAAAATCAGTCTGTTGTCCTATGTTACTTCTTTATGTCAAATCTTAAAATATGTGAGGCAGTTGAGTTAAAGGTTCATCAAATCTCCAAAAACTCCACAATCTCCAGACTTACCCGTCGCTCACTAGCAGTTTCCTGGAACTGCTCACGTTCCCGCTTTTCCTTGGCCAGTCGGGCGCTCACTCCCAGGTCTGCAGACCGTCTTTAGTGCCCTAACCTGGTCCTGGAGTTCTCATTCTTGTCTAGATTTGCTCTGCCCTGTGATTCCCTAAGTCAGCGTTTCCTAAATGGATGAGACAGAGAACACCTGTGCTTTGAATATTATCGATTTTGTATTTAAAAAAATGCTCTGCCAAGAATGCGAAATGCTGGGTTAGCCAAAGTCAGCAGACTTCTCTGCTGTAGGACCACTCAAAAAACCATAAATAATGATCATTTGCCACATAGGAGGAATTAAAATATTGTGTTGCCTAGGGTTCTTTATCATCAAATCCTATTTGCCAGTGGAATTCCTAGTTTCCCAAGCCACAACAATCAACATCTGTATTGTGCCACGGGAAGGCATTCTGGGAGAACATATTTGAACTGTTGATTGTGATACCAATTCCTTTGTTAATATGTTTTGGAAAGAGGTGAAATGTAAGTAGATAGATTAAAATGTTAAGTTGGGTAAATTATGGAATGTTATGCTGAAGCTTGTCTTCAGACCTCTTTTTAGCTATCCAAGTTATCTACTGGATAAGCCAGAAGAAGTCACTTGATTTCTTTTGAATTTCTTCATCTACAAATGAGATAATATTATCAAACTTTCTTAATTTTGCATGGATGTTGTGAAAATAGACATAACTACAACACTTAGATGTGCTTTTTAGCTTTTGGTAACCGAGGTGTTATATAAACCCCAGGCCTTGTTTATGGTGTGGTTATAATAAGCATTGTAACTTTTCCACTGGGGAGCCCTGAGATAACATTGTCAGAGAAAAAGAAGTGGCTGAACAGAACCACTTCTCTGAGTTAAACCCGTTCCCTGACAGCTGGCTGGTGGGTGAGTTGCTGAGCTCTGAGATTTGAAGTGGCATTTACAGAAGACCTTATTTTGAGAAGGCACCACGGGGAAATTATAACAAGTGTTATTTAACAGTTCTAATTATGATTTTTTCTCTCTCTGCTTTGTATCTACAATTTGATCCAAATTAATATTTATTTATACTAATAATAGCAAACCCAGATGGATT
This sequence comes from Nomascus leucogenys, assembly GCF_006542625.1. NCBI lineage: Eukaryota > Metazoa > Chordata > Mammalia > Primates > Hylobatidae > Nomascus > Nomascus leucogenys. The sequence continues at coordinate 96,440,442 of NC_044390.1, read as the reverse complement.
CTTACTATGCACCCGGCACTGCTCACAAAGACCTTGCGTGGACCGGACCTTACAATGTCCGTGACACCCTATGAGAGACGCACTGCTATTATCTGCATCTTAATGATGGCAAAACGGAGGTTCAGAGAGGTTACGAAACCTGATCAAAATTCTAACCTGGGCAGTCAAGCTCCAGAGCTCAGATTCATAGCATGTGGACTTTCCTCAACATTGCAATACATTGCTTGAGCTATTTGTTGCTGGGCATATATTTTTTTAAGTATACCATACATTTGGATGGCTTTATAATAGGCCGCTTCTTTTTCTAATTTCATGTGGGTTTTTTGGGGGACATACATTTATACTCATTTCCTTTACCTTTGCATTGTAACTAATACATAATTTGATGTCTTGCTATTTGCAGGTGGCATGAGGTCCTTTGCCAAGCGTCAGGACAGGCAGTGGCACTTAGACTCCCTGAAACTCAATCAAGTTTCCATTTCCTAAATATCAGATGTGTAGACAGGAGGGTGTTGAATTTGTTTAACCAGTCATACTTACAGCAATATTCTTTAGGCTTGAGTAATTTCTTTCTCCAGCTTTCTGGAGTGCATTTGAAGTTTGTGTTCATTTGTCTCTGATTATTTTTCAATTCAACCAATATTTAGGGGGCTGCTAATATAAACTGGCATTGTGCTTGTTATTGGGGATATAGTGGTGAATCAGGCTGGTAAAGTCCCTGCTCTCAGTTAAACTTCTTTCTGTGGGATGTACTGGCATTCCCCAAGTAATAATAAAATAAGAACGGTCTAGTTAGTAGAAAGTGTATAATGGATATATGGTTCTGTAGATATTGTAGTCGGCAAAGGTTTCATTGAGGGCCAAGAAAGAACTTGGCCAGGCGCAGTGGCTCATGCCTGTAATTCCAGCACTTTGGGAGGCCAAGATGGGCAGATCACTTGAGGGCAAGAGTTCAAGACCAGCCTGGCCAACATGGCAAAACCCTGTCTCTACTAAAACTACAAAAATTAGCTGGGCATAGTGGCGCACACCTATAATCCCAGCTACTTGAGAGGCTGAGGCATGACAATCACTTGAACCTGGGAAGCAGAGGTTTCAGTGAGCTGAGATTGTACCACTGCACTCCGGCCTGACAGAGCAAGACCCTATCAAAAAAAAAAAAAAAAGAAGATCCAAGTATGTCTGGTATTCAGAGGTGTGGCAGGGGAACTTCTGCGAGATGCCGCCATGTAAGTGGGAAGGAGCTAGGAGGATATGGGATTGTTCAGGCCATGACCTGGACTTTGCATGGTGACACCAGGATATGGGATTATTTAGGCCATGATGTGGACTTTGCATGGTATTGTAGGATATGGGATTGTTCAGGCCATGACCTGGTCTTTGCATGGTATTGTAAGATATGGGATCGTTCAGATCATGACCTGGTCTTTGCATGGTATCGGAGGATATGTAATTGTTCAGGCCGTGACCTGGTCTTTGCATGGTATTGGAGGATATGGGATCGTTCAGGCCGTGACCTGGTCTCTGCATGATATTGTAGGATATGGGATCGTTCAGGCCGTGACCTGGTCTTTGCATGGTATTGGAGGATATGGGATCGTTCAGGCCGTGACCTGGCCTTTGCATGGTGTTTCAAGTGTAGAGTTGTCAGGCAAGGAGTTGACATTTTGAAAGATCACACCAGCCACTGTGTGGAGTCGATGACTCTGCTTACAGACTGCAATGGTTGACATTTGGCAACTGGATTGGGCTCACAGATAGCCAGATAGTCGGTAAGACATTATTTCTGGGTATGAGTATGAGGGTGTTTCTTCCTTAGAAGAGACTAGAATTTAAATCAGTGTACCAAGTAAAGATCCACCCTCAGCAGTGTGGGCTGGCACCATCTAATCCATCGAGGGCACAAGCAGAACACAAAGGTGGAGGCAGGGTGAATGTTTCCTCTGTCTTCTTGAGCTGGGACTTCCATCGTCTCCTGCCCTCAGGCATTGGAGCTCCTGGTTCTCAGGTATTTGGACACAGAGATTTACGCTCACCCCGCCCCCCCGACACACCCACCCACAGTTCTCAGGATTTCTCCTTCCGAATCACACCACCAGCTTTCTTGGGTCCCCAGCTTGCCAATGGCAGATCATGGGACTTCTCAGCCTCCATAATCATATGAGCCAATTTCCATAGCAAATCTTCTTGTACACATCTGTGTATATCCTGTTGGCTCTGCTTCTCAGGAGAACCCTGACTAATACGGAGGCTCTGCAGAGTCTCGGTGAGTGATGATGGTGGAGGCTCTGCAGAATCCTGGTGAGTGATGATGGTGGAGGCTCTGCAGAATCCTGGTGAGTGATGATGGTGGTGGGCTCTGCAGAGTCCCGGTGAGTGACGATGGTGGAGGCTCTGCAGAGTCCTGGTGAGTGATGATGGTGGAGGGCTCATGAGTGATGATGGTGGTGGACTCATGAGTGATGATGGTGGAGGGCTCATGAGTGATGATGGTGGAGGACTCATGAGTGATGATGGTGGTGGGCTCTTCAGAGTCCTGGCGAGTGATGATTGTGGTGGCTGCAAGGGACACCCTGATGGTGAGAACTGGATGGCACCGGTTGATGCATTGGCTGTGGAGCCATCAGTGCTTGCTGATGGATTGAACACATGTGGGGAGGTGGAATTATGGACCTGTACTTGTAAGTGGGGTAGAAGACATTGGTTTGTACCCCTCAGTTCTTCCGCCTTTGGAGCAGACGTGGGATTGAGAGCCTCACAGCAAGGAAAACAAGACTAGAAATGCACAGCTGGCAATGGTTTGTCTTTGGGGTCCAGGCCTCTGTCCCTTGCTTTATATCCACACCTTTGCTTTGATCTCACGCGGGTGGAGGCTTTCCCTCTCCCAGTGACTTTGAGCTCGAGCTCCGCTGAGTGAGTTGCTTTGGCCAAGGGGCTGTTGGCGGATGTGAAAGGAGGCGATGCTGAACACAGGCTTATGGGGTTAGGTTTTCCCTCTGGTGCTTCTGCCATGGTTATGAGAAAAATACGCTCCAATGGCCTGCTGGTCCTGGAAGAAAAGGCAGCATCTGGAACGCGCCTGAGCCCAACCCAAAAGCTGGAACTAAGGCCCACTGCCTTCTGAGCCCAGCTGACCCGCAGACCCCAGCCTGCGGCAGAGCGTCAGCAGCTGGCCCACAGATCAGGGCTGGAAGGAAGGCGAGCTTTGTGTTGTGTGCCAGGGGCTGGCTAATGGAGAGCCCTCGGAGAAGGTGGCAGAGGCCAGGCACGGTGGCTCACGCCTGTAATCCCAGAACTTTGGGAGGCCGAGGCGGGTGGATCACTTGAGGTCAGGAGTTCAAGACCAGCCTGGCCAACATGGTGAAACCCCATCTCTATGAAAACTACAAAAATTAGCCAGGTATGGTGGTGCACGCCTGTAATCCCAGCTACTCAGGAGGCTGAGGCAGGAGAATCGCTTGAACCTGGGAGGCGCAGGTTGCAATGAGCCGAGATCGTGCCATTGCACTTCAGCCTGGCAACAGAGCAAGACTTCGTCAAAAAAAAAAAAAAAAAAAAAAAATGGCAGACAAGCCTGGTGGATGTGGATAGACCTTGTTCTTGCTTCTCAAGATTTTCAGCCCAGAAAACCACTAGGATCCACAGTAGCTGTAGTTTATGTCCTTTAGATACATGCTATAGACGATAGGTTCTTTTTTCTTTAAAAAAGACCTATTGGTGCTATTATAGTCTTTTCCAATGTATGCGCCTAAAATATTATGTTCCTTTCAGCGTCATCACCACCTGAGACAATAGAATATGGTGCTTAAGAGCCAGAGCCTTGAAGTCAGACTAGGCTGATGGTGAATCCTGTGTCTGTTCCAGTGTTGGGCATTTCATTTAATCACCCTAAACCTCAGTTTCCTCATTTGTAAATGGAGACAATGACCCCCACCCACCAGACTTGGGGAGGAGGGTGGATTTGATTAAATAATGCATAAAATCACCTAGAACAGTGCCCAAGACAAAGTGGGTACACAATAAATGTTAGCTTTTGCTGTCATGGTTTGCAGCTGTGATTTTTGCTGTGATTGTCTGTATGGATGAAACTGAAGTCCCCATATTCCTGCCTAAATGTGTATGAGTTCCCAATTTGGAAAATTGGAGTAATGTCTGTGCTTTTGAAGCAAGTTGCTTGAGGAAGTAATTAGCACCGACATTTAAAGTTCCTAGGTGAGTCTCTTTTTTTTAAACATTGCTAACGGCATCTTTGTTCAACATTTACCGAGCAAATGTTAGGAAATACAGGGAGAGAAGGAGGTGAGAGGATGTAGCTTTGAGCCCCCATAGCTCATATGGTGTGTGCTGTGTACAAACTCCTGAAGGGGGATTCAGACATTTATAATATAGGGACTAGATAAGACCAAATCTTGGAAGAAGTCGAGCATTAACAAGAAGCTTAAATAAACAGGACAGCAAAACCAGGAAGTTTTTTCAATGGGAGAGTCCTTTCTGGAAGGGGAGAGTTCCTTGATTTCCAGCTTCTGCTCTCGGGACAGTGGTAGACTGAATAGTAACCCCTCAGAGTGTTTGCATCCTAAACCCTTGGAACCTGTGAGTGCTGACTTCCATGGCAGCAGGGAATTTGGAGTTGTGGCTAGAGATGCGAGGTGAGAAGATGATTCTCGATCATTTGTATGTATGTAACCACAAGCGTCCTCGTATAAGAGGGAGACAGGAGTGGGGTAACTGCAGTGGGGAGTGTGAGGATAAAGGAAAGGTTGAAGTGAAGTACCAGATCGGAGGAATGAAATGAACGGGCCACGAGCTATGAGATTCAGGCAACCTCTGGGTACATTTGACACGATATTTGTAACAGCAACTATAATTGATGTAACTATTCATTTCTGTATTACATTTTCCTAGTTTTTCTATAGGTATAGCTTCAAAATGTTTATGTTTTAAAGCATCCACTGCAAATGTTAATGTCCAAAGCAAGTCTTTAGAAATGTCAAAATGCCAGTATCTCTTTGTTAATAAATATTCAGCATAGACAGGGAAAAGAAACAAAGGCAAGTGAAGAGATTCACCCCTGAACTCTCCAGAAGGAACACAGTCTTTCCAACGCACCCATTTTATACCGCTACCCTCCCAAAAGGAAAGATGGTAATTTGTCGTTTCAAGCCACTAAGTTTGTGACAACATGTTACGGCATATCCATAGCGAAAACCTGAACAGGTGCATTGCATGTGTGTGGACTCCTAAGTTAGGTGGGTGCCCAGTGATACTCATCATCACATTTCTTCATCCCAAGTCCTGGCCACTGAGCAGTCATCGAATGTCTTTTCATCTTAATAGATCGATGGCGTTCCCATTGGTATGGCTCTCAGGACCCTCTCCTCTTAGAGGGTTCCTATGTGGCAACTTGCCTTGCTTTGCAGGTTAATCACTTCTCTGAGTGTTGGTCGGCCTTGAGAGTATCGGATTCAGACCACACACTCCTGCATCTTAATTAAGTAGCTGGCTCAAGTATTCTCCATCTCCTCTACGACGACTTGGTTCCGTAGTACATTTTGAATGGCACGTTAGAAAAGCCACCATTCCAAGAATCTCCTTTGTGCCCAAACTCCAAATGTGCGGAGACTCACAAAAGAAAAGGTATGAGGTTTATTTCTTCACTTTTTCGCCTTTAAAAAAAATCAACCTTTTAAGCACCAAAGATATGTTTATGGCTTTGAATAATATCAGATTTCAAAGGCACAAGGAAAGTCCTTGAGGTTTGAAGTTTGCCTCTGAAAATGATTAAGCGTAAATGGAAAGCAGTCAGTCCAGCATGGTTCATTGAAGAGACCTGTTTAACTTTATGGCACAAAAGGTTCATAGAAATATTAGCTTCCTCTTTTTTAGCACCACTATGAGAACACCCTGAGGGACATCTAGAAATGGTGTAATTCCCATTTCCCTTTTTTCTCAGTAGTAAATTAAATCTAATACCAATAAAGCAGTGAAAATTATATTTTGTTGTTAATAGTCTCTACATGTTCCAAGAGCTTAAAAAAAAAAAAAACTGATTGTTCAATGTGTCCAGTTTGATGAGAGGTGGGGTGGGGCACTCCCATGAATTGTCACATATAAAACATTCCCTGGGCTTTCTTAGCTATCTGTAAATGATTCTTTAAATTGTTTAGTAACCCATATGTGCTTTGGAGAAAATAAATTAAAAACAGTTGAAATTTTTTCTTGCAATTGGCCAAAAAAAAAAAAAAATTTCAACTGTGTGAAACAGAAAAGAGACATTTATTAACTTCCGTAAAAAAGTCTGCATATGGATTTCAGGTATGGCTTGATCCAGGAGCTCCAACAGTATCATCAGTACAAGTTTTGCTCTTCTCACATTTTAGCTCTGGATTTCCCTGTATGGTTGCTTTGGCCACCCACAGGCTGACACCAGCACCTCCGGGTTCCTACCATTCTCTCCGTTCACAGTCCTTGCAGAAAACAAAATAACCTATCTCCCAAGAATTCCAACCAACATTTCGTGGCTCTGGTTGACTGAATCAGATGTCATATCTGAACCACTTTGGCTCTGATGAGCCACACCTGAGTCACAGATCGACCTTGAGAACTTCCTTCTGAAGCGCTTGGCCTGAAAGTGCAGTGAAGTCGGTTTTATGAAGGAAAGTTGAGGTTCTGACGCCAAAGTTATTAATAGAACAAGTGTTTGGAATGGCAAAAGCCCTTGCCAGTGGCTGTGTCTTTTAAGTCTCACGCTAAGAGGAGGTTTATCGTCAGCACATTTAATAATGAGTGCTCATAAAGAAGAGCCTTTGATGGGGGCCACCTTGTTCAGTGCCTGTCGCTGAGCCACCAAATGGCCATTCTCCTTCTTTGGGTCTCTGTAGATGGGCCTGGAGGACATCACATTAAGTGAAATAAGCCAGACACAGAAAGACAAATACCACAGGATTTCACTTGTATGTGAAATCTAAAATTAAAATAAAAAGAGGTGTATTACAGAAGCAGAAAGTAGAACTGTGGTTACCAGAAATAGTGGAGCCAAACAGAAAGATTGTGGGGTGGATGGGGAGAGGTTGGTTAATGGGTACACAGTGACATCGGATAGGAGGAAGCAGTTCTGGTGTTTTACTGCATGGCGGGGTGATGATGGTTAACAGTGAGGCCTTTTATATTAAAAAATAGCTAGGCAAGAGCTTTTGAATGTTTCGACCACAAAGAAATGATAAATGTGTGACGGATATGCTTAAACACTCTGGTTTGACCATTATACAACATATATATGTATCAAAATATCAAACTGAACCCTATAAATATATACAATTGCAATGTGTTCATGCATTTAAAAAAATAAAAAACATTGAAAAGCAGAAGTGTGACTTTGCAAGCTGTAGGTTTACTTTAGCTCTAAAATTCTGAGATAAAGAATTCAGTCTTCCTCAAGCCTATCGTTGCTTATGATAGACATTGATCATTTTCTCTGCCTTGTAATTCCTTTATCTTCTGCTGGAAACAATCCTACCCTCTACACCCATGAGTTGGTGATATGCATGAATCCCACCCACGAGCTGGTGATACGCGTGAATCCCACCCATGAGTTGGTGATATGCGTGAATCCCACCCATGAGTTGGTGATATGTGTGAATCCCACCCACGAATTGGTGATGATAGCGTGAATCCCACCCACGAGCTGGTGATACGCGTGAATCCCACCCACGAGCTGGTGATACGCGTGAATCCCACCCACGAGCTGGTGATACGCGTGAATCCCACCCACGAGCTGGTGATACGCGTGAATCCCACCCACGAGCTGGTGATACGCGTGAATCCCACCCACGAGCTGGTGATACGCGTGAATCCCACCCACGAGCTGGTGATACGCGTGAATCCCACCCACGAGTTTACGGTGATGGTGATACGCGTGAATCCCACCCACGAGTTGGTGATACGTGAATCCCACCCACGAGTTGGTGATACGTGTGAATCCCACCCACGAGTTGGTGATGATATGCGTGAATCCCACCCACGAGTTGGTGATATGCGTGAATCCCACCCACGAGTTGGTGATACGCGTGAATCCCACCCATAAGTTGGTGATGATATGCGTGAATCCCACCCACGAGTTGGTGATGATATGCGTGAATCCCACCCACGAGTTGCTGATATGCATGAATCCCACCCAGGAATTGGTGATATGCGTGAATCCCACCCAGGAGTTGGTGATATGCGTGAATCCCACCCATGAGTTGGTGATATGTATTAATGTTGTTTTTCAAATGTTTCCAAGTCTCCCCACCCTAGTAAGATTGTGGCATCATCCTTTTCCCTCGTGGTTGAGTAAAGTCAAATGACCAGTTCTTCCTAAAAAACATTTAATTACTAGCTCAAAAGCCTCCGGAGCGATCTTTCTGTCTGGCTTGGTGTCTGAAGATGTTCAAGATACTGGCTGCTTAAGTAGCCTGGGTCCTAGAACATGGGGTGGGAGAGAGCAGCGTCCCCAGCCGACCTGTGACAGGTGTGCAGCGTGATGAGGAAATCAACCTTTGTTAAAGCACCAGGGCGATGAGGTCGTTTGATAACGACCTGATAACCTCGCTTATCCAGTCTGACGCAGGATGCTCAAAGGGACGCCCTTCATCCGCCATCCTGTGCCCTGGCCGCAGATGAGTAATTAAGGCATAGAAACACCCTGTGCAGCTGACCTGATCAGATTCTCTCCCGAGCACCTTAAACTGGAAAGGAAAGCCACAGAGCCTGGAGTGCTTTGAAGCCGATTCTCATTAATGGCAGAAGTGTGAGCTGCTGCTGGGATCCCTTTCTGGTCCCGGTACTTGCCCTTCTGCAGACCTGCTTTCTCAGCTATTTTTTAAATTGCCAAGTTTGTCCCAATATCTTTCCTGTAAATCCCTGCATTGCTTAAATGATCCGAAGTTGCTTTCTGCTGCTGGCAGCAAATGGCTTGCCTTGAACCCACTGTGAGGCCCAGCCAGGCCAAAATCACTCGGGAAGGCCTGTGGGGGTCAGGATGAGAGAACTGGACTAAAGAACATGCACCAAATGCATCTTTGCTCTATTTCAGATTCTCTCTGCCCCACCTGGTTCCAGGACCTTCAGCCAGTTTTTCCAGCCCCCCACTACTGTGGCAACAAACTCCACATTGACTCTGAGGACTTTCCTCTGACCCTAAAGAGGGGGGCCTCCCTGTGTGTCCAGGCTGTCCTTCCCTAGGGCTCTCCTGTGGACTCTGAAACAGGAAACTTTTTCTGGACAGGCACATACGTTTTACCCAGAAGCAGAGAGGAATTAGCACCCTGTAGAGCAAACTACTGACCAATTGAAAAATGGAAACTGGTTGATAAATTCCTCCCCAAATGGAGTGTTCTGAGAAGCATTCCTTTGTACTGTCTTCCAGAAAGTCTGGCAACAATGAGCGATCTCTGGTGCTTGATACCAAATACTAATGAGCTTGGTAGTGTATACTCACACCAGCCTCCTTGATTCCCTGACTCACCCCTTCTTTCTCCAGTCCCTGCTCTGGGGGCTGACACCCCCTCAGACATTAATAGCACATAACCTTTGCTGGCTTCAGGCTCTGTTTTCCAGGAAACACGGATTGAGCTGCTGTTTATGAGTTAGTCAGGAGAAACTGGCACTTCATCTCTCTTGAATGCCTTTAATGTATGTCACATCTTGGATGGGAAGGTGTAGGAAACTTTAGGAAAACAGAATTACAGCCTATATCCAAATTTATCTGTCACTCGAGGAAAGAAACAGGAATAGGGTTCAGAAGCTGCTGACACTTGTCTACTGATCATGAAGAGCATAAAGGCAAAGTCTGTAACACAAAGTATTCCCCTATTTGGCACGAAGAACATCTTGTTGCTTCTAGGATGGAACTAAAGGTGATTTAGAAGTAACCAGGGAGATAACTCTGGTGCAGTGAATAGAACACTGTGCTTAGGTTAAAATACTTGTTCTTCCATTTTGCTTTTTGCAAACCATTTAACCTCACCAAGCATCTCTTCACAATAACATTAGGAGATTTAAATGAGATAACGTACTCAAAATCATGCAGTGCATAAAAAGCAATCCGCAGAGTGTTGTTGTTGAAGCTAGTGAAGCATAGTGGAATGTTTACTTATATTTACAGTTGCCTGAGTCAGAGTTCTCCAGAAAAACAGAACCAATAGGATGTGTGTGTGTGTATGTGCATGTTATTATACATATGTATATATACATGTGTGTGCATATTCATATATATGTATATATGTGCATGTCCATGTTCATATATATATATATATGTGAGTGTATGTGTGTGTGCTCATTTGTGTGTGAGTATAGTTGGCCCTTTGTATTTTTGAGTTCCACATTTGTGGATTAACCAACCGCAGGTGGAAAATATTCAGAAAAATAAATAGAAAGTAATAGTACAGCAATAAAAAAGAATACAAGATGTAAAAATACAGTATAACAAGTGCTGATATAGCATTTACATTGTATTAGGTATTATAAGTAATCTAGAGATGATTTAAAGTGTATAATCAGAGGTACATAGGTTATATGCAAATATTAACTTTTATGTAAGAGCTTGAGCGTCCTCGACTTTGCTATTCATGGTGTTCTGGAACCAATCCCTTGTGGATACAGTGGGATGACTTTTTATGTGTGAGAGTGTGTGTGCGTGTGTATAAAAATAATTATTATAAAGAACTGGCTCACGATTAGCCGGGCGTGGTGGTGGGCGCCTGTAACCCCAGCTACTTGGGAGGCTGAGGCAGGAGAATCGCTTGAACCTGGGAGGTGGAGGTTGCAGTGAGCCGAGATCACGCTACTGCACTCCAGCCTGGGCAAGAAGGGCGAGATTCCGTCTCAAAAAAAAAAAAGGCTAATATGATTTCAGAGGCAGGGAAGTCCAAAATCTGCAGCATGAGTCTAGCTGGCAGTGTTCCCTGGTGTCTAGCCAGCAGGGACGTAGCATGTAGCTGGCAGTGTTCTGTAGTGTGTAGCCGGCAGTGTTCCCTGGTGTGTAGCCAGCAGTGTTCCCTGGTGTGTAGCCGGCAGTGTTCCCTGGTGTGTAGCCGGCAGTGTTCCCTAGTGTCTAGCCGGCAGTGTTCCGTAATGTGTAGCCGGCAGTGTTCCGTAATGTGTAGCCGGCAGTGTTCCCTAGTGTGTAGCCGGCAGTGTTCCCTAGTGTGTAGCCGGCAGTGTTCCGTAGTGTGTAGCTGGCAGTGTTCCGTAGTGTGTAGCCGGCAGTGTTCCCTAGTGTCTAGCCGGCAGTGTTCCCTGGTGTGTAGCCGGCAGTGTTCCGTAGTGTGTAGCTGGCAGTGTTCCGTAGTGTGTAGCCGGCAGTGTTCCCTAGTGTGTAGCCGGCAGTGTTCCCTAGTGTGTAGCCGGCAGTGTTCCGTAGTGTGTAGCCGGCAGTGTTCCGTAGTGTGTAGCTGGCAGTGTTCCGTAGTGTGTAGCCGGCAGTGTTCCTAGTGTGTAGCCGGCAGTGTTCCGTAATGTGTAGCCGGCAGTGTTCCGTAATGTGTAGCCGGCAGTGTTCCCTAGTGTGTAGCCGGCAGTGTTCCCTAGTGTGTAGCCGGCAGTGTTCCGTAGTGTGTAGCGGCAGTGTTCCGTAGTGTGTAGCCGGCAGTGTTCCCTAGTGTCTAGCCGGCAGTGTTCCCCTAGGCAGTGTTAGTCTAGCCGGCAGTGTTCCGTAGTGTGTAGCCGGCAGTGTTCCGTAGTGTGTAGCCGGCAGTGTTCCCTAGTGTCTAGCCGGCGTGTTCCCTAGTGTCTAGCCGGCAGTGTTCCCTAGTGTCTAGCCGGCAGTGTTCCGTAGTGTGTAGCCGGCAGTGTTCCCTAGTGTCTAGCCGGCAGTGTTCCGTAGTGTGTAGCCGGCAGTGTTCCGTAATGTGTAGCCGACAGTGTTCCCTAGTGTCTAGTGTTCCGTAGTGTGTAGCCGGCAGTGTTCCGTAGTGTGTAGCCGGCAGTGTTCCCTAGTGTCTAGCCGGCAGTGTTCCCTAGTGTCTAGCCGGCAGTGTTCCCTAGTGTCTAGCCGGCAGTGTTGTAGTGTTCCGTAATGTGTAGCCGCAGTGTTCCTAGTGTCTAGCCGGCAGTGTTCCGTAGTGTGTAGCCGGCAGTGTTCCGTAGTGTGTAGCCGGCAGTGTTCCCTAGTGTCTAGCCGGCAGTGTTCCTAGTGTCTAGCCGGCAGTGTTCCGTATGTGTAGCCGGCAGTGTTCCCTAGTGTCTAGCCGGCAGTGTTCCTAGTGTGTAGCCGGCAGTGTTCCTAGTGTCTAGCCGGCAGTGTTCCGTAGTGTGTAGCCGGCAGTGTTCCTATGTCTAGCCGACAGTGTTCCCTAGTGTCTAGCCGGCAGTGTTCCCTCGTTTCTAGCCGGCAGTGTTCCATAGTGGTCATCTTCTGTGGAACTACGAAGAATCAGTGTTGCAGGTAACATGCAAAGGCAGTCTGCTGAGAATTCTCTCTTCCTTGCAGGAGGCCAATCTTTTTGTTCTATATAAGCCTTTGACTGATTGGATGAGGCCCACCCACATTATGGAGGGCAATTTGCTTTGCTCAAAGTTTATCTCATCAAAAAAACACCCTAACAGAAACACTCAGGATGACATTTAACCGAATATCTGGCCACCCTGTGGCCCAGGCCAGTTGACACACAAAATGAACCGTCACAATAGGAAATGATTATTTCTGAAAAATCCCACCAAACTGGAGAAAACAGTACACAGTCATAGGAGATATTTCAGAAAACTTTGAAAGATGGAAAGTACATTATCATTTGGTAACTAGATTAGCAGAGCAGAGGTAGCTAACTGCCTGCAGGGGGGGTGATGGGAGCGAACATTGAAAAAAAATAGAGAAAATAAAAATGCTTGGGACCTGGAGGTTCCTGGTATCTTGGAAATATACAGTGTGTGATAGAGGTGAAAACAGGAAGGCAAGTTAAAACTGTACGTAAGAAACATTTTAGACTCCATGGATCCCCTCTCTTAGCCCTTGCATCCAGTGATCTGTCCCCTAAACTCCCACTGGAAGACTGAAGGTAGCCCTCTGGGAAGGGTAAATGAGAGACGTTCTGGCATCAGGGGCACCTGTCCCAGCTGAGAGACTGGGTGAGGCCCTGTGTTGAGCATGGGGGCACAGCTGTAAAGATTCATATATGATGGTGAGATTCTCCCCAGGCTACTTTCCTTGTTTAAGCCCCAAATCACCAAGACAGATAGGGAAGGCAATTGATGATTTTATTACAAGCTTCACTGCATTGTTTCACTTGATAACATATTTCATCTAATGACCTTGTTTTACAGATTAGGGGATAGACGTAAAGACCTGCCAGCCATTGATTACCAATACCCATAATTTGTATTCAAGGCATTGAAAATCTTGAAGGGTATTCTGAATCATGGTAAAAAAAATTGAACTTTAGTTCATATACTGCCCTCTGTTATAATTATATAAATATTGATGATCCATATATGGAAATAGTGTCCTGTGCCACAAACATAAAAATGCAAGATAAATAGTTTTATAACTTTATAAAGTTATAAAAAAAGGGTGAAACCCAATTTCTTTTTCAAGTTTCCAAATGCTGCTTGTTTTCAGGAATGAAATCTCAGTTACTGTGGGGCCCGCCTCTCCTTTTCATTTTTGGTTGTGTTTATGCTCTGGCAAGCCCCAGAACAGGAGTCCCCAACCCCCAGGCTATGGACAAGTATCGGTCCGTGGCTGGTTAGGAACCGGGCCACACAGCAGGAGGCGAGTGACGGGCAAGCAAGTGAAGCTTCCTCTGTACCTACAGCCACTCCCCATCACTCACATTACTACCCAGGCTCTGCTTCCTGTCAGATCAGTGGCGGCATTAGATTCTCGTAGAAGCACTAACCCTACTGTGAACTGCACATGCAAGGGATCTAGGTTGCATGCTCCTTGTGAGAATCTAATGCCTAATGATCTGTTACTGTCTCCATCACCCCCACATGGGACCATCTCATTGCAGGAAAACAAGCTCAGGGCTCCCACTCCTTCTACATTATGGTGAGTTGTGTAATTATTTCATTGTATGTTATAATGTAAGAATAATAGAAATAAAGTGCACAATAAATGTAATGCCCTTGAATCATCCCAAAACCATCCCGCCACCAGTCTTTGGAAAAATTGTTTTCTACAAAACTGGTCCCTGGTGCCAGAAAGGCTGGGGACTGCTGCCCCAGAATACACCTCCAAAGCATGTGGGAATGGAAATATCTGACTGAATAACTTCTTCATGTAAAGCAGCTTCTGAGACCCAGGTGTCCGTCCCGCTTTAATGCATTGGCTCTGCTGCTCCCAAGCCATCAGGATGACCTCTTTAACCCCCACCTACATGGTGAACTGACTTTTCAGGTACAGAGGCTCTTTTAGCTACTTCCACGATACTCCTGGGCACATGAGGATGCTTCCACTGCCTCCGTACCACCCTGGGGCACAGGAAATCTCCAGGATGATATTCAAAGCCCTATCAGGCTAGTCAGGTCTCTGTCACTTTCTCTCTCTGGATACTCTCCACATCCCTGGGAACAGATAGCAGGGCCCCTCTGCTCTCAGATCTTCTCTCTCCTCGGCTCATTCTGGGAAACAGATCCACCAAGATCTCTACTTCTTCACTGACTACCCTCCCTCCCTTTTAGTTTGAGGACTAAGTTGTGGATGTGGAGCAGCCCTTGTTATTAGGCACTGAGTCTTCATTCAGATCCTTAGCATTTCCTGTACCTTTTTTCTAGATTTTTGGAAACCAAAAGCCAAGAAAAGGTCTTTCTCTCCTTTCTTCATTTTCTCCTCTATTTTGTCACATCTCATCGCATGCAATGGCATAATTAACTATGAATACATTTGTGTTATTGGTAATTATATGTTATTAAAAGTTATTTCTTTGTAATCTTCAATAATATCAATTGTACTTTCTGAGTGATTATCCTTGCATGTATCTATACTCATCTATATTAACAATAATCAGTGGTAGAATAGGAGGAACCGGAGGTTAGGTTTATAAATCTGAAACTGAATTGAGATGCTCATGAGGAGGGTAGCGGTGAGCTAGTCTGTTTTCCTTTGGTCATTAACCCTGGCCCTTCTCTAATTAAAGGATTCTCCATAAAGGATGGATCAATCTCATTTGCACTCATGGGTGTGATTTGATTAGCAATGAAGGGCTTGCATAGCTCCCTCTTCTCTATAAGAATCTTTGGCTCCTCGGGAGTCAGTTACAGCTACTTTCAGACAGGCTAATGGGGAGCGAGATGACAGGCTTCTTCCATTGTTTCTCTGCTGACCACATTAGGACTACATTTTGGAAAGAGCAGAGAAAATATTATTATGAAGACCAAGCTTCTTTTCTATCAGTGTAACTAAAAGGAAGACTTAGGAATCTTCTTATTGATGAGGATGAATTTATTTTGCTAAATCATGGGGCAAATGTGAAGAGGGCCGATAGATGTGAATGTTGATCTTTATTAATATTCTTCCAGCTCATGCTTATTAATTTCATCCTAACATGATAGGCATGCCCTTATCATACCAACCCATGATACTTTCTCCCTTCCATGGAGGTGGGGGCTGTGGACTCATATGAAAAGGCTTCATGCCCCATGTTCTATCTCCCATTTTACTCCCCCCATCCCCCTTAAAACCCATGTATTCTATCCTTCTGATTGCTCCTAGCAAACCTTATGTCCTTCTGCATTCTTCCATTATTGTGATGTTGGCTTTGACCTTCCCCAGCCTCCCAGCCTCTGCTCAGAACAGAAATCAGGCTTTCTTTCTCTGAACCTCAATACCCCATAGCCATTTCCAACGTCTTTTCCCCTAGAGTTTCTTCCCCTTCCATCTCCTCCACCCACACACCATACACAATTCTAGAGGGAAGCAGGGGGATCTTTTTTTTTTTTTTTTTTTTTTTGAGACGGAGTCTCACTCTGTCACCCAGGCTGGAGTGCAGTGGCGTGATCTCGGCTCACCGCAAGCTCCGCCTCCCGGGTTCACGCCATTCCCCTGCCTCAGCCTCCCCAGTAGCTGGGACTGCAGGCACCTGCCACCACGCCCGGCTAATTTTTTGTATTTTTAGTAGAGAAGGGGTTTCACCGTGTTAGCCAGGATGATCTCGATCTCCTGACCTCGTGATCCACCCGCCTCGGCCTCCCAAAGTGCTGGGATTACAAGCGTGAGCCACCGCGCCCGGCCAAGCAGGGGGATCTTGAGGAGAAACCTGTTGACCACGTGCTGTCAGAATAACTAAATCAAGATTTCTGTGCAGAGAGCTTGGATTCTAATTCCATAGCCTGTGTTCCAAATTTTACAGACATTTTCCGTAGCCTTTGTTCTGTTACAAAAGTAATTAAGTTCCTTGAAAGTTGACCCATCCAGGTGGAGAGGGAAGAGATGGAGGACTCGGTGTCAGTTTAATAGCTCAGTTTCAGGTGAAAAGACATCTAGAACAAGAAGAAAACGAGAGTTGCAATTATTTGAGATCATTGTAAGGAGGAGCCAAATGGAAAGATTATAGATAAGATAAATTCCTCTTTAAGAAAGCCTAGTAGAGTTAAGTTGCACTATAATTACTTTTAACCTACAAGGAGCCTCCAGAAATGAACCCCAGGAAGATGAAACCTCATTATTTAACTTAATTCCTCAATAATGAACACATCTATTAGCATGCATTAAAATTAGAGCTGCATAATATTAAAACAAAATAGAATAAATCCTGCAGAGGTATTTCTCCAGCCATGCCCCATTGACTGATGGGGAGTTTATAGTTAACTTAAAATCAGAAGATTTAGTCCAGATACCTGCAACTAAAATTCCGTTTGGTGTCTCTCTTTAGTGTAGTCCACTAGTTCTTTAATATTCATGTCCGGGAAAATCACTTTCTTGCTTTGGATACATGAAACCTTCGACACCATACTTTATGGGCAATTTAAGGAAAATTTTAAGAGTAATGAACTTTATGCAATTTCTGCCTTAAGCTCTGACTCTGGGGCTGAATCCTCTGGGAAAATGCAACTTCATTATACAGTAAATAGAGAATCTGGCCCTACCAAATTAATGAGGTCTACACTGAAAATGTATCCTTGCCATGGGTTACAAATCATTCAGTTGAGGTCAACAACTTAACAGACTGTCTGCTTTTATTGTGAATGTTAATTACAGAAATGATTCCTGAATATATTATCATGTTTAAAATATTGCAAATAAGGCTACCACCCCACATCCTGAAACCTTGTCTGCTCATTAGAAATGAACAGTTTCAAACTGTATATCCTTCTAAACCTTTTTCTATACTTTTATACACATTTGTGCACACATAAAACCTATACCAAATTTTCATGGTTTTATTTCAACATAAATGGTTCCCCTCTGTAGCTGTTGTTTTGCAACTTACTTTTCTTTTGATCAACAACAATTCTTGAGATCTATGCTTGTGTGTACACAAAGATCTAGCTTATTACTGCTAGCTGCAGCTCAGGTGTGTTAATTAGAATAGTATAGGTTATGCTTCGATAACCTGTTACTTGAAGTCTCAGTGTCTTAGCACAGCAGAAACCTGTTTCTCACTCACGTACGGTTGAGTCTAGGTGGTCGGGATGCCCTTCCATGCAGTGACTCAGGGAACTAGGCTTTTCCCGTTTCAAGATGCTCCCACCTTAATGCATGACTTCCAGGATTAACCTGGAAGGGTAACAAAGAGGTGAGGAAAAACATTGACTCTCTTGTGAACTTTTCATTTTAAAATAAGTTGAGCTTAAATATATGTCACAAAAATAGTAGAATTCTCAGAGGTCCTTTACTAAGCTTCCCTAAATGTTAACATGTTACACAACCACAGTACAAGGATCAAAACCAGGAAATAAACATTGATATGAATCTATTAATCAATGCAGACCCATTCAAATTCCACCAGTTGTCCCTTTTCTGGCATGCGTGATGCAATCCAGAGCTGCACATTGTGCAGGGTGGCTGCGTCTGCTTAGTCTCTCTCAGTCCAGAATAATTTATTCCACTCTTAGTTTTCTATGGCCTTGTCTTAATTGATGGATTGATTGACAGAGATGAGGTCTTGCTGTGTTGTCCAGGCTGGACTTAAATTTCTGGGCTCAATCATCCTCCTTCGTTAATCTCCTGAACAGCTGGGACTGCAGGAAGGTGCTAGACCCCTGACCTTGTCATATTTAATCAGACTAACCAATTAGTTAGTATATTACTCCTCAATTTGAGTTTGGTTAATTTTTTTGTGATTGAAGTCAAGTTGTGCTTTTTGGATTTTTCAATTGCAGCAAGGACAATTAACATTAGTTCTTTTTGCTTTTCCTTTTTTTTTTTTTTTTTGATTGAGATGGAGTTTCACTCTTGTCACCCAGGCTGGAGTGCAATGGCACCATCTCGGTTCACTGCAACCTCCACCTCCCAGATTCAAGTGATTCTCCTTCCTCAGCCTTCTGAGTAGCTAGGATTACAGGCGCCTGCCACCATACCCTGCTAATTTTTGTATTTTTAGTAGAGACGGAGTTTCACCATGTTGGCCAGGCTGGTCTTGAACTCTTGAACTCAGGTGATCTGCCTGCTTCGGCCTCCCAAAGTGCTGGGATTGCAGGTGTGAGCCATGGCTCCCGGCCAGGGCAGTTAACATTAGTTCTACCTTTTCAACAAAATCTCAAGTACACAATACATTATGGTTAACTGTAGGTACAAGGTTTTACAGATATCTCGAATTTATTCACTTTACATAACTTAAACTTTATGCCTATTGAGCAACATCTACCCATTCCCCCCAATACCCCCATCCCTGGCACCCACCGTTCTACTGTCTGCTTCTATGAGTTTGACTATTTTAGAGACCTCCATTCATAGGAGGTCTCTAAAATAGTACAGTACAATTCATACAGTATTTGTCCTTCTGTGACTGGCTTATCTGACTTAGCATAATGTCCTTAAGGTTTATTCATGTTGTCACATGTTGCAGAATTTTTTTCTTTATTAGGCTGAATTGTATCCCATTGTGTGTATGTACTACTCTTTCTTCATCCACTCATTCACTGATGGACATTTAGGTTGTTTCCATGCCTTGGCTATTGTGAACATTCTGCAGCAAACAGGGCAGTGCTAGTATCTCTCCCAGATCCTGATTTCCATTATTTTGGATAAGCAGTTCTACTTATAATCCTTTTGAGGAACCTCCTTACTGTTTTGCATAGCGGCTACACCATTTTGCATTCTTACCAAGGGTGTACACGGGATCCAATTTCTCCGCGTGCTTGTCAACACCTGCTGTCCTTGTCTTCTTAATAATACCATCCTAACAGGCATGAGGTGATATCTCATTGTGGTTTTGATTTGCATTTCTCTGATGATTAGAGACATTGAGCACCTTTTCATACACCTGTTGGCCGTTTGTATGTCTTCTTTGGAGAAATGTCTATTTAAGTCTTTAACCCATTTTAAAATTGGGTTCTTAGTGGTTTGTTGTTGTTGCTGTTGTTGCTATCGAGCTGTATGAGTTTCTCATTTTAGGAATTAACCTCGTATCAGATATATGGCCTGCAAATATTTTCTCCTGTTTCATAGATTGCCTTCTTCCTCTGTTTATTTTTCTTCTTGCTGTGCAGAAGCTTTTTAGCTTGATGCAATACCACTTGTCTGTTTTTGCTTTTTTTGCCTGTGCTTTTGGTGTCATATTTATGAAATCGTTGTTGAGACCAATGTCATGGAGCTTTTCCCCTATTTAACTATTTAACACATGTTGAGTTGATGTTGTGCACGGTGCAAGATAATGGTCCAATTTAATTCTTTTGCATGTGGATATCCAGGTTTTAAAAACTTATATGGAACCACAGAGGACACCAAATAGTCCAAACAATCTTGAGAAAGAAGAACAAAGCTAGAGGCATCACACTTCCCAATTTCAAAATACATTACAGTGGTACAGTACTTAAAACAATATGTCTCTGGCCTGAAGACAGATACATAGACCAATGCATCAGAACGAAGAGCCCAGAAGTAAATACACACATGTATAGTGAACTGTTTTTTGATAAGGGTGTCAAAAATACCAATGGGAAATGGATAGTCTCTTCACCAAGTGGTGCTAGGAAAAGTAGATAGCCACACACAAAAGATCAACCATTTTTGACATGAATACGACGGAAGTTTTGCTGGGCAGTTCTCAGAACATCAGATCAAAAGGAATATGATGCTGATATGTCCTGTTACAGGTGATGTTAGCTTGGAGCATTTGGTTCAGGTGCTGTCTGCCAGATTTCTCCACTATAAGGTTCCTATTTTCCCTATGCATTAAATAAATGTGGAGATACTAGGTTGGTGCAAAAGTAATTAAAATAATTGTAAAAGTAATGGCAAAACCTGCAACTACTTTTGCACTAACGTAATGCTTTGAGGCTACGTAAATATCCTATTAATTGCCATATTTTGCCCACAAATTTTAGCATCTATTGATGATTCTTGTCCAAAGCAATGATTGCTGTGCTGTTTGCCAAATGGTGATTTTTTATTACCATCATTCCCTTCCTGTTTATTAATTGGAATTAATTTACATTTTCAATTCTGTGCTTATATCAGCTCTGAACTCATGGATATTTGTTTTATGCCATGGATTATAGAGCATTAGTTTCATTATTTATTTTCTTCCTCAAAGTATCCTGGATTCATCAGTTCGTAGCACTTCAAGTTGTCTCCTGCCACCATTCTTTTTTTGAGCACTTTCCTTGTTTTGTGCTATAAGAGGTCCCAGTTTATCATATACATTTTCTGTTTTAGGCTGGAATCAGCCATTGCTCCAAAAAATCCCTGGCCCCTTTTCTCCCTTTTTTTTTTTTTTTTTTTTTTTTTTTGACAGAGCCTCACTCTGTTGCCCAGGCTGGAGTACAGTGGCGTGATCTTGGCTCATTGCAACCTCCACCTCCCAAGTTCAAGTAATTCTCGTGCCTCAGCCTTCCAAGTAGCTGGGATTATAGGCATGCGCCACCACGCCCGACTAATTTTTGTATTTTTAGTAGAGACGGGGTTTCACCATGTTGGCCTGGCTGGTCTCAAACTCCCGGTCTCAAGCCATCCACCTGCCTTGGCCTCCCAATGTGCTGGGATTATAGGCATAAACCACCATGCCTGGCCCCCTGTCTCCTTTTATTGGCCAATGTTATTTAGACTTTAAGGTCTAGATGCTAAGCTCACACATTTGCTCTTAATGGATTCTGAACAGAAATGATGTGTCAAGCCTTGCTCACATTCCTGATTGCCTGGAACTCCAGCACATGCTCCCAACCTAACAACGAGAGAGGCTGAGAAATCTTATTTTCCTAGGTGCGCAGGAAGAGGCAAACAGTGATGAACACGCAGCATTGTCACTTCTGCAACAGAATCCCATAGTGTGATTACCTTTCTATTTACTTAGCCATATACTGTGCTCTTAATTTTTCATGCCTGAAAACAATCCTACAATGTACTCATTTGAACCTGTCTCCTTGGTCACAGTCCCAGTAGACTACCCATGCCCAGTGTCCTTAAAAAATATCTCAGCTGAACTATAAGAAGATGAGGACAGCTTCAGATATAGCCATGGTGATATGTTTTCTGAATTTTATTAAACACCATACATGAAACACCAATGCCCACGTATATTTTGGGTTCTGTACTCCTTCTGCTTTGCCGTCAGCTATTTTTCCTATAATGATCTAAAGTAGATTGTGGCAGGCTGGTATGTCTGAAACTCAAATTCTAGTTGTCTTATTTTTAGTTTAACTTCCTTCCTAATGAACCTAAAACTAGAGAAACTTTCTTTCCAGAATTGGACACTGAGGAGGTTGGTTGCCGCAGCCTTCTGTAAACCGTTCATCTAAAATAAATCTTTCTTGTTAGCAAGAAGAAAATCATGGATTTAATAGCATATTTTTTTAAAAAAGCATCTTATCTGAATCAATAGAAATGTGAAGCTGTGAGAAGTAGTTAATAAAGTTACGTCAACACACTGTGACTAAAGCAAATCTGGATTGGAAGACTCATCTCTGACAACAGGTCGTGATGGACTGATGGGGGAAGTGGAATGGAGAAACTACTGGGGTGAGAAGAGTGATGTGGGTTGAAATTACATGTTTTACAGTGATGGAGGGAGAAAAAACAGTTACTTTTCACACCTGTATTTTAGGCCGCTTGATTTAAATGTAAATGGCTGTGCTATATCAAAATAGAAACTTATTTGAAAAAACAATGATGAAAGTGAATTTTAGTCATTCCACTTTTAGTATAATATTTTTTCCCCAGTCAAGTAATACACCAACGGTAGCTGGTCTGGAAGTGGTTATCCCATTTCTGGAATGATAATGGGAGCCTCTCTCTCCTCTCTCTCTCTCTTTTTTTTTTTTTTTTTTTTTTTTTTTTTTTTTTTTTGAGACAGAGTCTCACTCTGTCACCCAGGCTGCAGTGCAATGGCGTGATCTTGGCTCACTGCAACCTCTGCCTCCCGGGTCCAAGTGACTTTCCTGCCTCAGCCTCCCGAGTCGCTGGAATTACAGGCATGTGTCACCATGCCCAGCTAATTTTTTTTTGTACTTTTAGTAGAGACAGGGTTTCACCATGTTGGCCAGGCTGGTCTTGAATTCCTGACCTCAAGCGATCCACCTACCTTGGCCTCCCAAAGTGCTGGGATTACAGGCGTGCGCCGCCACACCCAGCCTAGAGCCTCTCTTTCATCTTCTTGTTGATTGCTTCTGCGTGATGGTCTCAATCTTGGTCTGCGGCACTAACTGGCCTTCCTACGCAAAGGGCCACATCCCCTCTTGGAGACGTTGACTCGGTGGCATGGAAAAAAACCTCTATTGCTTTTGTAAATATAATTTATTGAGGTGAAAGTCAAATAACATCAAATTAACATTGAAGAGAACAATTCAGTGGCATTTAGTATATTCACAGTGCTGTGCAAACATCGCTCTCCAAAACGTGTCCATCACTCCATGCATGGTACAGCCATGTACCCCTTAGCAGTCTTTCCTCCCTCCTTCCCCTTACCCCTGGCAACCACCAATCTGCCTTCAGTCTCTATGGATTTATTTATTCCAGATATTTCCTATAAATTGAATCACACAATATGCAACCTTTTGTGTCTGGTTTCTTTCACTTGCCATAGTAACGTCGTTGAGGTTCACCCATGTTGTAGCATGTATTAACACTTCCTTCCTTTTTTATGGCTGAATAATATTCCATTGTATTTATATACTGTATTTTGTTAATCCATGCATCCGTTGATGGGCATTTGGATTGCTTTCACCCTTGCCTATTGTACCTGGTCCTGCCATGAACATATGTTTACATGTGTTTGTTTGAACACCTGTTTTCAATTATTCAGGGTATATACCTTGTCATGGAATTGTGGGGACAAATACGAATCTGTATTCCATTCCATCTTACACTGAAGGCCAGTGTGGCGGATGTCATGGTTTCGTGGTCAAAGAATCCTCAGCATACAAGTTTGTTCAGAGGCATCACTAGAAATTAAAGAGTTATTTTAGCTAAATATTACTGAGTGCCTTAAAATGACTCTTATTATTCTTGCATGATTCTGTAGGTTGACTGAGACAAACTGAGTGGTTTTCTGTTTCAGATGATGTAGATGGGTCTTCAGGCATCTGGGGACTAGATTAGGCTGAAATGTCTCTGAAGGTCTAAAGGCCTCATGTGGATGTCCAGCTGCTGGCTGTCAGCTGTGAGCTGAGCCAAGGCTGCACCTGTTTCAGATGATGTAGAGGGATCTTCTGGCATCTGGGGACTAGATTAGGCCGAAATGTCCCCGATGGTCTAAAGGCCTCATATGCACATCCAGCTGCTGGCTGCCAGCTGTGAGCTAAGCCAAGGCTGCACAGGACAGCCTCCTCTCTGTCAGGTGCCTCCCACATGGCTGGATTCTAACAATGAGTTTCAAGAATAAGAAAGAAGCTGCTCATTGGCTTAAGGTTTTGAATGTCATTCCCAGTGCTTTCCATTGGTCAAATGATCATGGGCAAGTTCATATTCAAGGGGTCAGGGGGGAAGTTAGCTCCTCCCCCACAGTGTGCATGTACACAGAGAGGAGGAATTGTTGGAGGCTGTCTTTGGAGGCTCACTTCCACCAGAGGCACAGTGTCAGTGAGGGAGAGAACAGAAGCACTTGGACAAAATGCCTCTGTCTTAGGGCAGTGAACATTCTCATCTTGTGTATCAGCCTGAGAGTGTTGGAGTATAGGAGCCCTGCTCCCTAATCATCTGCAGTCACTGTCTCACCTGCCCTGTCTCCCCATCATGTCGAAGGGAGGACAATTCTATTTTCAAAGACATATCTTGAAAATCATTCAGTACTTTGGGAAAAAAATTCAGTAGAGCTATGTTTTTATATTTATGCAAGCATGAGAAAACATTTAGGAGACAAGAGTTTAAAAATAGCTAATATAAGGCTGGGTGTGATGGCTCATGCCTCTAATTCCAGCACTTTGGGAGGCCGAGGTGGGAGGATCACCTGAGGTCAGGAGTTCGAGACCAGCCTAGCCAACATGGTGAAATCCCGTCTCTACTAAAAATACAAAAATTAGCTGGGCATGGTGGCATGCACCTGTA
This sequence comes from Nomascus leucogenys, assembly GCF_006542625.1. Classification (NCBI taxonomy): domain Eukaryota; kingdom Metazoa; phylum Chordata; class Mammalia; order Primates; family Hylobatidae; genus Nomascus; species Nomascus leucogenys. Next base: position 96,415,826 of record NC_044390.1, on the reverse strand, counting down.
ATCCCAGCTACTGGGGAGGCTGAGGCAGGAGAGTCGCTTGAACCTGAGAGGTAGAGGTTGCAGTGAGAAGGTCAAAGGTAATTTCTACAAGAGTCACTCCTTTTCTGTTGTCATCACTGCTGAATGCCCAGAGCCAAGAAGAATGCCCAGTTTATCGTAGATGCTCAGTTAGTAGTTGTTTGATTCCTGAATGCCCAAATGAAAAATTGAATGGATGAGTGAATGAACGAATGAATGAATGAGTCAGTGAATGACAGATCTATAGCTATCAGCTCCTGCCAGGCAAATCCCCTCAGATACTTAGTATAAGTAGAACCCCTGAGAAGACTTGGGAATCAGAAGTTCTTTATCCTGTTGTACCCAGAAAACTCATGCATTCTGGAACAGATGACCAGAAATGCAGACATGATGCCCACAAGACTTTACTGGCCAGAGTGCATTCATCTGGCCCCACAAGTGAGAAAAGCGTCACCAGTCCAGCAATCATAGTTGAGATTCTTTTTCATTGCCCGTGCTTTTGGCCATGTCTTCCAATAGATTATCATGATCTGAAGCCCTCTTGAGGTCTCCTGGGTACACCCGTCATCTCAGTAGCTCAGATATGCAAGAAATGTAAATTTCTCTGGAGTTTTCTAATTTTCAACTTAATTTCCATTTTCACCTACATTCCACCTACCTCCCAGATGATCCAAAATCCAAACTCACACTTGCCTCAGGATTGAATATAAACTCAGTGCAGTTTTCTTATTGCCACACACTGAGGTCAGGAGAGGGTTGCCAAATCTCCAGGAAAATGGTTCCACCTGGTCTTCGGTTGTTAGTCAGCCTGGATCGTAGCTGGTGTTCATCTGGACCTCAGATCTGTGCCATCTACAGATGTGAGGACTTTCACTACTATGCCACTGGGAGCTGCAGGAAACTCTGAATCTGTCCCCAACCTCACTTTCATGCAGATATTTTTTTATGTGCTGAGCTGCTGTCTTCCAGGGGTACTATGAGCCTTGTCAGCAACCAGGCTCTGCCTGGGTTGGAACTGTGGGGAGGGATAAGCTCCCTCTGGTCTCATATTCCCAGTCGCACTTGGAGATGCCATTATTCCCCTTAGAATTCAGACCAGGGTTGAGACAAGTAGTAGCTGCCTTCTCAGCAAACCTCAGTGTTTCCTCACTCTTATCTCATCTCTTGGTTGTGGATGTTGTAGCTCTGACTTCATCTTAGGTTGGGTTTTGTAGGAGTGGAGGCTGGGATGAGGTTTCTTGTGGAAGGGATTGATGGAGGGAGTATTCTTAGGAGAAACCTATAAGGAGACAAGGAAGGGAATCAGGCAAGGCAGGAAACCAGGCAGTGGAGTGGGTTCACGGAGGTCTACCCTCCACCAACCCCACAGGGAGGGCTGGAGCATAGATACCATCACTGAGTTGAGCTCCATTGAGGAAAGACACGTGGTCTTTTGTTTTCCCTTTCAGCCAGGCTTTGGCGTTAGTTTGGGGAGGTTTGAGGGAGCCATAACCTCCCAGGTAATACCAGGAGAGACAGCTTCCACTGGCCAAAGGCAGGTCTTGGCTTTTGGCCAATGGGAGCTGAGAGCTGTTATCATCCAACCTTCACAGTGGATGCAAAGAGGGTGGGGAACAATTAATTATACTGTTTATGCAATAACAGAGGATAACTGAACACAGATAAGCAGTGTGGTCCACTACGGGGGTGTCAAGAAGATTCCTTCTGGTCTCCATGAGTTTATGATGTAGATTAACCATATTACGCCAAAGAGTGCAAAACAAATGCCTCTCCATAACAGCATTCATGAACAAGCCTCTGGGATGTCAGGACATAACCACAAGCAACCTTGGCAGGATCTACACTCAGCAGACTTCTCATTTTCTTTCTTTCTTTCTTTTTTTTTTTTTAAAAAGAAAGATATTTATTGATTGACAGTAAAAACATACGAACAAAAAAACCTGAAACATGGAAGTGCCGCAGTTGTGTGAGTGTGCACATCCTGACCAGATGGAGGTTACAAATGACACCTTCCTGGTTAAGATTATAAATCTGAAGTGGGGGTAAGATAAAGTAGGGATCAGGACAGTATGGGGCATCCGTTGGGTATGTATTCAGTGAAAGACAAAGCTCTTAATTCTTGACCTGCCTTAATGACTGTTCCATTTCTCTGAGAATAGAGTATGGCGAAGACAATTGCTATCCTGAGTTATTTTCTGATTAGCAAAGAAGGCCTGGTTGGTACTATAGAAGTAAGAAGAATCTCAGAAAGTGGCCTTATTTCCTGGGGGTTTCATATTCGCCAGAGAAAGGAGTAAAGAGTACAGATGGCCCACATTTTAAGAAAATAAATTTCAAAATGTTGTGGAGAAAATGACCTTAGATATTACCAGCCCACCAAGAGACCTAGGAAGTTCCAAAAGTTTACATTGTACTAGAATTCTGTATTAGGTTTTCCTAGAGAAACAAAAGCAATAGGATATATGTTTGTGTGTATATATATTATATATATATATATGATAGATAATAGAAGATAGATAGATGGATAAATGGGTGGATGAATAGATAAAATGGATAATTAGGTAGCTAGATAAGCTAAGACAGAAGATAGATGACAGATGATTAATAGACGATAGATAGATAGATAGATAGATATTATAAAGAGATGGCTTACATACTTATGGAGGCTGAGAAATCCCGAAATATGCAGTCACTAACCTGGAGACCCATAAGAGCTAATAATATAGTTCCTGACTTCTCACTTTCTGTGGTGGAGTAAGGAAGGTGCTTTTGACTCAGTAAATGTCCTAAGGAAAAGTCTGTTTATAAGGAAACAATCATCTGATTTTCATTTATTTGTTTTGGAAAAAAGCAAATCTTATATTATGAATCCACTGCAAACACTATGTGTAATTATATTGTTTTAAATTATATCTGCAATAAGAAACCCGTTTTGTGCATTCCCAGGGTAAATGTATGTGTCATGGATGTTGCACGTGTTTTATAGATCAGAATCTTTATGTTAAGATTATCCCACCACTCTTTCACTCCTTTTATGAAATGTCTAGTTACAAATTAGAGGGATGAAGAGAGTACTAAAAGAATTCAACAAGATGGCACTCATGGTTTCTGTCTCTCCTATACTATATGTATTTCACTTTCTTTCCTCTATATTCAGCTACATTGTTAGGCCTTAATTAGAACATTAAATACTATAGTTTCCCTTTATGAAGCCAGCAGGGTTTTCTTTGCTGTGAAATGAGTGATTCCATTACCCTCCTACTAATGGATAAAGTGTAATTAACATTGTCTTGAGGCTAATTTTCATTTACGCTGCCATTTCTTATAAGCCGAACATCATTCTCTGGAAAAGTCAATGTGTCACTTTTATTAGCCTAGTTTGCACTTTAACACCAAGAAAATTAATTCAGTCACATTAACGTACTTAACTTCAGATACAATGGAATTATCTGACTCTGTCCTTTGTGAAGTCACGTCGTTTAGAAGTGAATTGCACGCGGCTGCGTAAAAAGTGAGATCACCGGCGGATGCTTGTGCCGCTACTGATTTTTCTAAGTTGTGCAGCAGTGCCGGGGACAAGAATGAACAGAAGATTTTTTTCGGTTTCCCAGTTTTCGCTCGTGAGACCAAGAGCTCCACATTTGAGGATGATGGGATTGCCAGTGGGTGTATTCCCTTAAAGGATTCACTCTAATTCATTCCCAAATCTCTCTACTGAAAGATTTTGTAGGTTTTCGATTTTATACCCCCCTCAAAAAAAAAATCAAGTTAAGGAAATCAAATATTAAAGAATATTGCTATTAGAGAATTATCAGACCCCTTTTTCAAAGAATGTAAAATGTGGCTTGCTACTTCTGTTGCCAGTGTCAGTTCTTTCTAAATAAGTAAAAAGTCCTCATTCCCCAAAAAATTCTTTAGGAAGAAGAGGAAGTAGAAAAAAGAATTCTTTGCCGCAAAATTTAGTATTTTGCTGAGGTCCGTTAGAGTTACACTTACTTAACGTGTTATCACTGCACTGAAGTTTAGGCACTGACTGTTATCCTCCAAGAGAAAATCCTATTTCCTATGTGTGTTTCTTAAACATTAGTTAGACGATATTAACTTTTCCCTTTAAATTGAAAACTGCAGACTGCTGTCCCATACACTGTTGGTGGGACTGTAAACTAGTTCAACCATTGTGGAAGTCAGTGTGGCGATTCCTCAGGGATCTAGAACTAGAAATACCATTTGACCCAGCCATCCCATTACTGGGTATATACCCAAAGGACTATAAATCATGCTGCTATAAAGACACATGCACACGTATGTTTATTGCGGCACTATTCACAATAGCAAAGAGTTGGAACCAACCCAAATGTCTAACAACGATAGACTGGATTAAGAAAATGTGGCACATATACACCATGGAATACTATGCAGCCATAAAAAATGATGAGTTCGTGTCCTTTGTAGGGACATGGATGAAACTGGAAAACATCATTCTCAGTAAACTATCTCAAGGACAAAAAACCAAACACCACATGTTCTCACTCATAGGTGGGAATTGAACAATGAGAACTCATGGACACAGGAAGGGGAACATCACACTCCAGGGACTGTTGTGGGGTGGGGGGAGGGAGGAGGGACAGCATTAGGAGATATACCTAATGCTAAATTACAAGTTAATGGGTGCAGCAAATCAACATGGCACATGGATACATATGTAACAAACCTGCACATTGTGCACATGTACCCTAAAACCTAAAGTATAATAAAAAAAAAAAAGGTTGTATTTGGGCTACACAGGTTCTTTTTGTGTGTTTTGTTTTGTTTTTAATTAAATTTCATGGCTAAGTTTAACATAAGAAAAATTTACATAAAGTTCGCATTTCTGAGTCCTCTTATAAAACTAGAAACTGCCACACCGGCTAGAATCCTGCTTGATACCAACCAGCTGAGGCTTAGAGGAGTGCCCCCATTCAGACCTTAAAATTTGCATTTGGTCTCAGGACCTACACAGTCCACTTCATTCTTGGCCCCATCCAGGCCTATGTCTGTGACCTTTGAGCTAAACAACAAGAAGAAAACGATATCTAAATATTGCCCCCAAATTAAGCTAGTTGTTAACACCCATGACACGTATCCTGTCTCGTGCTAATTTCTCTGCATTTCTTTTATTCTCTGGACAGTTTGGGACCCGTTTAGTGGTTTTCTTGAAGGGAAAGGAAGCTTGATCCCTTTTAAAAGGCAAAATTGTCTTTATTCCTCCCGGAGCCAAAGCCCACAGAAGTTCTTAATGCTGGGGGGACCTCATCTGAACAGCAGTCATTTCATGTTTCCTAAAGAGGAATTCGAACACAGTCAAATGGCTTCTTGGCCCTAGACAGTCAAGAGTTCTGTCTTCTCCTCCTGAAACCAAGCCTGGCTGAGACCCAGATGCAAGACGGGGGTTAAGATGGAGCCTTGGAGTGCATGGCATGAGATAAGATCACGGTGACTTCTTTCTGAACCAGTCACTTCCTTGCTTCTCCAGATTTTTCATTGACCTTCCAGATGTCCCCAGCAGCTACATAACGGCATGACCTAGGAGAGCCTGGGCTGTATATGTTCAGTGTGGTCTGTGTTTCACGTGCATGGTGACCCAGTTACCACCGGGTAATTCCCAGGCCAGGAAATGATTGCCCCCTGGGTCTCCCTTGCCCAGCACCTAGGAAGTCCATCACTGCGATATGAACTTGGCTGCTGCGTTTCTCCAGGAGGCCACAGGGAGCACCCAAATCAATGCACATTCATCGTTTCCACTGGAGTTGGGAGCTTGGGGCTTATGTAAAGGAGTGAGCAGTTAGAACCAGACCCTAACTGGCTGAACACCAGCTCTGTCTTTGAGAAGGCTCATCTTTTGCCCAGTCCTTTTCTGCTGATTCTTGGCTTGGTTCTGGGCTCCCTGATCTCTCACTCAAGCTTGGAGTTTCTCATTGTAAAAGAAAGATGGGAACCAAAAGACTGGTGGTCATTTAGGACATTTGCTGCTCTCTGTATAGGACTTCCTAGGTGCTGGGCGAGGGAGACCCAGGGGGCAATCACTTCCTGGCCTGGGAATTACCTGGTGGTAACTGGGTCACCATGCACATGAAACACAGACCACACTGAACATATGAACAATGAAAAGATGCCGTGAGATGAACCAGGGAGTTCTTGAGCCTGAGGAGCCGTCCTCTGGGTCAGTATTTTCCGCACTTCATCATATTCACATCATGAGTGTTACTAGAGGACATAGGAGAGGCTTCCGGAGAATCTATGCGGGCTTCCTGGAAAAGTTGGTTTGTTCTTCATATTATATGATTCTAATAAGAAAAACACAATACTGACAATTAAAAAAATTTAGATACTAAATTTTTTATAGCTTTCAAATGTAATCTTTTAAATTTTTAAATGAGCAACTTTGGTTTGCATGACTGAGCACAACTTAAATATCTGGCTTTATTCTTGAAATGGCTACATCAAATCATTTTTAACAATTCTTTCAAATTCCCGATAGCATTGATGAGTAAGTAATAAAGAATTTAAAAAATCATTTGTACAAGCATTCAAAACTGGACAGCCATTGAAATGGTATCCTTTTCTTTCCTCGACAAATTTAATGTTGAAATTCTTTGTGGCAGCAAGAGTAGATCTCTATGTGAATACAACTTTTTCATATCAAGCATTTCAAAATAAAGTTGAAGCCTTCATTTGACACAAATACCTCTAAGTCTGGATCTCATTGTTGAGGAAAATACATCTCTTCTTCTAAAGAGACTCAGATACACAAGCACAAATATCTTTAGTGAGAAAACATAAAAGAAAAGGAAAAAGCCAGGCTTGTTTCCATAGTTCTTGTTCTCCACACACCCACTGTTCTCTCCCACACCCATGTTCTGAGACCCTGAAATTCACCTTTATATTATTAAGCCCCCTTTGTGCTGCTCCATTTATGCTGGCTTTGGAAGCCCTCGCCTTTGGTCAGACTTAGAATCTCCTCCAAGACTTGGGTTATTTTCTTACTTTGAAGTTTTAGGCAGCAGGATTCTGATGGACACAGCAGCCAGTCACGAAGGGCACCTGGTGCGGACACATTGAGACACACTCAAGTGAATAGCAATGGTTTTGATTTTGCATAATGAGGCATGATGTACCCAGAGCATTTTGCATAATGTGAGAACAATAAATCCGTTTGGCCTTGTCATTAATTCTCAGGGCTGTGCATTAGGTAAACAAATTGCATGTCATTATACTTTAAAAGTTTGCAGGAAACGAGGAGGCAAGGATTCTGTTATTGTACTTTTCAAATAATAAACACTTAGTAATTGTTTAAAACTATTGGTGTAAGTGGGCTGTGATTCATTTGTAGTTTCCTCTTTGTCTGGTGCTGAGAGGAGACACAAAAAGCCACCTCCATGAAGTGGCTGCATGCCTGGAACTGATAAATGTATCACACGCCTGCACGACTTTATCTGGGAAACAGACTTTGATAGCTTGCTAGGATTTAGGTCAGTGGATAATTCCGCACAAACAGCAAATCTTAATGCTATTGACAAAGGAAGGGACACAAATAACTGACAAATTCCATAAATCCCCGGCTTATAAGTAGCTCTCTTTCATAGATTTATTGTAAGTGTCCTTGAAAGCTATCTGAGAGAAAAATTGGCACGCTCTCCACGCTTTGACAGTATAACGTTCAGAGTTGCCGATAACTGAGTTTCCCATGAAAGCTGCTATTCAAGAAAATGGTGCCTTGGGTGGCAAGCATTTTATCTTTGGGTAATAATATGAAGAGAAATTCCACGTGGAAGAATGGTCAATGAATTACATAAGTATCATTTTCCCCGAGTGGGCAAATCCTTGGCAATTTCCTTTAGGGGTTAGGGAGGGTGGAGGATGAAATCTAGTTTAGGGGAAGAACCTGGCTGTCATGTGTTAATATTGGAAGACCTGCTTCTGTCTTGAGAAAACAAACAAACAAACAAACCTGTGCATCCACGTGCCTGGAAAGCAGACTGCAGGATAAGAGATTGAACTCCTGCTAAACACGCCTGGACTGCAGCATGGCCCACGCTGTTCCTATCTACCAAATCACTCTTGATTTCCAGCTCGACCTCACAGCCCTCTAGGCTTGCTTGGTGGGGTCACTCTAGAAGGTGTCTGAAAACGTCAAGACCCTGAACAGAGCAACCTTATTCTCTCTTATTTCTGGGAACTGCTCTTACTCTTTTTTTTTCTGGGACACTTCTAGATGATGCTCCTCCAGGCAGGTGAGATCCCCTCTTCCAGGCATTGCTTTAGCAACTCACATGGGACCTGAGCCCGGGAGAAGTCAGAAAGTGATTGCTGAGCAAACGTGGAATGCAGGCGGCCCTGACCTTGATCTCCTTATTCCAGCATCCCCTGAACTGTGGTGTCTGGGCTGCCTGGTATCTGTCTAGAATGACTTATTTTGTGTGTCTCAGCTCCAGGGGATGTGAAGTTTTCTGAGCATGTAGTTTGTGTTTTTAGTTTCTTTTCAGAGTTAGCAGGAAGCACAGAAATATGTTTCTACTAGAGAGTGAATAGATATATCACTGTTGCATCACAGCAGCATTACCCAAATTTTAGCTATTCAAGTATAAGTCTCATGATTTGGGGTAGTCCTATGTTCCTATTTCTGTTATAAACTTAGTGCTCTTCTTTAAATAGACTTGACTTATTTTTATTATTATTTTATTTTATTCTATATTTTTTAGAGACTGAGTTTTGCTTTGTCACCCAGGTTGGAGTGCAGCGGTGCAATCATGGCTCACTACAGCAATTGAACTCTTGGGCTCAAGTGATCCTCCTGCCTCAGTCTCCCAATTAGCTGGGGTTACAGGTGTGTGCTACCACACCTGGCTAATTGTTTAATTTTTTACAAAGGTGGGGTCTCACACTGTTGACCAGGCTAGTCTTGAACTCCTGGCCTCAAGGAATCGTCCCACCTCAGCCTCCCAAAGTGCTAGGATTACAGGCATGAGCCACTGCATCTGGCCGATGGACTCAACTTTTAATTTAATAAATATATTTCCAAAGATATTTTACATCACTTTCATTATCGTTATCATTTGTAGTAAAATAATTGTGTTTTTGTTTGTTTGTTTGTTTGTTTGTTTTGGAGATGGAGTCTCACTCTGTCGCCCAGGCTGGAGTGCAGTGGCGCGATCTCGGCTCACTGCAAGCTCGGCCTCCTGGGCTCACGCCATTCTCCTGCCTCAGCCTCCCAAATAGCTGGGACTACAGGCGCCCGCCACCATGCCTGGCTAATTTTTTGTATTTTTTAGTAGAGACGGGGTTTCACCATGTTAGCCAGGATGGTCTTGATCTCCTGACCTTGTGATCCGCCCGCCTTGGCCTCCCAAAGTTCTGTGATTACAGGCGTGAACCATCACACCTGGCCAAATAATTGTTAAAATAAATATATTATAAAACAATTCCAGAGCATCTTCTTGCCAGGAAAAGGCCCACTGCTCTCTGTTTAAAAAGAGATGAGGAAGTGGGATTGGTAGGATGAGCAGTGTTTAAAGGGTTGTGAGGCCATATGGGCACCAGATTGACACCACCTCTGTAAAAGACTCAGAACCATGGCTGGAATCGGGGAGAGAAGACCTGTACCTTGCCATGTATCTCAATGCTAGCTTAATGCACTATCCGTGTGCTAACCAAAGTTGCTTCTAATTCTATTTGCTGACAAACTCTAGACCCAAGAATGGTGCTGCAGGGACTCCATACATCAGAGCACACATTGTTCTGGCCTATCCACTGAAGAGCTGGCAGGTTTGAGAAAAGACTGCCCTCGCTGGATGGAGACACAGGGGAAACAGAGACTCTCCTAGTTCCTTTTAACTCTCATGCCCATAAGACTTCCAGCATCATCTCAGCTCCATATTTGTTAGAATAAATCTGGTAATTTAATCTTCTTTTTCCTACAACTATGAAACTCACATCCAAGAGAATGTATCTTCTTAACTGCAGGAAGTATAGGGTATGTCTAAATTAGTGGTATTTTGACATACCTACAAGCAGCAACATAAAAACATATTGACTCCTGAATTAGAAATCAGATGCAAATACTCTTTTTTTTTTCAACTTTTGTTTTAAGTTTGGGGGTACATGTGCAGGTTTGTTACATGGGTATATTGTGTGATGCTGAGGTTTGGGGTACAATCGATCTCATCATCAAGGAAGTGAGCACAGCACCCAATAGACAGTTTTTCCTCCCTACCTCCCCATTTGACTATTCCCCAGTATCTACTGTTCCCATCTTTATGCCCATGGGCACCCGGCGATTAGCTCCCGCTTATAAATAAGAACATTTGGTAACTGGTTTTTCATTCACGCATTAATTGGCTTAGGACAATGACCTCCGTCTGCATTCATGTCGCTGCAAAGGACATAATTTCGTTCTCTGTTATGGCTGCATAATATTCCATTGTGCGTATGGACCACATTTTCTTTATCCAGTCCACCGTGGCTGGGCACCTCGGTTGATTCCACCTGTTTGTGAGTAGTGCTGCAGTGAACCTATGAGTTCATGTGTGTGTTTTTTTTTTTTTTTTTCTTGACAGGCTGATTTATTTTCCTTTGGGTATATACTCAGCAGTGGGATTGCTGGACCAAGTGGTAGTTCCATTTTAAGTTCCTCAAGTTCTTTGAGAAATCTTCAAACTTCTTTCCACAGTGCTTGACAAATTAATTGACATTTCCACCAACAATGAATAAGCATTTTATTTTCCCCACAGCTTCACTAGCGTCTATTATTCTTTTGCTTGTTTTTTGTTTGTTTGTTTGTTTTGTTTGTTTGTTTGTTTGGAAACACTCTCACTCTCTCACCCAGACTGGAGTGCAGGGGCGCAATCTCAGCTCACTGCAACCTCCACCTCCCAGGTTCAACTGATTCTCATGCCTCAGGCTCCCAAGTAGCTGGGATTACAGACATATGCCACCATGCCCAGCTAATTTTTGTATTTTTAGTAGAGACAGGGTTTCACTGTGTTGGCCAGGGTGGTCTTGAACTCCTGACCTCAAGTGATCCACCCACCTTGGCCTCCCAAAGTGCTGGGATTACAGGCATGCACCACCACGCCTGGCTAATTTTTGTAGTTTTAGTGGAGATGGGGTTTCATCACGTTGGCCTGGCTAGTTTCGAACTCCTGACCTCAGATGATCTGCCCATCTTGGCCTCCCAAAGTGCTGGGATTGCAGGCGTGAGCCACCGTGCCTGGCCTATTTTGTTACTTATTAATAATAGCCTTCTAACTACTGTGAGATATTATTCCACTGTGGTCTTGATTTGCATTTCCCTAATGCCTCCAATTAAGGTCTAATATCTAAAATCTATAAGGAATTTAAGCAAATCAACAAGCAAAAAACAAATAAGCAGGCAGAAGACATGAACAGACAATTCTCAAAAGACGACATCCATGCAGCCAGCACATATAAAAAATGCAAATACTCTTAATAACAATATTGTCTCACAAAATAAAGAAATACCCCATTTATCAAGAACCTCGTGGGACTGCATTGTTAAAATTTGTGGAATTTCAGATTAGGAACTTAATTAAACATGTTTCCAGTGAATTCATCCAGTGAAGCTTATAGGTGACGCTCCAATATTACAGTCAAGACTGACTGATGGCTTGGTTCCCTGGCTTGCTGGAGGAGTAATTCTCAGATTTGATGTGCACACAAATTACTGATCTGTCTAAAATGCAGACCCTGGTTGAGCAGGTCTGGGGTGGGCCTAGGATCCTGCATTCCTAGCAAGTGCCCAGGGCATGCGGTCCCTGCCGATCCTAAAACCACACTTGGAATACAAAGCACTGTGTGGCTTGGGTGTTCTTTTCTTCATTGTAGCATCACTCTTGAGATGTTTTAGTACGTGGCATCCAATCACCCCCACTTTGCTGTAGAAAAACTGTCCTGTGTGGAGAAATAGGAACACTTTTACACTGTTGGTGGGAGTATAAATTAGTTTGAGCATTGTGGAAGGCAATGTGGCAATTCCTCAAGGATCTAGAACCAGAAATACCATTTAACCCAGCAATCCCATTATGGGGTATATACCCAAAGGATTATAAATCATGCTACTATAAAGACACATGCACATGTATGTTTATTGCAGCACTGTTCACAATAGCAAAGACTTGAAACCAACCTAAACACCCATCAATGATAGACTGGATTAAGAAAATGTTGCACATATATACCATGGAATACTATGCAGCCATAAAAAAAGGATGAGTTCATGTCCTTTGCAGAGACATGGATAAAGCTGGAAGCCATCATCCTCAGCAAACTAACACAGGAACAGAACACCAAACACTGCATGTTCTCACTCATAAGTAGGAGTTGAACAATGAGAACACATGGACACAGGGAGGGGAATATCATACACCGGGCCCTGTTAGGGGGTGGGGGGCAAGGGGAGGGAGAGCATTAGGACAAATACCTAATGCATGTGGAGCTTAAAACCTAGATGATGGGTTGATGGATGCAGCAAACCACCATGGTACATGTATACCTATGTAACAGACCTGCATGTTTTGCACATGTGTCCCAGAATTTAAAGTAAAATTTAAAAAAAAAATCAAAAAGAAAAAAGAAAAACTGTTCTGGGGTCTCTTCTTCTATAGGAGAGGTCTAAGATTTCAAGTCAGAGAATCACAGGAAAGGGTTCTGTTCCTGATTTTAGCTTCGGTGTGACGAAGCTGAGACTAATGATCTTGAAAATCCATGGAGAGGGCTCCCAGTCTTCTGGCAGCAGGTTGTCTGGGCGTCTTACTTTTTTTCCTAACAAATCCCCATCAGTCAGTCCCAGCAAAACAGGGCCTGAGTTTTTTCTTCAAGTGCGTTTCACAAACATTACTTAAAACCTATTGCTTAATGCACTCCAAAAAAATCTTTGTATGTATGTATCTGGCATCATAAAACACAAACGTTATTATGTTACTCTGCTCCTAACAATAACGCCTTTGAGGCAGCTGTCACAGGGAGCAACCACAGGTGGCAAGACCATTCCTGCCCATCAGAAAGCAAGACGCAGAGATGCCATTGCAAGATACTCAACAACAACCATTTTTTAACAATACAAGTTAAACCTTGTCGTGACTGTAATTATCTGTGATGAATTCCAAAGGGATGCCAATATTTTGACACGTACCAAATTGGAGGATGAGCACTCATTTGAAAGCACCGCAGCCTTTTGTTAATGGAACACTTCAGAACCCAGTTGCACAGAGAAACAAAAAAGTGCCTAATTCTTCTGACTTAACTTGAACTGCAAGCTGCCTGATACAGCCATTCTCTTGGCACACTCTCACACACACACAAACAATATGGAGCTTTGACTGTGAGGATGTAATGCACTCCCTGAGATCCAAGGGGAGCCCTTGGAATGTGCAATTGCATTTCATTCTACCAATTGACGGAGATTTCTCCAGACGTGATTCAAACGGCATTTGTGTATGGTACATTGCCACGCATTGTTTTCGGGGAAATATGTAGTAAGATTACAGTACACATAATGCCATCCTGTGTAACAATACAGTCATCTCCCAGATAAATTGTCTAAATGCTTTAATTTTCCAGAAGTCATCTTTGACTCGAGTCTGAGAATTTAAACTCAAGTGGTACCCTGTGTTCTACAGGGTTTCTATGGCAACCAGACCAGACTTGTGGGAGCTGAGCTTATGGTCTCGATACAGCTTTGTAGCTTTGCTTAGAGGAACCTGCTGTTGATAACACTTACCTTTTCGGCAGAGTCACAGATGATAAATTATTGCTAGAAGAAAAATGAGAACAGAACAAAGGGAGAAGCAGGACAACCTTATCTGCATACAGGACACTGGAACCGGTGAAGGAATCAAGACTTGACAAATTGAGACTCTGAAAAGCCAGAGCTTATCAGATTCCTAGGAGATCCCTTCGTCCTCGGCCTGCGGCTTTTCCCGAGTGGCTCGCTTGATTTTCCCATTCTGTTCTGGCTGCCACTGTCACTCACTCATCAGATGGAATCCCTCAGGTTCACGTTACTGCCTTTCCTTTTGGACGCCTTGGTCGCATTGCTATCCATTATTAAGTGGCAATAGCAGAAGCCCTGTGCCCACATTTTTACTGACAAGAAGCTAGGTTCTGCATATAGTGTGAAAAATGAGATCCAGCGTCTGCTCTGAGGAAGCTTATGCAACTGCGACCAAATAATGAGACACAAGAGACCAGGATACAAGTGAGCTGGAGTGGAAGAGGCAGAAACAAAGCAGACCCTAGAACAGTGGTAACTGGGGGGGGTTGTTAAATAAGAAGGTCTCCAGGCATCTTTCCTCTTTGTGGGTCATCCTATCCTGATACTCTGTCTCCCAGTTCTGTCTCACTACCATGGCCTCCGTGAACATACCTCACATCTAACAAATACATTCACTCATTCATTCATCCAAGACTTATCGAGTGTCTATGTGCCAAGCACCATTCTAAGCCAGAGTGTTGAGACAGGGCTAGTAACATTCCTGCTCTCATGTAACTAGGAATCTAACAGGGGAGATGGAAGGAAGGAAGGAAGAAGGAAGGGAAGGGAAAGGGGAAGGGAGGAAGGGAGGGAGAAAAAGTATCAGAAAAAGTACTGTGCAAAAAATACCATAAGGTAATGGGATAGAAAGGACCAACATAGACTGAGTGGCCTGGAGGTTTTCTCTTAAAAAATCACTATAAAAACTGAGATCCAAGTAAAATGAAAGAACCAGGTACACAGAGATCAGAATGCAGAATAAAAATAAGAGGGAAGAAATTTATTATACTTTAAGTTCTAGGGTACATGTGCACAACGTGCAGGTTTGTTACATATGTATCCATGTGCCACGTTGGTGTGCTGCACCCATTAACTCGTCATTTACATTAGGTATATCTCCTAATACTATCCCTCCCCAATCCCCTGACCCCACGACAGGCCCCGGTGTGTGATGTTCCCCTTCATATGTCCAGGTGTTCTCATTATTCAATTCCCACCTATGAGTGAGAACATGCAGTGTTTGGTTTTTTGTCCTTGTGATAGTTTGCTGAGAATGATGATTTCCAGTTTCATCCATGTCCCTACAAAGGACATGAACTCATCCTTTTTTTATGGCTGCATAGTATTCCATGGTATATATGTGCCACATTTTCTTAACCCAGTCTATCATTGATGGACATTTAGGTGGGTTCCAAGTCTTTGCCATTGTGAATAGTGCCCCAGTAAATATATGTGTGCATGTGTCTTTATAGCAGCATGGTTTATAATCCTTTGGGTACATACCCAGTAATGGGATGACTGGGTTCTAGATGCTGGAGGAATCACCACACTGTCTTCCACAATGGTTGAACTAGTTTACAGTCCCACCAACAGTGTAAAAGTGTTCCTATTTCTCCACATCCTCTCCAGCACCTGTTGTTTCCTGACTTTTTAATGATTGCCATTCTAACTGGTGTGAGATGGTATCTCATTGTGATTTTGATTTGCATTTATCTGATGGCCAGTGATGATGAGCATTTTTTCATGTGTTTTCTGGCTGCATAAATGTCTTCTTTTGAGAAGTGTCTGTTCATATCCTTCACCCACTTTTTGATGGGGTTGTTTGTTTTTTTCTTGTAAATTTGTTTGAGTTCTTTGTAGATTCTGGATATTAGCCCTTTGTCAGATAAGTAGGTTGCAAAAATTTTCTCCCATTCTGTAGCTTGCCTGTTCGCTCCGATGGTAGTTTCTTTTGCTGTGCAGAAGCTCTTGAGTTTAATTAGATCCCATTTGTCAATTTTGGCTTTTGTTGCCATTGCTTTTGGTGTTTTAGACATGAAGTCCTTGCCCATGCCTATGTCCTGAATGGTGTTGCCTAGGTTTTCTTCTAGGGTTTTTATGATTTTAGGTCTAACATGTAAGTCTTTAATCCATCTTGAATTAATTTTTGTATAAGGTGTAAGGAAGGATCCAGTTTCAGCTTTCTACATTTGGCTAGTCAGTTTTCCCAGCACCATTTATTAAATAGGGAATCCTTTCCCCATTTCTTGTTTTTGTCAGGTTTGTCAAAGATCAGATGGTTGTAGATGTGTGGTATTATTTCTGAGGGCTCTGTTCTGTTCCATTGGTGTATATCTCTGTTTTAGTACCAGTACCATGCTGTTTTGGTTACTGTAGCCTTGTAGTATAGTTTGAAGTCAGGTATCATGATGCCTCCAGCTTTGTTCTTTTGGCTTAGGATTGTCTTGGCAATGTGGGCTCTTTTTTGGTTCCATATGAACTTTAAAGTAGCTTTTTCCAATTCTGTGAAGAAACTCATTGGTAGCTTGATGGGGATGGCATTGAATCTATAAATGACCTTGGGCAGTATGGCCATTTTCATGATATTGATTCTTCCTACCCAGGAGCATGGAATGTTCTTCCATTTGTTTGTATCCTCTTTTATTTCATTGAGCAGTGGTTTGTAGTTCTCCCTGAAGAGGTCCTTCACATCCTTTGTAAGTTGGATTCCTAGGTATTTTATTCCTTTGAAGCAATTGTGAATGGGAGTTCACTCATGATTTGGCTCTCTGTTTGTCTGTGATTGGTGTACAAGAATGCTTGTGATTTTTGCACATTGATTTTGTATCCTGAGACTTTGCTGAAGTTGCTTATCAGCTTAAGGAGATTTTGGGCTGAGACGATGGGGTTTTCTAAATATATAATCATGTCATCTGCAAACAGGGACAATTTGACTTCCTCTTTTCCTAATTGAATGCCCCTTATTTCCTTCTCCTGCCTGAAAAAGAAAAAGAAAAAAACCCTTAACAGGGACCAGATGAGCCTGTTTGAAGAATAAAAGAAGGCCAGTGTGGCTGCAGTATAATGAGGAAGAGAAGGGATGAAATGGCACCAGCCCAGAGACTTAGGTAGAGGCTTGATTGAGGGGCTTGCTAGGACCTCGGTTTGATCCCAAGGTGTGATCAGAAGCAGCTGGAGGACTTTTTGCCAGGGAATAGTAACCATCTAAAGGCCATTCTGGTGCTGGGTAAAAAATAGACTGGGGCTGGGATGTCCAAGAGTGAGAGGAGGTAGAGCTCTGTTTGGAGACATTTGCTTACCCAGGTGAGATGTGATGATTCTTTTAATTTGGGTGGTGATAGCAGAGATAGATGGAGTAGAGGGATCTGTGGTACATTTAGGAGGTCAATCTTAATGTTGGGCAATGGATTGGATGTGACAGGTTGGCTGATAGGAACTCTGAAAAGTTGAGACAGGAGATAACAGATGTTGGTCTCGTTGGTAGAGTGGTCCTGTTTAATGCTGGTAAACTGGATGAGGTCACTGGTGAGAGGGCACAGCGAGAGGAGAGGAGAGGAGAGAAAGGGAAGGGAAGAGAAGGGAAGGGAGGGGGAAAAGGGGAAGAGGAGAAAATGAAGAGGAGAGGAGAGGAAGGGAAGGATAGAGAGGAGAGGGGAGGGGAGAGGAGATAAGAGAAAGGGAAAGGAAAAGAGGGGAGAGAAGGAGCGAAGAGGAGGGGGAAGTGGAGGTGAGAAAAGAAAGGGAAGAGAGGGGAAGGGCACAACAGGAGAAGAGAAGAGGAGAGAAGAGAAAGGAAGGGGAGAGGAGGGAAGAGGAGAAAGGAAAGGAGAGGGATAGAAGGAAAGGGCCAAGTCCCGATCCACAGGTACCCAGCCCCTGACATCCTGTGCACAGGAGGAGGAGCGAGCCAAGGAGGCTGAGAGAGGAGCCCCAGCATGGCCGTAGGACATCCATTAGCTAAGCCAAGAACATATTTCAAGGAGGCAGGAGACATCTGTGCCTAATGCTGCTTCTTGGTCAGTAAAGATAGGAGTACTGAAATGACCATCCAATATGGCAGCACAAAGGCCATCGGTGGCCTTCACAAGAGGAGTCTCCATAGAGGAGCCAAGACAAAAATCTCTCAGAGCAGATCGAAAAGGGAATTCATTCAGTCACTCAGTGCACCTATTTATTGGGCACCTACTACATGCCAAGCCAGGCAGTAAATGTAACAGACAAAGGTCCCTCATTGCAGTGCTTATATTATACTTGGGAAGAGATCGTGAATGAGATGAATAAGTAAAATGCATGTCCTGTGAGGGATGTGTGCTACAAAGTAGAAGAGAAAGATTGTAAGCGGGACAGCTGTGCCTGCGAGGGGAGGAGGTAGAAATTTGGGTTAGGCTGGTTTGAGAAGACCTGGCTGAGTACATGACATGTGAAGGAAGAGAGGGACTGAGCATGTGGATTTCTGGGGAAAGAGTACTACAAGCAGAAAGTGTAGCAACCGCAAAAGCCCTGAAATGGGAGGGTGTTGAGGAGCCCCGAGCAGGCCAGGACAGCTGGAGTTAAAGACACGAGGGGAGAAAGAGGAGAGTGGCATTACAGAAGCCATGGGGAGCCCGAACGCAGGACCCTCCGTGCGCAGCCATGAGGGCCAGGGGGGACACCGGGGCTTACTCCCAGGGCAATGGAGAGTGTGTGGGTGAGGAAATGCAGACAGTTCTTTCAGAGGGTGTGGTAGCTTACTGACCATGCTCATAGTTCTATGTGCCAAATTCGGACCGAAATCACATTTCTCCAGGAGATCCGCCCCACAATGTGTCCATTTTCAAGAGCCACCTTGGCTCCCCCATCTACCACAACACTGGACATTTGTTCTTTTAGCTTCCTGGCATTCAAACCACTTTTTCTTTATTGACTCAGGCTGCCCCCACCCTCAGTCTACAAGGTTCTGATGGGAGTAACTCCGCTTCCCAGCTCCAGTGTGTCACATGACCCCGGCTGGTCCATGGGAGCCTGACATCCCTTTGGCCAGCATGATTGCCCCATGGGTGAGTGTGTGACCCAGCCCGGCAGCTCAGAGGTCATTCCTGGATTTTGTAGGAACAATTATGAAAGACAAGTTATGTTTTGGTGGATTTTTTTTCCATAAGTTATTGGGGTACAGGTGGTACTTGGTTACATAAGTAAGTTCTTTTTTTTTTTTTTTTTTTTTTTTTTGAGACAGAGTCTCGCTCTGTCGCCCAGGCTGGAGTGCAGTGGCACAACCTCGGCTCACTGCAAGCTCCGCCTCTGGGGTTCATGCCATTCTCCTGCCTCAGCCTCTCCGAGTAGCTGGGACTACAGGCACCTGTTACCACGCCCAGCTAATTTTTTTGTACTTTTAGTAGAGACGGGGTTTCACCGTGGTCTCGATCTCCTGACCTCGTGATCCGCCCGCCTCGGCCCCCCAAAGTGCTGGGATTACAAGCATGAGCCACCGCGCCCGGCCATGAGTAAGTTCTTGAGTGTGATTTGTGAGATTTTGGTGCACCCATCACCCAAGCAGCATACACTGCACCATATCTGTAGTCTTTTATCCCTTGCCTCCCTCCTCTCACTCTTACACCCAAGTTCCTAAAGTCCATTGTATCATTCTTATGTCTTTGTGTCCTCATAGCCTAGTTCCCACATATCAGTGAGAACATACAGTGTTTGGTTTTTCATTTCTGAGTTACTTCACTTAGAATAATAGTCTTCAGTCTCATCCAGCTCACTGCAAATGCCATTAATTCATTCCTTTTTATGGCTGAGTAGTATTCCATCATATATATACCACAGTTTCTTTATCCACTCATTGATTGATGGGCATTTGGGTTGGTTCCACGATTTTGCAATTGTGGATTGTGCTGCTATAAGCATATGTGTACAAGTATCATTATCAAACAATGACTTCTTTTCCTCTGGGTACATACTCAGTAGTGGGATTGCTGGATCAAGTGGTAGTTCTGCTTTTAGTTCTTTAAGGCGACTCCACACTGTTGCTATAGTGGCTGCACTAGTTGACATTCCCACCAGCAGTGTAGAAGTGTTCCCTCATCACAGCATCCACGCCAAAATCTACCAATTTTGGGGGAGGATTTTTTTTGAGACAGGATTTCACTCTGTCACCCAGGCTGGAGTGCAGTGGCACAATCTCTGCTCACTGCAACCTCCACCTCCCAGGCTCAAGCCATCCTCCCACCTCAGCCTCCCAAGTGGCTGGGACTACAGGCTCATGTTACCATGCCCAGCTAATTTTTGTATTTTTTATAGAGACTGGGTTTTGCCATGTTGCCCGGGCTGGTCTCAAACTCCTGGCCTCAAGCAATGCACCTGCCTCGGCCTTCCAAAGTGCTGGGATTAGAGGCATCTCGCCCTACCAGAAAAGTTCTTAAGGATGACATCCACCTGAAGTATGGGGCTGCCTGCAGGTGATGGCCAGCACTGAAGAAAGCATTCAGTCAAAAGACAGAGTACGGAGCCCAATGACCTTACCTTGGCCATGGATGCCAACATCCTTGAAGCTGCATCTTCCCCCTATCTTCAGTTACAGGGACCAAGTCCCTTTTTTCTCTTGCTTCATCTATTTTTGATTGATTTTCTGTCACTTGCAGCTCACACAGTACTGAATACACTTCTTGTCTCACATTCAGACACTTCCTTTCCATTCTGAAGAACCCTGCCTGCAGGTGTCTTTCTGCTTGCTACTCACCTTCTGCTTTCTTTTCCTCTACTTTGGGATATGTATTTTAATCCTTTGGAAGCACAAGTGCCTCAGTAGCCACACATCCTCAAAATGCCTTCCTCTGCTCATGGCAGTCTGCTCTTCCTCCCTTCTCCCTTCCTCCCTCCCTCTCTATATGCCCATCCTTCAAGATGCGGTTTAGATCTTCTCTTAATCTTTAAGGTCCTCCTGATCACTGTGGCATCCTTAGATCTTTCTCTCCCTAACTTCCCTCCATATATGGTCAAGAGCACAGAAGTTAGAGCTGGATTGCCTGGGTTTAAATCTCAGCTCCACCACTTACCATTTGGGTGATCTTGGGCAAACTCCTCGCCTTCTCTATACTTCAGTATTACTTTCTGCAAAATAGATATAAGATAGCATTTGGTGAAGTAAGCTAGGCACTGAGAACATTGTCAACCTTATTGTCCAAGTTCTTTCTGGATCCTACCAGAAAACAAAACCAAAAGATACCCAAGTTGAGTCATTTGAACAGAGTATAGTAAAGGAATCTCAGGATACAACAAAGCAGAATGTTATGCAGCAGGATTAGGAACAGCAAGGAGACTTCCCACCATGAAGTCTGAAGAAGCAAAGGCAGAGGATGCTCTGACCCAGAGAGATTGCTCTGTGAAGTGCACCACTGGAGGGGAGCTCTGGCCTTTAGACAAAGGACACAGCCAGCCCACA
Source organism: Nomascus leucogenys (assembly GCF_006542625.1). Classification (NCBI taxonomy): domain Eukaryota; kingdom Metazoa; phylum Chordata; class Mammalia; order Primates; family Hylobatidae; genus Nomascus; species Nomascus leucogenys. The sequence continues at coordinate 96,394,581 of NC_044390.1, read as the reverse complement.
GTAACCCTGCAGAGAGTAAGTGCTCAGGGAAATGGAGAATACGTTCTCAGATGCGACTTTCTCATTCCCGTCTGCTCTATTGTTGGAGCTCCCCATTGGCCAACCCCAACCAGAAGCCAGAGACCAAGGGTGCCATTGATGGTTCATGCTGTCAGCCTCCTGGTCATTGAACAGGGTAGGGGAGGGTAGGAGTGATCTGGAGAAGATATCTAGAACTGAACTATGAGTTGTTGTTATCCTTTGTCCTGTATTCTGAGCGCCTCTTGCATAGATTTTCTGACCACACCACTCTCCTTCTTATAGATTGCAGGCCCCTGAAAGGAGCAATAAAGACCCAGTGTCTGAGATTACAAACTGGAGACTTTAGGGTCACAACAATGAGACAGTCTCATCTTACTTGGGCCATGTTGCCTTGTTTTAAAAGTTGGAATTACTCATCAGTGTTCAAAACATAAGAGATTATGCATAAAAATATAGATTTGTGGCATTTCGTGCGAGACCGCTCAGACAGCCATGAGCCCACCTTTTCCTTGACAACATCCACTGTTGCTTCAGACATGGCACGTGCTCTACAGAGTCCCACAGCTCTTACCTGGCTGCCTGTCCTCATCCATGCTCCCCTCCCAGCCCTGTAGAAACTTGAGTTTGGGACATCTGCCTACTCCTTAAAAGTGCCTAAAACTCAGTAGGTACCTAGCAAGCTAATGATATACCTATGAGGGTTATGATGTTACTACTAAAGACTGAATCAGCTGGTGTTTTTGGCAGGGAAGAATAATTAGCAAATTCATTTGTTATGCTTTTCTGTGCACTAATATTTTCAAAGATAATTGTTTATTCAATTACGGTCCTTTGCCTTGATTGAGGGTATTACCACAAGAAATTAGCTGATGTATATTCTGCTTTATCGGTGCATCCTTTTACAGATAGAACACAAGAAACCATCACAGGCAGGGGTATCCAAGGGCAGGCTCTGGATGCAAATTTTCAGCCAGGAGTTTCCAGAAAAAAAGACCCATTCCTCTGTAGGTGTCCCCAAGCCCAAAAAGACCCATTCCTCTGTAGGTGTCCCCAAGCCCATTCTCTCTCAAGGATGCCTCCACTTGACATTTCTCCCTGTCCCCTGAATCATCGATTTATCCCTTTTTATTATCAAGAAAATATGTTTTAGTATCCTGTTATGGGCTGAAAATGGGTCTCCCCTCCAAATTCATTATGTTAAAATATTACCCTTCAGGACTCCAGAATGTGACTGTATTTGGACAGAGGGACTTTAACGAGGTAATTAAACTTAAATGAGGTCATACTGGCATGCCCTGATCCAATATGCTTGGTGTCGTCATAAGAAGAGATTAGGACACAGACACACACACAGAGAAGGCCTTGCAAAGACACAGGGACAAGGTCATCTGCAAGCCAAGAAGAGAGGCCCCACAGGAAAGGAACACGGATAGCACCTTGATCTTGAAGTTCCAGCCTCTGGAACTAGGAGAAAATAAATATCTGTTGTTCAAATCACCCAGTCTGTATTAGTCCATTTTCATATGCTGTAAAGAAATACCCAAGACTCAGTAATTTATGAAGGAAAAGATGTTTAGCGGACTCACAGTTCCACATGGCTGGGGAGGCCTCACAATCATGGCGGAGGGCAAATGAGGAGCAAAGGCACGTCTTACATGGCAGCAGGCAAGACAGCGTGTGCAGGGAAATGAATTGCCCTTTATAAAACCATAAGATCTCATGAGACTTATTCACTATCACAAGAACAGCACAGGGCAACCCACCCCCATGATTCAATTACTTCCCACCAGGTCCCTCCCATGACACGTGAGGATTATGGGAGCTACAATTCAAGATGAGATTTGGGTGGGGACACAGCCAAACTGCATCACAATCTGTGGTATTTGTTATGGTAGCCCTAGCAAACTAATAAACAGCCCTTTTAAAAAAAATCTCCCTTAGAACCCTTTTACACTGCTGGTGGGAATGTAAGTTAGTACAACCACTATGGAAAACCGTGTGGAGATTCCTTAAAGAACTAAAAGTAGACCTACCATTTGATCCAGCAATCCCACTCTTGGGTATCCACCAAAAGGAAAAGAAGGCATTATAAGAAAAAGATACATGCACATGCATGTTTATAATAGCACATTTTGCAATTGCAAAGATATGGAACTAACCTCAGTGCCCAGCAACCAAGTGGATAAAGAAAATGTGGTGTATATACACCACGGAATACTATTCAGCCATAAAAATGAATGACACGATGTCTTTTCCAGCAACTTGGATGGAGCTGGAGGCCATTATTCTAAGTGAAGTAGCTCAGAAATGGAAAACCAAATATCATCTGTTCTCTCTTATAAGTGGGAGTTAAAGCTATGAGGATGCAAAAGCATAAGAATGATATAATGAACTTTGGGAACTCACAGGGAAAGGTTGAGAGTGGTGTGAGAGACAAAGACTATCTATTGGGTACAGTGTACACTTCTCCAGTGAAAGTGCACTGAAGTCTCATAAATCACCACTAAAGAACTGATCCATGTAACCAAAAACCACCTGTACCCTAAAAAACTGTTAAAATTTAAAAAATAAGAATTAAATCTCCTTAGATCCCTCCTTCTTTGAGCTACAGCCATTTTCCTGTGAACATTTTAAAACAACCTTCTAGTCACTTGTTCAGCTCTCATGTTCTTCTTTGTGCAGTCTGGGCTAGTTGTCACCCCAGCCACTTGACTGAAGCCACGCTTCTCATGGCCACCAACGCTGTCCAGGGTGCCGAAGGAAGTGGTTGCTCCTCTTTGTTCATTTCACCCCACCTCTCAGGGGCATATAATCCAGTGGTTCCTCCCTCGTCCGTCAGACATACTGTTCTCTCAGTTTCTGTATCACCCCACACTCTTGCTATTTCCTCTCCTACCTCAAGGACTACTTCCTGGTCTCCTTGGCTATCTCTTCTCAACCCCCCAAATTTAGAGTGTCCCAAGCCTCTGTGGTAGACTCTTTCCTCTTTCATTTCTAAGCTTTAACTCCCAAATGTGATCTCCAGCACAAACTTGCCCATGACTTTCAGACTCATTTCAGGCTCAACTGCCTATCTGATAGTTACTTAAGGATGTCTAATTGTCTAATACATCTCAAACTTAGCATGGCCAGATGAAAACACTTGGTTCCAGTTCTTCCCAATTTGGCCCTTTCCCTCGTCTTTCCCATCTCAGTAAATTGCACCAACCTCAGCCCTATTGCTCAAGTCAAATTACAAGAAGTCAACTTGAACTCTTCTCTGATCCCTCACACCAAAATGTCACATTAGCTTTGCTCCTAAATAATGTGACTTTTCAAGTCACATTAGCTTTTCTTCTAAAATGGTTCCCAAATCTATCCGCTTCCCCACCTCCTGTCTTCACAGCTGCCAGTTTAGTCTGTATGACCTCCATTTTACACCTGGGCCATTGCAAGAGCCTCCTACCTGGCTCCCAGCTCCATCCCTGACTCTAATTACCATCTGTTCTCCTTAAATATGTAAGACAGGTTATGCACTTTCATGCTTAAACCTGCCACTAAAATTTAAAACACACTCCCAGCACTACAGGGAAGATACGGTCTGGATCCTGCCTCATCTTCTGCACTTCACTATGCTCCAACCTTGATCATTTTTTTCCTAACATATCAAGCTTATTTATACTTTAGGGCTTTTGCAGTAACCAGTGGGTTCCTCCCTTGCCTGGAACAAGTTCTCCCAGGTTTGCTCATGCCTGGTTCTTCTCCTTCAGGCAACAGCTCAGATGTCACCCAGGCAAGGATGCTGGCCATTACCAGGTGAGCTTCCAACACTCACTGATGCTCAGCGTAGATCCTCCTGCAGTGAGTGTTGGCCGTTAAGGGCACACAGCTGCCCACCTTCTCTGGAAAATGACTCGCAATGTTCAGGAGCCACCTAACCATGAAGGAAATGGCCTTACTGTGGGCGGCTGAAAGGTGATGACTAGATAAGAGGGCCTGGGGTGTCCACAACCCTGCTGTATGGTTAATGCTCCAGAAGCTTTCATGCTCAGCCACAGCTAGACTCTACCCAAGACACATCCTGGCTTATCTCATTATCTCACATACTTATAATTGTTTCCTGACAGTGTTCCCTCAATGGGTCATGCACACCCAAATCCCCACCTCAGACCAGGCTTCTAAGAAACTGGACTAAAGGCACACATCACCCACCTTTTCTTTTTGTTTATTTTGCAGCATGTATGATTATTTGAATTCATCTAGTAGATTGATTTGTTTGCTTATTTTTAGTCCTCTTATCTCACTATAAGTTCCTTAAAAGTAGGTGATCCATATCCAGTACCCTTCAAGACTAGCACCGTGCTTGGCACACAATGATATTACATGAGAAAATGAAAGAATGAACAAAAGAATGCATGCAAAGCAAGCCACATATATTACGTGACTGACTAGCAAAATGCCTGTCTTTCGGCACAAAGGTAAAAAGTGAACACATGGCCTGGGTCATTACCCTTCCCTTCACAGATGTCAATTTGAATTAATTTAGGACAGTCACATAACTTCACCACTCAAAAGATATTTCTCCCAGTGGGTGTTCACAAGCCAATGTATATTATGAGTGATTTATTTCTCAATTTGAGGTTAAGCAACTTCTAGGCATAGACTGGAACGTTTCTATTTTTGCAGAAAAGATCAAGAATAGTATCATTCCACAAATACGTGTGCTTGATGCTCCAATTACTATTGACAATGATGATTATAATAATAATAATTATCTTTGCTAGCATGTTCTATGCCTTATATATTTATATATGTACTATCTGCTGTACATAGATTATCTTCTTGAATCCTTGAAACAACCCTGTAAATGAAGTGGGAACCAGCCCAGCTTTACAAATGAGGGTAATGAAGTTCAGGGCACTTAAATAACTTGCCCAAGATCAGCCAGCCAGAAAAGATTAGAGTCAAATAATTCCAGCACATGTGTCTAGTTTTATGAGCAAACGGGTCCTGTTTAGACGGAAGGTGGTGGGATCGTGCATCCCTCTTTTAATTGTTGCATCAGTTTAGTTGCAAGAGATAGATAACCTAACCCAACATGGCTTGAACAAAAAAGGGCTTCTGTGATTCTACATCTCATGTAAATTAACCTGCAGTGGTACTGTCTAGGGAGCCTCTGACACGAGGTGTTGCTGGACCCAGGAGCTCGAGCAGTGTCACTGGAGTCTGCTTTTCTCCCTTTCTCAGAGTTATCTCCATGCCCAGACAGCACCTCCCCACGTGGTATTGGGATGCCTGCTGTAGGTCAAGCTCACACCTTCCTACATTCACTGCAGTGGCATTTCCTGGAAGCCCTAGTGAAATTCTTGTATTTCCCTACGTCGGCATGGGTAGCATATCCACCCCCAGATCCACCCCTGCATCCCAAAGAATGCAAAGCCCTGACTGGCCAGGCCTGAGTCACACACTCACACTTGGACTAGACTGAGAAGGGAAGGGGACATATTTCTTCAGCTGAAAATCCAGGTGCCCTGAGCAGGAGAAAGGCAAATCGTTGTCAAAACCAGGGGATGGGCCAGGCACAGTGGCTCACACCTGTAATCCCAGCACTTTGGGAGGCCGAGATGGGTGGATCACGAGCTCAGGAGATTGAGACCATCCTGGCTAACATGGTGAAACCCCATCTCTACTAAAAATACAAAAAGAAATTAGCCGGACGTGGTGGCGGGCACCTGTAGTCCCAGCTACTCGGGAGGCTGAGGCAGGAGAATGGCGTGAACCCAGGAGGCGGAGCTTGCAGTGAGCCGAGATCGTGCCACTGCAGTCCAGCCTGGGTGACAGAGTGAGACTCCATTTCAAAGAAAAGAAAAAAAGAAAAAAAAAAAAAAACAGGAGATACCCATAAAAATGCCTCCTACCTCCATGATCAATTGACTCATCTGCCACTGGCCAGCTCAGTTTACCTTGAGTTCATTTCTCTGGGAAACACCCTTCTTCTCAGACACCCATGGTATGTTGTGTGTGGACTAATATACCTCACTCGGATAGGCCAGGGGAAGTCTGATGCCACGTGCCCCACCACAGCTCTCTGGCCAGCTGCTAAAACATCAGAGTGGGCTCTGGAAGAATCTGCTCAAGAAATTGCTTTTTTATGGTACCTGGGATCTCAATAAGGCTCAAAGCTAAAATTCCTGTTGAGAATTAAACGATATAAACAGGCTGGGCATGGTGGCTCACGCCTGCAATCCCAGCCCTTTGGGAGGTCAAGGCGGGTGTATTACCTGAGGTCAGGATCCTGTTTGAGACCAGCCTGGTCAACATGGTGAAACCCCGTCTCTACTAAAAATACAAAAATTAGCTAGACGTGATGGTGCACGCCTGTAATCCCAGCACTTTGGGAGGCCGAGGCAGGAGGATCACCTGATGTCAGGAGTTCAAGACCAGCCTAGCCAACATCACGAAACTCCATCTCTACTAAAAATACAAAAATTACCTGGGTGTGGTGGCGTGAGCCTGTAATCCCAGCTACTAGGGAGGCTGAGGCAGGAGAATTGCTTGAATGCTGGGAGGCGGAGGTTGCCATGAGCCGAGATCGTGCCACTGCACTCCAGCCTGGGCAACAGAGCAAGACTCTGTCTCTAAATAAATAAATAAATAAATAAATAAATAAATGGATTTTACTCTGGATACCCAGAATTAGATACAGCTATGTCACACGGCAACCTTACCTACACAACACAACTATCACTCAAGTGCCCACCACCTCATTCCCCCACTGCGTTTCCTCTGCTCCCTTCTTGTCTGTGCATCCTTTAGGAGGGCAAGACAGATGGTGAGCAAACTAACAAATGGACATGATGATTGCAGATAGTATAATCATATGTGCTAAGAGGCTGAGGCAGGAGAATCGCTTGAACCCCAGAGGCGGAGGTTGCAGTGAGCTGAGATTGCACCACCACACTCCAGTCTGGGGGACAGAGTGAGATTGTCTCAATCAATCAATCAATCAATAGTACAAGTCAAGCCCCTGACATGTTTTGTTTGAAACCCACACCCATCTCTCTCCTTATGGAATAGCACTTCTTCCTTTCTTTCACCAGCCATGTGGCTTGGTGGTATTAACTCGCTCCCTGCTGCAGAGGTGGTCCTGGGCTGATCTAAGCCACTCCACCCTCCCCATGGACATAGCAATTGGTTCCTGAATAGTGTTTACCTCAATCATAGTCAATGAGCGATAAGGAGATATCTCCTGACGCTTCTGTAAAAGAGAGCCCTCTTCCTCTGTTTTTCTCCCTCTCTCTCCAGGTCCAGGGCACCTGGACTCCAGGTCTCTCCCTGGACTCTCCAGGTCCAGGGCACCTGGATTTTCAGCTGAAGAAAAGGGTGTTGTTTGAAAATGTAGAATCTGGAAATGCTGTGACTGTTTTACTATCAAGAGTGCTGAGTGCTGAATCTGTAGAACAGAGATGGGATGGGTTTAGGGGGTGGAGTGAGGGACAGATGAAGGTTGAGGACATGTAAAGCCATAGGATTGCCAGGTATAAACACAGATAAACAAAAAGTATTTTACATACCATGCAAAATGTCCCATGTAATTTTAGAACATAATTGCATTAAAATTATTTATTATTCATCTGAAATTCAGTTGGGCATCTTATATTTTTATTTGCTGAATTTGCAGCTCTATAAAGCTGACACTGTAGAAGGCACAGTCATGAGAGGAAGAGAAATCAGATTCCTCCTGGGGCACCAGCTTCAGCCACTGGGTCAAACCTTCCCTGAACACATCAGTAAGAGGAAGTAATAAACTCCTTTGTCGGCTTAAGCTTGAGCTGGGTGTTCTGTGTTTTGCCCCAAAAAGAGTCCTGATGCATTAGTCCATTCCCACACTACTATAAAGAAATGGCTGAGGCTGCATAATTTATAAAGAAAAGAGATTTAATTGGCTCACAGTTCTTCAGGCTTTACAGGAAGCACAGTGGCTTCTGTTTCTGGGGAGACCCCAGGAAACTTACAATCATGCAATCATGGTGGAAGGTGAAGGGGGACCAGACACGTCTCACATGGCTGGAGCAGGAGGAAGAGAAAGCGGGGGAGATTCCACACACTTTTAAACAACCAGATTTTGTGAGAACTCTATCGTGAGAACAGCACCAAAGGGATAGTGCTAAACCGTTTGTGAAGGATCCACCCCCACGATCCAATCACCTCCCACTAAGCTCTACCTCCAACTTTGGGAATTATAGCTCGACATGAGATTTGGTTGGGGACACAGATTATACCACCTAACTACTGCATAAGGACAGCCTAGGGTGAGAGATGAAAATTTAAGGCCAGGAAGACTGGAATGCAACCTGGCTAACATCTGTAAAGAAATATCATATAAATCAGAAGAGGATGAGGCTATGGGGGGAAATGAGAAAGGAGAAACAAAGAAGTGTGCCTTGGCAGTGCCTGTGCTGGATGTGGTCAGAAGAGCCCAGTCTCCATGACAGATGTGCCCCTCTAAGGATAAGCAAATCCCCCTAACATTCACTGAGTCCTAGCGTGTCCCAAAGCACTGTGTTAAGCTCTTTACAGACATAATCTCATTTAATACTCTCCCAAATCTATAATTTAGATACTCATATTTATCCCCATTTGATTACTGAGGGACCTGGGGCTTAGAGGGATTAAATAACTTGACCAAGTCCTACTAAGTGACAGAGCTGGGATTGAACCAAGTCACTTGAACCTCCTGCTTCACCACTCTGCACTTCTCAAGGACGCCAAGAAGCACAGACACCATTTCGTAAATCCTTTTTAATTTTTCTATGGATATATAATAGTTGCACATATTTGGGCATGCATGTGATATATTGATACCGGTTTACAATGTGTAATGATCAAATCAGAGTAATCGGGATGTCCACCACCTCAAACATTTATGTTTTCTTTGCTCTGGGAACACTACACATCTTTTCTCCTATTTTGATTCTGACATATTCTTTCAATTTTCTGATTTTTTTGGTTGTCCATAACTCCCCGAATGTGGAGAAAGTCCTGGCTAGGAGGTACGTGTATTTAGGCATCTTGGGCCCTGCATCTCCCATAGTAAATTAAGACGTTGGTTATATCGATACACCAAGTCCCTTTTTGCTTTCTCCAAGGCAGTCAGTATCCCTATGCCTGGTCACTTCTGAATCAGAAAGGTTTCCTTTTTCCTTTTGGGCTTTTACATGGTTCACTGACTTCCAGTTCTTTTCAGATAGCTTTTTAGATTCAAAAGGATTTGGTAGGAAGTTAATTTTTTGCTACCGTGCCTGTATTTCTCCCCATGTTAATTCCCGTGGAAGGACTCACCAGAGCCAGTCTCCCCTGGAAGTGCATCCACTGAGTTAGGAATATTTAAGTTTGCATGAAAGTAGGTCCCTCCCCATGCCACGAAAGAAAAGAAAAAAGAAAAGCAAAAGGCAGTCCCCAGATAGCACCAGAAATGATGCAACTGAACTTATGCTTCTTTTGCAAGATGCTGAGTTCAGTTGAGACATGGAGGAGAAAACTCACTGCTGGCTGGTGGACCTAAGGCAGCCCCTTTGCTCAGTGTCAGAAATGGTAGGTATAAAGCCCAGTGGACAGACACAGTTGATCAAGAAATGTTTATTTCTTTGTTTTTCTGTAACTCAACTTAATTACTCTTCTAAGACGCTATTTTCTATGGGTTGGCTGGAAATTAACCTCAGTCTCTTTGTGTTTGCTTCTGAGGTCATGTAAAAGGTTGCAGTGAATGAGTTCATGGTGCGCAGGCTTTGGGTGGGGTGTGTGCATCTAGTTCTCAAGTTGTCTGCCATTTAGCTACTGGACGACCACTATCTCAGTCATCTTGACCACGTGATTCAGAGGCTTTCTGGTAGTTTCTAGGCAATACTGAGGAATGTAGAGTCTTTCTGAGAGACAATTCTGGGTCTTATCTTCCTGGCTTCACCACCAGCTAGTGATCTGGATTCTTGCTGCTTCCCACTCAGGAAGAAGCTTCACCAGGAACCTTGAGGAGCAAAACTCATCTTCTCTCTTTTATTATCCAACACCCAAGGAAATTGCTCCTCCACCTCAGATGGGAGGAGCAAAGCCCACACCCAGTCCTCTGCTTCTAGACAAAACATTTTGCCCACAGCCTATATCATTTCTCCTTCTTTATTGGGCCGAGATGATATGTTTATGTCCAAGTTCCATCTTTTGGTTTTATTTTAAACAATCCTACATTTCTAAGGTTTTGTGAATTTGAAATATAAAAGCCAGAAAGGATCTTAAGTACTCATGTAGATCCAGATACATAAATTATTATTGAACATGTATATGATTTGAATATACATATTTTAGCTAGGCTAAACCAAACTGCTGTAACAAGTAAGTCCCAAAATGCAATGTCTCAAACACAATAGGGGTTTATTTTTCATAAAAGTATGAGGTGGGTGTTCCAGTTACCAAGGAACTCCCATCCATAGGGTGATTCAAGAGCCTAGGTTCCTTCCACCTTGTGTTTCTGCCTTCCCACAATGCCTCATTGTTGCCTGATGATCAAGGGGTTACTGCTTCCAAGGTCCAACTAGCAGAAGTAGAAAAAGAACATGGAGTAGACACACTTGCTCTCTGAAAGGCCCTGGTCCTGAAATAGGACACATTATTCCCTCCTATTCAATTCTTAGACACATGACCACACCCCACAGCAAAGGAAGCTGGGAAATGTTTTCCAACTTTGTAGCCTGAAAGAAGAGGAGCATGGAGTTAATTGAGAGCCATACACTGTCAAAAACACGAACTGAAATACTCATGCTACATGCAACTCCTCTAGCCTATTTAGTCTTCAAAAAGAAACAAATTTGAACAAGCTTTAAAGTTTAGGGGCTTAGTATAAAATTGAATGCAGAAATGCCTTCAGGCAAACAGGAACACTTTAGAGTTTTTTTTATCCATCCTTCCTTCGGGTAAGGGATATGATAATTAACTCGAAGCAGAAGAGTTTCAATGACCAAAGATCTCCATAACAGCTTCCCTTTTCTCTCTTCTTTTTTTTTTTTTTTTTTTTTTTTGAGACGGTGTCTCACTCTGTCGCCAGGCTGGAGTTCAGTGGCGCGATCTTGGCTCACTGCAACTTCTGCCTCTTGGATTCAAGTGATTCTTCTGCCTCAGCCTCCTGAGTAGCTGAGATTACCAGCACACACCACCACGCTCGGCTAATTTTTTGTATTTTAGTAGAGATGGGGTTTCACCATGTTGCCCAGGCTGGTCTTGAACTCCTGAGCTCAGGCAACCCACCCACCTCAGCCTCCCAAAGTGCTAGGATTACAGGCGTAAGCCACCGCGCCCAGCTTTCTCTTCGTTAGTCTTGCTCAGTGTTTCCAAATTTTAGCATGTGTGATGATTGCTGCACAAGGCTGCACAGTGAACCATGCAAAATAAAATGTACGTGCAACTAAGCACATCTTCAAAATGAATTTTGATTATACACAATACCACCATACGCACCTGCTGACATAAACTGCCTCTATGTAAAACGTTATTCCTCTGCACAAGGAAATCTTGGGCGTGGAAATAGTATGATTTGGTAGCTCACTACATTCTCCCACTTCATGAGCATGGATAGGTGAGAACTGCCCCAAAAGACCAGAGCCAGACTCAAGTGGAGCTCATGTTCTTGTCTTTGGAGGGCTTGGTCATCCTCCCTAGACTCAGCCACTGGAACAATCCCATGCGTGTGGGCAGCTCTGTCATTGAATCACTTTGAACAAACCCCTAGAGCAAATGAATGAATCACGTGTTGTAGTAAGCATGAGTGGATATTCTATCTAAGAGGAAGGACAGTTGAAGTCCTCACAGCTCTTTATCCACCATGCACAGGGGTGTTCTGGTTCATCCCAGAGCCTTGTCAGAGATACAGGAGGATCAGAGTTAGGAAGGATTGGCACTGTTGGGCAAATTGAAACGAGTGCTGGTCTCCACGCAATTTACACGAATAATAAATTGTTTTACTCTGTAGGTAATTCCAAAAGAAGAATTTCCAGGAATATTTTGAGCAATAAAATAGCTAACTTTCTCTTTAATGGAAACAGATGATAACTTTGAAGGACCTAGAATGTATCTGCATAAAATTGTGATACATACATTGTGATATCAGTCTCATTTTCTTAGCCATGAATTCCTTTGCCCCGTTGGCTTCTGGTTGGGCTCAGTCATTGAGAAGAGCCAGAGGAGGTGTGAGGGCAGGAGGAGGGTGGAATTGGGGTATCTGCTCCCCCGCCTGCATTCTCGCAGGGTTTCCCTTGACGTCTCCTTGATATCTCCATTTGGGGCATCTGGCACCCAGCCTACCTCCTTGCAGAGTCTCGTCTGGGTGGCTTGCTCCTCTGATTGGAGGTCTCAGCGGGGTATGCTCACCTCCTCTACAAGGCCCTCTCTGGTCTCTGGAATCTGGTAATGACGTTCTCCTCTTGCCCTGTAAGGTCGCGGAGCCTGCTGTTCCTGCCCTTGTCACACCTTGCTAACATTTTTGTTAAGCTCTTGTTAAACTTGCTTCGAATTATCCTGAGTGTGCTGTCTGTTTCCGCCGGGATCCTGGCTGATCCACGGTTCCTTTTCCAAATGTGGTTCTCAGATGTTCACAGCGATTCTGTGAGCTACTCGGGGTCTTTTCAATTAAACTCCTTTTCTGTCTCCATCGGCCGAAGTAAATATCTGTTATTGTAACTGAGAACCCTGACTGACATGGAAATGGATAAATCTCCCCTGGGCAGGAGCCTTGACTGTCTACCTGCGCTATTACCAAGACTGGCACTCAGTAGGAATTTAATATATATTTGTCGAATGACTAAATGAATAAGTGAATGAATGAATGAATGAATGTCAACCTTACCTAGACAACACAGCTGTCATCCAACTGCCCGCCACCTCATTCCCTCACTGTGTGTTCTCTGCTCCCTTCTTTCTTATCTGTGCATCCTTTAGGAGGGCAAGACAGATGGTGAGCAAACTAACAAATGGGCATGATGATTGCAGATAGTATAATAGTATGTGCTAAAAAAGCATTCTTTAAGCAACTGCAAGGTGCCTAGATATGAAGGAGGATGGGAGCTCACAAAGTCAAGGGAGACTTGGAAGGCACATTAGGGTATCTGTAGGAAGTGCCAATTATAAACGTGATTTTTTAAATTTACAATTCAGTGCCCATTCAATATCGTAAAACATTACAAAGCATCTACGCTGGCCCACGCTCCTGGCAGGTCCTAAGCGGATTTCATTATTGCTTAATGAGCTGTATACAATATCCTGGGATCTTTAAGGATGAGATAGTTCCTCTGATCACTGACATCATCTGAAAAGAAATTTTAAGCGCCACGTTTTCTTTATCCAGTCTATCACTGATGGGCACTTGGGTTGATTCCATGTCTTTGGTGTTGTCAACCTATGCTTACATGGGTCTTTATAATAGAATGATTTATATTCCTTTGAGTATAGAAAGTGGTACATATACACCATGGAATACTATGCAGCCATAAAAAAGAACACGTCTGTGTCCTTTTCAGGAACATGGGTGGAGCTGGAGGCTGTTATCCTTAGCAAACTATTGTGGAAACAGAAAACCAAATACTGCATGTTCTCACAATGATGACAACAGATGGGCACAGAGAGGGGAACAACAGACACTGGAGTCTAACAGAGGGTGGAGGGTGGAGCAAATTGGGAAAGATAACTAATGGATACTTGGCTTAATACCTGGGTAATGAAATAATCTGTACAACAAACCCCATGACACAAGTCTACCTGTGTAACAAACCTGCACTTCTACCCCTGAACTTAAAAAAAAAGTTAAAAAAAAATTTTAAGTGGGTACGTTAATAAAAAAAAATCAGCCCCTGTTTTTAAGTTTGTTATGTAGCAGTAAATAGCAATTGAGGGGATTTAGCAATTTCAGAAATTTCCATGCTACAGCACCAGGAGGTTATGCACTGGATTTGAAAGTTAATCCATTAGTGTTACCTTTATTTTACTTTTCGGATATTTTACTTGCAAGGAAGAATGACATCCCTATTTTAAGACTTTCTGCAGAGTCCTTTCATGAGAGTTCAGTTAATTAGTGTGGGATCAGCGGGTCATATTGAGTTTATTATCATACAGTTGATAGAGAAATCAGCCACCTATGACATGGTTTCAGCATTAAGTGAACAAACGCTATTTTCTTCAGCAAACATTTCAGCAAATAAAGATTCCTCCGCAGCAGTCAGTATTAAAATTCTGAGTTAAAATTACTTAGAATTATTAGATATTCCAATCTATGTGAAAGTGCTTTGCTACTCTTTGTAGAAGACTTAGTTAATGATATTGAGGTAGAGAACAATGATAGATTTGGCTTGAATTTTATGCTAAAGGCATGCAAATATTCAATCAGTGCAACCTTACTTATCTATTAAGGTATAATTGCCATTGGGAGCTTTGTTGCCTTCCAAGTATCCGAGTTTCCTGTTTTTTCAAGTTTTATTATTTAAAAAAAAAAAACCTGCTCATTGAAGCTGGCAGCCTCCAACTTCAGCAATGCTTTTCTATCCAGGCAGAATTAAAAGCTATGGGGCATATCGTTTTCTATTTCCTTGCCAGCCACCTCCTCACCTGGACTTCAGATGGTGACGGGGGCACCCCCGTATTAACATTATGAAGGGAAAGGACAGCAGAGCCCTCGTTGGGCTGAGAACCTGGCTGTTCTCTCCATTCCGGAGAACACTGTGTCTCTTCTTTGTTCCATGATCGTGTGACTCTTACCAGCATGATTTGTAGCAACATCTTGTCTCCTGTCTTTGTGAAGACAGAATGAGGAGCCACAGAACACTATTACAGGTGAGAAAGCTGCTGAGGATTTGGCTTTTATGGTCATCCAAATGCTGCAAAAGTCATGTATTTGCCAAATCCAGAGCATGACCTATTTCAATACCATTTCCCATGGTAGATAGGCTGTCGTGTGCTGAGAATCCCAAAAGCCAGAGAGGGACAACTTGGGCGTTTGGTCTAGTTGTCCCTTATAAATGGCATTATTTTGGAACCAGATCATGACACTCACCATGGCAAATGTGAGAACTGCTCACTCATGCTCCAAGGCCTGAAATGTAGAAAAACTATAAATCCCAACCCCAATGACTAACCCCAAATTTGAAGAGTTGGAAAGATATAAATTGATAGCAATTTGTGTACTTCCCAAAGAAAACCTGTACATTGACTCTCAGAATTTTAACCTTAGCAATATCCCGATATATACTTTGCAGAAAATAAAATCAGCTACTTAGAAGGCTTTTGAAACATCTTTTTGATTAAGGAGGAAGAAACATAACAAGAAAATCCATATTATACCTAGTACAGCTTTCATACCTTTGATACCAGCTTAATGAACAGAAAATAAATGACTGGATGAGTATATTATTTATTCTGGACCTTAAAAAGGCTCTTCATTTCCAGTAAATGAACTCAACTGGCATATTGCTGAAGAATAATGCATTGGGTATGTAACTTTTTCCTGTTGCCACAGAAGATATGTCTGTCTTACATATCAAAACATATCAATCCTCTTGATACCATGTGCCTACTTTTTTTTTTTTTTTTTTGAGATAGAGTCTTGCTCTGTCACTCAGGCTGGAGGGCAGTGGTGTGATCTCAGCTCACTGCAATCTCTGCCTCCCAGGTTCAAGAGACTCTCCTGCCTCAGTCTCCCTAGTAGCTGGGATTATAGCTGGGATATAGCATGCACCACCACATCTGGCTAATTTTTGTGTTTTTTAGAAGAGACAGGTGTTCACAATGTTGGCCAGGCTGGTCTCAAACTCCTAACCTCAAGTGATCCACCTGCCTCGGCCTCCCAAAGTGTTGGGATTACAGGTGTGAGCCACTGTGTCCAGCCCCCAGGTGCATACTTGCATCTGTGACCTTGTTGAGTTATTATCCCATTCCTTCCCATTGGGTTCAGCTTATTTTTCCACCACCTTTGGCCTCTTATGTCTAAAAGCAGAGCGGCCATGGTGCTTCGCCTTGGTGCCGTTAGGCCGGCATGCATCATTCCGCCTTTCTCTTCTCATGGGCACTCCTCCCCAGATTTTGAGTATTGCCTCTGTTTCCTCATTTTTAATTTTTATCTTCTATATACTCACAGTTGATGTTGAGTATGTGTAGAAGGAGCAAGTTCTGTTCTTGTGACTCAAGACAGCAGCAATATTCAGTTTACAATCTGCACATGAGGATAACTTTCGATGGATGTGGTGACTTACTTTGTGATAGGAAACTTCAAGTGCTGATGGGAGACAGTGGATGCTGTGAAGTGGGCCGTGGTGGGGAGAGGGTCCAACATGACAAATCATGCAACTACGTCTTCTAGTTCATGGGGCAAGCTGCCTCTCAGTGCAGACAGACGATGTCAGGCCAGAAGTGTACCCAAGAGTGGCAGATTTTCTAATTTTTTCATAAAAGCCAGAATTGTGTATTTTTATATGAAACATCTTTATTTATAGGTTGGCGACTAACTCTGTTTCTTTTAAAACACCAGGCTGACCAAACAAAACACATCTGCAGGCAGATCTGCTTTCCAGGACGCCTGTTTTCACGTTCTGGCTTGCATTCTGTCTGTTTTCTTCTTTCTCTACCATCTGACCTCCCACTCATTTTTAGCCACCACGGTGCTGGGGCCTGCCCTGTTGGCCATTCTCACTGCCTTTTACAAACACATCACAACCCCATAAATATAGGAAAAACGGAAGTTATTAATGTCTCAGCTGATATCAGAAATCTGCCAATGGAGAGAGCAATCTTTATTCTGAAAAAAGAATGTTCTAATATAATAAAAAGAATATTGGCTGCACACAGATGTTTATAGCAGCTTTATTCATAATTGCCAAAACTTGGAAGCAACCAAGATATCCCTTAATGGATGAAGAAATAAACTGTGGTACATACATACAATGGAATAATATCCAGCACTAAAAATAAATGAGCTATCAAGCCATAAAAATACATGGAAGACACTGAGAGTCATATTCCTAAGTGGAAGAAGCCAGTCTAAAGCTACAGCTACATACTGTATTGATCCAAGCATATGACATTCTGGAAAAGATAAAATGGTGGAGATAATAAAAACATCGGTAGTTGTTAGGAGTTAGGGGGAGAGAGGGTTGGATAGGCGGAACACAAATTTTTACGGCAGTGAGACTGTTCTGTGGGATACTATAATGGATACATGATACTGTGTCCGGAATTGGTGGGTTCTTGGTCTCACTGACTTCAAGAATGAAGCCGCGGACCCTCGCGGTGAGTGTTACAGCTCTTAAGGTGGCGCGTTTGGAGTTGTTCGTTCCTTCTTATGTTCGGATGTGTTCAGAGTTTCTTCCTTCTGGTGGGTTCGTGGTCTCGCTGGCTTCAGGAGTGAAGCTGCAGACCTTCACGGTGAGTGTTACAGCTCATAAAAGCAGTGTGGACCCAAAGAGTGAGCAGTAACAAGATTTATTGCAAAGAGCGAAAGAACAAAGCTTCCACAGCGTGGAAGGGGACCCGAGAGGGTTGCCACTGCTGGCTCGGGCAGCCTGCTTTTATTCTCTTATCTGGCCCCACTCACATCCTGCTGATTGGTAGAGCCGAGTGGTCTGTTCTGACAGGGCACTGATTGGTGCGTTTACAATCCCTGAGCTAGACATAAAGGTTTTCCAAGGCTGCACCAGAGTAGCTAGATACAGAGTATCCACACAAAGGTTCTCCAAGGCCCCACCAGAGCAGCCAGATGCAGAGTGTTGATTGGTGCATTCACAAACCCTGAGCTAGACACAGGGTGCTGATTGGTGTATTTACAATCCCTGAGCTAGACATAAAGGTTCTGCACGTCTCCACCAGACTCAGGAGCCCAGCTGGCTTCACCCAGTGGATCCTGCACGGGGCTGCAGGTGGAGCTGCCTGCCAGTCCCACACTGTGCGCTCACACTCCTCAGCCCTTGGGTGGTCCATGGGACGGGGCACCGTGGAGCAGGGGGTGGCACTCGTCGGGGAGGCTCGGGCCGCGCAGGAGCCCACGGAGGGGGTGGGAGGCTCAGGCATAGCGGGCTGCAGGTCCCGAGCCCTGCCCCGCGGGAAGGCAGCTAAGGCCCGGCAACAAATCGAGCGCAGCGCCAGTTGGCTGGCACTGCTGGGGGACCCAGTACACCCTCCGCAGCCACTGGCCCGGGTGCTGAGCCCCTCATTGCCCGGGGCCGGCCGGCTGCTCCGAGTGCGGGGCCGCCAAGCCCACGCCCACCCGGAACTCCAGCTGGCCCGCAAGCGCCACGTGCAGCCCCATTTCCCGCTTGCGCCTCTCCCTCCACACCTCCCTGCAAGCTGAGGGAGCCGGCCCCGGTCTTGGCCAGCCCAGAAAGGGGCTCCCACAGTGCAGCGGTGGGCTGAAGGGCTCCTCAAGTGCCGCCAACGTGGGAGCCCAGGCAGAGGAGGTGCCGAGAGCGAGCGAGGGCTGTGAGGACTGCCAGCAGGCTGTCACCTCTCAATCCTATGCTTTGTGTATATAGAACTATACACTACAAAGAGTGAATATTAATATAAACTATGGACTCAGTTATTAGTAATATATCAGGATTGATTTTTCTGTAGAATAAGCATTAATTAAAATAAAAGAATATTGGCTTAGAATTTGAAGCAAACTAAACTCCTTTTAAATTCTGTGAGCTTTAATGTCCTCATAAAAGAAGACCAGGCCGGGCACGGTGGCTCACACCTGTAATCCCAGCACTTTGGGAGGCAGAGGCAGATGGATCACCTGAGGTCAGGAGTTTGAGACCAGCCTGGCCAATATGCTGAAACCCCATATCTACTAAAAATACAAAAATTAGCCAGGTATGGTGGCCCACACCTGTAATTCGAGCTACTCAGGAGGCTGAGGCACGAGAATCACTTGAACCTGGGTTGTGGAGGTTGCAGCAAGCTGAGATTGCACCACTGAACTCCAGCCTGGACAATAGAGCAAGACTCTGTCTGAAAAACAAAACAAAACAAAACAAAAAACAAACAGAAAAAAAACACACCACCACTTAGTTGGATGGGTTTTGTGAGTGCTAAATACAAATACTCTCACAAGGCCTTTGCATGGGTGTTTACAATTTCAAACTTTTATCTTTCTAGCCATAGCGTAGCATCATCTATGCACTGCAGGAGCAAGAAGTTTGCTGAATGAACAAATGAATAACAGACCTTGTTCGTTTTTGTTTGTTTGTTTTTTGTTTTGTTTTTTTTTTTGAGACGGAGTCTCACTCTGTCGCCCAGACTGGAGTGCAGTGGCGCGATCTCGGCTCACTGCAAGCTCCGCCTCCCGGGTTCACGCCATTCTCCTGCTTCAGCCTCCCAAGTAGCTGGGACTACAAGCGCCCGCCACCACGCCTGGCTACTTTTTTTTTTTTTTTTGGTATTTTTAGTAGAGACGGGGTTTCACTGTGTTAGCCAGGATGGTCTCGATCTCCTGACATCGTGATCCGCCCACCTCGGCATCCCAAAGTGCTGGGATCACAGGCATAAGCCACCGTGCCCGGCCTAAGTGACCTTGTTCTTAAGAGACAGCTACTAAGTTGCTCTTTGGATTTCTATTTTCTGGCATGAATCCACCTCAAGTTTGCCCTCTTCACTTTTTCACCTTTCTAATTCATTTGCTTGTCCCTTTCTAATTTCTCTACATCTAACTCAAAACTCCTGAATACACGTGAAATGTTTATCTTCTGTGGTCTGTGGCAAGCCACGTTCTTGGCTTCCTTAGTACACGCATGTTCTAAAATAGTTCTTTTTCTTTTTTTCTTTTCTTTTTTTCTTTTTGGAGACGGAGTCTTGCTCTGTCCCCAGGCTGGAGTGCAGTGGCAGGATCTCGGCTCACTGCAAGCTCTGCCTCCCGGGTTCACGCCATTCTTCTGCCTCAGCCTCTCCGAGTAGCTGGGACTACAGGCGCCCACCACCACGCCCGGCTAAATTTTTTGTATTTTTAGTAGAGACGGGGTTTCACCGCATTAGCCAGGATGGTCTCAATCTCCTGACCTCGTGATCCGCCCGCCTCAGCCTCCCAAAGTGCTGGGATTACAGGCGTGAGCCACCGTGCCCGGCCGGAATAATTCTTTTCATTGTTCATGGGCTCCTCGTTTCCCTTACTGCTGCTCCAGTCCTTGAAAGAATGACTATCAACATAGGACCCCCGTCCAACACAGAACCCCCCAAATGCACTTCCTCCCCCTGAGATTCCAGGTATATACCTAAGCCAGGTACCCACTTCATTTACCAAAGAAAATAAAATCAATAAAAATGAGAACACTTAAACAGTTAATTAAAATACCAAGATTTAGCATTAATAGAAGTAATTATCTAAGGTGTATTCAATCAGTTGTTAACTAAACCAATAAAAAATTAATCAAGAATCATTTGCTATTTGATATTGACATTTTATATTTCTCATTCATGCTAAAGAAAATCCCATTAAAGAATCTAATTTACTTTGCATTAAATTCACCTTTATAAGAATTGAAATCAAATCTTGCCAGATGATAATAATAGAAGCAGCAAAATCATTGTGGAGATGAAGCCCTGTGTTAGGAAGGAAATAAGCCAAAGGCCAAACTCTTTCCAGCTGTTCTAATCTGGTTTGCAAAAAATATATTTGTTCAGTAGCTGCATGCATGTGTAAAGAATAGGACAAGGTTAAGCCAGACTCTGCACCCCCAGAGCTTCTAACCTATACAAACATATCCACAAATATCAAGTAATTATGCCACATATGCAAATGTATGCAAAGTATGCTTAGCCAGCAATTGCAGTATAGTAAAAATAATAATAATAATAATAGACATGTTCATAAATCCAAGGTCTGCTTCTCATGAATACAAACTTAAAAGTCCTCGTGTAAAATAGAATCAGAATACTACAATGAATAACTAATGAAGTGAAAGTGCTTTCAATCACTACAAATAGAAGGGTCCATTTGCTTACATTACATCTGATAAAGTACTTAATGATTGGTACTATAGCTCATTTATTTTTGACCTGAGAAGGCTAAAGTGTATGTGTGTGCACACGTGTGTGTACGCACACGTGTTTGCTTTGCTTTGCCTTGTGTTGGAGAGCTAACTCCAACCATTGGTTTTTAACAGCATTATGAAGCTATGTCTAGACTTTGCAGCAAAAATGGGATCCATTAGCAATGGCATAAACAGACAAAATATGGGAGCAGGCAGCCCTCAGCCTGTACTTGCTGCCTCACTTAGAAATACTGCCTCTCTCACTGGACTGAACCATCCTCAAGCCTGTTGTTTTATTCACTTGTATATTCTTATTTCCTAGCATTTTGGAAGAGCTCAATAACAGTTTAAATGATTAAAGAACGTATCAGTGGACTTCATTAGAAATAAAATCTCAGGGATAATTACTGAAAATAAGAAAAAATAGTGCGTAACTTCTTAAAACAGAAGAAGAAGAATTGAAGGAAGAGAGAAAAATTTCATCCAAAGAAAAACAAAACAGAGGAGAAATAAATTAAGCTTTAAAAGCCTGGGTAAATAGAAATCAAAAATAAATAATAACATGAAAAAGCACAAAAAATGAATTCAAATATACAAGTGGTGATAACCCATGAAAATGAATTAAATTCTACATTTAAAAGACCAATGTTGTCAGGGAAAAATAACTAAAAAATAAGGACATAAAAATATTGAAAATAAAAGCTTGGAAAGTTATATACTATACTAATCAAATTCTAACCAAAAGAAAGTTGGTGTCAATATGTAATTATCAAGAAAATCAGACTTTAAAGCAAAAAGTCTACATGGACATAAAAATGGCCACTAGCTATCTATCCATATACTTGCATTCTATGCACTCACTGTGTACATAAATATTTAATCAAAAATAATATGCTTCTACAACTTTGCTCCTCTTCTTGGTTGAAAACAACTTTATTAGACCTAAGGAAGCCCTTTGAATAATGGAGGGTTAAACTGTAGAACTTGTCAATGAGAGAAGTTGTAAAACCCCATTCTTCTAAAATCCAAGAAACCTAAGAAAATAGGGCCAAGGGCCATTTTTGGAATGGCATTATGGTTTAGGGACTCTAGTGTCTCCATGGAGATCCTTGAGAATACTTAGAATGAATGCCACTAAGTGCCCCTTGGCCAAATCCCTAGGGTCAGTTGCTTAATATTCAAGGCATTTTTCTCTCTCACACACAAGAGCCCTCAGAATAGTGCAATTACACGGTCCAATGCATTTTTTTCTGTTGCTTAAATAAATTTTGTCTCCCTTCCATGCACTCATCTTATAATTATGGACATCTAATATGTGCCACCCACTCAGCAAGTATCTTTGATAATCTCCTCTCCAAGCATTCTGTTAGGAACCAAAGACTACTGTTTTGTTATCAAAATGTAAACAAAACATGCATAGTCTATGCCCTCGTGAAGCACAGTATCTGGCAGGGAAGATAGATCTTAATCAAATAATTACAGAAATAAATATAAAATTTTATCTATGACAAGTGCTATGAAGGAGAGATACAAAACCAGAAGAACTACCATTGTCGGGGTTGGCTTATTAAGAGAAGTCAGAGGAGACTTCTCCAAGGAAGTGGTGCTTAATCAGAGATGTAAAGGGTGAATGGGAGGGAACCAGGGTAACAGGGGGAGAGGGTGTTCTAGGCTGAGGAAACAGCATACGCAAAGAATCTGCAGTAGGAGAGGGCATGCAGACACAGATCAGAAAGCAGGTCGGTGGGGCCAAAGAAGAGAGCAAAGAAGAGTGTTGTGCAGGTGTGTATGGGGAAGAGCGAAACACATGTGTCACTCAGGGTCTCATGGAAGAATTTTGCCATTCCAAGGCAATCAGATTATTTGTTTTTTGCCGTTGAGTTGTTTGAACTCCTTATAAATTTTTGTAATTAATCCCTTGTAAGATGGATAGTTTGCAAATATTTTTCTCCCATTCTATGGATTGTCTCTTCACTTGTTGATTGGAAAGCTGGTTGTTTTGGAGTTTTTTTCTTTCCTTTTTTTATTATCATTTATTTATTTATTTATTTTGGAGGGAAGAGGGCTGAAGCATGGTAAGGGCTTTTCCTGGCTGGCGTATAAAGAACAGATTATTGAATAAGATTTAGAGTTGGAAATGCCAATTAGTAAATTATTTATATCACCCAAACACAGGCAGGAGAAAATGGCAGCGTGAATGAGGGAATTTGTGGGTTGGGATGGACATGATGGATATGGAGGGAAAGGTTTGAACTAAACTGGGATTCAGGAGACAGGATAAAGAGGATTTACTGATGGATGGACAGGGAGATAGAGGAGATGTCTCAGAAGCCTCAGCCTATAGCTTCAACAGCTGGCTAGAAGGTGTTATCTTCCTCTGAGACAGAAAACCTGAAGTGGACCAAGTTTGTGGTGGAAGAGCATCAGCTGAGGCATGAGTATATTGAGCTCTCAGTGCCTTAGGAATTAGGCATTAAGTGCAAATATGAACACGTTCCAGTGCCTCAACCTTGAAGAGTTCTGTCTTGGAAGACAATGTCTTTAAAAAGGACAGTGATAACACAGGTGAATTTAACATTCAAAATCATAAAGCTTTTTATGATTTTTAAATCACAAAGAAATTATTCTGCATGCTGGTCCTAACAACCTTCTTCATTCTTCCTTGATATGCTGTTATAGTTTGGAAACAATATATGATCTAGGTTGATACATCCTCATTTGGGACAATTCTAACCTTCTTATTCATTCAGCAAAAATTTTCTAAGATTTTACTATATTCCAGCTATGTCAGCCTGCCTTTAATATAGCGTCTACTTAAGTATCATAATAATTGCCACTGTGGGGGGATATTGAAACCAGTTTTCTCAAACTGAAGACTATCATTGAACAAACTTATATTAGCAATAAATTGGAAAATGGAAGGTATCCAGTGGCATAAAAGTGAGGCAGAGAGTCATTTTATACATAAAGCAAGTAAGTATACACATATGTTAAAAGGGCCCTGTAGGGTACACAGTGAAACTTTAACAGTGGCCCTATCTGAGTAGTAGGATTACTGCTCATTGCTGCTGTATTCTTTATGCTTGTATATATTTTCCAAGTGTTCTACAATAAATCTGAGTCAACTTTTATCCCTAATGCTAGAAAATAGAAGTCCACCTCTTTAGACTGGAAGGCAGACATCACTGATTACAAAACTAACAGCCATTTCTCCCTTTTCCTTGCAAAGAGAAGAACACTTTTGCTCAGACATTGAGAGTGAACATCTGGGCCCAGAACCAGGGAACTAAAATCAAAATTGTTCTACACCGAGTGTATTGGCGTTCTAGGGCTGCCATTACAAATTTCACAAACTTGAATCACTTGAAGCATCGTAAAGTATCCTCTGTCATTTCTCAAGGTAGAAGAATGAAATCAATGTGTTAGCAGGACCATGCTCTGTCTCCTAAAACTCTAGGGGAAGATCCTTTTTGCCTCTTCCTAACCTCCAGTGGTTGCCAGCAATCCTTGGCATTCCTTGGTGCCTAGATCCATGACTCCCATCTCTGCCTCTGTGATCAGATGGCATTCTCTCTGCTTCCGTGTCTATTCCCAAATCTCTCTCTTCTTATATGGGCAGCAGTCATTAGATTAGGGCCTTAACTTGACTACATCTGCAAAGACCCTGTTTCCACATAAGGTCCCGCTCATAGGTACTGAGGGTTAGAACTTGCAGATATCTTTTGCGAGGACACTGTTCAGTCATTTCATCAACAAATGGTGTCGGAAAAACTGTATATCTACACACAAAAGAATGAAGTTGGGCCCTTACCTTACACTATCTACAAATTTAATGTAACATAGATTAAAGACCTAAACATAAGACCTCTCAAACTATAAAATACTTAGAAATAAACATAAGGAAAAGCTTTGTGACATTGGATTTAGCAAGGATTTCTTAAACACATAAAATTAACCATTATAGTGTTAATGTCTGGAATATATGAATAATTCCTCCAACTACAGTTCTACCACAAAAAAATAAATTTAAAAATGAGCAAAGAACATGAACAGACATTTCACCAAAGAAGATGTGCAAATGGGTAATAACAAGCATGTGAAAAGACGGTCAACATCCTTAATCGTTGGGGAAGAGCAAATCAAAACCACAGTGAGATATTACTTCAAACCCACTGGGATAGTCACTGTCAAAAAAAAAACAACAGAAAATAACAAATGTTGATGAGGATGAGGAAAGATTGAAAGTCTTGGGCACTATTGGTGGAAATGTAACATGGTACTGCTTTTGTGGAAAACAGTATGACAGTTCCTCAATTGAACATAGAATAACCCTATGATCCAGAAGTTCCACGTATGTGTATATATCCCAAGGAATTGACAGCAAGGTCACAAAGGGATATTCGTACACCCATGTTCATAGCAGCTTTATTCACTATAGCCAAGAGGCAGAATCAACCCAAATGTCCATCAGTGGATGAATGGATGAGCAATATGTGATCTATACATACAGTGGAATATCATCCAGCCTTAAAAATAAGGAAATTTGGACATATGCTACAATATAAGTGAAGCTTGAGGACATTTTCTAAGTGAAATGAACTAGTCACAGAAAGATAAATACTGCATGACTCTACTTAGTAGTAGAGTAGAGGTACCTAGAGTAGGCAAATTTATAGAAACAAAAAGTGGAATGGTGGTTGCCAGGGGCTTGAGAGAAAAGGTAAAGGGAAGTTGTTTAATGTGAGTAGAGTTTCAGTTTTGCAAGATGAAGTTCTAAAGATAGGTTGCACAACAATGTGAATATACTTATCATTATTGAACTATACACTTAAAAATGGTTAAATTGGAAACATATGTGTATTTTATCATAATTTTAAAATTGTTTTAAATAATAATTTAAAGTTTAGTTGGAAATTGACTAAACTCAGATATCAAATGCAGAAGATTTGAGTCTTAAAAACCTTCTATTGCATTGGATAAAAATGTCAACACATCTGTGGCCATCTTGCCTGTGTGCACCCATCCACCTGTAGTGCCCATTATCACTGCCATCAGGAGGGCAAAACCCACAGGTTTCACAGTGACTAGGACAGGGGAAGAGACAGTTTGATCTGGGGATGGCGGTGAAGATCAGGCCCTTTATGAGCCAGAAGTGACAAACTCATCTGAGATGGAGAGGCAAAACCCATCATCTTTCCCTGCTAAAAGTGAGAGCCTAGCAATCACCTTGACCTAACTCACCTATTTAGAACACTCTGTTGAACCACATCAGGATGCACATTTTGGGGAGAGTTCAAGCGATTCTCCTGCCTCAGCCTCCCAAGTAGCAGGGATTACAGTTTCCTGCCACCATGCCCAGCTAATTTTTGAATTTTTTAGTAGAGACGGGGTTTCACCATGTTGGCCAGGCTGGTCTCAAACTCCTGAACCCAAGTGATCCTCTCGCCTCAGCCTCCCAAAGTGCTGGGATTACAGGCATGAGCCACTGCACCCGGCCAGGATGCACATTTTTAAGTGCACATAAAACATCAATTAAACAATATCCTAGGCCATAAAACAAATACCAATGCAGTTTTAAAAATTGCCGTCCTACAAAGCAGAATATCAATGGCATCAAAATTAAATTTAAGATCAGTAGCAGAAGGAAATCTGGGAACTTTACATATGGAAATTAAACAATAAATTTCTAAACATCCAATGATTTAGAGAGGAAATCCCAAAGGAAATTAGAAAATATCGTGAACTAAATAAAATTTCAACACAGTATTTCTAAATTTATGGAATAAAGCAGAGCTCAGAAAGAAATGTATATCATGTATAAAAATTAATATCAATTTCTTTTCACCCTTAAACTCTGTCCTGTGATTCTTCACACTTAGGAAACAGATTATTGTGTATATATTGCTTCAGGGAAGATAGGGCATGACAAAAAGAGAAAAATAAGAATTCTTTTACTTTTGAGTTTCAAAAAATTGAAGAAGAGGTAACTACTACAAGAAAAGAAAACCACAGGCTGATATTCCTGAGGAAGCTAGATGCAAAAATCCTCAAGAAAATACTAGCAAACTGTGTTCAATAGCATATTAAAAGGATTGTTCAAGATAACCAAGTGGAATTTACCCCGGATGCAAAGATGTTTTAACATATGCAAACCAATTAATGTGATATACCACGTTAACAGAATGAAGAGTAAAAATCACATGATCATCTCAGAAGATGCAGGAAAAAATTGGAAAATTCAACACATTTTTGTGATAAAAACTCTTATCACTGTAGGTATAGAAGGAATTTACCTCAACATAGTACAGATAGTATATGAAAAACTCACAACTAACATCATACTCAAGGTCGAAAAGCTAAACACATTTCCTCTAAAATCAGGAACAAGACAAGGATGCCCACTGTCATCACACTAGTCAACATAGTACTGGAAGTCCTAGCTAGAGCAATGAAGTGATTTTTTAAAAAAACAAAAGTCGTTCAAATTGGAAACAAAAAAGTAAACTTTTCTCTGCAAATGACATGACCTTACATATAGATAACCCTAAAGACACCATGAGAAACTGCTAGAACTAATAAACAAATTTAGTAATGTTGCAAAACACAAAATTAACATACAAAAACCAGTTTCTTTTCTTTTTCTTTTTTTGAGATAGAGTCTCACTTCATTGCCCAGGCTGGAGTGCCGTGGTGCCATCTCAGCTCACCTTAACCTCTACTGCCTGGGTTCAAGCAATTCTCCTGCCTCAGCCCCCCGAGTAGCTGGCATTACAGGCGCACGCCACCACACCCCACTAATTTTTGTATTTTCAGTAAAGATAGGGTTTCACCATATTGGCAAGGCTGGTCTTGAACTCCTGACCTTGTGATCCACCTGCCTCAGCCTCCCAAAGTGCTGGGATTACAAGCGTGAGCCACTGCACCCGGCCCATACACCAATACTGAACTATCTGAAAAGGAAAGAAAACATTCCATTAGTGACTCTCTGCCTCTGTCTCTCTCTCTCTCTCTCTCTCTCTCTCTCTCTCTCTCTCTCTCTCTCTAACATACACACACACACACACACACACACACACACAGAAAGCATTATAATAAAATACTTTGGAATAAACTTAAATAAGGAGTTGAAAAATCTGTACACTGAAAACTGTAATAGATATTTGAGAGAAATTGAAGATGCTGCAAATAAATAGAAAGATATTCCATGTTCATGGATTGAAAGAATTAATATTGTTAAAATGTCCACACTACCCAAATCAATCTACAGATTCAGTGTAATCCCCCTTGAAATTCCAATGGCATTTCTTGTAGAGATGGGTTTTTTTTTAATTCTAAGATTTATATAAGATCACAAAAGACCCTAAATACCCAAACAATATTGTATTGAGCAAAAAGAAGAAAGCCAGAGGTGTCACACTACCTAACATTTGGCAGACTTTAAAAGTTACATAAACTTCCATATGACCCAGCAATTCCACCTTCAAAAAGAAATGAAGACATATGGCTACACAGAAATGTGTAGGTTGAGTATTCAAATCAGCATTATTTATAATAGCCTAAATGAGACCGACTAAATATCCATCAACTGATGAATGTGGAACCAAGTTGTGATATAACCACATAATAAAATATTACTCAGCAACAAAAATCAACCACTGATACATGTAACAGCAAGGATTAATCTCAACATCATCATGCTAAGTGAAAGAAAGTCACAAAAGACTATATAATGTTTGATTACACATATATATAATTTCCAGAAAATGCAAAGCTATAATTAAAAAAACCCACTAGGGGCTGAGAGAAAGAATTGCCCACAAAAGAGTATGAATGAACTTTGTTGAGGTGATGGAATATTCTAAAACTGGATTATAGTGATTGTTGCACAATTGCATGCATTTATTTTTATTTATTCTTATTTTATTAAAAGCGATCTCTTAGAAGGAAAAAATGCAAAAATTTAATAAAACTCGCTGAACTGCAATTTATAAAGGATGAGTTTATTACAGGTAAACTATACCTGAATAAAGCAGTTATGAAATGCATAGCATCGCGGAGGCTGGTGTGCTGTGGGAAAAAAACTCAATGTAGTAGTCCGCCCTCAAAGATAGAATGAGAGTAGCATAAATTCTAGTTTTAATTTGACTAGAATTTTTATTAAAGTTATGCAGTAAAGCTCACTGTGTCACTCTTAATGAAGTGTCTCAAATATGGCTTAAACACATTTAATGTACATCTAATGAAGTTCTTTGGCCAACTGATTATTGAGCATGTTTAATGGAGTTTAACAATTGCATATAAGATGCCTAACTCTTTCTACATAGATCTATCCTTATCAAAATACTTTTAAGATAATGGATTTCACCCACATAGATTGCCTTTGTGAATAAAAATCATTATATCCTCCCACAATAATAGTACTTACATTTCTATCAGTTATTAAAACCTATCAGATTAACATATATAAGTCCTTAGTATTGGCATCCTGTGTGGATTTGTGATTCTGTGAGCTTACCATATTTTAAAAAGATTTAGACAAAACAGGGAATTTCATGCAATATGCTTCATTTTTGTAAAAGCAGAGAAAATATACTGGTTTTGTGTTTGGGGCAGGTGAGAACAAGCCTGCAGGTCATTATAAATCAGATGTGGAGAAATGTAGCTTTTTCAAGGCACACATTTTGAAAGCCAAAGTCAAGCCTAGATTTATTTTCTTGAACACACAGAGTGGTCATTAACATAAATTCTCTTGGAACGGGTGTGAAAAGATTAGCTATTTAACAGTTGCTACGGAGCCTACAATGAGACAGGATTGGAATCCTTTACTTGTGTGTCAATTCTGAGAATTTTATTACAAGACAGATAATGTCTCTTCATAATAGCTTCTCGGGTTCCACATTTTCAAACACCCCTCGGTTTGCAAATGACCAGCAGTGCATTCTCCATGCCTGTTCTCTCCTTTTAATTTCCATTCCTTAATTTCTTAGCATCCTTCCTGCGTTGCATTAAAGCAGCTGTTGGAGTACATTTCTTATTTTCTCCTGCAATCACTTTTGTGAAGTTTTCTAAATGTCAACTTCTAAAGTCATATTTTGCCGAGGAGAATTTACATTTCAAAACCTATGTTTATGCACATATCTGACTCAGTGGGTGAGAACACGAAATAATCTTTACAACCCTCATTAAAGATGTGGTTTGAAAGTTAGGATATACTTTTACATTTGATGTGGTTTTGTTTCTCTTTTGCTTAGAACATCCTTTCCAAAAATTGGGTAGGTTGTGATTTTTTCAAAAAATATATATTTTACTTTTTTTTACTGAATCCATTGACCCTTGAAAACGGAGACCCAATGGTGTAAAAAATAATAATATCATCTATAGGCCAGGGTTAGCTGGGCGTGGTGGCGGGTGCCTGTAATCCCAGCTACTCAGGAGGCTGAGGCAGGAGAATCGCTTGAAACTGGAAGGCGGAGGTTGCAGTGAGCCGAGATCACACCACCACACTCCAGCCTGGGCAACAAGAGTGAAACTCTGTCTCAAAAATAAATAAATAAATAAAATTTAAAAGTTAAAAAATAAAAATTAATAATATCAGTTTGTGATTTCAAGCTATGCTTCCATGTTACATTGACATAATCACCTTGTTCTTTTCAGACTTCCTCCAACATACCAGGGAGCATGTTTTATAGAATCAATCCTGACCTCACCAAAAATACATCTTATCATGAGGCAGGATAGAAGAGCTTCCAAAGCTGCTACAGTAGAACATAATTTTAAAAGGGTAAATGATCATTTGAGGGACTTGAATATAGGAAGGAAAAATAACTCAGGGAAAGAAAATAACCATTTTCTGAAACTGTGGTACCATTCATTCATTCATTCACTCAAGAACTGTTGCGTGCAGGTGGTGATAGCATATACTGCGATGAACTCAGCAGCTGCTGGGGACACACAGGGCCCCTGCCCTCATATATCTTGTAGTCTAAAACAAGAGATGGACAATTTTAAAAGTAAGTTAAACATAAATAAACAAAATAAATATGCATTTACTTATACATATATTAACATAAGAATAAGATACTTTCTAACTAGGTGCTACAGAAATGAAAAAGGAGGCATTGTGGTGGAGACTGAATGGGGAGGTGACATGGTTTGGCTCTGTGTCCCCACCCAAACCTCATCTCGAATTCTAATCCCCACATGTCAGAGGAGGGACCTGGTGGGAGGCGATTGGCTCGGTGGTGACTTCCCCCATGCTGTTCTCATGATAGTGAGGGAGTTGTAATGAGACCTGATGGTTTAAAATGTGGTACTTCCTCCTTTGCACTCTCTCTCTCTCTCTCTCCTGCCATCATGTAAGACGTGGCTGCTTCCCTTTCATCTTCCGCCATGATTCTAAGTTTCCTGAGGCCTCCCTAGCCACGTGGAACTGTTCGTTAATAAAACCCCTTTTGTTTATAAATTATGCAGTTTCGGATAGTATCTTTATAGCAGTGGGAGAACAAACTAATACAGAATGTGATTGTGAGCTGGGGACCTGGGGCAAATAGTAATCGTTCAGTGGTCACAGAAGCCCTGGGAGGTGAAGACATTTGAGCTACGAGGCCATGGCATTCTGTCTCATGTGGATGGCAACTTAGAATCTCCTTGGACCAGAAGGCAGTCTCCCCTGCAAGGCAGAGCTAGCATAGTGCTTTCTGACCTCGGCTCTGGGCAGAGTGTCTTTCCCTTACTTCTGTGTTTACTTTATGGCACCATCATTGTCTTTTAACATTTCTTAAGCATTGAGCAGAAAACATTTTGCCTAGCACTAGTTTGCCAATTTGCCGTCTCTGTCCAGTCATCTGTCTTGAATCATGTCTGAGTGCATGTGTGTTCACAGGTCCAGCAGAGTAGAAGGCACTCTGGAATCACTAAGGAAGGTGACCATTTTTCATGGACAAAACTCACTCTCACTGGTGCTCACACTTTGCTGCCTGTTAGAATCTCGTGGGAAGATTTTCAACCTCCCAAGATCCGGGCCGCAACCCATGACAATGAATTCAGAATCAGAGCGTGAGACCCACTACCAGTGTTGTTCAATCTCCCTAGGTGATTCCAATGTACAGCTAAGTTTGAGAACCACTGAGTGAGAATTACCTGCAAAGATATGAAAAAGAAATACTTACTGGTGCCTGTGTCCCACTCCCCAGAGGTTCTGATGTAATTGGAAGAAGCAGGCCCAAGGCATTGAAATTTTGTCAGAGCTCCATGGAGGATTATATTCTGTAGACTCGGTTGAGAACCACTTCTCTGGACCAACCTCAGGTGCCCCAGGACCTTAGGAAGAAAAGATAGTTTGGCTCTGATATGTTCATGTTTTCTCATGTAATTATTAAGCTGTTGGCCATAGTTAGGGTCGCCATTTCAGCTGGGTGATTTTCCACAAACCCATAGCCAAGTGGGGACTGAACCCACGACTTCAGCCTCATTAACACCATGCTCCCACCAGCTGAGCTCATCAGCCACAGCTGCTTTCTTGGCTGAATGTCAGTTAGGATGCGTCTGCCAAAGCCCGGCTTAATGAAATAAAAAATAATAATGATGTATCACAAAGTGGTTATAGTGTGGACCTCCCAACCAATAAAAGAACAATTGGTTATTTTCTTGCTCTGAACTAGAGGAAATCTAGTGCAGATGACGTTTGACTGCTGTAAACATATAACACATTTTATACCTCTCGCTTCAGGAATGGGACAAGATTTCCCAGTTCCAACCAGGAAATGTAAAGCCCTGGAGATATGCACAGGGACCCACCAATGATATATTTTGCTTCCAACGTGGATTAAAATATCAAAGAGAACATGACCATAATGCACATTCTCTGTTGCAAATGGAAATCAATTGAAAAAGACTTCAATGCTGATTCAAGGAGTGCCCTAAGAGCCCTGTGTTATGTCCAAGGACACCCTTGAGTCTGGCATGCCAGGAAGCGCTTGCATGAGGCCGCCCGAACTTAGCCCCAGGCTTCGTGTTGAACAGCATGAAAGACCTGCCCTTCTAAAGGTTATATTTTGATGTGGTTGAACAGACAGTAAATTCATAAGAAAAGAAAAGAGAGGATTTCTGAGAGTGACGAATGCTGTGGAGTAAATAAACAAGATAAGTGGTTTCAAAGGTTTTTCCCAACCCTGGCTACATATCATGGTAGCTTCATTGCAGGTGATGACCATGGAATGGAGAGAAGTGGCTGGCAGGTTTGCAGTACACTGAGCATAGTGCTAACCCGATGATCTCATGGACGTGACATAAGCCATCATTCCTGAGGTTTCAGATTGAGCAGCTAGGGCACTGTTGCCCCATTTGCTGAGATTTGAATACTGATAGCAGAGCAGATTTGAGGGAGGATGTCAAGAGTTGCCTCTTGAACCCAGTGACTCTGAGACACGGAATGGAGACATCAGCTAGGCAGAAGGATACTCTTGAGTTTGTGGGAGCCCTCAGAGGGGAGATCTGAATCTGGAACTGATCAGAACATCAACACCCTGGGACTGGATGAGATCACCTTCTAGGGTATGGTCTCCATAGTAGTGTGGCTTCACCCCATCCTGCAGACACCCTGAAAACAGAGCTGCTTTGCTGTAGCATAAATTTCTCTGTAGTTTCAGACAGTTGAGAATGAGACCAGTGTCCATAAACTTGATCACAGAGCTTCATTTTGAAGAACGGTCTAATAATCATCTTCATTTTCTCCAAGTCCCCATGATTTTCATCTGTCATCAGTAGGGTGTGAGGACAGGACATGAATCATAGAATCGCAGCCCCACACACAGAAGGAGATGAGGAAGCGGATGGCCAGGCTGGGAGCACCCCCCAACAGAGAAGGAGCTGAGGAGGGGGATGGCCAGGCTGGGGAGCACCCCCCAACAGAGAAGGAGCTGAGGAAGGGGATGGCCAGGCTGGGGAGCCCCTCACAGAGAAGGAGCTGAGGAAGGGGATGGCCAGGCTGGGGAGCACCCCCCAACAGAGAAGGAGCTGAGGAAGGGGATGGCCAGGCTGGGGAGACCCCTACACAGAAGGAGCTGAGGAAGGGGAGGGCCAGGCTGAGGGAGTAGCAGAGGCTGCTGATGTTCTTCCTTTCCCAGGAGTCCCCCTTCCCAGGAAAGGGAAGCGTAGACCTCAGATGCATTTCCTTGGTCAGCAGGTTATGAAGTCTAAGTCAATGCATGGGTGACCCTGACCAATTTAAAACTCCAGATCGATTTTATCCTGCCTCCCAGAATAATCTTAATTGCATCCACCCTCTTCCCAATTAGTGTGGGCAGAAGACATATAAATTCATTTTTACATTAGCTTAAAAGAAACATAATTAAGAAGTTGTCCGGTGAAGGCAAGAAAATGCACTTAATGTATTCCAGGGCCAAACTGCAAATGACTTTTGGGTTTTACACTGTTTGGGATTAGCCACACCACTGCACCCTCATCAGCATCGATAATCAAGACTGGGCTCCCAGCCCCACCAATAAGTCTTGCTGAAATCCCTGTGGCTTGCAGGTTAAAAAAGGACTTATAAGCACTTTAGGTGCCTCTGGAGGGTTAAAATTCTAAACAAGACCCACTTTTAGGCTTACTGATTTAGTTAAATGAAGTCTGAGAGCAGCTCTTTGATGTTTATCAATTTTCTATGTCCTTTCCCTACCAATTGAATTAATTCCTTAGTTTCGTGTCCCGTAAGACTGATAGGCTTCTCCCAGCCTAGGGAAAATTCTGTAGCCTTTGACAATTTGACATGCATTTTTCTGTAGTGGTATAGTAGAGGACTGAGAACCCGTTTACGTAGAGGCTGCAGGCAAAACCTCCCCCAGTTTCAAAGAGCAGATGCTTTATGCTATCAAGAGGACTCTATCAACAGACACAAATTAAATATTCATGCTGGGTTTCATGGAATTGATGTTTGGAAGCTATAAATGAAGTGTACGTTTCTTAAAAGAACCTTCATTATCAACATCCGTAGTTGTCAATCTTTGATATATGCTGAGTGTACTCAACAGCATTTTCATCGTATTGTCAGACTTTTCTTATCAGGGAGACTGATAAATGACCGGATTTGGTATTTCTGATGCAAAAAGTAGCTTGTTATTTTAAAAAGTTACACCCGAAGCTGAGTGTTTACCCGGTGCCTGTCACATTTCTTATAAGTTTTAGCCTCCGTTGTTGGAACTGGACAACGTTGGCACAGCTGGATCACACGTGTGTTGCTGGTCTAGAGGCACCTCAGCAAGGCAGCCTGGATTCAGACCCTCCCGGAGAATCCTGGACCTCCCAGTTCAATGGAGAAGTCACCTCTGGAGAAGCGGAGAGAGGCCACAAGGACACATTCACTGAATGATGCCCCAGAATTGCTGAACTTCTGATTTTCCAAGACAAACCAGAAGTCCGGATCTTATGCATATTTTCTCATTTTCAAATGTTTTGATCCATTGAAAAAGAATTAAATCTGTACAGTCCAAACAGATCATTTCCATGGGCCAGATGCGGTCCTCGGAACCCTAGTTGATTAACTGATCATAACAGCATCAGAATTGATTTTTGTTAAATGGAAGGCATTAAACCTGTGTGCCTTGAGGAGTATTATTCAGCCGTGAAAGGAACGAAACACTGCCCCGTGCTACAGCATGGATGAACCATGATGGCATCACATTACGTGAAAGCACCCAGTCTCAAAAGACCACACATGGCATGATTCGATTCAGGTTGAGTATCTGGTACTGGAAAATTCAGGCAGACAGAAAGTAGATTTGTGATTGCCAGGGCTGAAGCGCGGTGGTAGTGAGGGGTGGGGAAGTAGCTAAGGACATAGGATTTTTTTTTTCAAGGCAATAAAAATGTTCAAAAATTGACTGTGGTAATACTGCACATATCTGTGAATATGTTAAAAACTAATGAATTGCACACTTTAAACGGATGAATGTTATGGTATATCAATTTTATCTCAATAAAGCTGTCCAAAACAAAAAACAACACAGCAATGGAAAACCTCTAGGTTTTGAGAAAGGAGCTGACATTTTCAGCACAAAAAACCAGCCCACAAAATCTGTGGGCTCTGCACCACTCCCCACCGGATTACTAGACCATCCCGCTAAACTCAATTCAAAAGTTCAACTACGGTTTCTAACAACCTTAGGTCAATGGCACGTTATCCAAAACGCACATCTCAGGCTTCTTCACACCGTCCACACCATGTTTTGTTATCATCTACCCAATGTTGCCCAGCTAAGGATTATAAAGGGGGAAACAAATTCATCATCTTGTACACAGGGTCGATGTCCTGGGATGCCCAGGCAGCCTTAGCCTCACGTTTAAAATCAGGTAATAAACATATACACTGTGGAATACTATGCAGCCATGAAAAATGATGAGTTCATGTCCTTTGTAGGGACATGGATGAAGCTGGAAACCATCATTCTCAGCAAATGATCGCAAGGACAAAAAACCAAACACCACATGTTCTCACTTATAGGTGGGAATTGAACAATGAGAACACTTGGACACAGGAAGGGGAACATCACACACCAGGGCATGTTGTGGGGTCGGGGAATGGGGGAGGGATAGCATTAGGAGATATACCTAATGTAAATGATGAGTTAATGGGTGCAGCACACCAACATGGCACATGTATACATATGTAACAAACCTGCACATTGTGCACATGTACCCTAGAACTTAAAGTATAATAAAAATATATATATATTAAAAAAATAAATAAAAATAAAATCAGGTAAATACTGTGGTTTTCTCTTCCGTGGAAATTCCACCTTAAAAACATTAATCTTGAGAATAAAACTGGCTTAAAGTCTTCAACTCATTCATGTGGCTTTGTCTTATTAATGAAGAGAAGGATGTACGACCCATTATGTGGGGGCCCAAGGTTAATCCAAACCCCTCTCCTAACACAATGCATTGAAACACATGGGATTTATAACATAATCAAGTGTCTTCGGAAAAACTCCAACTTGCGCCGTATATATATGTGTATTTCCTAATGCAGGACAGATGACAGATTTTCTTAGTGGATCAAAAGAAGTTCTTGTTATTATCGCTTGGCATCTTCTGTAGCAGTTAACATAATAAATAAAAATCCATATTTGGCCACATGCTTGACGATGTCAGGAACGTGTGGTCCATGAGTTTAGCAGCTTACTGAATTTAAACAGAGGCAGTAACATGGCCTAGGTTCTCCCCAGAGTTAGAAATTCCTCCTTGAGGGGATTTCAGTAGCGCTGCCTAATCAGCTTAAGGAGTTAATTAAACAGCTGTCACTTAGCTTCTTAATTCTGAAACTTGATGCTAAATAAGATTTGAAATTAGTTATGCAAAACTAAGCAGTGCTTTTGTGATACAGGAGATTTCTTCAGGCCGCTCAGAATGAAGGAGACCTTATTCCCAGACAGCAGGGGTTGTGGGGTGACCCAGAGACATGAATCGGGGGTCCTGGGAAAACATTCACCTTGTCATTGAGTCCAGACAACAGGGCAAGGGTTCCTAACGAAGTCACAAAGGGGAGCCCTTAGGCCAATGCACCCTGCAGATGTGTTTGTTCAAACTTCACAGTGCATTTCGCAAAAAGTGAGCCAAATGTAAAAGTTAGGAGATCTCACCTACAAATATTGATTCTTGGCTCCTCTGGGAAAATCAGGACATGGGTCAGTCTGTTTCACATTCCTACAAGGCAGCAATTACCTGGAGCTGTCACTTCCCCGTCTGGCTTAGGTGTGAGGTCCTAGGTTACCAGGTGACCATTACCACCTCCAAGGCCCCGGGTTAGAACCAGAGTTTGACACCACATCCTGGGACGATTGTCTGGGCCAAGGTCTGGTGCTGCGACAGACAGGGGCAAATGGTATGAGAACCTTCCTGTCCCTTGAGATGCTTCTTAAGTCCTAACCTGTGGGCTCTGCAAACCCACATGCGTAGGTAGGTGTGCATGAGAAGAGATGCTCAAGGCCCATGCCCACAGGCATTGCCCTGTGATCCTGGCCAGGCATTTCCTCCAGAGAGAAACCAAATGTCAATTTGCATAGAAATGAAGGTGACTGAGAACTCATGTTCCTATAGTTCATTCACCCTTTCTTATCGCAAGCCTCCAGTGCTTCACTGAGAGTTCACTGTTCTTGGCAATGAAGTCCCATTCCAGAAAGAAGTTTAGTTTCCAGAGCAAACAAATGATGCGAAAATAACAAGCAATCAACATCACCCTTGAAAGTCCCTCAAACCACCCATAAAATACAGCTTATAAGGCTCAAAACTTCCCGTCTTTCTTTCAGCATTGACACATTATTGTTCCTTGGCTGAGCACCAAGTGGAGTTGTTGGCTCATGCTCAGGGATCCTGGGTGTGAAAAATATGTATCTTTAATACTAAAGCTACTGACAGTGCAGTGAGATGCTCACACCGTGAGTGGCTGTGGGGGCTGAGGGCCACTGGGGAAACAGCAGGTTCCTGCCTCCCATACTGCAAGACAAACTTGAGTGCATTGAAAGGCACGGCAGGTTATGTCTCCTTCCCTCCTCTTCCTCTCCTGCCCTTCCTCTCTCTCTTGCTTTTTCCTTTTGCCAGGAACATATTGAATCCATGCAAGTCATTGCATATGTTAGGATACTACTACTAAGCAGTAGTATCCTTATTTACAAATTAATAATGCCAAGCACTGCTTTAACAGTGCCTGCACTAACTCATTGGATCCGCATAAGAACTCTCTGTGGTACATACTACTTGGAACCTTGTTTTTCACATAAGAAAAATGAGATGCAGAGAGTTTCAGTAACTTGCAAAGTCACAAAACATGGAAGTGACAAAGCTGGGATTTGAACACAGGCCACCTGAGTCCAAAGGCTGTGCAGGTGGCACACAGAAAAGATTCTCCTGCATCTCATTTAACACCACTGTGAAGATGGGGAAACTTGGCCTCGAAGAACTGACATACCTTGGCCAAAGTCCTACATCTGATGCTGTGTAAAGCTAGGACTCAGATCCCTCAGACCAGGTCCCTGTCTCCACTCCCAGGCTGGTTGAGGAGGTCTTAAAGTCAGGCAGCGTGGATGACGCCAACAATAGTGAACATGTAGCTTTGCTTAGCATGTGCCAGTCGTGGCAATAACCACCTTTCACGTATGAAATCCTTCCCATCAACCCAATAGCATGGAAACTTTTCCAGTCCCCATTTCGCAGATGAGAAAACAGACACAGTACAGTACAGTACAGTACAGTACAGTACAGTCACTATTTTGCCGAAAGTCACAGAGCTAGTCGGCATGGGAACTGAGATTCCAAGCCAGGCTGTCTGGCTCCAAAGCTCGCACTCCTCACCCTAAGCTCTCCTGCTTCCGTATTTATTTTATATAATGTCTGTAATAAAATATAAACAATATGCACACTGATTATTTCCACTTGGGGAGATTAAGGAAGATGTAGCATTTGAGTTGGGCTTTGAGTTTGCTTAGGATAATTTAAAAACAAAAACAAAAAACAGTTTCTACCTCCCAGGTTCAAGGGATTCTCATGCCTCAGCCTCCCGAGTAGCTGGGATTACAGGCTTGGCCACCATGCCTAGGTAATTTTGTATTTTTAATAGAGACGGGGTTTTGCCATGTTGGCCAGTCTGGTCTCAAAACTCCTGACCTCAAGTGATCTGCTGCCTCGACGTCCAAAGTGCTGGGATTACAGGCATGAGCCACCGCACCCTGCCTGCTTAGTCTAATTTTTAATAGCAAGCTCCACTAGTATAATAAAATATTCTTTCTAAATAGACTATATTCTGTTTTTGAAAGGTATGTCTGTTACCTAAAGCCAGCTCTGGTTGCACAAAGCTCACTGTATACAATGGAGTCCATACTTGCTGGTGACATGAAGAAAGTCGACAAAATCAAGAATTTTTGCATTCGTTTCTGCATTTTGAACATTTCTCCCATTTTAAATGTGCATATTTAAAACAAATTTTGTATCAAGTAGAAAGAAGTCCTGATGTATGTAGCAGGTCTAGAGAACATATTCGTCGGAACAGAAGACAAAAGATTCTGATGGGGGATCCCCGGGAAAATGGCAAGATCAGTGAAGAGCTTGGCAAAACCTAAGATTATGAACAAGGTAAATTGTATTAACAAAAGAGGAAAAGAAGAAAGGCAATGAATAACTCCAGGAGACACAAAGTATTATAACGAAAGGAAATAGAATCCAAGGACAATTCTTTGCCCCACCGCAGTGGTTCTTAACTGAGAGTGATTTTTCTCCCTCAGGAGACATTGGCGATGACTGGAGACATTTGGGGCTGTCATACTCGGGGGATGACGGATGCTACTAGCATCTAGTGGGTGGAGGCCAGAGATGCTGCAATGCACAACCTACAAGGCATAGATCATTCTGATAACAAAGAATTGTGCAGCCCAAAATATCAACAGTGTCAAGTCAGAGAAAGCCTGCTCCACAGTGAACGATACTTGTAAGAGTATAATAGATACGTTAGTGGATTTCAACTCTGAGATCCAACCTTTGTACAAAGCACAGATGACTTCATTATGTTTCAGAACACAATGTAGACGTTATCGTCCTTGAGAGTATAAAAGTAAAAGTTAGAAATGAGAAAAGTTAGGAAGCTAACACCAGAGATGAACCAAAGAGGAGCTTTAGCAGGGCTAATATTATCATCTTGCAAAGCGGGAGGCGGGGGTTATCGGTTATCTATTGCTGCACAAGAAACCAGCAAACCATAGTATCCTCATTACAACAACAGCCATTTATATTATGTTCTGCCATGTGGCTCCAGGGGTCTACAGGACTCTGCCAGGTGGCTTCTGCTCAGGGTCTCCTGTTGAGTGCAGCAAGGTAGAGGCTACGTAGTCCTCTGAAAAGCCTCTGCATTTACACATCTGCTGTGGGGGACGCTGATTACAGTCTGGGCTGTTGACCACATCACCTGCATGTGGCCTTTCCATGCGGCCAGGGCTTCTTCACAGCATGGTGACTGCATTCCGAGAGCAAGTGCCCCCAGCAAGAAAACAAGGTTGAAGCTGTCTTGGCTTTTAGGACCTAGCCTCGGAAGTAGCAACCATCACTTCCACTGCATTCTAGAGGAAGTGATGCTTGCTACTTCCGAGGCTAGGTTCCAAAAGGTGATACAGCTAGAAGTGAGTCCTAAGGCTGGCCGGTGTTGAAGGGGAGAAAACCAGACT
Organism: Nomascus leucogenys; assembly: GCF_006542625.1. Lineage (NCBI taxonomy): Eukaryota > Metazoa > Chordata > Mammalia > Primates > Hylobatidae > Nomascus > Nomascus leucogenys. The sequence continues at coordinate 96,353,348 of NC_044390.1, read as the reverse complement.
CCACGTCCACATGGCAGGAATGTCGAAGAAACTGCAGGCATGTTCTTAAACTATTCAGGGACCAAGGCGTTGTCTCTTTCTCCCCCCAGCTTTATTGAGCTATAACTGACAAATAAAAATTGTGTATGTTTAAGGTGTATAATATGATGTTCTGATACATATATACATTGTGAAATGATTGCCACTATCAAGCTAATAAATTCATCACTTCCCAGAGTTACCTTTTTTTGGTAGTGAGAGCATTTAAGAACTATGCTCTCAGCAAATTTCAAGTATATGATATAGTATTATTAACTACACTAAACATGCTGTACATCAAGTCTACAAAACTTACTCATTTTATAACTGAAAATGTGTACCCTTTAACCACAATTCCCCATTTCCCCCAACACCTCACCCAGTTCCCGGCAACCACCCTTCTACTTACCATTTCTATGAGTTCAACTTCTTCAGATATCACCTATAAGTAAGACGATGCAGTATTTGTCTTTGATTAGAGGTGTAGTTCCTTGGAATTATAAATACAGCCAATAGAGAAATCAAAAGGGGAACATGATCATATGCCTGAGAAAGGAGAGAAAGTAGAAGGCAGTCAGAGATAAAATTTCATTGATCATACCAGGAAATCAGTAGCTCAAGTCTAAAACTGTTATATCAAAAAAGGGGAATATAGCATATTATTTAGTAGATATAGGGGGAGAAACCTTTATAACATAGAAGAATTGAAAACAATTGCCTGAAGGAAACAAAAATGGAATTAGGGAAGGGTGGATGCCTGCTATGGCATTTCATTGTAAACCCTTTTGGAAGGGTAACATTTTAACAATGAGCTTGGATAACCTTGGTAAGATTTTGACTTTAAAAAGTATTGATTACATGTCAAAGTGATAATATTTTGTATTTATTAAGTACAATTTATTAATAACTTTAGGGACAAAAAAGAACAACAACAACAAAAATGTTTTTTCTCATTACAAAAAAATAAGTCAATTTAACTTACTTGTTTTGACTTAAGACCAATGAGAAATCATGAGGCAGTCCCCTTTCAGGTTGCATCAGTTAAGATGGTGATTATCTGTGAGTAACAGAGCTTGGAAATCAATGCTTAGAATGAGCAAGCTCTTAATTCTCTCTGCAAACGTGCTTGGAGGTGGATGCCCAGGGCGAGTGTGGCCATGCTTCTGGCATCCAGGTGCTTCCTTTTTGACTGGTCACTGTATTCGCTTCCTAGTGCTGCTGTACTGAAATGATGAAGTAACACAACGTGGTGGCTAAAAACGAGAAACTCACGCTGTCACTGTCCTGGAGGCTGCAAGTCTAACATGGTGTGACCAGGGCCATGCTCCCTCTGGAGGCTCTAGGGAAGCATCCCTCCTACCTCTTCCAGCTTCTGTGGTTGTGCCAATTCTTGATATTCCTCAGCTTATGGACGGATCACCCCAGTCTCTGGTGCCATCTTCCTGTGCCATCCTCCCTGTGTGTCTGTCTGTGTCTTTTCTTCTTGTAAGGACACCCATAATCCCACCTTAATCCATTAAGACCATGTCTCAACTAATCACATCTACAGAGATACTGATTCCAAATGAGCTCACATTCTGGGTCTCCATGTGGACATGAACTTTGTACTCAAGCCACCATGGTCATCATTCATCTGTGCTTATTTATCAGACATTTGGGAGAGCATTTACTAGTTACCAGGCGCTGTTCTAAACACTCTACAAATATTAACGCACCAAATCTAGGACAAACCCAAGAGGTACATACCATTATTATGCTCATTTTATAGCCGAAAATAATTAGGCACAAAGAGTTAAGTAACTTGCTTGGAGCCACCCCGCTAGTAGTGTCACAACCAGGATTCAAATGCAGGCAGTCTGATACGGTTTGGCTGTGTCCACATGCAAATCTCATCTTGAATTGTAGCTCCTATAATTCCCACATGTGGGAGGGACCTGGTGGGAGATAATTGAATCATGCATTCGGGCGGTTTCCCCCACACTGTTCTCGTGGTAGTGAGTAAGTCTCAGGAGACCTGATGATTTTATTTGGGGTTTCCCCTTTCGCTTGGCTCTCCTTCTCTCTTTGCCTGACGCCATGTAAGACGTGCCTTTGTTCTTCCCTCAGCTTCCGCCGTGATTGTGAGGCCTCCCCAGCCACCTGGAACTGAGTCCATTAAATCTCTTTTTCTTTATAAATTACCCAGTCTTGGGTATATCTTTTTTATCAACTGTGTGAAAACAGACTAATGCACAATCCAACGAGAGATTCCCTGCACTGAACTATTAATAGTTCACTACACTGAAACCACATGTCTTTTAACCACATACCACCACCTTTGAGTCACAAGATGCAGTTTAACTCCAGCATTATCTGTGCCTAGTGGGCAGGAAGAAAGGAAAGACAACTTTCAGAATCTGCTTAGTTCGTCTTATTTTTTTCATTTTAATTTAATTTAACTTTTATTTTAAATAAAGGAGTATATGTGCAGGATTGTTACAAAGGGAAATGTGTCATGGAGGTTTGTTGTACCAATTATTTCCCCACCCAGGTATTAAGCCTACTACTTATTGGTTGTTTTTCCTGATCTTCTCCCTCCTCCCAACCTCCACCCTCCCATAGGCCCCAGTGTGTGTTGTTATCCTCTATGTGTTCATGTGTTCTCATCATTTAGCTCCCACTTATAAGCGAGAACATGTGGTATGTTGTTTTCTGTTTCTGTGTTAGTTTGCCAAGGATAATGGCCTCCAGCTCCAACCATACCCCTGCAAAGGACATGATCTCATTCTTTTTTATGGCTGCATAGTATTCCATGGGGTATATGTATCACATTTTCTCTATCCAGTCTACCACTGATGGACATCTAGGTTGATTTCATGTCTTTGCTATTGTGAATACTGCTGCAATATACATGCACATGCCTGTGTCTTTATGGTAGAATGATTTATATTCCTTTGGGTCTATACTTGGTAATGGGATTGCTGGGTCAAATGTATTTCTGTTTTTATCTCTTTAAGGAATCACCACACTGTCTTCCACAAAGGTTGAACTAATTTACACTCCTACCCACAGTGTATAAGTATTCCCTTTACCCCACAATGTCACCAGCATCTGTGGTTTTTTTTAAATCTTTTTAATAATAGCTATTCTGACTGGTGTGAGATGGTGTCTCATTGTGGTTTTGATTTGCATTTCTCTAGTGATCAATGATGTTGAGATTTTTTATGTGATTATTGGCTGCATGTCTGTCTTCTTTTGAGTTTTTGTTTGTTTTTTTCATAAAATTTTCTGGAAGTCTCACTAAATGACTTTTATTAATATCTTCTGGGCCAGAAATGTGTCAGAGATTAAGGGCAGCCAAAAACTATAGTCATTTTATTTAGGCATGTTACAGCCACAAATGAAATTGGGGTTTTGTTAGGAAGAAAGGCAGAACAGACATTGAACGGGCAACAAACTGTCTAACACAGAGATCAATCTCTTAAGGTGTTTAGAAACTTCCCTTGTGCAATGTTTTTCTCTATCCATTATTTTCCTTGTCTCTGTTTTGCAATTAATTTTCAAAGGTGAACATGAATAAATGACTATGCTGATACTTGAAGCATAACATCCGGATACCAGAAACACGAGGAAATTTAAAAAACAAAAATCAAAATAAAAAAACACTCTAATTCTGATTCCAATCCATCAGACCACCACATGACCGATGATGTTGTAACAGACTTGGTCAGGGCCCTACCTATTTCCTCTTACCCTAGCACAGCAGTGCACTCCCCACCAGGTCCAAGTGCCACTCTCCGTGGGGAGCTTCCTTTGAAACAGTAGAAGTCTGTTTCGTCTGCACATGCAGTGGGCTGGAAGTGCTAAGCAGTGGTCCATTTAGGAGCAGCACTCAGGTTTGGTGTATAAATACCCCAGCCCCTCAGCCCTCAGTGAAAGTATTCTTATATGTATATGCTAGAGAATTCCCCTGCAGGGAAATACATCATAATAGATTTCAATCTATTGAGATACATACACATTTACACACTGCTACGGTTGGAATGTCTGTTCCCCCAAACCTGATGTTGAAATGTGTTCTCCAGTGTTGGAGGTAGGGCCATGGGAGGTATTTGGGTCATGGGAGTGAAACCCTCATGAGTAGGTAAAGTCCCTCTCTGGTTGGCAGTGGGCGTGGGGCAGTGATGGAGTTCTCAGTGTTGTTAAGAGGCTGGCACTTCTCCTGTTCTTCTCCCTTGCTTCCTCTACTGCTAGGTGATCTGTGCACATGCCTGCTCCCTTCGCCCTCCTCCACATGCTTTCTCCAGATGCCCAGTCTTTCAGCCAGCAGAATCACGAACCAAGCCAACCTTTTTTTCTTGTAAATTACCCAGCCTATCTAGGTTTTTTTGTTTTGTTTTGTTTGTTTGTTTGTTTGTTTTGAGAGAAGGCCTCGCTCTGTTGCCCAGGCTGTAGTGCAGTGGCACAATCATGACTCACTGCAGCCTTGACCTTGTTGGGCTCAGGTGGTCCTCCCACCTAGCCATTCAAGTAGCTGGGACTACAGGCATGTCCCACCACACCTGGATAAACTTTTTTCTATGTGTTTGTAGAGACAGGGTCTTACTGTATTGCCCAAGCTGGTCTCGAACTCCTGGGTTCAAGTGATCCGCCTGCCTCAGCCTCCCAAAGGGCTGGGATTGCAGGTGTGAGCCATGCACCTAGACTGGTATTTCTTTGTAGCAATACAAATGGACTAAGACACACACAGAATATACAATATGTGTCGTGATATACATCATCCCCTGCAGGATCAGCTCCAGGTGCCCACTGTGATAACTGGTTTAATCTACACAAATTGTTAGTAGCCTCCTTTTCCCTGTGTCGCTTGCACACTCCCCTGTTGAAGTTTCCTGAATGTCCCAGATAAATTGCTCTTGAATCATTGTCCCAGGATCTATCTCCAGGCTGGCTCAAACTAAGACATGGGTCATTATTTCTCTAGCAAGACAGGGACAGTTATTGTTTCCCTAGAATGGATGACAATGAGTCAGCCCCCAGGAAAAATATCTGAAGCCTCACTTTAATGGTTATACCTTTCTCAGTGCCACATCCAGCCTATTGTCTGCTATTCTACCTCCTCCTTGACTCTGGAGTGCCTAAAGTTCTGTAGTGCTTTGTTAGAGATCCTTACTGGCACACAGATAATGCCCAAATAGCAGAAAGGGCGTATGAAGTGACAATAAGGATTATGATTGGCTGATGGGAAGGAGATATGTTTTCTAAAGAGAGTCTGTGCCTTTATTTCCTAGGCTCTGAGGTGCTGTGATAAGGTGAACACAAAACAATAAGGAAGCTGAGCTTTCAAGGGTTTTCTGGGGTCCGAAAATCAGAGCAGCTGTAGGTCATACCTCAAGCAAAGCTAAGGCTTTGCAGGTACTTCTGCCACTGAACAAGGGTCTCTTTTGTCCTCCTCTTATCTGAAGACTTTTGTGAGTCATCCCCGTACCATTCACCTCCTGGAAAAGGCAAAGCTGTGCAAAAGAGAAAATTCTTGACGTCAAAGAATTGGGAATACGCAGAGGAGGCAGGGAAATACCAAGCCTGAAGGCTCAGTCACTCAGCCCCACTGAGATCTTGGTGGGCAGAAACACGTATGCTATTCAGAGAAAAAGGCAACACCCCAGACATATGGGCTTACAGCTGCTCATCAGTCATTCCCAGCATCATTTCTCATTATATTAACCTGAATGTGCAAAAACATGAAAGGCCTTTTGATTTTTATCGTTAGAGTGGAGATGCTCTTTACTTTTTACCACGAATGTGAGAAATTGTGTTCCCTGAGACTGATGTCAGAAGTGGCCACACTGCTCCCTCGTCTGTCTCTCTCCTTAGTGATGAGCCAGTTTCGGCCAGCAAGTTAAACAGCATTGTTCCACTTTTTTCCAGAGTACCACTTGTTCCTTTCGATCCTCACCCTTTAGAGTAGAAAAAAAATATTAGGTTGGTGCAAAAGTAATGGTGAGTTTTGCCATTAAAGCTAATTTTTCCTGCCTAGAGGCAGCAGGAAATAGCATCATATACTGATTTTGCCCCTTCATTTTTGTGCCATGTTTTTATTCGAATTAAAATAAAATCAGGCTGGGAACTCACAGAGGAGAAAACGTGTATGGATAATGGGACTTTGAAGGCCTATGCATATTCCAACAGTTTGAAACATGGTCTCTGAACTTCAGGAGCATTCCAAATTGGAGTCTTGTCTTTTAGAATTAAAATAATGAATAATATATGTATTGCTACATCCAAAGCCTAACCCCAATGAGCTGGTTATAGACAAATCTCATCCCATAAAGGAAAAGTAAGATCTTATCTAAGAAATAGTTAACATAATGAAAATAGTTATGTAATTTTAGGATGATAAACTTCTATTCCTTCTGCAGGCATTCTACTAACAGGCATGTTACATTTCACATGAGAATCAAAGTAACAAGAATCTTTGCAAGCTCATCTCTCAAAATGACACAGATACAGCCCTGCTGAGCTCCCAGTCTTAGAAGGAAAATAAAGCGATTGAGTAACTATGAGTGAAAGCAAAATGACAATTGTGTTAGATCCACCCTAACCAGCTCCTAGCACCCACCCAGATCTTTTGATGTTATTCTGTCAAAGAAAAGACAGATACGTTCAGAGTTAACAGAAGAAACGCAGCGTGGCATGTTGATAAAACACCTCTTAGGGACACCACTGGCATGTAATGAGCTGAAACTGAGCAAAGAACGTTGTGAGCTAGGACTTGGAAGTGGTATTATACAGAGATGTGGGGTTATATTGGGACTTCTATGTTTTTGTGATAGAAAATGCAATCTCTGCAGAGAAGAATGAGATTCACTTACCGGGTCTTGAGGCTCAGTTTTCTCTATCTGAAAAATGGGCTCCTATAATCTCTCTGTCCCCAACCAGTTAAAAAATCACAAGAATTCTAGAGGAGTAACTGAGGATGAGCATGGGTGCACTGGAGAGAGAGATGCGGGGTGTCATGAGATCCAGAGATGTTCGATGTCTGGGAAACACCACCGAGGCACAGGTGTGCCTGAGAAAAAGGGATTCATGCATACAGTGTGAGGAGCTGGGGAGCAAGAAGGTGAGGATGTAAATCCCAGCCCTTTCCCTGTTGAGTCCTATTTATGCACTTAACAAATACTAACACCATTCATTGTAGCTAAGCTCTGTGCTAGGTGCTGGTGAGCAGAAAGCAGATACAGCCCCATGGAGCTTAGAGTCTGGAAAACAGATAAAGGGATTAAATAACTATAGGTAACTGTTAAATAACTGTAGCAACCGTTAGGTGCTACCAAGGGGAAAGGTTCAGGACGTTCTTAATTCTGAAAGCAAATACTTGGGGCAAGCTGGGACATCCCTAAAGACACACGTCTTGAGCTGCTCGATGAAAGAAGGGTTTACAGCAAAATGCATGTTTGGGTGAGTGTGGATGTGTGATGCATCGTGGGTCACATCCGTGGGGATGTGGGAGTGCTGTTGGAGCCACAATAACATTCCAGACACGTCTGGAGGCCAGGACCCAATAAAAGCCTGGAAAATTGAAACAGAGTGAAAGAAAGCCAGAGCAAGACAGCACAGAGAGCGAGGGCTCTCTCCCTGCCCTTGTCTCCCTCACATACCTCACACTGGGGGTGCCGTGCTGCTCATCTAAGCTTCTTTCACAACACCAGGCCCCTCTGGCCATCCATCAGCGGCTTAAGCTACCGTCGTCATGTCCACGTTTAGACCTATTTGAGTTAGCTGATGCATGGACTCGGGAGCTGGACTTCCCGGGTTCAGATCCTGCCTTCATTAATTTCTAGCTGGGTGACCCTGGGCAAGTGACAAAACCTCTCTGTGCCATCTGTAAACTGGGAAGAAGAATGTCTGTCTTATCAGGATGCTATGAGGATTGACGAGCCGATATTTATAAAGCGCTTACAAGGGTGCCTGACACCTAAGTGTTTGCCAAACACAATATTAGTAATAAATTTTCTCCACCACCTTTTCTGTCCTCCACGCTTTCCCCATCGTAGTTGCTCTGCAGAAATCTGGGTGAGGACAGAGCGTTATCTCTTGGCTGCCGTGGTCACCCAGCTGGTGCTGCCCGCCAGGATTTCTGAGCCTGCAGAAGAGGCCAGTGCTGTTTGCAGGGAGGCTGAGGAAAGGCAGGCGGCTTACGCCCAGGGGCCGGGCCGTCTCAGGAGGGGATGTGATGGAAGGGTGTGTTTGGTCTTCCAGGAGGCAGAAATCCTGAACACAGCCATCCTCACGGGGAAGACGGTGGCCGTCCCGGTGAAAGTGGTCTCCGTGGAGGATGACGGCACGGTGACAGAGCTGCTGGAGTCTGTGGAGTGTAGATCGTCTGATGAAGACGTGATTAAGGCAAGTTGACACCTCCCCGCCCCTGCAGAAACCTGCTGTCATGTCAGCTTCTGTGCTCCTGGACCAGCTTGGGACCTCTGGGTCTCACAGGATCCCTCCCATCCCATTCTGGTTATCCTGCCGCTTAAATCAGGACATTCTCCCTAGCACAAATATTGGGCAGAATGAAAAGATGCTCCGGCTGATGACTCCGAGTCTGGGAGCCTGTCCCTTGACACTCTGTGTTTGCCGAATGCCCTTGGCCTCTTCCCAGATCCCCAGGGAGATTGTGGTGGGATGCAGGCACCAGCTTACCCTCCACCCGCCCCAGGCAGGGGAGAAGAGGGGAGGGAGCCCTAGAGCCTAGATGGATGGGTATGCGGCCACACTCCGGGATGATTCTATAGCACACAGCATTCGTGTAAAATCAATGGTAGCATAAGGTATACAACTACCCCCGGCTTTGATTTACAATACTGGCCAAGGGAGGAAGAGGAAACCATTCTCCATTCCTCTGCCCAGCCCACGAAATTCCACATGAGCTGGGGATGTGGATGAACAGCACTCACCCCTCCTTCCTTCCTCTCAGCCTCTTCTTTCTCTTCTTAAATTGAATGCAAAAATGATTCAAAACAGAGGCACACGGGGAGACGGATGGAGGAGGCCGGGAGATGGAGTCTTGCTCTGCCAGGAACCTCATAGCACACTTCCAGCCTGCAGGAGATAAATGGGTTCCTCAGGCTGCCACCGCCCACTCCAGAGCCAGGGCTGCAGTGACAGATGCAGCAGGCACCTCCTCAAAGGAGGAGGCTGCCAACAAAAGCCTGGGACAGGGAGAAGGGCTTCACGAGGCTCTGGGAGATTCCCTCCGCATGAGTCCTGGCCATGGCTGGAGCACAGGTCAATTCCTGGACAGGAATTGGTGTAACCACTCTGCTCTGAAGCAAACCTTCAGGGAGCATTTTTGCTCACTTAAAACACAGTCAACAAACATGAATCAAATCCCCACTAAGTGCTAGGTACTGTTCAAGACTCTAGGACCACACAAATGAGATGGACATGCATCCTTATGGGTTTCAGAGAGAAGGCAGAGATGTCAGAAAGCAACAGGGCAGCAGAACACATGACATCATACAGCACTCCTACCTACTCATTCCGGAATCTTCTTCACATCAGCACAGGGCAACTTCCTTCACTGGCTCCAGCCAGTATCTAGGCTCATCTTACATTCCTCCCCTCTCTGCATACCCAAGCCTTCATCAAATCCTGTTGGCAATGCCTTCCAAGGATAGCCAGGATCCAGCCCTCCTCGGGTCCTGCCACCACCCCAATCCCAGACACAATCACCTCAAAGCATTGACCACCTTGCTGGTGACCTAGGGCCTGTCCTTGCCTCCTCTCCCATAACCCCTCTTTAGTGCCACAGCCAGGGCGGTCACAGGTGATATGACCATGTCACTCCTCTGCTCGGCCCCTCAGGCTGATGAGCGGACACAGATGTGCAGTTTGATAGAAGAAATGAGACCTCATGTTAGATAGATCAGTTGGGTGATGACAGTTTACAATAATCTATTACCTATTTCAAAATAGCTAGAGAATAATACTAACGTTCCTAGCGTAAAGAAACAACAAATACCTTAGGTGGAGGCTATCTCAGTTACACTAATTTGATCTTTACAAATTTTATGAATGTATTAAATGGCCACATGGACCCCAAAATATGAACATTAAATTTGGATCAATTTTTTTATATATAAAAATTCACTGGCTTCCCCTCCTCAAAGTAAAAGCCAAAGTGTTTACAGAGACAGAATCAAACCTTTGTAGCCACACCTGCTGTGACGCTGACCTCACGCTAGGCACAGCCCCTCCGGCTCCCTCCACTGTGGCCACACTGGAGCCTTGGCCGCTGCTGTAACAGGACAGGCAGCCCCTCTCCTCCCTCTGCCTTTAACTCTCTTTCCCTGGATGCCCGTACGGCTTCCTCGCCTCATCTTCTCCCCAAGGCCTTTTCTGAGCAGCATCAGCAAAATCTTCACAGACACCCACAGCACTGCCTTCCCCATTCCTGCTGAACTTCTATTCATATATGCGTATATGTCATACATAGCATATGTTCATGTATCCACAGATACACTATATATTTTTGTTTGTTGTATTCATCATCTGACTGTCCTTGTTGGAACCTAAGCTCCGTGAGGGCGGTGCGGTATTCATTGTCTCACTGTCCTCATTGGAACCTAAGCTCCGTGAGGGCGGTGCGTTTGGGTCCACTTTGTTTGCTGCTGTATTCTTATCACAACAGTAGTGGGGGTTTTTTTGTTAATTTTATTCTTTTTGTGTGTTTTTAACTTTTATTTCAGGTTTGGGGGTACATGTACAGGTTTGTTATATATTAACAGGTCACCTGCATGTCACAGGGCTTTGATTACAGATAATTTCATCACCCAGGTAATAAGCACAGTACTCAAGAAGTATTTTTCTCTGATCCTCTCCCCTTCCCACCCTCCACCCTCCCATAGACCCCAGTGTGTGTTATTCCCCTCCTAGTATCCATGTGTTCTCCTTGTTGATCTCCCACTTGTAAGCAAGAACATGGAGTATTTGGTTTTCTATTCCTGTGTTAGTTAGGATAATGGCCTCTAGCTCCATCCATGTCCCTGCAAAGGACATGATCTCATTCTCTTTTATGGCTGCATAGTATTCCATGGTGTATATGTACCACATTTTCTTTATCCAGTCTAGCATTGATGGCCATTTAGGTTAATTTCATGTCTTTGCTATTGTGAATAGTGTAGCAATGAACATTCGCATGCATGTATCTTTATGGTAGAATGATTTATATTCCTTTGGGTATGTACCCAATAATAGGATTGCTGGATTGAATGGTAGTTCTGTTTTTAGCTCTTTGAGGAATCATCAAACTGCTTTCCATAGTGGCTGAACTAATTTGCATTCCCACCAGCACCGTATAAGCATTCCCTTTTCTCCACAACCTCACCAGCATCTGCTATTTTTTGACTTTCTAATAATAGGCTATCTGACTGGTGTGAGATGGTATCTCATTGTGGTTTTGATTTGCATTTCTCAAATGATTAGTGATGTTAAGCATTTTCTCATATGCTTATTGGCCATATATATGTCTTCTTTTGAAAAATGTCTGTTCATGTCCTTTGCTCACTTTTTAGTGGGGTTGGTTTTTGCTTGTAAAATTGTTTATGTTCCTTACAGGTGCGCGATATGAGACCTTTGTCAGATGCTAAGTTTGCAAATATTTTTTTCCATTCTGTATGTAGGTTGTTCGTTTACTCTGTTGAGTTTCTTTTGCTCTGCATATGCTCTTAACTTTAATTAGATCCTGTTTGTCAATTTTTGTTTTGGTTGCAATTGCTTTTGGCACCTTCGTCATGAAATCTTTGCCAAGTTCTGTGTCCAGAATGGTATTTCTTAGGTTATCTTCCAAGGTTTTATAGTTTTGAGTTTTACATTTAAGTATTTAATCCATCTTGAGTTAATTTTGTATGTGGTGTAAGGAAGGGGTAGGTCATTCGGGAGTAGGTTGTTTAACTTCCATGTAATTTTATGATTTTGAGTGATTTTCTTTGTATTTATTTCTATTATTGTGCTGTGGTCTGAGAGTATGGTTGGTATGGTTTCAATTTTTTTTTTGAATTTGCTAAGGATTGTTTTATGTCCGATTATGTGGTTGATTTTGGAGTATATGCCACGTGGTGATGAGAAGAATGTATATTCTATTGTTTAGGGGTGGAGAGTTTTGTAGATATCTATGAGGCTCATTTGGTGAAGTGTTGAGTTCAGGTCCTGAATATCTGTGTTAATTTTCTGCTTCGATGATTTGTCTAATACTGTCAATGGGATGTTGAAGTTTCCCACTATTATTGCATAGGGATCTAAGTCTCTTCCTAGGTCTCTAAGAACTTGCTTTATGAATTTGGATGCCCCTGTATTGGATGCATGTATAGTTAGGATAATTAGGTCTTACTGAATTGAACCATGTACTATATAATGCCCTTTTTTTTTTATCTTTGTTGGTTTAAAGTCAGTGTTTTTTTTTCTGAAATTAGGACTGTAACTCTTGCTTTTTTTCTGTTTTCCATTTCTTCGGTAGATTTTTCTCCAGCCCTTTATTTGGAGCCAATGGATGTCACTACATGTGAGATGGGTCTCTTAAAGACAGCATACCGTTAAGTCTTGTTTCTTTATCCAGCTTGCTATTCTGTGCCCTTTAATTGAGGCATTTAGCCCATTTACATTCAAAGTTAGTATTGATATGTGCAGATTTGACCCTGTCTTCGTATTGTTAGCCGTAGACTTGTTTGTGTCGTTGCTTTATAATGTCACTGTTCTGTGTATTGAAGTGCTTTTTCAAATTGGCTGGCAATGGTCTTTCCTTTCCATATTTAGTGCTCCTTTCAGGACCTCTTGTCAGGCAGGTCTGGTAGTAACAAATTCTCTCAGCACTTGCTTGCCTGAAAAAGGGACTTATTTCTCTTTCACTTATGAAGCTTAGTTTGGATATGAAATTTTTGGTTGAAAATTTTTTTCTTTATGAATTTGAATATAGGACCTCAATCTCTTCTGGCATGTAGGGTTTCTGCTTAAAGGTCCGTTGTTAGCCTGGTGGGGTTCCCCTTTGTAGGTGACCTGCCCCTTCTCTCTAGCTGCCCTTAACATTTTTCCTTTCATTTTGACCTTGGAGAATCTGATGATCGTGTCTTGGGGACGTTCTTCTTGTGTGATATCTCACAGGGGTGCTCTACATTTCCTGAATCTGAATGTTGGTGTCTCTAGTGAAATTGGGGAAGTTTTCATGGATGATATCCTGAAATATGTTTTCCAATTTGCTTGCTTTCTTCCTGTCTGTTTCAGGGATATCAATGAGTTGTAGATTTGGTCCCTTTACATAATCCCATAGGCCTTCATCGGAGGCTTTGTTCTTCTTCATTTTCTTCCTTTATTTTTGTTTGACTGAATTATTTCAGACAGCCAGCCCTCAAGCTCTGAGATTTCTTCAGCTAGGTCTATTCTGCTTTTAATACTTGCAATTGCATTATTTAATTCTTGTAGTGTGCTTTTAAGCTCTATCACATCAGCTTCCTTCTTTTTTGTAATGGCTACTTTGTTCCTTTATCATTTTGTTGTGATTCTTAATTTCCTTAGATTGAGTTTGATGTTCTCTTGAATCTCAGTGATCTTTGTTTCTATCCATATTCTGAATTCTATTTATATCATTTCAGGCATTTCAACCTTGTTAAGAACCCTTGCTGGGGAACTAGTGCAGTCATTTAGAAGAAAAAAGGCACTCTAGCTTTTTCAGTTGCCAGAGTTTTTGTGTTTGCTCTTTCTCATTTGTGTGGGCTGATATTTCTTCAGTATATGAAGTTGATGTCCTTTGGATGGGTTTTTTGGCTTTTTTCTTCTTTGAGGTTCCAGGGGGTTTGATTATGGTATAAGGTGGGTTCAGTTGATCGGCTTCAATTCTAGTCTGCTCCTGGGTCTCTGAGGAGCCCCCTCTGATTACTGTTTTCATGCCCATATTTCTTTTGTTCAGTGTTCTGGTCCATGAGGCTCCCTCAGGCAGGAACCACAATTGGCAGATAAGCTGTATACTTGCCAGGTTGGTCCTAATCTGCTGTCCATATGCTCCCTGGGGAAATATGGGGTTGTGCCTGCCTGTCCTTAGAGCTCAGGCGGAAACAGGACTGCTGTGTTGGAAGCTCTCTGGGTGTGACACGTCTGGCTATGGGAGGCAAAAGAGGGTGGAGTTCCCTGCCCAGACATCCAGATGTTTCCAGAGCAACAGGAGGCTGTGTCCCTTGGCAAATTTAGGCAGATGTAGGACCATTGAGCTAGAAGCTCTAGCAGGAGTAGCTTGCCTGGTTACCAGTGGCAGGGGTGGGTAACGATGCCTGCCCTGCCCTCCGAATGCTTCCTGGGACCACAGGAGGCTGCACCCACTGGCTGAGTTCCCACAGAAGCAGGGCCACTGGACCAGAAGCTCTAGCAAGCATTGCCCTCCTGGCTGTCAATCAACACTAGTGTTAAAAGAAAAACCTCAAACAAATTAAATTTAACAGAGTTTAATTGAGCAAATAATGATTCACAAATTAGGAAACCCCCAGAATCTGAACAGGTTCAGAGCGACTCTGGAGCTGACATGTGGTCAGATAACATTTATAGACAGAAAAAGGAAAGTGGACCACAGAAAACAGAGTGAGGTGCAGATGCATCCGGATTAGTTACAGCTCAGCATCTGCTGTATCTGAACATGGTTTGCGGAGTTGGCTACCTGTAGTTGGCTGACACTCAGTGATTGGTACAAAAGCAGGTACAGTGTGGTTGAACGTGCAGTTAGGTTACTGTTCAGTAGGCATGGAGAAACCTTTGGGCCAAACTTAAGCTACATGTGGCAGCTTTAGGCTAAACTTAACACTAGGCATGCAGTAGGTGGTTAAGAAGTGTTTGCTGTCAGCAAACATTTTTTTAAATATGTTTGACAGCAAACATTTCTTGAGCAACTACTGTGTGCCTAGTGTAAAGTTTAGCCTAAAGCTGCCTCACGTAGTTTAAACACTGAAGGGAAAACAAAACTACATTACTCAAGGCTTCCCTGGGGGTGTAATACCTGAAGGATGAATTTGTGCCCAGTCCGCCCTGCTGGCAGAGGGAATGGCATGAGGAAGGGAAATAGGAGGCGGTTCTTTCTGCAGGTGGCCACATCTCCAGCCTCCAGGAGTGGCCATGTGATTCAGGGTGGCCAATCAGAACATGGCAAATTCTGGACATGCCATTGGCTCAGGGATAGACACGTTATCCAATCAGAGCCAATGAGATGCAAGCTTGAGACTTGGGCAGGAACTCTTGAGAAAGAAATGTCTTTCCTCCCTTTGTTTCTGAGAATGACTCATGAAACCACCCTTGGAAATATAGAGGGTGCAACGAAAAATGAAAAACCTCACAGCATTTATTTTACATCCACCAATAAGCCTCAAAGCCCGATGCACAACTTAAAAATCAAAACCCACAGCTCACACAGTTGTCTTTGTGGTGCTCTGTGAATCACAGATGTTGACAAAGAGTCACCTGGTACGTGTGGTGTTTTGGCATCATTTGGAGGCTGTTAAGAAAGAAAGCCAAGGGATTCTCAGAGATGTGTCACAGCCAACTGTGCAGCCCCTGGAAAGCCTCTGAGCAGAGAAGTTCTGCCTTTAAAGGCCCCAGTCTTTTTATTTTTATTTGCTTTCTCTTCTTTCCTCAGCCAAAAGCCCAACAGGCTGGTGTGGGCTTCCCCAGCCACATCAAAACCTCCTCTCAGGAAATCCACTGAAAACTCATTCACGCTGAATTGTAAATTGCGTAAAGGCATGCTCTCTTCTGCCTCCCAAGGATGCTCATTTTGTTTTTTGTTTTTTTTTCAAGAAGTCAACAGGTCCCCAATGAAAGCATTTCAGATGTTTGCAATAATAGACACTGTGATTCTCAGAGGTTGGAAATAATAGAAAATGCCACCTACATCAACAAGTTAAAAAAAATTGTCACATGATTGAAAAGTCCAGCTTGGGGCTAGCTTAGGGTGTTTTATTTAGAACTCCAAAATATATCACCGGAACATCTCCTCTTTTCCTCTCCTTCCCTCCTTCTCTCTGTTTCTCCCCCTACCCCCACTCTTTCTGTCTTTTTCTTCCTTATAGACACTCTTTCTTCTGTATGAGTTTCATTCTCACAGAGCTGTCCTTATGGGAGCAAGATGGATGCCTCAGAACTGGTTCACATCCAGTAGAAAAGAGTATCTGTCTTCTAGGACATTCCTGTATGAATCCTGAGATATGTTCTTATGGGACCTATTTAGGTCACCTTATCCTTGAGCCCAGCACTGCAGCCCAGGGCTCCAAACATACTGGTTGTCCAAACCCTAAATCATCTCAAAGCACATGAAGTCAATGAGGAGTTTGGGGAGTAGGGTCCCCCAGGGCCAACCTGTGTATTGTCACTACAGAGAAGGGCAGTGGACTCTTTGCAGCAAGAGCAACCCATGTTCCCTGCAGCCACTTAGGAGTGGGATAGCCTCGGGGTTGGGGACATTGTAAGAACCCACAGAGCAGCTGGTGGGAGAGCCGTTCTCTCCTAAAGCCAGCCACACTTTACACACTAGGAGGAAGACTGACTTGGGCTCAAGTATTACTCCTGAAAAATTTGCTGAGGTTTTTGTTTTTGTTGTTGCAACTTACAGGCTCAAGTGTTCATTAACAGGTCCTGAATAAACCAGTATCCACCAAATATTTCAGAAATGTCCACTGATAAAAATCAAAGGGGGCTGTAGCCCTACTTGATTACAGCTTCTCTTGGTGAACCTGCTTTATTATACAGCATTTCAACAGCGCCAACATCCACCCTTGCTTCTGCACCAGAAACACACAACAGTGGAAATCAGGTGTAATAAAGCTTGACACATTCTCCTAAGGTGGATCAAAGTGGAATCTTTCTCTCTGTGAGTGTAGCAAACTGCTGTGAGGAGAAGGAGTATAATTTCGGGGATGGGAGCACAACACTTAACAAGCTGAGTAAACAACTGGGAAGAAGAGAAGAGTGGAAAATCAGAGAAGCTTTTCTGCAGCTATTTTCAGCATCCCTGGTGGAGTGCTTCAGTGTTGGGGCCTGAATGGCATGGCTCCTCTTCCAGCAGCCTGTTCCTGAGGAGAGGAGAGCGGTGGGGAGTCGGCTCCTGGCAGTTCTCTTTCAGCGGTCCAGCTGGACGCCCGACCACCTGCGCAGCCACAGGGACAGCCCCCACGAGGCAGCTTCCTAAATAGTCCCTTCTTTTTTTCTCCACCTGCAGATCCTATAACTCCCGATCAGCTTTTTTGTCCCCACCCCAAGACTTTAGCCAAATGGCTTCAAATATTCAGCTAAGGAATGGAGAAGTTGCAGGGATTGCGCCTCCTCACTGATCCCTGCTGCCTCCTTTGAAGACTTTCCCTGTGTCACCTGCAGGGAAGAGTTCTCAGGGAGCAGACTGGCCACATAACAATAGCATCCCCCGTGTATGAGCATGATACCTTTGATGCACTAACACAAGAGATGCACTTTTGATTAGTGAAGGAGTATCTCTGAGGCTCTTTTATTCGGCAGGAGTAATGGATTAGACTGACCTCCCAACAGACACTTCCTTCAATCCATCATGTGGCAAAGGGTGGTCATTTTGATAATAATCCTTCAATATTGGAAAGGACTCTGTAGCTACAGAGTGGGAGTGACCACCTGTGGGATACAGGAATTGGCCCTGTTGGTCCCCCCTCCATCCAGTGGAGATCCAAGTGGATTCGTGGCAGGGAGAGTTAGGGGAAGATAAAGATGAACTGTATCACATAAACTTTGCATACTCACCTGGCATTATTATTGATTTTTAATCACGGCATTCTATTTGGACAGCAAATAGTGGTGATTCTTTCCTAAAGTTGACTTCCTAATGTTAGGATTTTTGTTATTGCTGGATTAGGAGTTGATATGGTTTGGCTGTGTCCCCACCCAAATCTTATCTTGAATTGTTGCTCCCGTAATCCCCATGTGTCATGCGAGGGACCCAGTGGGAGGTAATTGAAACATGGGGGTGGGTCTTTCCCATGCCGTTCTTGTGATAGTGAATAAGTGTCATGAGATCTGATGGTTTTATAAAGGGCACTTCCCCTGCACAAGCTCTCTTGCTTGCCACCATGTAAGACATGCCTTTGCTCCTCCTACACCTTCTGCCGTGATTATGAAACCTCCCAGCCATGTGGAATTGTGAGTCCATTAAACCTCTTTTTCATTATAAATTACCCAGTCTCAGGTATTTCTTTAGAGCAGTATGAAAATGGATAATACAGGAGTAAATATATTAGTTTAGAGAAAACAGCATTTCTGGTTCCCATCTGTAGGCTCATCTTATAAGTTCTTCTTCCACTATATCAATCTGTTTCTAAAACCTAATGTGTGATTTTAGAATTGTTAGTGGATTATTTCACTCCTGATGCAGATTGAAAGTAATTAGAGACAGCCAAGACTGGTGGTTCACACCTGTAATCCCAACAATTTGGGAGGCCGAGATGGGTGGATCACTTGATCTCAGGAGTTTGAGACCAGCCTGAGCAACATGGCGAAACCCTATCTCTACCAAAAATACAAAAATTAGCTGGGTGCATGCCTGTTATCCTAACTACTAAGGACTCTGATGGAGGAGAATTGCTGGAGCCTGGGAAGTCGAGGCTGCAGTGAGCCATGATGGCACCACTGCATTCCATCCTGGATGACAGAGCGAGACCCTGTTTCAAAAAAAAAAAAGGTAGATGGACGTGTTATAGCAATAATAATAGAAATTGTGATGTTTTTATACTTATTGGATGCTTACTTCATAGCAGGAAGCATTTGCTTCTTTAATCCTCACAGCAACCCCATGAAATAGATATTTTTATCGGTTATAGTTTAACACATATATTTTCTCTTTTAATTTTTATCTTATTATAAATAAACAGTTTATAATTATATGTATTTATGGAGCACAAAGTGATGTTATGATTTATGAAAAAATGTGAAATAATTAAATCAAACTAATTAACATATCCTTCACTTCAGATACTTATTTTTTGTAGTGAGGACAGTTGAAATTTACTCTCTGGACACTTTTTGAAATGTACAATATACTATTGTTAACTATATTGTCCACACTGTGAGATAGATTTTTAAAAAATAACTTACTCTTTCTGGCTAACTGGAGCCTTGTACCAAAGTGTCAATGTCTGTAATGACCATTTTACTCTGTGCTTTGATGAGATCCATTGTTTTAGTTTAGATTCCACATATGAGAACATGCAGTATTTGTCTTTCTGGGCCTTGTGTATTTCACTTAGCATAATGTTTTCAAATTTCATGCATATTGTCAAAAATGATGCAATGTTTTTTAATGTCTGGATAGTATTCCATTGTTTATATGTAATGCATTTCCTTTACCCATCCATCTGTTGATGGACACTTAGGTTGATTCCATAACTCGGCTACTGTAGGTAGTGCTGCAGTGAACATAGGAGTGAGACATCTCTTTGACATATTAATTTCAGATCTTTGGGGTGTATACCCAGAAGTAGGATTGCTAGATTATATGGTAATTCTATTTTAGTTTTTCGAGGAGCCTCCGTACGGTTCTCCACAATGACTGTACTAATTTACATTTCCATCAACAGTGTACAAAGGTTCCCTTTTCATTACATCCTTGCTGACACTTGCTATCTTTTTAATAATTCTTAATGATTTTTATAATTTTATAATTTTAACAATTCTTAATAACAGCCATTCTGACAGATGTGAGGTGATATTAAAACCGAGGAATGGTTTTAATCTTCATTCCATAATGATTCGTCATGTTGAGCATTTTAAAATGTATCTATTGACTATTTATAGCTCTTCTTTTGTGAAATGTCTACTCAGTTCCCTTGCCCATGTTTTCATTGGATTGTTTCCTTACTATTGAGTTGTTTGAGTTTCTTATATATTTTAGATGTTAACCCTTATTGGATGTATGGCTTGCAAATATTTTCTCCCATTCCATGGGTTATATCTTCACACTGTTAATCGTTTCCTTTGCTGTGTAGAAATGTTTATGTTTCATTCAATTTCATTTGTCTATTTTGTTTTTGTTGCCTGTACTTTCGAGGTCAAGTCCAGAAAATTATTGCCCAGACAGAACTCATACTGTGCTTCCCCTGTGTTTTCTTCTAGTAGTTTTGCAGTTTCTGGTTTTGTGTTTAAGTCTTTATTTTGAGTTGATTTTTGGATGTGGTGTGTGATAAGGGTCCAGTTTTATTCTTCTGCATGTGGATATCCAGTTTTCCCAGTGCCATTTATTGAAGAGACTGTCCTTTCCCATTTTGTATTCCTGGAACCTTTGTTGGAAATCAATGGACTTTACAAGCATGGATTCATTTCTAGGCTGTCTGTTCTGCTCCATTGAAAGCGGTATTATTTTTATCCTCATTTTTGATGTGAGGGAATTGAGACACAGAGTTCTGATGCATCATCAGAGATCACATACGTGGTACCGATTTCCAACCCTTTTCTATCTTGCTCTATCACTCATCTTCTAGGGGTCGGCAAACTATGCATGCTTGGGGATGAGATTAGGCATATTTACCTGTTGAGTATTGTCTATGGCTGCTTTTGTGCTACAATGACAGAGTAGACATATAAAAATTATATAAAATCCAAAGTTCAGTATCCATAAAGAAAGTTTCATTGCCGCACAGCCACACCCACTCATTTACATCTGTTAGTGGCTGCTTTTATGTGACCAGGGCAGAGTTGAGCTGTTGTGAGAGAAATCATATGGCCTGCAATGCTGAAAATACTTACCATCCAGTCCTTTGTAGAGAAAGTGCCAATCTCTGCTCATGGACTCTACTGGGCCTTTTCTTCATGGGTAGTGACTTACATGATAATTTGCTGACACCCTACTCCCCCAGCCAAAAGTAACTTCTCCACAGATGCTTGCAGTTCTTCCAACAAGACTTCATGCCATTGGATTAGGCATTAATCTCTCCCTATAATCCTTCATTAAAGTTAATACATTTTTAGGTGAGATTGTATATATCAATTCCTGGAAATTTTTGTCATAATGAATTGTTTAGATCACTTTTCTTTTTGATAGTCAAATTTGGACAAGCAGAGATTATACCTCCTGGGGAAATGGGAACACCTCAAAAAATGAGAGAAAATGGGTCAAAGATGGACCAACCTTACCCTATATCTTAGGTTAGCCTAGAAGAGCATCAGCAAATAAACCTCACACAAGATACTCCTCCCAGTACCATACTCAGGGCAGACATCGCCAGTCAAATACACCACATCATTTTACTGTGCTGAGACATGGGTTGCAATCCCCAATACTGCCAATCATGAGCATCTTAGACCTAGAAAGAAACCACATGACCTCCCCATGCTACCCCACTTATATAGAGTTTATATAAAGGATTTTGGAGAACATTTAGACCAAGAATCACAAGCCCAGAAGAATACAAGAGCCAGGAGATAATTTAAATGAGTAAGAGCAATAAGGAATCATGAGGATTGCACAGACTAACGGACACATGCCCTTTCTAGAGATAAAGCCACAACTACATCCTACCTGACTGTTGCTGCGTGAAAAGATTATAACATGCTACTGAAGCATTTTAGCTCCTGAGTCAAATTGCATGGATTTAAATCCTCGCTCTGATATTTGTAAACAACAACAACCAGGACATGATCCATAAACTTTTTTTTTTTTTCTTTTTTTGAGATGAAGTCTTGCTCTGTTGCCCAGGCTGGAGTACAGTGGCGCGATCTCAGCTCACTGCAGCCTCCGCCTCCTGGGTTCAAGCCATCCTCCTGCTTCAGCCTCCCAAATAGCTGAGATTACAGGCATGTGCCATCACACCCAGCTAATTTTTGTATTTTTTGGTAGAGACGTGGTTTCACCATGTTGGCCCAGCTGGTCTCAAATTCCTGACCTCAAGTGACCCACCCATCTCGGCCTCCCAAAATGCTGGGATTATAGGTGTGAGCCACTGCACCTGGCCCCCATAAACTCTTTATTCCTCAGTTTTTTCTGTTGTTGAATGTACATGATCCATTTAACATGACAAACTTTGATTCTAACAAACTTTTAGTTCTGTGACCACAAAAAAACACATGTGGTTGCATTGGAAAGTTAATCAATTAGAGTCACTTCAATTATGCGTAAATTCCCTTATAAGTAGGAATATGCCTTCAGCTATGTTCTTAATTTCAGGACTGTCTGCACAAATCCTTCCCTGGTTTAATTATTTAGAACCAGATAAGTGGGTCAGGGTCACAAGGTAATATGAATTTCCTATGAGCTTCTCCTTGTTGCTTTTGATCTTGTCCCCCACGCCAAAATCCACTCGCCACCCAAGAGTCAAAGTGATCCTTTTAAAATATGGGCCACATCACATTATTTCTCCACTCAAAATCCTCCCATGGTTTCTGTCTCCTGCCCAGTGAAAGCTACATTCCTTACAACTGCCTCTAAGGCCTATTCCATCTCCCCATCCTCCCTTTTAGCCCCTACCATCCTCACCTCATTTCCTGCAACTCTCCTTCTGGCCACACTGGGCTTCTTAATGACTCTTGGAACCTGCCAGGCCTGTGCCTGCCTGGAGACCTCACCCTGCCTTTCTCCCGCCTACTGGATGCACGCAGCTGCCCCTCACTGTCTTCAGGTCTCTGCTCAAATCTCCCAAGTTTCAATAGCAATGCCCCACCTCTGACATTCCCCATCCTTCTTCCCTGCCCTATGTTTCTTCATAGAACTTATCACCAAAGCCTTCCTACATTTTTTGCTTCTTATCTGCTCATTGTCTGCCTCTACAAGGTTGAGGACTAGTTGGTTTTGATCATTACTGATTTCCCCAGTGCCTGGAACAATGCCTGCTGCCCACTGAGCTATCAGTATTTGTTGAAAGAAAGGTCTTATCTAAGAAGTCACAGCGGATGAGGATGGAGAGGGCCATCTCTCTTGGTTGTCACATAGAGGATTCTGATTATCACGGGAAGGAGGAAGACTCCTCCCTTCAGTAGAAAAAAAATAGAAACAACTCTGAACATTTTCTTCATTTGGATGAGGAGACACCTGTGTACTCACTGTAAGGTGGATTTTTCCTGAACCTTCACATAAAAAAGTGAAAATACACCCTGGATGGTGGATGGGACTCCCTCCAGGCCCAAATAAAAGTAAGCAGAAGTTTCAAGAGCTGAATTAATGGGTAATGTTTATTTTTATTTTTATTGAACTTCTATTTTAGGTTTGGGGGTACACGCGAAGGTTTGTTACATAGGTAAACTCGTGTCATGAAGATTTGTTGTACAGATTATTTCATCAGCCAGGAATTAAGCCAAGTGCCCAATAGTGATCTTTTTTGCTCCTCTCCCTACTCCCACCCTCCACTCTCAGGTAGACCCCCCAGGTCTGTTGTTTCCTTCTTTGTGTTCATAAGTTCTTATAGTTTAGCTCCCACTTATAAGTAAGAACATGCGTTATTTGGATTTCTGTTGATGGGTAATGTTTAAGATTGTATTTAGATGGCTCTGTCAGTCCAGTTCAGAAAAGAGTAAACCTATGGTGAGAATAGCTGCAGAGTTAATGTTCTGGATGTAAAGATAAGAAAACAGGGTTGAGGTTAGGAAGAGAGGGGCCCCGCCCTAACTGCTTCTCCATACTTTCTGTTTTCTACATGGAGAGGAACAAAATGGGACAGCAAATAAAAATTCTTTATCAGCTTAAATGAAAACAAGGAGCCATGGACCAAGGGTTCCTTTAACAAGTACTGGGTAGGTAATGAAAGTAAACCATGAGGATTGCAAATGATTGCTTCCCAACCCCTGAAGGTCAAAATGACAAGTCAGGCTTCACAGTCCAAACAAGAGACGTGGTCAGAAGAGCTTCAGTTTAAGAGATGTTCAAGAAAAATCTTCGCTATAGGCAAATTTTACCTTTCTGTAGACTTTAACTCTTAGGTAAAATATGACTTCATCACACTTAGCACACATTGAAGTCCTCAGTTATCCATGAGTGGACACATATGATAGCGTTGGAGGAATTCAAGACTGCGGACATGTCTTACTCATTTCTATATTCCTGGACTTACCAGAAGGCATGGTGTGTAGCAGTTGCTTAATAAATAATGATTTGTTGAATAAATGAACACCACACCCATCTTTGTATTGAAAATTGATAAACATCCAATGAGATATAAAGTATTAGATCCTTCATTTCCCTTTTATGGTATTTCCAGTTAAACTGGCTTTTTAACACACATACTTTGTGTTTAATGGGTTATTTTAGTAAAATTCGATTTTGGATGTGTTTTTTGCAAAATGCTCTAAAGCATGATGGGTAAGATACTATGGGTCAAGGGATTTGTAATGGGTGCCACCTGGTGGCAGCAGCCCAAATTGCAGGCATAGCACCTTCTGGGTTTCTAACCTGCCTATAAGGGTTAACGTGCTGATTCGCCTCCATTTCTGTGATGGAGAATTATTTACTTTTAGTTGTGACCACAAAAAAAAATTGCTATGTGAAGAAGGAAAACATATTGGCAACAGCTGCATTAAAGCATGAGTTATATGCCATATGTCACCTTAAAACCTCTAACTAAACATGCAGGCAATTAAACACTGTGTATCATGTACAGAGTGCATGTAATTGGCATAAAGCTTTTGTATCATTTTTTTTTTTTTTGAGACAGAGTCTTGCTCTGTCGCCCAGGCTAGAGTGCAGTGGCACGATCTCGGCTCACTGCAAGCTCTGCCTCCCGGGTTCACGCCATTCTCCTGCCTCAGCCTACCTAGTAGCTGAGACTACAGACACCCGCCACCGCACTCGGCTAATCTTTTGTATTTTAGTAGAAATGGGGTTTCACGGTGGTCTCGATTTCCTGACCTCGTGATCCGCCCTCCTCGGCCTACCAAAGTGTTGGGATTACGGGTGTGAGCCACTGCGCCCGGCCTATTATATAATTTTTGAAGCCCAACATTAGAATGGTAGTGTCGTATATAGTGATTTAGGATTTGAACCTCCTTTGGTGCCAAAATGAGGCATGCAGCTACCACCAGGCACATCACAGTTAAAATGTATCTGAGTGTGCAACGTACCTGCTGTGATTCAAACCCCCCATTTGTGCCACAAAGTCTCACCAGTGGAGGCAGTGATAGATAATTAGTACCCAGCCAGCCCCGTCCTCTGATACAAGAGAATAAAGATTAGTAAGAGGAGACAACAATGGCAAAAATATGTGAACAACCCTAAATTTGAGATTATATTTATCCAAAAGGGGTATTTTTCATGATTAGTCTTTCAGGGCCTTAAAGTTTCTGTCTTATAAGAATTTGCCACAGAGTCTTGATTTCAATTTTAGAGTCAGTTACAGAAGCTTCTGCCATCTTTCCCCTCACTGGAAGGTCTTTGATCCAAGAAGAAAGGAAAAACAAGTATCACATAATGAATGTGTATGTGTGTGATCAAGATGAAAACCAAGCTCAAAGTTCGTCTAAGTAAAACTAGTGATGATACACTTCTTGCTTTGGAGGTCATGGCTACAGTCAAGGAAGAGAATCAGTGGATTCCAAATTCCAAATGAGGACTTCTATTTGGATTCTGATGTTCCTGGGCAACATTTCTCATGACAAGTCATCCAGGATGGAGGCCCCAGGGGTCTCTTCCAGACCTCCCCAGTGAGTGCAGACGCAGGTCAAGGTAGCAGAAACCATTCAAGGTCCAGCCAAGAGTAAGACTCAGGCCCTGGTGAAGACCAGAAGTGAACACTGTGCCTCCACTAGATGTGAATTTTTTTTCTACAGGGCCGGGTTCAGACTTTAGAGACCCAGGGTTCAGAAGATATGATGGAGGCTTTCGTACAGAATTCAAAATTAAAATGTTTGTAACTGATTTGAATGAAGAGTCTTTGGCATAAACATAAATAATTTAACAAGTGTTTATTGAGTTTCTGCTACATGCAAGCCACTGATCAGAGTGCTGGCGATTAAGCAGTAACAAAAAAGTCCCTGCCCCTCATGAGTTTCCAACTGGAGGACAAAAACAGGAGATATTTCGTGTGTGTGTGTGTGTGTGTGTCTGTGTGTGTGTTTTGTGTGTGTGTATGGTTCATTATATCCTATGATACAGTTTCATATATATAGTTTCCTCTTTAGAGAAGAAAAATAGGAGATATAGAGATATATATGTATAATCTCCTGTTGGGATATATATAGAAATATACATATATATCTCCTATATCTTATATAATTAGTATCATATATGTAGTTTCCTTTACAGAGGAGAAAACTAGGATACACACATACATCCACATATATCTCATCTCCTATATGACCTATATATAGCTATATTTATATATATTTTATTTGCATATATATCCTTTATAATAGTTTCATATATATAGTTTCCTCCATAGAAAGGAAAATGGGAGATATTTTCATATAGATCTCTCTATTCTGTACCCTATATGTGTAATTTCTTATACATAACCTATTTTAAATATACGTGTATATATCCCGTATCCTATGTAGAAGCGTGTGTGTGTGTGTCCTGTTTCCCTTCTCTGTGTCTTTTCGGCAA
The DNA here is from genome assembly GCF_006542625.1 of Nomascus leucogenys. Taxonomy (NCBI): domain Eukaryota; kingdom Metazoa; phylum Chordata; class Mammalia; order Primates; family Hylobatidae; genus Nomascus; species Nomascus leucogenys. Next base: position 96,326,791 of record NC_044390.1, on the reverse strand, counting down.
GGTATGTGTATGTATGCACACATATATGTATAGCATATGCTATAATTATAAACATATGTGCCTCACTGGAAAGGTGGCTTTGAGTGGGTTCTACATAGGCTAACTGAGCAAGTCATGTGACGGTCAGAAAGGAAGAACAGTTCAGGTACTGTGGCAGGAAGTAAGGCCCACGTCCCTTGGAGGGGAAATAGCCAGGTCTGAGGAGCCGGAGATCAGCACCACTGGCAGTGACCCGGAGGGGTCGTCTGGAGCCGGGTCTGGAAGGAGGGGAAACAGCTTGCTGGAGCCCACAGGCCACACCTGGGACTGCACCTTTTGTGCTGAGGCAGCACCCGGAGCCTGTCCTGAGGTCTGAGGGGTCTCACCAGCAGGACAGCAAGAGCTCTGGGCTGCTCCATTGAGAACAGAGAGCTAGGATCTGGGCTCGGAATCTGTATTAGTTTCCCACCACTGCTGTAAAGGACCACAAATTTAGTGGCTTAAAACAACACAAATGTATTATCTTACAGTTCTGTAGGTTAGAAACCAACCTGAGTTGCACTGGGCTAAAATCAAGGTCTCAGCAGGGCTGCTTTGTTTTCTGGATGTTCCAGGAGAATATCTCTCCTTGACTTTCCAGCTGCCAGAGGCCCCCACATGTGCAGGCCCCAGACCCCTCCCTCCATCTGCAGGCCCCAGACCCCCTCCTTCCATCTGCAGGCCAAGTCCCCTCCCTCCATCTGCAGGCCTGAGACCCCTCCCTCCATCTGCAGACCTGAGACCCCTCCCTCCATCTGCAGGCCTGAGATCCCTCCCTCCATCTGCAGGCCTGAGACCCCTCCCTCCATCTGCAGGCCTGAGACCCCCCTCCCTCCATCTGCAGGCCGTCCCAAGACCCCTCCCTGCATCTTCAGAGCCAGCCATGTTGCATCTCTGACTTTTTTCCTCTAGTCTCACCTCCCTCTGATTCTCATTTTCTGCCTCCCTCTTCCACTTTTAAGGGCTCTTTGATTACACTGCCCCACCTGAATAACCAGGATAGCTTCCCCCTCTCAACATTAGCTGTTAGCGACCCCAATTCCATCAGCAACCTCACTTTCCCCTGTCATGTAACCTAACACATTCACAGTCTGCAGGGGTGAGGACGCTGATGTCTTTGCCGAGCTTGACTCTGCCTGCCACAGACTCCCTTAATAATATCCCAGCAGACCAGACTTGCTTGTCTTGAAATTTAAATGGTGTTGTGCCACCTGAACCCTTCCTTGTGGACTAACTTCTTCAGTTTTGAGGTGACAAAATGGGAGAGGGAAATGTGAAGTGCATTCTCCTGTGATTTCCCATGGGGACGCCCAGCCTTCCTCCAGATGGACCTCACACACCCTGGGTCAGATGCATGGTGGGCCATGGGCAGCTCTCCAGGCCACAGCAGCCCTCACAGCCAGCCACACTGGCAGTGACCCCGGAGGGTAGCCCTCTTTCCTCACCATGTGCAGTCTTCACCCCCCACAAACTCATCTGATCTCTTGGCCCTGATTCTGAGTCCTGAGCCGGGGCCATCTTCCTTACTTCCCAGGGACTGGAAACTTGAAAGAGAGCTTTCTTATCAGCCTGTCGTTTTAACCTCTCTTTCATTATCTCCAGGCAGCATCTGGTACAATAACAGCCTGGGCTCCCAAACTTTCAGACTGGAATTGGTCCCCTGTCCCTGAGGCTGAAGGGTGGTGGTTTAGATATCTCCAAAGGCTATGAGCAAATCTTCAGGGCTTCCCTCCAATGGCTTAATGGAAAATCACCTCTCAGGGACTTCCTCCTCTCTCATGGGGACCTGAAGGCCAGACGTACTTCCCCTTCTGGATTCCTCCCTTCCCCTGTAAAATAGCCTCTCTTATCCTGCAATCCCTACTTTTTTGTTGACCTTATTGACGAGTAAAGGGTGAGTAGCATCAATTCTGTTGTAACCGAATGGCACTGTGGGTCCTCCAGGAAAGTGGGTGGTCTCAGCCACTCAAGTGCTCAGAAATCAGAATGGTGCATGCCAAGAACCTTATACTCTCAGCTACAGCCTTAATCAATTCAAGGCACATAGGAACTCAGTTAGTACCTAACAACACTGTTTCATTTCTGATTAAGCTCATAGAAGCTGAGATCTCTCTTTCTCTCTCTCTCTGTCTCTCTCCCTCCCTCCCTCTCTCCCTCTCTCCCTCTCCTGTGGGGAGCCAAATTCACATTCCCATGCATTGGCAAAGCGTGCAGACAGGAAAGTAGGTGGCATGGCAAAGACCCCACCGGAGATCGTAGGTGGCATGGCAAAGACCCCACCGGAGATCGTAGGTGGCATGGCAAGGACCCCACCGAAGATCCTGTTATGGGTAGCTTCCTGTTCTTACCAGATCAGTGAAGCGCTGTGAATGGCTTTTCATAGTTAATGGTTAGCACAGGACAGACTGCAGAGGCCGCATCAAAGGAAGACAAAAACAGTTATTGTCTGGACTTTTGACCCCTGGCATGTATAAAAGCACTGAATAAACCAGAGCTGTCGGCGCTTCCCTATCAGGGAACCGTCCCTCCTAATCCTGCTTTTCTGTGTCTTTCTTTCATCATTCTTCTCACTACTTCTCGGTGCATCCCTGAATAACCCCTGCGGCAGGACCGAAAGACTCTCCCTCCTTCCCTCTCTCTCTCTCATTTTTTTCTATTATCTGTCTATCTAGCTAGCTATCATCTAGTTTCCTCTTTTGCCCTTCAAATATCCATCCTCTGCTTCCAGACACACCTGTGCCTGACAGCTAGTATGTGTCTCCACAAGCCCACTGGGGGCGAAAACTGTCTCTAGTGGGAAACCACAGGGCTAGCAAGATATGCATGGGTCAGAGCACATGAAGCCAGCATGCCATATTGCCCATGTGTATCTGGTATCTCTTGTCACAATAATGCTACGTAGCAAAAATCACAACCCCTGATGGCTTGAAAGAGTGAGCATTTATTTCTTCAAGAAGCCTGCGGGTCAACTGGGCTATGCTTGAATCTGCAGTCAGCTGGAGTATTGGCCAATCCAGGAAGCCCTCATGCATACGCCGGTGGCTTTGGCAGGCTAGGTGTCGAGACGTGACTGGGCCCCCTGAGCTGCACCCTCCAGGAGGCCAGCTGGGGCCTGCTAACAAGGCAACAGCAGAGTCTTGGAGAAAGAGAGCAGCTTCCATAGGCTTATGGTGCCTTGTCTCAGGCCTGACACAAGTCTGTTGGCCAAAATTTGTCTCCATTTCCACATTCAAGGGATAGAAAACAGTCTTCGACTCTTGTTGGAAGAAGCTGCAGAGTCCTGTTGCAAAGAGGATGGGTGGGTTGTGGGAGGGAGATTAAAATTGCAGCCATTGTTGCTGTCAGTCTACTGCGTCATGTTAAGACAACATATATTTGGCACATCCAACTATGATTTCACGAATATTCTTCTTTTAGACCAGGCTAAATTGTAAAAGTAGTTGGTGTAAAGAAACATATTAGTAAGTAGTAATACAGGATAGGGTGACAGTGAGGGTCACACACAAGTGGCCAGAAAATACTTCTTTACTATACGACTTCATAAGAGTGGAGAAACTGTTTCTGTCAGCAGTAAGTACAGGTAAATCTCTTTCTGGAACTGTGTGACTGCTTCGTTTTGTCCTATTTGGAAGGATGACTCCACAGGAAAAGGAACAAGGGAAGTTCCAGTGCCACAGAATGACTCACCATTTCGTAGAAGGAGGCGAGAAATAGGACGTCCTGCTGACTGTGACTATGCAGCAGTACAAAGAAGACACATTCCCGTTGCACAGCTGGGTCCCTTACAATTCGAAAACATTAAATGGCTCTGGCTTAGTAATTGCGATACATGATGATAACCTGTGGTAGTTTTTAAGTAACTCTTAAGTAATAATATTTCAGACTTTCATTCTGGTTCTCCCCTGCTCTTCCACTACCACATCCCTGACACCCTCAGCCAAGTCCTCCCAGACTCACCTTACCTCCAAGTTCTTGGCTAGTATCCTGAGTTAATGTTCTCCCATCCCTCCTCCTCCCCTTATATGTGTTAGGGAGAGGCTTGCCTCTGTAACAAATAAATCCCCCCAATTTTGTGTGTGGCCTAACACAATTGGAGTTGACTTACCTCTTGTATAACAGTCCAATATCAGTATTTTTTGTTTTCCTCCACTCGGTGACTCAGGGATCCAAGCTCTTTCCGTCTTATGGCTCCTCCATCCCCCTAGGACCCCTCTATCGCCCTCTGGTGGAAAATCACAGATGGTGTTTGATGCTCCTGCAAAGGAGGCTGGGAAACCCAGGCTAGCCGTGTGCCTGGGAAGAAGTAGAACACAGATCTACTCTTGGGTGGAGGGGATTGAGATCAAAGAAGTAGGAGAGCCCAGAGCAGCTAATTATTTGTATTAAATTGACAATAGGTGTTCAACATGCATTATGTTAGAAATTTATCATTTACCTCATATTTTTATAATATGCGAAAATAATGTCTAAAATATATTACTTAGGTTTTTTAAATTTCGTAATTGAAATATTAGCATTAGACAAAATCAGTTCCGAAAAAATGGAATTGTCACTTTCACAATGACGTTGTAGTTGCTATTATGGTTTAGCAAAGAATGATTACAATGCTAAATCTCCTGTGGAGTGATTGTTCTGATCCTGGCACTGTTTGAAACACTTACATGTGTTAGCTCAGTTCATCTTCATAACATTCCTGTGGGGTAGGTTCTGTGTTACAGATGAGGAAACTGGGGCACAAAGAAGTGAAGTCATATGCCCAAGCTTGAACCCAGGTAGTCTGGCTCCAGGATTCACAGGGTTGCCCGTCACAAATAAGCACAGCACTTGATGACCCAGGAGGCAAAGGAAGGAAAAGCCAGGAAAGGGGCCCAGTGAAAACTGGAGAATGGCATCGAGGGTCAAGTGGGGAGGTGCAAGAAAGTAAAGCCTGGGCCCCCTCTACTACATCGAGGATGTCTGGACCCCTCTCAGTGGAACTTAAGGAAACCAGGGGGCCGGGAGGGATGACAGTCAGAGTCCTGGCATCAGCAGAGGCATAGAAGGAGGCAAAGCTGAGGGGTCTCTGCAGGGGCTGCCAAGGGAGTTGCCAACCTGGATAAGTTACACAGGACTCCAGAGGAGCCGGATGTGAGCTGGAGATGCACCAAGGTGGCCTTTTGCTCACCTGAATTTTACATGTGCAGAGACTTCTGCACTCTCAATAGATGAGAAGATAGCATCCCCATGGGGGCCTTGGGTGGACTCCCCACAGCGGAACAGTCAGAGGCTCCTCATGGAAGGGTCTGGCAGAATCCAAACATCTCTGTGGTCTGTGGTCAGCAGGGATCAAGGAGCTCAAAGCCACATTCTGATTCTCTGGTGCAACCCTCCAGCAGATCTGAGAAAGTATGGTTTTTGGTAACTCATACTAGAGGTTTTCCAGGGTGTTGTCAGGGCAAAAGAACTTTATTAAAACAAGAACATTTCCAGGGCTCTGGATTGTATCAGAAGTTCTATATGCACTCCATTTCAAAGCAAAGTGGCTTAACCTCACTAGTAAGGAGAAAAACATGATAGATAGATGATAGATAGATAGATAGATAGATAGATAGATAGATAGATAGATAGAGACAGGCAGATAGATAGACAGATAGAGACAGACAGATAGATAAGATATAGATATAAAACGTGAATATTTCCTAAAGAAAACCAACTTTGAGAAGCCAATTTAGAATAGTGGTCATACTAAATTATCTATTGTTCTGTAAGCCAGATGAAAATAAAATAATATAATAAAAATAAAATTAAAATAAAATAATAAAATAAATGTGATGAAAAATAAAATAAATCATCTTCTGTTGATGACTTTGTAAGCAACTGACTTCCTAAACAACTGGGAAAAATATTCACTTTGTGGGTGGACAAATTAGTAGGGAATTTAACATGCATTAACTTGTTTTCACCCATTTTTATTTGTTTTATTTTGTTTTGTTTCCAAAAGTTCTTTTGAATTGAAAATAGGATTCTTTTTTTCTGTAACTGCTACATTTTTATTCTTGATGATGACAGATCACAGCAATCTCATTTCTTTGAAAGCTTAGAGATGTGTTTTGGAATGCCAGGGTCCTCACGCCCTGGATGGTCTGTTCGTCTCTGCTGTAGTTCTGTGAGGTCGTACAGGAGGTCTCCAGGATCTGCTCTCCTGGAGGGAGAACTGGGAGTTCTAACCTTTCAGTTCAGCGGCAAGTTTAATTCAGAGAATATTCTGTAATTTTAGAAAATAAATAAGTTCAGCGCAGGTTCAACTTGGTTCACGATAATTGGTTTTAGACTTGAGATTTAGTGAACTAATTTCCACCTAGGTCCAGTTTGGTTTGTTTAGCAAATTAGTTCCTTGTCTTCTCATGTGAGACTCAGCTCTGGGGCAGCTTGGGTCATGATTCTTGAGCCCAGAGCCTGAAGCAGAAACACACACTCCCACCCCCACCCTCACCCCAAACACTCATCCTTTCTTTCCCCTGGAACCCAGAGCATCACCTTTCTGATGAAACAGCCAAAGGTGATTGTCTAAGAAGGAGAAAGTGTGTCCCATGTGATCAGAGCTCAGCGCCTCAACTAGATTAACTGTCTCCGTGCAACCGGGGTGAGACAGGAACACCGAACAAAGAAAACAGCCCAGCCGCAGGCGCCGGAGCGCAAGTTGTATCTTCTGAGAGTGGATTGTGCCTGAAGTGCAGTGAACTTTGTGTTGTAATAGCTACGGAGAGACTGAATCCAGTGTGGGCTACTCAGCCCAGCCCGAAATCCACCACCCCGAACCTTCTGGGCTGGTGCATAGAGTATGGGAATCCCGTGAAATGTGCCCTGGAGCAGCAGGGTGCTGAGATCAGCCAGACAGCCCAGAAAGCAACCCCATCCCGTAGGCAGGTGCTTTTCTGTTTTGTTTGTAAACAGCCCTCACAAAGGACAGCCTGTGGATGAAAACAGCTCTGCGAAACTCCAGCCTCTATTTAAATGCACACACAGGCAGGCCCTCTTGGAAGGTGACTGATTTCTGGGTTGATGTTGGTAATTTATCACAGGTAAAGAATTCTATTTTATTTTATTTTATTATTATTATACTTTAAGTTTTAGGGTACATGTGCACAATGTGCAGGTTTGTTACATATGTATACATGTGCCATGTAATAAAATAAAATAAAAATAAAAAAACTGACAGTAAGAGCATGAGATAAGAAGAGACTCCCCACGCCCCTCCACCTGCATGGCTGCTGCGGGTGGCCTGCAGAGACCTGGCCTAGATCAGATGTTGTCTTAACGGAAACTGCAGACTCGGTGGTGACGGGGGTGAGCCGGTGACATGAGTGAGTGACATAGTGGGTCTTCAGAGGGCATTCCTAAGGAACACACTGTCCTCCTAGCCTAGCTTTTTTTTTCTCACTGTGATAAAAACATGGCCACAGAAAGATTTGCTGCTCCTAAAAGGAAGCCACAGCATTAGTGCAATGACAAGAAACAATGGACAAAAAAAAAAAAAAAAAATGGACGGGCACCTTCGTTTCAGAGACAACAGTGAGTGGTTGGGTCTCTGTTGAACTGATAACATGGGGACAGCCACCACCCAGCTCCAAAGAATCGTCCCTTTGACAAGACACTGGCCCAGTACTACTAGAGCCAGGGACTCTTGTTCAAGAGAAACCAGAAATGCAGGCTTTTAGGCAAAATCTCTCATCTTTTAGATAGCTGCAACAAATGCATGTTAAAAAACAAAACAAATCCCGTGTGGCTGAAAGACCGTTGGCATCAACCTCAGACCCAAAACACTAGCAAGGCCCTTTCTAGAAATCCTGTTGCCTAGGCGTTCAGGTGACGTGAAGATGGAAATATGCCTGGGCTGCAGAAAAGGGTGAGTTGAGCTCCTGCCCACAAGACAGAGTTGAAAACCAAGGCTGGAAATGGCTTTCGGCCACACAGAGCTTTGACCATAGGCAGAAGATGATGAGGGATGAGCAGGCTCTCGTTTTAGGAGCAACCCCATGACGGCGGCCACTCTCACCCGTAATAGGCCCCTGTGACATGAAGGACTCTTTGGCTCAGCCGCGTGTTGACTGGTATGGTAGACTGTTACTTTGGCTGTTCCAGACTAACCAGGCCTGCTGGTGGTTGTACCATTCTGGAGTCTCCTCTATATTGACCCTGGTCTTGGCCATGTGGCCTGGCCAGCTTTGGCCAGAGGGATATGAACACACCTGATGCAACCAGAGGTTTGGTAAGTGCTTGCACATCGGGGCTTGTTCTTGGAGCAGTCATTCTTGGAAGCCAGCAGCCACATGAAGAAGCCTCATTTAGCCCCGAAGAGAGAGAGAGAGAAGCCTCAGCCCTCAGCCATCCCTGCCACACCTGCTGCAACCTAACCACCACCCCGTGAGCAGCTCCAGCCAAGGCCAGCAGAAGAACCTTCCAAAGGAGCCTCAGTCAACTCACATGATCCTGAGAAATCATACAGTGGTGGTTGTTTTAGCCGCTAAGCTTTAGGGTGATTTGTTTCTCCACAGCAGATAAACAACTGGAAGATCCAATTCCCTTCTGTGTTGGTTAATTTTATGTGTCAACTTGACTGGGCCACAGTGTCCAGACATTTGGTCAAACATCATCCCAAGTATTTCTGGGAAGGTGTGTACTTAGATGAGATTAACATTTAAATCCATAGACTCAGAAAAGCAGATTAGCCTCCGTCAGGTGGGTGGGACTTGTCCAGTTAGTCCAGGGCCTTCACAGAAAACACAACCAACTTTTCTCCAGGAAGAAGCGACTTTGCCAGCATGCTCCCTTCCGCATGGCACTGCAGCGTCCACTCTTCCTGAGTCTCTCTTCTACCAGCCTGCCCTGCGGAGTGTGGACCTGCACAAGTGCAAATGGTTTGAGACTTGCCTATGTTCTGGTTGCATTGTGAAGCAGTAAGATGACTAACTGTCCATGGCTCCACTTTCTTTCATTTTGAGATGGAGTCTTGCTTTGTTACCTAGGCTGGAATGCAGTGGCACAATCTAGGCTCACTGCAACCACCGCCTCCCAGGTTCAAGCCATTCTCCTGCCTCAGTCTCCCAAGTAGCTGGGATTATAGGTGTGCACCACTACGCCCGGCTAATTTTTTTGTATTTTTAGTAGAGATGGAGTTTCACCGTGTTGGTCAGGCTTGTCTTGAACTCCTGACCTCAAGTGATCCACCTGTGTCTGCCTCCCAAAGTGCTCGGATTATAGGCGTGAGACACTGCGCCTGGCCAGCTCCTCTTTCTATCCATAATGGTTGCAGATGAACCCCTCATCCGTTCACTCTTGCCTGTAGCCACCTTGATTCTGTGTTTGATATTGTCGGATACTTTGCTAGGTGCTAGAGACACTGAGATGAATTAGACACACTGGTGGTGGTGAGAAAACAGAAGTTCGTCTCTACTGAAAGAAAAGCAGTTTTTCAAATCAGTGCAATAAAGTTTTACCAGGAGATGAAAGAAAATGGACAAATAAAGGATGGAATTGTCACTTCTACATAAGGGAAAAGGAAGATCAAGAAAAATATCACAGAGATGATGACTTGGAAATGGAATCTTCTAAGAATAAATAGGGTCTCTTCCAACAAAGGCATCCTAAGCAGAGGAAACAGCTTTCACGAGGACAGACAGGGAAAAAAGAGCCTGGAGTCTGTGCCTGGCAGGTTTGTCTCAAGCTGGGGTGGGGCCTCAAAAGGAGATGAGGTGGGAGAGGTAGGAATGATCCATGCACGAACACTGTGGAAGGATCCATACAGGAGCGCTGTGTACATCAAGCCAAGGTTGGGATTTTATCCTAGGAGGACCGGGGAAGCCACTGAATGTCCTTAAGCAGTGGAATGACATGTTCAGATTTTCATTTCAGAAAAGTCTCTCTGCTGTTGGAGGATGAATCCGAGCAGGGTGAAACCAGAGGCAGGGAGATCAATTCGGATGTGATTGCAATTGTCTGGACAAGAGTTGATAAAGTAGAGATGGAGAGAAGGGGGTGTGTTTTAGAGGCCTGGGGAAAATAGAATCTATCTTTGATGACTGATTGGATGTTGGAAGAAATGGAGGAGGAGGAATTTCAGATTGTTTTCAGAAGCCTGGCTCAGGAGACAGGACGGAGAACAGTAGCTGCCATTTAGCTAAAGAAGGAGCAAATCTGGAGAGAAAAATTGGACTTAGTTGGGTTTGAATGGAGTATGAGGTGCCACTTGCATTTCCTGGATCTGTCCACATCCCCCATCTTCACAGTGACTCCTGAGCCCAGCCACCACCTTCATATCCCCGATAATGGCAGCATCCTCATAACTGGTTTCCATATCTCCTCTCCTGGCCCCATAACCTCCATCGAATCATGCTCTACCCCTGTTGAAATTCTCTAAATCTTCTCATCCCACCAAGGAAACATTCGAGACTCCTCTGTGTAGCCCAGAAGGCCCAGCATCATCTGGGCCCTATGGCTCTCCCCAGCCCTGACTCGTACCACGTTCCCCTTGCTCACCAGGCCCCAGCCACACTGGCCATCAGAGGCCAACTCCTGATGAAAGAGGAGACAAGGGAAGTGAGTTAGGGACCTAGCCCTGTCTTTCTCCTGTCTGGAAGGTTCTTCCTGCAGTTCTGGAAATGGCCTCCTTTGTGTCATTTGGGTCCAAACGTCACCTTCTCAAAAAGGCCTTTCCTGACTGCCTGCTTCTTTAACTCCCCTCCTTACTCACCCCCATAATCCCCTTCACAAATCTTAGCACTGCCTGAAATGTTTCCCGTAAGGTCTGTGAAAGTAAGGACTGTGTCTTTCTTATATTCATCATATTCTTGATGGCTAGAACCCTGCAGGGTATACAGTGGGTGCTCAGTAGGTAACATTGAACAAAACACACGAATGGATGACTGAGTATGTGAGCAAATGAATAAATGCATACACAGGAACCCATGTACATGAGTGAGGCAGGGACTCATCACGGAACCATAGACTGCATATGGAAAGCTGGGTGTTGCAGTCCTGTAAATTGGCTATAGACACCATGTGAGTGGATTGATTCCCCAGGAAAATCATGCAGAGTGAGAAGAAATATGAAGTGCAGACTGCTTCCTCCTCCTCCTCCTCCCCACTATCTGTGCTGCTTACAAATCCGCTGGACACCTGTTGAATTGTGCTTGCTGGATTAATGGTCCATAGAGAGTGGTCAAAGTCCCAGCGTGTGGCAGGTGTCCAGCAAGCCAGATTCTGCCATTTATGACAGCGGCTCTGACCTCCTTGGTGTCACTTTTTTTTTTTTTTTTTGAGACGGAGTCTTGCTCCGTGGCACAGGCTGGAGTGCTGTGGTGCGAGCTTGGCTCACAGAAACCTCCGCCTCCCAGGTTCAAGCCATTCTCCTGCCTCAGCCTCCCGAGTAGCTGGGATTACAGGCACCAGCCACCACGCCCGGCTAATTTTTGTATTTTTAGTAGAGACGGAGTTTCACCATCTTGCGCAGGCTGATCTCGAACTCCCGACCTCATGTGATCCACCCATCTCAGCCTCCCAAAGTGCTGGGATTATAGGTGTGAGCCCCCGGGCCCAGCTGGTGTCACTTTTTTGAAGCTGGTGACAACATAAAATCTATCAGGCCATCATCCAGCCCAAGTTCACATTTCATTAAAAAATAAATAAATAACCAAGTTTCTCTGTGAGCACTGAAAAGTAGAAAAGTCCGTAATTTTGTGGTTCGTTGTGAGTTTATTTTCCATAGGGGAGCAATTTTACTACCCTTGAACTGCCTACCAGCCTTAGTGGAATAAAAGTTAAAGTAGCAGCAGCAATATCGCCCTGCAGCTCTGGATATGAAACAACTGGAGAGAATTACTCCGTCACCCTTGTCTCCCACAGAAGAGACACCAGGGATCCCCTGTCTCTTGGCTCCCAAACTGGGGAGGCTCTGGAATCTCCTTACAGCTGTCACTTTGCACTTTGGCCTTCTTAGAATAAAAACAAAAAACAAAAACAAAAAAAAAGCCTGCCTCTGGAGGGACCACCCTTCCCCACATCTGCAAAGGTGGGTCTCAAGCTTATTTCATTGTTGGAGCAATACAATAGATAATCACCCCTCCTGCTCACTGCTCGCCCATCGCATTTCTTCTGCAAATGGCTTTTCCATCCTCCTTTGAGCTCACACTTTGAACATCCCGTTTCTGTACGCTGATGGGCAGTTCTACTCTTTACTCTGGGCTCACTCATCTGTTTGGCTATAGTCCCCAAGCAGCATGTCCTCTTTCACACAGTTGGCATTTGGCCCCATTTGGTGTGGGTGTGATTTGTGGCTGTATGATGTATGATCAAGAAGCCTAGCTTGGGCCATTCACACAGTGGTCCCAGAGTGCCGGGTGTGGTGAGAGCAAAGTCCCGTTGCACATGTGCTTTGTAACCCCTTGCCTGTATTACATCTGCTGATGTTCCTTTGACCTACAGCAGCCCCCTGGCCAAACCCAGGTTCAAGCAGTGCAGACATAGACGTCACCTCCTGATGGAGAATCAGTAAAGCTCCTGGTTGCAAAAGCATGTATACATAGGCATGGAGGAATTTGGGGCCATTTTTGCAATTGACCACATCATATTACTATAATTGGTAAAAGCAGTTTAAGTGATTTTCAGCAGTAATTCCTACTGCCCCCATCTTTTACCCTCTTGAAGTGTTTGCCCAAATATCACCCTAAGAAGGCCTATGTTTCTTGTTTTTCCTTAAAATCACATGTGCTTTTATGTTATTTTATTTAATTTATTAATTTTGTAAGAGTCAGAGATCTCCATTAGAGAAATGGAAATCAAAACCACAATGAGATACCATCTCACATCAGTCAGAATGGCTATTACTAAAAAGTCACAAAGAAAACAACAGATGCTGGTGAGATTGTGGAGAAAAAGGAACACTTTTACATTGTTGGTGGGAGTGTAAATTAGTTCAACTGTAGTGGAAGACAGTGTGGTGATTCCTCAAAGACCTGGAGGCAGAAATACCATTTGACCCAGCAATCCCATTACTGGGTATATACCCAAGGGAATATAAATCATTCTCTTATAAAGATACATGCACATGTATGTTCACCACAGCACTATTCACAATAGCAAAGACATGGAATCAACCCAAATGTCCAACAATGATAGATTGGGTAAAGAAAATGTGGTACATATATACCATGGGATACTATGCAGCCATAAAAAGGAACAAGATCATATCCTTTGCAGGGACATGGATGAAGCTGGAAGCCATTATCCTCAGTGAACTAATGCAGGACAGAAAACCAAACACCACATGTCCTCGCTTATGAGTGGGAGCTGAATGATGAGAGCCCATGGACACAGGGAGGGGAACAACACACACTGGAGCCTATCAGAGGGTGCAGAGGGAGAAGGCAGAGCATCAGGAAGAATAGCTAATGGACACTGGGATTAATAACTAGGTGATGGGATGATCTGAGCAGCAAACCACCATGGTACACATTTACCTGTGTAACAAACCTGCACATATTGCACATGTACCCAGAACTTAAAATTTAAAAAAATTAAGAATCAGGGAACTTACTTATTCTATTGCCCAGGCTGGAGTGCAGTGGTGCGATCATAGCTCACTGCAGTCTCCAACTCCTGGGTGCAAGCAATCCTCCCCCTTCAGCCTCCCAAGTAGCTGGAACTGCAGGTACACACCACCATGCCTGGCTAACTTTTTCATTTTTTGTAGAGACGGGGTCTCACTACATTGTCTAGGCTGGTCTTGAACTCCCAGGTTCAAGTGATCCTGCCACCTTGGCCTCCCAAAGTTTTGAGATTATAGATGTGAGCAATCATCCCCGGCCACATATACTTTTAAACATCCAAACACTTGCAACCGCCTCATCCTAATCTACTTTTCCCTATCATTATCACTTTCTGACATACGATGTAATTTGCTGATTTATTTTAGTGATTGTTTATTGTCTCCCTGCCCTCTGTAGAATATGTGCTTCATTGGAGCTGGGTTTTTGTTTGTTTTATTGACGACATAGCCCATAGGGGGATGTATCTCATTAGGCATTAATTAGGCCCCAATAAATATTGGTGATTTTTTAAAATAGATGAACGCACTGACTTCAAAATCTAAGTCATAAGCAAGAATGAGATACTCTTACTTGTAATTCCACTTATATTTTCATTTTTTTCTTTTATCTAATTAATTCCTCATTTTCTAAAATTTATGTGGTTGTGCTAGCCTGTTACTTTTTAGCACTGTGAGCGCCTCCATCCATAAGAAATTTTCAAGCCACGCACCAAACCAAAGAGAAGGCTTTCAGCATGAAGCGCGGTCAAGACGGCTGGGGGCAGTCCTGGCTGTGTTTGCATTTTCCCTTCCAATATGCTCAACAGGAGCTTTCCCAAATCGCAGCACTTGTTCTCAGACTAAATACACCTCCGTGCCTGGCACTTTACTTCTTAACAGCTGTCACTGGGCAATGCCCATGGCACGTGCCAGGGACAGAGTTCTATTTCTTAGGAGTTAGTCACTCAAGTTGGTCCTCCCACCTGCGATAAGCGCTGCCCAGCCTGCTCTCATTGGCTGCCCTTCAGCGAAGTTAATTACCAACAGGAAGACATTTCATGTCCTCCCAGAGGCCCTGGCAAAAGTCTTGATGTGGATTTTAATTCACTGTAATTATTCTCTGCAGTGTTGTATGGTATCGAGAGCCATCAAAGCAATTTGGGGAGGATACTGCAAATCCCAGGAGGCAAGGAGTCCCCTCCCTAGATCAGAGAAGGAAAGACCATCTTCTTGCTATTCTACTCCTCCTGGTGGCCCGCCTTCTTCTGTGGCCTTGGCCCAGCAGAGGGAAAATTTCCTGAAGTTCCAGGAGCTAGAATTATGGGTCCCAACAACAGCCTATGGCAACCCAATGGTGGCTACATCCCTCTGTTCTTCACTAAAATAATTACACCTGCTCTTCCAAACAGTATGGTGGAGTCACACCGTATGTAAATTTGTTGTGGGAATCCAATTGCTTACATAAGCTTGGGGGGTGGGATATACAGGGAGAGAAATAATAATCCCAACAGGGAGGGAGATTTTGCCACCACTCACACACTGAGGAGCTACCTGCTGGCAAAGGCAAGAATGGAGTTGGAATCTGCTCTCCTCCTGACAATCTCCCTTCTGAGATAACTCTGGAGGTGTGAACATCTCTCTGCATGTGCATTTGAAGATGCCTAGTTCCACGCGACGTGGTCCTTGAACATAAGCCCCCTCAGTGACTCCCAAGTTCAACCAAAGGAAACTATGACCAGTGTGCTCACTGGAAGGGAGCACACCTATGTTGGAATTACTCCAGACTCCACTTGATGTTTTGCAAGGGTGAGGAGTAAGGAGTATGCAAGGGTAATGTGGACTCTGCCAGACATTTTACTTCATGTCTTAAACCCTATAAGAGTTTCAACGCTACTAAACCTAGAAGGATTTTGGACATAAAAAAATAAATTTTGCAAACTAAGGACACTAACTCTGAGAAGTTAGATGGACAAAGTACCATTGCATTTGCATCAATAATAAATTGTGTAAGCTACACAGGCTAAGTAGGTACAACAGCAAGATGGCTTTGCCTATTTATTTATTTAGAGATGGAGTTTCGCTGTTTTTGCCCAGGCTGGAGTGAAATGGTGTGATCTTGGCTCGCTGCAACTTCCACCTCCCAGGTTCAAGTGATTCTCCTGAGTCAGCCTCCCAAGTAGCTGGGATTATAGGCATGTGCCACCATGCCTGGTTATTTTTTTGTGTGTGTTTTTAGTAGAGATTGGGCCTTTTCATAATGATTTCATTTATACAGAACTTTACATGATTTGGAATAATTTTCTCTTACAACCTTTTCACTTAAAATATTTGTAATACAAATAAGGAAACTGAGATACATACTGTAAGTGACATACACAATATCAGATTGGCAATAAGTGGTGGTATCAAACCCTGGCCCTTGGTGTCGAATCCTGGGCTCCCTTTACTCCAATGTACCACATCACTCTTGAATAGCGGGGCATCCATATACAGAAAACTGAAACTGGACCCCTTCCTTACACCTTACACAAAAATTAACTTGAGATGGATTAAAGACTTAAATGTAAAACCCAAAACCATAAAAACCCTAGAAGAAAACCTAGGCAATACCATTCAGGACATAGGCATGGGCGAAGACTTCATGACAAAAACGCGAAAAGCAATTGCAACAAAAGCCAGAATTAACAAATGGGATCTAATTAAACTAAAGAGCTTCTGCACAGCAAAAGAAACTATCATCAGAGTGAACAGGCAACATACAGAATGGGAGAAAATGTTTGCAATCTACCCATCTGACAAAGGTCTAGTATCCAGAATTTACAAAGAACTTAAACAAATTTACAAGAAAAAAACAACCCCCTCAAAAAGTGGGCAAAGGACGTGAACAGACACTTCTCAAAAGAAGACATGTCCGCAGCCAACAGACCTATGAAAAAAGACTCGGCATCACTGATCGTTAGAGAAATGCAAATCAAAACCACAATGGATACCATCTCATGCCAGTCAGAATGGCGATTATTACAAAGTCAAGAAACAATAGATGCTGGTGAGGCTGTGGAGAAATAAGAACACTTTCACACTGTTGGTGGGAGTGTAAATTAGTTCAACCATTGTGGAAGACAATATGGCAATTCCTCAAGGATCTTGAAGCAGAGATGCCATTTGACCCAGCAATCTCATTACTGGGTATACACCCAAATGAATATAAATCATCTTACTATAAAGACACATGCAGACATATGTTAATTGCAGCACTATTTACAATAGCAAAGTCATGGAACCAACCCAGATGTCCATCAATGATAGACTGGATAAAGAAAATGTGGTACATATTCACCATGGAATAATACACAACCATAAAAATAAATGAGATCATGTCCTTTGCAGGGACATAGATGAAGCTGGAAACCATCATCCTCAGCAAACTAACACAGGAACAGAAAACCAAACACCGCATGTTCTCCCTCATAAGTGCAAGTTGAACAATGAGAACACATGGACACAGGGAGGGGAACAAAACACTCTAGGGCCTGTTAAGGGGTGGGGGGCAAGGGGAGTGAACTAAGAGGACAGGTTAATAAGTGCAGCAGACTACCATGGCACACATACACCTGTGTAACAAACCTGCATGTTCTGCACATGTATCCTGGAACTTAAGGTAAAATAAAATAAAGGAAAGTGGGGCATCATTATTTCAGATGCCCTAATTATTATGTTGGCTGAGTATTTATGTAACCAGGCTACATTTGTTCTGGTCCAATTTTTATTAAAATAAATTCGTATTTCCCTCTTCTCTTGAACCACAACTTAAAATTACTCCAAAATTTGAGCAATTTGGAGATATTCCTGTCTCTCTTCAGAACATCTGAAAACCCTGAAAAAGGATTACAAATTTTCATCACCTCCTCAGCACATGCAGATTGTTAAAAATGCTGGCAACTGGGGGATGGGTGGGCTAGAAGTTGAGAATAATAGAAGTTGAGACTCCATCCTAAGGACCCAATCAATGCATTAGTCATTATGGATATTCACAAAAATAAAGCAATCACATGCATTACCTCTCATTTCATAAATGCAAAGTGACAGCCTATGACTTAGCTACAAAAATGGTATTATCAAGATGAATCAGAGGAAATTGAGAATGCAGGAAGGAGAAGGTGCTAGAATTGAACACTGGCGTAAACATAAATCACAAAAGAAGATTGGTTTAATGCAATATGAGAGTCAGAAGCTGAAGGTGTTAAAAAGGTCATCCACTCATCAGATGAAGAATCCCTCAGGCTGAAAATCTTTGGTGAGAAAAAGCGAGACTTTGGACAAAAAGAGCCAGCTAGACAGAGGCTGTTTAAGCCTATATGAGAAATAACCTATCATTAGGGAATATCTTACTTTATAAATTTTAGGTACAAGGTAAGAAATATTTCTGGGAGTACAAAGTATCATATCTTTCATCTCAAAAGTAGTTTTGCTTAAAACAGCTCATTTTGAAGACTTTTCTTATATCCAAGGCTTATTAATCTTATAGGCTTACCTAGCTTTACTCTGCTTCCAAGATATTGCATTTGTTATAAATTGAAGGTTCACGGCAACTCTGTGTTAGGCAAGTCTGTAAGCACCATTTTTCGAACAGCTTGCGCTCACTTCATGTCTCTGTGCCATATTTGGTCAATTCTCACAATATATCAAGCTTTTTCTTTGTTATTATACCTGTTCTGGTGATCTGCAATCAGTGATCTTTGCTGTTACTATTATAATTGCTTTAGGGCCCCACAAATCCCACCCATAGAAGATGGCAAACTTAATAAATGTTGTGTGTCTTCTGACTGCTCCACCAACCCACCATTCCACCATCATTTTCTCTCTCCTCGGGCCTGCCTATTCCCTGAGACACAATATTGAAATGAGGCCAGGCCAGGTGCAGTGGCTCACACCTGTAATCCCAGCACTTTGGGAGGCCAAGGCGGGTGGATCACCTGAGGCCGGGAGTTTGAGACCAGCCTGACCAATATAGAGAAACCTTGTCTCTACTAAAAATACAAAATTATCTGGGTATGGTGGTGCATGCCTGTAATCCCAGCTACTCAGGAGGCTGAGGCAGGAGAATCATTTGAACCCGGGAGGCAGAGGTTGCAGTGAGCCGAGATCTCACCATTGCACTCCAGCCTGGGCAACAAGAGTGAAACTCTATCTCAAAAAGAAAAAGAAATGAGACCAATTAATACAGTGGCCTCTAAGTGTTCAAGTGAAAGGAAGAGTCTCACTTTAAATCAAAAGCTAGAAATGGTTAAGCTGAGTGAGGAAGGCAGATGGAAAGCCAAGATAGGCCAAAAGCTAGGCCTCTCGCCTCAGTTAGCTAAGTTGTGAATGCAAAGGGAAAGTGCTTGAAGGAAATTAAAAAATGCTACTTCAGTGAACACACAAATGATAAGAAAGTGAAATAGCCTTATTGCTGATATGAAAAAGTTTTGATGGTCCAGATAGAAGATCAGACCAGCTGCAACATTCCCTTGAGCCAAAGCCTAATCCAGAGCAAGGCTATGTAGGCTGAGAGGAGCGAGGAAGCTGCAGAAGAAAAGCTGGAAGCTAGCAGACGTTGGTTCGTGAGGTTTAGGGAAAGAAGCCATCTTCACAACATAAAAGTGCAAGGTGAAGCAGCAAGTACTGATGGAGAAGCTGCAGCAAGTTCTCCAGAAGATCTAGCTAAGATCGTTGGGGAAGGAGGCTACACTAAGCAAGAACAACCTTCCAGGGAAAGAAGATGTCATCTAGTGCTTTCATAGCTGGAGAGAAGTCAGTGCCTGGCTTCAGAACTTCAAAGGACAGCCTGACTGTCTTGTCAGGGAGTAATGCACCTAGTAACTTTATTGAAGCCAGTGCTCATTTAGAGTTCCCCAAATCCTGGGGCCCTTAAGAGTTATGCTAAATCTACTCTGCCTGTGCTCTGTAAATGGAACCACAAAGCCTGTATAGCAGCATATCTGTTTGTAGCATGGTTTACAAAATATTTTAAGCCTACTGTTGAGATCTACTTCTCAGAAGAAAAGATTTCTTTCAAAATATTCCTGCTCAGTGACAATGCACCTCATCGCCCAAGAGTGCTGATGGAGACGTGCGAGATGAATCTTGTTTTCACACCTGCGAACACAGCATCCACTCTGTAGCCTATGAAGCAAAAAGTAATTCTGACTTCCAAGTGTTACTATTTAAGAAATGCATTTTGTAAAGCTATAGCTACCAGAGACTGTGATTCCTCTGATGGGCCTGAGCAAAGTAAATTGCAAACCTTCTGGAAAGGATTCCCTATTTGCCATTAAGCACATGTGTGATTCATGGGAGGACCTCAGAATATCAACATGAGTAGGGCTTTGGAAGAAGGTAGTTGTTTTCAGCCCCACTGGATGACTTTGAGGGGTTTAAGATTTCAGTGCAGGGAGTCAGTGCAGGTGTGGGGGAAACAGCAAGAGAACTAGAATTAGAAGTAGAGCCTGAAGATGGGGCTGAATGGCCACAATCTCATGACAAAGCTTGAACAGAAGAAGAGTTGCTTTTTATGGATGAGCAAAGAAAGTGGTTTCTTGAGATGGAAACTACTCCTGGGGAAGATACTGTGAACGTTGTTGAAATGACAACAAAGGTCTTAGGATATTAGATAAGCTTAGTTCATTAAGTAGCAGCAGGATTTGAGAGGAATGATTCCAATTTTGAAAGAAGTTCTGCTGTGGGTAAAATGCTACCAAACAGCATCGCATGCTACAGAGAAGTCATTCATGAAAGGAAGAGTCAATCAATACAGCAAACCTCATTGTTGTCTTATTTTAAGTCCTTGCCACAGCCACCCCAAACTTCAGCATCCACCAGCCTGATCAGCCAGCAGCCAACAACCTCAAAGCAAGACCCTCCACCAGCAAAAAGATTATGACTTGTTAATGGCTTAGATGATCGTTAGCATTTTTATCAATAAGACTTTTTTTTTTTTTTTGACTTGGAATCTTGCTGTGTCACTCAGGCTGGAGTGCAGTGGTGCAATCTCGGCTCCCAGGTTCAAGCAATTCTCCTGCCTCAGCCTCCCTAGAAGCTGGGACTACAGGCATGTGCCACCACACTCAGCTTATTTTTGTATTTTTAGTAGAGACTGGGTTTTACTATGCTGGCCAGGCTGGTCTCAAACTCCTGAACTCAAGTGATCTGCCTGCCTCGGCCTACAAAAGTGCTGGGATTACAGGTGTGAGCCATCATGCCTGGCCCTCAATAAGATATTTTTAAATTAAGGCATGAGTGTTGTTTCTAGACATAATGTGATTTCATGCTTAGTAGACTATAGTATAGTGTTAACATAACTTTCACATGCACTGGGAAACCAAAAAATTCCTGTAACTCTCTTTGTTGAGATATAAGCTTTCTTGCAGTGGAGCCAAATCCACAATATCTCCAAGGTGCGCCTGTATCAACAAATATTTTCAGGGCTTATTTGCTTGCTCTCTGCACTGCAATTCATACCCCAACTCTGTTGGTGAATTACTTTCTGCTCCAAGGACCTTTGCTGCCAGCCTGAGATCTCATCATCTTTTATTTATTCACAGTTTGCATATGGTAAGAGCATGTGGGAACAGCTCCCCCTCTTTGCCTCACCCCTGACCTGGAAGGAGCAGCTGTAGATGAGAAAGGGAGTTGGAGACTTTATGATTATTCACAAAGAAGTCAGACTGCCTGGACCCAGTTAAGCCCTGGCCGTGGTCCAGTGTGGCATCTGAAAAGTGTAGACATGATCAGAACCACAGCAAGCGTGAGGATTGCAGGTGCTAAATAGATCTTGTTGAAATAGAACATTTGTGTATTTGATGTAATGTGTTAGAAAATATAAGTAACATATCAAAACTGGGATTGCAAATATTTTGCTTAGAAGAAGCTTAAGGGTGTTTTTGTAAAAGAATAAAAGGTAGAATAATGGAAGTGGTGTTTAGACACACGGCATTTTGAAAAAATAAAAATAAATGTGAAGATGGTATACACAGATGCTCAAAGCATGAGATGGCCCCTGCAGTACAATTCATTCATTCATTTACGTGCTTCTTGAATCCCCTCTTATGCCAGCCCCTCTTCTTGATGATGGAAATATAGAGATAAACAAAAATTCGATGAAGTAGCTTGTCCCATTGTATTTGCATGCTAAGAGGGGAATGTGTCATTTAAGATGCAATCAGATAGAAAATAACAGAACAACCAAGTGAAAGTGGTTAATAATAGGAGTTATCATCGATTCTGCATGACATCAAGCTCAGAGATTGCCAGTCCTGGATGCGGCTATGTAGCAGTGCCATGCAGGGGGAGCCAGGCTGGCTTCCCGGGAATTCCTTTGACTCAGTCCTCACTGTCACATGATGGCTGCCATAGCTCCAGCCACAACATCCTCACACCGTCATGTCTCACAGTTGTGTTTTCTGCCTGGCCACAGCAGATAATGTGTTTGAGACTCCCAGTCCACAGACAAGTAAAGGATGAGTGAATGCTCAGATGGTTGTTCTCAGAGTGGGACACCCAGACCAGCTGCATCAGCACCACCTGAGAACTTGATAGACATGCAAGTTCTTGGGCCCCACCACAGACCTACAAAATAACAAACTCTAGGGCTGGGGGCTGGAGATCTGTATTTTAACAAGCCCTTTGGATGATTTGGTTGTGGGTTGAAGTTTAAAAACGGCTTTACGAAAATGCTATTTGGGTAAAAAGCAGCCTGATTTCAGCAAAGGTATATTTGGAAGGTAGATTCTTAGAGTGATACAAAGTAGATATCAAGAGCTAGGGCTCTAGTCCCTCTATCGGCCACTAGCTAACTGTGGGATTTCAGGAAGTCAGTCAACCTTTCAGGGTTTTGTTTCTTTAAATGGTGATGGAAGCTGGGTAGAGTTTGAGAAGAGAGTTAGTTAGGTCGGCGGTTCTCAACCAAGGGTGATTCCCCACCCAGGGGACAATTGGCAATATCTGGATACATTTTGGTTCCCATCAAAACAAGATGAGATACCACCAGCATCTGGAAGGTAGAGGACAGAGATGACACTACACAGCCTAAAACATAGGACAGCCCCACGAAACATAGAATTATCCAACCCTAAATGTCTGTAGAGCCCAGGTGGAAGCCCCCTGGGGGAGGTGAACTTGAGGGTCCATCACAGCTCTGGGAACCACAATACAGGTGGACCTTGAGGATGTCACATTAGGTGAAGGAAGCTGGACATGAAAGACATGTCTTATATGACTCCATGTTTATGACATGTCTAGAACAGGAAAATCCGTAGAGCAGAAAGCAGATTCGGGGTCCACAGGAGCTGGCAGGAGCAGGAATGAAAGTGACTCATAACGGGTATGGGGATTCTTTTGGGTGTGGCAAAAATTACATAGTGGTCATGGTTTCATGACTCTGAGAATATACTAAAAATCACTTAATTTTATACTTTTAAAGGATAATTTGTATGGTATGTGAATTATATATCAATAAAGCTCTTATTGGTAAAAAAAAAAAAAAAAAAAAATCCCAAAAGAGGAGATGGATTGAGGAGCCCAAATAGCAGACTCCTTAGTGGAAACCATAGTTAAAACTCTTAGAGAAAGCTGCAATTTTTCCAGGGACAATACCTTCACTGTTTTCAAAAGGGAACACATTTTCCAAGAATCATCATGACTTTTCCTTCTATTAACTCTGAACTTGTCATTTTATCTCAGTGAATATGGCTATAATTTTTACCTTTTGCAAAAAGCTCGATTGTTTTGGAAACCACTCAGAGGAAGCCCAGAAGAGAAAGACTTCTTTTCGACAGCTTTCTTCCTCTCAAAGCTTCCCTCCAACCGTTCATAAACATTTCTCGATGGTGACAGTCCTTATGCTCAGTGCAGCCTCCTTTAGGATTCTGAACAAAGTGTGGTTCTTTGCACTTCCTGGAGCTCCCATATCTTAGAAACACTGAATCTGGGGCTTGTTGGGGGGGGCTCCCAATTGGGCAAACTGCCATTTGAATTCACTATTAAATTATTTTAATATTAAATAGATGTACATACTCTAGATCTAAGCTGTATCTAGTATTGTGCAAATTCCACAGCGTCAGAAGGTGTGTGTTAAGTAATAGTCCTCAGTGAGGGAAATGATGAATCAAGAAGCACCAAGAGAAGACAAAGGTCCCCTGATCTTTCTTCATCCTGTGGAGACCCGATGCCAGGACCAGCGGCTCCTGTGCTCCTGCAGAGGCCCCTGACTCCTGTCACTCCTGCAGTTTTTTCCCAGGCAGGTGTAAAAGCAACCTTGTCACTTGGTAGACAAATAGACTGCCCAGGCACCAACAGTCTGGTTTTAGGTGCCAGCTACTTAGAGGAGTTGCGTGGGGAAGCCAACAGCCACATAGCTGGCGACTTCTAGCAAATGGACGTTTCTGCCCTTCCTGCTATGGAAAGTGGGCCCCCAGTTCCCGGGAGATGCTAATTGCAGTGATCCCACCTGCTGCGAGATGATGAGGCCTCCTCGTCCCAGCAATCTGTGCTTCAGGAAACTTCTAGGTTCCTGAGCTCTGTTTGCTACCCATGTTGCCATGTTGGCACTGGTTTTTTTTTTTTTTTTTTTTTTTGAAACAGAGTCTCACTCAGGCTGGAGTGCAGTGGCATGATCTCAGCTCACTGCAACATCGGCCTCCTGGTTTCAAGTGATTCTCTCACCTCAGCCTCCCAAGTATCTGGGCCTACAGGCATGCACCAACACACCTAACTAATTTTTGTATTTTCAGTAGAGACGGGGTTTTGCCATGTTGGCCAGGTTGGTCTCAAACTCGTGTCCTCAAGTGATCTGCCCTCCTCGGCCTCCCAAAGTGCTGGGATTACAAGTGTGAGCCACTGCGCCCAGCAACTGGTGTGGTTTCTAAGATGCTGAGCTAGCGCGGGAAACTGTACTTGTGTCTCCCGAGTTGACAACTGAAATTATATATATATATATATATATGTCCTTGCGTAGTCCCAGAATGGCCTGGCAGTTTATGTAATGGTTCTATCAGGAGCTTCTTACTGGTGGTTGCATATTCTGCTTCAATATACATTTGGTTTGTCTTTGTTTCTGTGTTTTAGTAATCACATGGCATTGGCTAACTTACAGTGTCTTAATATTAAATTAGTTGACAACTCAGGATAGAATCTAAATTTGGCCTTTACTTGAGATAACTAAAAAGTCTGCCACATCTGCCCACATTCATGCATGTCAGACAGTATCCGGAGACAAAACATACGTGACCCTTTAGACGGAGCAGGGATTCTCCAGCTTCCCACAGTCCCCCGTCCCCATTGTAGCCACAACACTCAGTCGAATGAGAGTTAGCAGTTGCCATTGGGTGCATCCATTTACATAGAGCCCACGTCACTTATTTTTACCCGCCTAAGCCCTGTGGGCATTTGAGTTTGTGATGCCTGCTTGAAAATTAGACCAGTTGTCAAGTCCCAGCTCCCATAATGGTTTGCTCTGTAACTGGGCAACTTACGTAACCTCGCTGAACCTGACTTTCATCACCCACAAAACAGTGATAATAATAGCTGCTGTTTCCAATGGTGGTTGTGAGAACTAAAATAAGATGCATATAATGCATATAAACATGATAACCCAGGGCTCAGCCCACAGTCAGCGTCATGTGAATAACCACTATTATTCTTATCGTGAGCATCATGCCTGGGGTCATGCCAGCATCCTTTTTGTAATTTATTTTTTTCTATACTTACACAAAGGAAGACAACCTAGAAAAAGCGTAGCCAGAAGGAATCAAGGCTCTGTGGGATGACACACTTTGTATCATGTTTTAACTTTTTGTCATGGTTTGTTTTTAACATGGCAGAGTATCTCTTTTGTAGGGAAAGAAAAAAAAAAGAAATGTCTGGCACTGCTCTGCCCATGGCCAAATTTTTATTTTTAATACCGGTCAATTTCCAGTTCAGGGAAGAACACATGTGGAGAGTGGTGTTAGAGAAACGGGGTAGAGACAGGCTCAAGTTTTGTTTTATTTTGCAATGAACATTTTGCTGTGCTTGTTTTGTCGCACACCTATTCATCCCTGCAACAACTGACCCATTTCTTTGTCCATTTCAAAGTGGGTTGCAGACATCACAACACTTTATCCATAAACACTTTTTTTATCTATCATTACATAGAGTTCAATGTTTTTAAAGTTCATTTTTATGTAGACTTTACACACCATGAAATGCACAAATCTTAAGAGTACCCAGTGATGAGCTTTGAGACACGTGTACACCTTTGCATCCCAAACAGCCGTCCAGATATACATCATTACCATTGCTGCAGAAAGTTCTTTCAGCTCCCTTCCAAACCCATCCTACCCTCTCCAGGGGCAACCTATTCTGATGTCTGCCTATTCCTAGAGTTTCATATAAATCAGATCATTTGGTGCATACGGAAGGCTTCTTCCATTCCATGCAGTATTTTTGAGATTCCCTCATGTTATTTTGTGAATCAAAAGTTCTTTTCTTTTTGTTGCAGAGTAATTTTCCCATGTACGAATATACCACTATCTATTTTCCTCAGGGGATTCCAGCGTTTAGCTTGTATGGCTGAAGCTGGTATGAACATTCTATATGCAAACCTTCATGCAGACATATGTTTTGATTGTTCTCTAGTAAATACCTATGAGTAGAATAGGTTAGTGATATGATTAGGCTTTGTGTTCCCACCCAAACCTCACCTTGTAATCCCCAAAATCCCCATGTGTCAAGGGAGATACCAGATGGAGGTAATTGAATCATGGGGTCAGTTTCCCCCATGTTCTTGTGATAGTGAGTAAGTTCTCATGAGATCTGATGGTTTTATAATGGGCTCTTTCCCCTTCGCTCGCACTTCTTCCTGCCGCCTTGTGAAGAAGGTGCCTTGCTTCCCCTTCGCCTTCCGCCATGATTGTAAGTTTCCTGAGGCCTCCCCAGCCATGCTGAACTATGAGTCAATTAAACCTCTTTCCTTAATAAATTACCCAGTCTTGGGCAGTTCTTTATAGCAGTATGAAAATGGACCAATACAGCTGGGTATATGCTTAACTTTACAAGAAACTGTCAGACTTCATGCTGTCAAAGCCTGAGAATTCCAGTTGCTTCAAGTACTTGCCAACATTTGATTATTTTAGCTGTTTACTTGCAGCCATTATGGTGGGTGGGTAGTGGTATCGCACTGTGGGAGACAAGCCTGTTTTAATCATACCAGGCCGATGGAGAGCAGTCAGCACCAGTGAGGCTAAGCCTTGACTAAGGTCATAGGAAAGGCTGTCACGTTCCACTTTTGACATGAGTTGACCAGGAAATGCACTCCTGCGGGGCACAGAACCTGGGGCTGGATTATCTCTCACGAGCTTCCAGGCTGTGTTGTGGTTTTTTTCAGTCCAGGCTGTTTTGTTGGTTTTTTTCTGAAGAATTTGCATATAAATCGAGCTGCATACTGGGTAACTCCTTGAAGAGCTGGAGAAAGTCATGCACAGTATTTGGATCCTCAGTTCCCACCAGGGAAGGCCTAGGAACCCATTTGGTGTCACCCACTTGAACAAAGAAAAGACAATAATTCGGTATCAACTTGCATCCGGCTGGGACATCTCAATGTTTCTCTTCCCAGGGAGTAGATTGCAATTCCAGGTGAGGAGGATTAAGGGGTATACAAGATAAGTTTGGATTAGAATAAAGTAGCCAATTATCGCTGTATCAGTCTGGACTGAGAGGAACCTCACAGAGGTGACTGGAAAGAATTGAAGGGGCATTTTCAGAGGATGTGCAGGGATGGGGAACACCCAGGGATTCATAACAATGGGAAGCCATTAACACCCCAAGGCCTGGAGGGGCAGGGAGCGGGAGCTGGTGCTAGGCCCCAATACAGCAATAGCAGAGAGGGAAGCCTCCCAGGGACAGGAAGCTTTGTCCATGAAGAAATAGAGGCACCCACCACTGCCCAGCAGCAGTCCAGCTGCGGGGAAGGTGAGGCAGCAAACACCCCAGCCTTTCTGTCCTCCTCTGATCCTGTCAATGCCTTCCGGTGGCCAAACCCAACCCCAGATCTAGTGGGAAGAGAGGATCTGGTGATGCGACCCATAGAAGTCAGCTTCCTTGGGGAGGTGGGGGAAGAAAACGGCAGAGGATGAATCTGCAGAGGCAGAAGGTGGGGAAGCAGCAGAGTCCCAGAACTCATTTAACTCATAATAGCTGTTGTTTGAATGTAGGAGGGAGAAATGAAAAATGCTATTTCAAACAAGAATCACTGCAGCTGTTTTAGCATTGTTAGCTCATGAAACGCTTCATCAATTTTGAGATACAAACACAATTACAACTTGTATTGTTGAAAACTAATTTCTTAAGGGCACACCTGCCTTATTATCAGTTTGTCTAGAATCTTCTGTACAAAGCCCACCCCTTCTGTGTCTTGCCCAAGAATTTCAGGGGCCTGCAGGGTGCAAGTGAGGTCTTGGGGATTCACCCCCAGGACGTGGTGTTGGAGGTTCCCTGCTGCTGTTGCACCTTGCAGCCACACAGTGTCAATGTTGAGAGCTGGTCCTGTGCAGTCCAGTGGCCACTTGGCTGATGCTGGGGGGATGGCTGTGCTAGCCCAGGTCCCTGCAAGTCTACACAATGACAGATTGTGTTAGAACGTTCTTGCCTTGCTATAAAGAAATACCTGGGAGTGGGTAATTTATAAAGAAACAGGGTTTAATTGGCTGACAGTTACGCAAGCTGTACAGGAAGCATGGCTCTGGCATCTGCTTCTAAGAAGGCCTCAGGAAGCTTCCAAACATGGTGGAAGGCAGAGGGGGAGATGGCACATCATTTGGTAAAATCAGGAACGAGAGTCAGGGGGAGGTGCCACACAGTTTCAAATGTCTGGATCTCATGTGAACTCAGAGCGAGAGCACACATCACTGAGGCACTCATAAGGGATCCACCCCCATGATCCAGTACCTCCCACCAGGCCCCACCTCCAACACTGAGGATCACATCTCACCATGAGATTTGGAGGGGACATCCAAACTGCATCACTCATCACTGGTGCTAATATTAATGCTCACTTTACTTTCCATGTTCACTGCATTTGTCAGCTCTGACTGCCATAACAAAATACCATAGACTGGGTGGCTTAAACAACAAATATTTATTTTCACACGGTTTTGGAGGCTGGATGTCTAACATCAAGATATCAGCAGGGTTGGTTTCTGGTGAGGGCTCTCTTCCTGGCTTGTGCACAGCTGCCGTCTCTCCATGTCCTCACAGGGTCCTTCCTCAGTGCATGGAGCATGCAAGCTCTCAGAGGCCTTTCTTTTATATAAGGACATCAGTCCTATCAGATTAGGGCCCCACCCTTATGACCTCATTTATCCTTAATTACTTCCCTAAAGACCCTGTCTCTAAAACAGCCGGATTGGAGTTAGAGCTTAAACATAGGGAATTGAGGGGGGGACACAGTTCAGCCTATAACCCTCACCCATTATTCTCCAAGACATCACACTGTGCAAAGGGAGGAACCACATGTTTCCCAACAAAATTGTCAGGGCTTTGTGCTAAGCAAGAGTCACAGGTCTGCAAGCACAGACCTGCTTTGCGCTCCAGAGGAATCCCCCTCTCTGGGTCATTCAACACTTTGATATGATTTTAAAACGTCTGCCTCCTCCCCAGCAACAAAGTGGCAGTGTGAGGATCCTGCTTTAGAAGACTACAGCGTTTTCAATGCTCCACTCTCAGACATAGGTGCTTGCCCACACTACGTTTTCAGAATTAAGCAATTCTGACATGGCAAAATAGGTCAGCCTCCAGGGGGCCTGTGGCTACTACACCTTGACAGGGGAGAGGCTGGCACGAGTTGGATAACAATTTCAATGACTCTCCAACTTAATCCTCTGTCCAGCAGAAGGACTCAGAGAGGGGCAAAAGCCATAATAGAGAAGATGGGTCTAGGAAATTATTTTGATAGATTTAGGAAATTAATAGCAGTTTGGGTACAAAAAGTAAATCAGTACTTCACTCCAACCCTGCACCATCTCCCCACTGCTGCAATCTTAAGTTTTCACCCAGCCCTCTGAAACATTTTCTTGAGATAAGTCAGTTATGATACTAAATGTCCACGGAAAGCTCAGTTCACTGGAAAGTCCTGGATTTTGATATTTGGAAACCAACTCTAAAAGTCTGAGATGTTCAGTTAAATACTTCTGCTCAGGTATTTTGTTTTCAAAATTATTTTAAACAAAAGGAATCAAAGGTCCTTTTTACAATTTATTTAGAATAAATGAGACCCGAAAAGTGTACACAGTCTTTCCTCTTGGACTCTCCCAGGAAGAAGCCAGAATGACGTCCCTCCTTCCTGCTGTTCCTCAGAATGTGTTTCCAAACAGGTTTCGGGAAGGAAGCAGGCACATACCCACCAGAAGAGAGAGATATTTAAATAATTATTTTATGAGTTTTTCATCACATCACTTTTTTACTCATGCAATGCTACTCATTCAGTGCATTTTTAGCACATAGTATGCTCTGGGCAGAATCCATCGAAATGGTATTTGCAAATGCTGGATGAATTTTTCTGCAGAGTGATGCAACCACATCTCAACTCAGTTCATCTAAAATCAAACTCATCTCCCTCAACTCTTGGCCTGAAATTTCTTTAAATGGAATCATCATCATCTTGGTCACCCACACGTGAAAACTGAAAATCACCTTTGACCACTCCTGTCTTCCATCTCTGATACTCAATTAATCCCCAAGCCCTGTTTCTTTTTTCTTTGTAGTAACCTCTAAGAACTTTCCATTTTTGTGACCTATCTATCTATCAGGCTATGTCCTTCTAAAGTGTCCAAGACTCTTCATTCGTAAGGTCAGAAAACTTAAACATGAGGGAAATCGTTGGCTCTTGTAACTAAAAAGTCAAGGGCTACATAGAATGGCTGGTACATGGGTTCAAACACTACCATCAGGAATCAGTCTCTCTCTATCTCTTGTCTCTGGCTTCCTTCATGTTAGTCTCATTCCCAAGCAAGAGGGATGTCAGCAGATTCAGTTCCATGACCTGCTGTGTCAGCAACACAATGGAAAGAGACGTTGTTTCACCTACTAATGCAAACTAAAGTCTTGAGACTGAGTCTTACTGGCTCAATTTGGGTGATGTGTCCATCTCTGAACCAATCAATGCAACCAGATGGAATGGGATTTACTGATTGGTGAGGCCTGAGCCACATGCCACTTCCCAAGCCAACTATTCCAGCCCACTTGGCCTGGGAGTAGGATAGAGATGATTCTACAAGAAAAATGTGAATTGAATTCTGTGAAAAATAGAAGACAAAATGGATGTGGTTGAGGCCAAAACAAGTGTCCATATGACCCCAACATACACCAGGAGTTGATGCAGTAGCAAAGCATAGATTCCTTCAGAAACACAATCCACTGAGATAAGTGATTTGCAACCCCCAAATCAGAGCTCATCCCTGTTCAACAAGCTTTTTCCTCCCCTTTCAATAGAGGGTGTTTCATCCTTGCTCCATGCTCTTCTAGTCTTACTGTCTCATCTCTTCTACCTCAGGCAGCATCTCAGCTCTTACTTCATGGAGAGATGAGAAACTGTTGTATAGAAACAGATTCCCTGGCTGCCCACTTGTATCCACAGCCATTCTAACTCTTCCCTGTCATCACAGTGGAGGAGGCAGCCTCCCTTCTGTCTTAGAACCATATCTGTTTTCCTCTGAATCCCTTGTATTATCAACTACATGGGATGTACAACAACTGCTCTTGTATTATCAATTTTCTTTTTTTTCTTTTTTCTTTCTTTTTTTTTTGAGACCAAGTCTCACTGTCAACCAGGCTGGAGTCCAGTGGCATAATCTAGGCTCACTGCAACCTCCACCTCCCAGGTTCAAGTGATTCTCGTGCCTTAGCCACCCAAGTAGCTGGGATTACAGGCACGCACTACCATGCCTGGCTAATTTATTTTGTATTTTTTAGTAGAGACAGGGTTTTGCCATGTTGGCCAGGCTGGTCTCAAACTCCTGGCCTCAAGTGATCTGCCCACCTCAGCCTCCCAAAGTGCTGAGATTACAGGTGTGAGTGCCCGTGTCTGGTCAGTTTTCTCTTTTCTATTATGCATATGTCATTTATCTCTCTTCATGTGTTTCTTCCCCAGTTATGAACATGTTCACATTTCCTCCATGTTAAAGGAAAAAATGAATTGACTTTCTATGTAAGGTGTCCCTCCAGCCACTGCCTGGTTTCAGGTTTTCACAGCTCATCCACATGAGTGCATCACTTGCGCTCATGTGGTCCCTTCTAATCCACATCCACTCTCAGCCTCAACCTAGTGCACTCTATTTATCACTGAATTGAAACTGCACTTCCCAGGGTAACAGGACCAAATACTTGCTGTTAAAACCAAGAAGTACATTGTCCATCCTCATCTACTTGATGAGCTACATTTGAAACAATTGATGATATGATTTGGCTCTGTATCCCCACCCAAATCTGATCTGGAATTGTAATCCCAAAGTGTCAGAGGAGGGACCTAGTGGGAAGTGATCGGATAAAGGAGGTGGTTTCTCCCATGCATTCTTGTGATAGTGCAGGAGTTTTCACAACATCTGATGGTTTAAAAGTGTCCATTTCCCTTGCTCCCTCTCTCCTGCCGCCTTGTGAAGAAGGCACTTGCTTCCCCTTCACCTTCCACCATGACTGTAAGTTTCCTGAGACCTCCCCAGCCATGCAGAACTGTGAGTCAATTAAACCTCTTTTGTTTATAAATTACCCAGTGTCAGGCAGTATCTTTACAGCATGGTGAAAATAGACTCATACCGTTGATCACTGCCTCTTCTTGAAAGACTCTTTTTTCTGAAATTCCCCAATGCGCTCTTCCAGTGTTTCTCCTAACTTTCTTCATGTGGCTGCTCTTCCTCTGGCAACCCTTGAAGACAGATATCCTTTAGGCTTCCATCCTTCGCCTCTTCATTTCTCAGGATGCCCCGAGGGATTTTGTACATTTGCATAGATTCAATTAATGCCTGGATATACTTCTATGCCAACAGATGATTCCCTAATAAGAAATTCCAAACCACTTTTATGTTCTGAGCCCCAGTTGTCTGTGCCACATACCAACTTGGTATCACACAGATAACTTACACTCAAGATGTCTAAAAGCAAATGCATTATTTTTTTTTTCTCAAAAACCTGCTCATGCACCTGTGTTTTCTATTTCAGGAACAAGAAGTCCTTCTTGATTTCTCCCTCTTATCCATTTTGCCTCCTCTCCCCTGCAAAGCATGCACACGTGTGTGCAAACACAGAGTCGGTCATTAGGTCTAATGTACATATGTATTCAGTTTCCTTATGCATCTTAGAGCAGTCCTCTCCTCTCCACCTTTGTCAGCATTCTTCTAAGCCCTGCTACCATCATCTCTCCTTTCAGTTTCTACAACTCCCTACGTAACTTTTTGGTCTCTGAATGGTACCCTTCCCAAACCACTCTCCATATGGTAATCTTTCTCTAAAGTATAAACCTCACCTACCCCTCTGCCAGCACCAGGTGCTTCATGATGTTGCCCTGCTTTATCTCGCATCTCATCTCAGCTCCACCCCTCTGACAAATTCTATTTCTCCATCCAAACTGAACAATACCTCCACCAGCGCGCCATGCTAAAACATTCACTCCCCTAATTGGGCCTTCACTCCCTAATAGAGAATATCTACCATTCTAGCAAGTGGATTGACAGCTGCAGAGGAATAAGCAATGAAATTATATATGTCATAAATTTGAAAGATAAGATTAATTACGATTATCAAAGAAGCCACATTATGTTCTTAATAATCATTACTATTTTAAAGTTATGTAGGCATTACAAAGACCAGATGGTCTGTGGTTTTATTTTCAGCCAGCATTCAGTTATCAGGCTAAAATTATTATCAGCTAATGGAATTTTATATAATTTGTGTTTCATTTGCATTTGTAAAGTTTGCAGTGTCTGTTGCTTCCATTGCATTTGCATCATATTTTCAATTCATAAAAATAGATCAATGGCTTAACACAGGTTAACTGAAATGAAAAACTAGTAACTAAGATAGTAATGTCAGTTTTATGTCCATAATGATGATGTGAACATAAAGAGTGGACAGATCTCAAGTGTAAATAGGAATGTACTTAGGCAGGTGAATCTGCAAGTATGATGATCAAGCATTGAAAATAATAGGGTATGCTGTAGTTTGAATGTGTCCCCCAGAGTTTATGAGTTGGAGACTTGATAGCCAATGCACCAGTGTTGACATGTGGGACCTTTAAGAGGTGATTAGGTCATGAGGGCCCTGCCCTCACAAGTGGACTAATGCCATTATCTCCAGAATGGGTTAGTTATCTCGGGAGTGGGTTAGTTATCTTGGGAGTAGCCTAGTTATGATGGGAGTGGGTGAGTTATCTCAAGGGTGGGTTAGTTATCATAGAAGTGGGCTCGTTATCTCTGGAGTGGGCTAGTTATTTTAGGAGTGAGCTAGTTATTGTAGAAGTTGATTGATTATTAATGATGGCCGTTCTAACTGGTGTGAGATGGTATCTCACTGTGGTTTTGATTTGCATTTCTCTGATGGCCAGTGATGATGAGCATTTCTTCATGTGTTTTCTGGCTGCATAAATGTCTTCTTTTGAGAAGTGTCTGTTCATGTCTTCTGCCCACTTTTTGATGGGGTTGTTTGTTTTTTTCTTGTAAATTTGTTTGAGTTCATTGTAGATTCTGGATATTAGCCCTTTGTCAGATGAGTCGGTTGCAAAAATTTTCTCCCATTCTGTAGGTTGCCTGTTCATTCTGATGATAGTTTCTTTTGCTGTGCAGAAGCTCTTTAGTTTAATGAGATCCCATTTGTCGATTTTGGCTTTTGTTGCCATTGCTTTTGGTGTTTTAGACATGAAGTCCTTGCCCACGCCTATGTCCTGAATGGTATTGCCTAGGTTTTCTTGTAGGATTTTAATGGTTTTAGGTCTAACATATAAGTCTTTAATCCATCTTGAATTAATTTTTGTATAAGGTGTAAGGAAGGGATCCAGTTGCAGCTCTCTACATATGGCTAGCCAGTTTTCCCAGCACCATTTATTAAATAGGGAATCCTTTCCCCATTTCTTGTTTTTGTCAGGTTTGTGAAAGATCAGATAGTTGTAGCTATGCGGCATCATTTCTGAGGGCTCTGTTCTGTTCCATTGATCTATGTCTCTGTTGTGGTACCAGTACCATGCTGTTTTGGTCACTGTAGCCTTGTAGTATAGTTTAAAGTCAGGTAGCGTGATGCCTGTGGGGTGGGGGGAGGGGGGAGGGACA
Organism: Nomascus leucogenys; assembly: GCF_006542625.1. Taxonomy (NCBI): domain Eukaryota; kingdom Metazoa; phylum Chordata; class Mammalia; order Primates; family Hylobatidae; genus Nomascus; species Nomascus leucogenys. Next base: position 96,291,892 of record NC_044390.1, on the reverse strand, counting down.
GCATTAGGAGATACACCTAATGCTAAATGACGAGTTAATGGGTGCAGGAAATCAACATGACACATGGATACATATGTAACAAACCTGCACATTGTGCACATGTACCCTAAAACCCTAAAGTATAATAAAAAAAAAAAAGAAGTTGATTGATTATTGTAGGGGTGGGTTCATTATCTCAAGAGTGGGTTGATTATCATGGGAGTGAATGAGTTATCTCAGGAGTGGGCTGGTTATCATAGGAGTGGGTTAGTTATCACAGGAGTGGGTTAGTTATTTGGGGAGTGTCTTCATGATCTCAGAAGTGGATTATTTATCTCAGGAGTAAGTTAATATCTCAGAAGTGGCTTATCACAAAAGTGGGTTAGTTATCTTGAGAGTGGGCTAGTTATCTTGAGAGTGAGTTATCATGGGAGTGAGTTTGTTATCTTGGGAGTGGGTTAGTTATCATGGAAGTGATTTGGTTATTTGGGGAGTGGGTTATCACAGGAGTGCGATAGTTGTCTCAGGAGTGTGTTATTTATCTCGTGAGTGGATTCGGTATCACAGGAGCGAGTTAGTTATTATGAGAGTGGGCTGGTTACTTTTGGGAGTGGATTCATTCCATAGGGAGAGTGTTATTTATCTGGGGAGTAGGTTGGGTACGACAGAAGTGGGTTATTTATGTTGGGAGTGGAATAGCTATCTTGGGAGTGGATTGGTTATCATGGGAGTGGACTAGCTATCTTGGGAATTGACTAGTTATCATGGGAATGGGTTAGTTATCTCAACAGTGAGTTAGTTCTCATGAGAGTGGGTTGGTTATCTTCGGAGTAGGTTTATTATATTGGGAGTGTGTTATTTATCTTGGGAGTGAGTTGGTTATCATGGGAGTATGTTCATTTTATTGGAAGTGGGTTGGGTATCACAGGAGTGAGTTAGTTCAGGAGAGGGTTATCGTGGGAGTGGTTTGGTTATTTTGGGAGTGGGTCAGTTATCTTGGGGGTGAGTTAGTTATCGTGAGAGTGGGTTGGTTATCTTGGGAATAGGTTGGTTTATATTGGGAGTGTGTTATTTTTCTTTGGAGTGAGTTGGTTATCATGGGAGTATGTTCATTATATTGGGAGTGGGTTGAGTATCATGGAAGTGGGTTAGTTATCTCAGAAGTGGGTCAGTTACCATGAGAGTGGTTTGGTTATTTTGGGAGTTGTTTTTCACAGGAGTGGGTTAGTTATCTTGGGGATGGGTTAGTTATCATGAGAGTGGGTTGATTATCTTGGGAGTAGATTCATTATATTGGGACTTTATTAGTTATCTTGGGAGTGGGTTGGTTATTGGGGGAGTGGATTCATTATATTGGGAGTGTGTTGGGTATCACAGGAGTGGGTTAGTTATCTCAGCAGTGGTTTGGTTATTTGTGGAGTGGATTATCATAGGCATGTACATGTGTTAGCTATCGTGGGAGTGGGTTGGTTATAATGGGAATGGGCTCCTGATAAAAGGATGCATCCAGCCCCTCCTGTCTCTTACTTTCCCCCCTGCTCTTGGCCTTTGGCCACCTGCCCCTTGCTGTAGGAAGATGCAGCATGAAGGCCCTTGCTAGATAACAGCACCTTAATATTGGACTTCCCAGCCTCAAGAACTGTGAGACATAAATGTCTTTTCTTTATAAATTACCCAATCTGTAGCCTTCAGTCATAGCAACACAAAATGCCTAAGCCAGAGTGAGTAGGAAGAATGATAATGACTCTCTGAAAATTGGATTTTATTAAACCAGCATAAAGTCATGACAATATTCACAACATTTCAAAAAAATTACCTCTCTAGTAAGCAAAAATAATGCTTTTTATACAAAACTAACATTGTGGTTAAAGGTAAAGAAAATAAAATCACTCCATAATCACCATCAAGATGCATGTACTCTTTGTAGCATAAAATGAGTACAGATTGCACCAGCCTGGAGAAGCTTGGAAAGTCAGGTGCAAATTGAATGCCAGAGATGCTTGCAGAGAAAGTGCAATATGGTATTAGTGAGTTCCTTTATCAGATGGCATTCTATGTGGGAAACCAATTACTGGCATCTGTGCATTCTTTCAAATGTTTTGTTTTACAAATGTAAGGAATCATTGATGTGTGTGCTTTATACAAAGCATCTCTCGTTTGTGCACTGTACATCTATGAAAGAGAAATGCTGGCTGACTTCACGTTCTGTTCTTTATTTTTTAGTCAACAATATGTTTCCTGATCTTGATCCTGTAATGCCAGAAAAGTGTAAACATGATCCAAAACATACTGAGAAAGTGTCTTTTCAGTGGCGTGCACAGAGAGATCAACAGCAATTGCATAATTCTCAGAAAGCAATTGGCAACTGAAAGCCAGGGCAAATGCTCCGGGTCTGTGGACATTTCAAGCTTCTAGAACTGGGAGAACCAACAGACTCTAGCTGCCATCTCTAAGGAGTCAGAAAGTTCTAATTTAAAAAATAAAAAAGATATAATAAGAAAAGGAACCAAGTGGTTGAGAAAAATGGCTTAGGGGACCAACCATCTGTTACTGAACCAGATATAGATATCACAGGGAACAATCACAAACAATATGATCCATCCTAGGAATATAAGTATCATCATTATTAAGTTTTAAAATATTACATCTTATTTACAAATTTATGATTTGTACTCAATCGCCAAACACTCATTTAATGACCTCAGGATGCTGGATGTCAAAGACACATTCCCCGAAAGCAGGGGATTTTTATACAGTTCTAGAAGCCTTGTATCGCGATGGGGCAATGGGTGCTAAGCAGTCCATATTTGTTGAATTAATCAATACATCAATATCCTCTCATCCTAGCTCCCTGAGTTGCAGAACTGGGGAAATGTAAACATATTTTCTGCGGTTTCTAAAAATGAGAATGAAGGCAGCACTCTGATGTGAGTAGAGTGCACAGCCCTCTGCTGTCTGCTGCCTGGTTCTTCTCCTGATGCTCTCTCCCCACCTCCCTGTGAGCTGTGCCCCACTGAGCTGTCATCCCAGAAATGCACCACCTCACATTCACTCCCCTTCACTGGATCCTCAGAGCATCTCCAGATGAGGTCTGTGGGACCATCATCCATCTATCAAGCTGTTCTCAGCTACCAAAGAAAAGCTGATGAAACGACCTGTGTCACAAATTTTAAATAAGAGTAATTGTGATTTCCAGAGACGATTTTGACAATGAAAGAGGAACCAGGAACTGAGGGAATGTCGTGAATGCTTTGGCCTGGAATGGACAAAAGCTTCAGCCACGCTGTGTCATCTCCTTCCATCTAAGTGTCCCACGCTCCTGATAGTGCACTTCTGGGGAAACTTTCCAGAGCCGGGAAATGATTCCCAGCTGAAATGAGAGCAGAGTCATCCAGGACACATGGAAAAAGGTGCAGAACCGCCACCCCGGCAAGCCATTGCAATCACGTCCGCCTGATGCTTCTGCTTCTGTCACTGATGCGCAACTGAACCCCTGGCCCTACTGCTGGAGGCACCCCAAACCACTGAGCTTGGGGTTCTATGAAAAGTCACCCTCCTGATTTTGGAGTTCTGAAAAGTCACTTACATAATTTTGAGGTGGAATATTTTATATTTGTTTTGGAGTATGAAAATGCCTCATGAAATCAGCTTGTGAAAATCGTTAAGAGAGGCACAGAAACGCTGTAGGTAGAAATAATTAGTATGTACTGCTCTCCTTCCATTCTTCACAGCACAGCCTGGAGTGTTCTGACATTTCACGGTGACCCAAACACCGAGACCCGGCATTACAGGGGAAACAGCAAAACCTTCAGAGCATTTATTCCCGTTTATTTAGGCCGCAATCTCTCATTCCATCATTTTCAACCTTTGTATGCCACGAGCAACACCACATTTAAATTCTGCATTTGGTGAGCACCAGCTCCCCGAAGAACCACAGGCATAGCTCTCTGACTTGTGGCTACTGCATTCTATCATGGCTGACTCCTTCTCTCCCGGTGCCTGGCACAGGGCTGCACGCAAAATAGGTGTGTGGTGCAAAGTCCAGTCGGGACAACAGAAACGACAGCAAAAGGACTCAAGGGATGGGATTTAGGATGTGTAGCCAGTGTTGACGGGCTGGAAGGACAAAGAGCGGAGCCTGAGAAAACCTAGAGATAGTCATAGCTGGAAGCAAATACGACTGCCCAGGCTGCAAAGACAAAAGGAGGAGGTGGTGTTGCCAGAGCTCGAAAGAGTTGGCAGGAAGTGCCGGGTGGGAGCTGGAGGGATGGGAAGGACTCAGCTCCTAAGAGACACTGCCCAAAGCACAGAAAGAAAGAGGGAGAAAGATACCCTGGCATCTCCCCTCTCACCAGTGCCTCCCGTTGGCTGAAACTACCAAGACACCAGTTGACAAGGAAGCCCGGGAAACGGTTTGCAGAGCCTGGGATTCAGAGTGGAGCAGGGGAAGGGAGAGAAACGAATGTGAGGGCCAATGACCAGCAATGTCAGGCGTCCAGGAAATAATCTCTGAATTACAGAAGAGCAAAACAATCCTAGACCCAAGCCCACAGACTCTTCCCCGGGATTGCTGCAAATTCCCTCCAGCTGGGAGACCTCTCACCCTCCCTAGTGAGCAAAACGCCTGCAGGCGCGGGCGGAGATTATGAAAATGGCCCTCAGCCCAGGCAAACTCTCATTATTAAAAAGTCTTCAAACACGGGCCCAGGCTCATTTCAGGTCAAATCTGGGGGATTTTCGAGCAGCGTTTTGTGCCGCTGAGTTGCTGAGCAGGAAGGTGATGAGCAGTAGTGAGATAACAAGCCAGCTGCTCCTGCCTTCCCTCCCCTGACTTTGATTACAAGACAAATTGGAGATGAGATGGACGTGGGGCTCTGCCTTATTAAAACCCAGGCTGGGAGAATTTTTAGGTTAGCAGAGATGTGGAGAAATGCTCTGTGACAACACCCCCATTACCCAGTGTGATGGAGTCTGGAGAAAACTTTTCAGCCTGGCCATGGAATCCTAGAGCCTCTTGGTTGCTTGTTTTAGGTGAGTTGATTTAAAAATACATTGAAGGCCATTATCATGCCTGTAATCCCAGCACTTTGGGAGGCCGAGGCGGGCGGATCATGAGGTCAAGAGATTGAGACCATCTGGCCAACATGGTGAAACCCCATCTCCACCAAAATTACAAAAATTAGCTGGGCATGATGGTGGGCGCCTGTAGTCCCAGCTACTCAGGAGGCTGAGGCAGGAGAATCGTTTGAACCCGGGAGGCAGAGGTTGCAGTGAGCCAAGATCACGCCACTGCACTCCAGCCTGGGCAACAGAGCAAGACTGTCTCAAAAAAAAAAAAAAAAAAAAACGTTGACTCCCATGGTCCACATTAACTAAGTATTGTGAATGGCGTGTGGATTTGTCCAGGTAATATACACATATTAGCAGAGGAACCAGAAGAGCACAGAAAAATCAGAAGAGCAGACAGAAGACGGGGGGGCAACATCTGGAAAGCCTCTGCTCCTCCTTTTAGCTGCTGGGTAATGAGAAGTTCTAGCGAATCCCAAGAAAGAGTCTGAAGAAGCTGAGGAGGTGGATGGAGTCCTTGGGGAGATGGAGGGCTGTGCCTACTCGTCAATTAGTAGAGAAATATTCCACAATATTACACTTGCCGTGACCATATGGGTGCCTTCCAGCCGCATGTTTCTCCTGGGTGTGGTGAGCATCGCATCACGATGGCAGGTTGGAATTGAGGCATGTCAGGGAGACAAGACGGGTGTGATGGTGTCGGACACACCGAGGGTCAGCCGCTCCCAGCCCCCTCTCTGTACCTCACGTCCCCTTCAGTTGATCATGCTCACTGGGTATCTAACCCAGAATAAGGCAACCCCAACAAATATCACCAGCAGTTGAAGGGACTCCTGGCTCACTTCTCTCCAGTGTCTTTAATGAAATAACCTAGAAGAATAACCCCTGGTGAGTCATGTTGCTGGAGACCGGAGCTACTCCACTATGAAAGCTCCGGATCGCTGTGGCAGAGGCAGCCTGTGTTCGCTAACTTGTCAACATAGTCCATGCCCTGAGTTAGGACAAAGGCTTCGATAGTCTCTTGCAGAGATTGTAGCGTCTTGGTGGATGTGCCTTGTGAAGTCGGGAAATTAGATGCATGCTCTGCAAACCCTGGGTAGTGACGTGACCACATCCATGAGAGCAGCCCTGGGCTTCTGATCCTCCAGGGGACAGATACAAGCTGGCAGCCGCTCAGGGCAGGGGAACAGGGCAGGCCTGGCCACCACCAGTCAGGGGAGAGGACGCCAGCTGGCACTCCGGGGTTGGGGCAGACAGGAGACAGGGTGAGCCCGGGGACCCCCAGCAGGCCAAACCCCACCTCTAGATCACTTTAGTCCGAGGCCACAGCTGACCCTGTCATGGGGACAGTGAGAAGAGAAGCAGGGAAGGCTCTGGGACACTGAATGAAAGAAGTGAAGACTTGGCTGAAGGTGTAGCCTGCCAGCCTCTCTGTGACTGAACCCGCCACGTCTTTAGTGTCTGTGGCACTCAGTTGGAGAAGCCCAGGGTCAGGAGCACAAGCTCTGGGATCAGACCGCCTGGCTTTGAATTCTGCCCCTCCTGCTGGTCACCTGGGTGGCCTCTGCAGATTTCCTTCACCCCGCTAAGCCTCAGTCTCCTCTTCTGTGAAATGGGGCTAGTAAAATCACCTAACTTCGGGGTATTTTCTGAAGACTACATGAAATAATATACAAGGAATAAACCGTAAATCATTATAACATACCTAGTTATTTTTATGAAAAGTAATAAAAACACAAATACATTATAAAGATGATTTTTAAAGCACTATGCAAAATGACTGGCATAATAGAGTCCCCAGTGAGTGTTGAGTGTCGGCATTGTTGTCAGGCCCCTGTTCATCGCTGTTCTAGGAGCTCCCACCCATGGGGTCCTGGGAAGCTGGAGTGACCTTTCCTCCACCCAGCGCACCCTGGATGGAGCTCCCCTAGCATCAGATAGATGCTGCAGTAGATAGCTTTGTAATATACCTTTTGTTCTTAGGTCTTCCCAGATTGCCGGCAGTAAGCCCCAGCACCCACATAATGTGGGCTTGCCCCTGGCCTGTGCTGTCATCTGGGACACAAAGACCCTTCTCTGCAGGAGGTGCAGCTTCCTGCCTGCTGCCATCTGTAATTTACATCTGGCAAAATGCAATGAATACCTCAGTCATTGTTCCCCTCTCTTGCTGGGCATACATTAGGTTTCAGACAAAGAGCACCGGGCTATTCCCAGAAAGAAAAACCAGTGAGCATGAAAGCCTTATGCATTGGAGAAGCCGGTAGTTAGCTACGGGAGGAGTGTTCAGGACACACAGGAGCTTGGCCTCACTCCTTTTCCATCTCTGCTGTCTATCTGCCCCCACTGCCAGACACCAGAATGAGGTGACCACCCACTGTGGTTGGCTCCCAGGCCCCCAGTGTCGGGCAGCTCAAGCTGTTCTTGGAGTGAGTGAGGCAGGATTGAAAAGGGGGGCTGGAGCCCTACCGTTATTGCCCGGATCTCTTCTTTTACCCGTTTTACTCTTATCTTCTCCCTTTTGTTTTATTATCAAAGTCAGCAAATCCACGCGGCCCCCAGTGCCCTGAGAGGTGCCACACACACTGGAGACCAACAGAATAGAAACATGTCTCCTGACTTCTCCAGCAATGTCTGATTGTCCGATGGGTTGTTTTCTAACTTCAGTCCCAAGCAATCATAAAAATCTGGGGTATCCATGTTCCTGCTTTTGTTTCAGGGGCAGAAAGCCTTGAGCTCTACTTTTCAGGAGCAGCATTTTTTTAACTTTAAGTTCTGGGATACACGTGCAGAACGTGCAGGTTTTTTACATAAGTATACATGCGCCATGGTGGTTTGCTGCACCTGTCAACCCGTCATCTAGGTTTTCAGCCCCGAATGCATTACATATTTGTTCTTGTGCTGTCCTTCCCCTTGCCCCCCACCCCCCAGCAGGCCCTGGTGTGTGATGTTCCCCTCCCTGTGTCCACGTGTTCTCATTGCTCAACTCCCACTTATGAGTGAGAACATGCGGTGTTTGGTTTTCTGTTCCTGTGTTAGTTTGCTGAGAATGATGGTTTCCAGCTTCATCTATGTCCCTGCAAAGGACATGAACTCATCCTTTCTTATGGCTGCATAGTATTCCGTGGGGTATATGAGGGGCAGCATTTTTCTTAAAAAAAAAAAATCCCTTTTTGTCTAAGCTGAAGAGACCCACACTGGTGAACACCTCTCTTCCTACAAGAAAGGAGCCAGTCCCATTTGGGGCTGTTTAGGCAGATGCCCGATGTTCTGCAAGACAATTTGGAGAGCTAGAAACCCTCAGGGATGTCCTCATGGGGAGGCTGAGGGCAGGGTGAGGGGTGTCCCCTGTCCCGCAAGGAAGCCTCTGTCACCTTACCAGCCCTGGCATGCAGCTGTGGAGGAGGGGATGGGGAGAAAATCTCCCACTGAAGTCAGTGTGTTCGATTCCTATTGCTGCTGTAACAAATAACCACACACAGGATGGCTTTTTAAAAAATGCACAAAGTTATCATCTTAGAGATCTAGAAGTCAGAAGTCCAAACATGGGTCCTATGGGGAATAAATCAAGGCACTGGCAGGGCTGCGGTCCTTTGCGGTGGGGGGTGGGGGGGTGGGGGGTGGTTAGGGAGAGCTTTGTCCCTAAACTTCCCCAGCTTCCAGAGGCTCTTCACTTTCTTTGGCTCATGGCACCTCCCATGAAAACCAACAACACAGCCTACTCTGTTTTCTCTGAACTCCTGCCTCCTTCTTTTAAGGACCTTTGTAATGACATTGGGCTACCCAGATAACCCAGGATAACCTCCCCATTTTAAAACCCTTAACTTAATCACATCTACAGAGCCCCTCTGCCATGTAAGGTGACATATTTACCAGTTCCAGCAGTCTAGACGTAGACCTCTTTGGGGGCCATTATTCTGCCACCCACATGGGGCTACAGATTTTATCTTAGTCAAAAGCAAATACTGAGCACCAATTTTAGGACAGGCTCCTCATAAGTGCCATGGATACAAAGAGAAAAAAATGGGGTGCTTGCCCTCAATAAGCTCGTAGGCTTCATGGAGAAGGAGGTAGACAAAACAATGGCAAAACAGCCCATTACTATTATGGTAGCCTGGAGATGTAGGTGAGGGTATCTAAGGCCACCTGGAGAAGGAAGGAAACCATGGCATCCTGTTTAAGAGCATGGGCTCTGCAGGCGCCCGTGGCAAACACGGAGAAAGTACTGGAGGTGGAATGTCCTGATTTTGAAGCCATCACACGAAAGTTGGTTTAGGCCAGATTCGTCAGCTGATGCTAAACCCAAGGTGGGGAATAGGAAATCTGATGTAGCAGGAGTTCCTGTGGTCTTAAGTATCTCCCACAAAAAGCTTGCTGCTTACAAGAAAAAATAAATAGCAGCTTAGAGTGGACGTAGCAGACAACACCTTGACCAGGTGATCAAGAGTAACGAAATGACTGAAGGTCAAATAGACACCTTGCACCTGAGGATATGATACCCTAGAAGAATGCAGTACCTAACACTAATACGATGTCCAACACGAATATGATATCTAACACAGCACCCGATCCAAGGCTGGGTCTTGTACTAGAGGGAGAAAAAAACTATAAAGACATGATAGGTTAGTTGACAGCATTGGAAACTGGATGGAGGAATGGATACATTTAAATGAAGTATTCACTGAATTTAATAACTATACTGCAGTAGTTATGAAAGAATATTCTTGGTCATGCAAGAGTGTATACTTACATAAGAGGATTTTTATGCTCACGTATCATCTAAGGGCAAAAGGCCATGATATATGTAATTTACTCTCAAATTGTTCAGAAAAAATATATGTGTGTATATATACATATACACATATGTATATATATACATAAATATATATGTATATATACATACACATGTGTATATGTGTATACCTATTCATAAATATATATGTATATATATATATATATATACACACACACATATTCTCTCTCTCATACAGAGAGAATAATTTTAAAAATAAGGCAAATGGACAAAATGGCAGTTGAATCTGGGTCAAGTGCATCCAGGTATTCTTTTCTTCGCGTTATTCTTGCTACTCTTCAGTAGGTTTGAAATCATTTTCACGTGAGTTTTCTTTTTTTAACAAACAAAGTGGATTCCAGAGCCAAATTGCTAGGTTTGAATCTTTGCAATGCCCACACGTTCACCGTGTGACCTTTGGCCAGTTTCTTCATTCGTCTGAGCCTCAGTTTCCCCTCTGTAGAGTGAAGATCACAGCAGTACCTCTCTTATAGGACTGTTGCGTGGCTCAGTCAACTTAACCCATGTGAAGCCTTTGGAAGAGTGTGTTGCGCCCAGCAAATGCTCGTCACCGTAACCTGTTGTTATTAGTCCCAGAAAAGGTCAAACATAGGCTGAGATCTGGAGGATGTGTAGCAGTTTGCCAGCTGGGGAAGCAGGGTAAGAGCATTGCAGGAAATGTGTGCAAACATGTGGGACCATAGTATGCTGAGGAAGATATTGCTGAAAACGACAGTGTGTGTTGAGTCTGGACAGGTGATGTGTGGCCAGATCACGAAGCACCTCTCACCCATGCAAAGGAGTTTCTATTATTTGTTACTCTGTAGTGTGCATAATATTTGGGTGACATTAAGGGTTGATGTGATGTCATAACACATAATTTTCAAAGACTACTTTGGTGGCCGTAGTAGAAATGGATCTGACAATTGAAATTACGTATCAGGAAACCAGTAGCGAAGCTCTAGTGACAATTTGGGAAAGAGATGAGAGAATTATAAGCAGGAAAACTGCAGAAAGGCTAGATCAGAAAAAAGGATGTGAAAGGTATCTAGCAGGTAGAATCAGTGGGATCAACACAATTTGGGTGACTGCCTTGATGTGTTGAGTGAGTGGTGAGGAGATACCAGGAATGAAAGAGGAGAGAGTTTTAGTTATGCAGGACTAATAAGTTCTGGAGAGGTACAGTATGATGACTGCGGTTAATAATAACATGATAGACTGGAACACTGCTGAGAGAGTCGATCTTAAAAGTTCTCGCTACAAGAGAAAATAAAGAACGATATGTGAGGTGATGGTTATGCTAATTAGCTTATGTAATCATTTCACAACGTATATGTATACCAAAACATCATGGTGTACCCACCTTATTTTGTTGTTGTGGCTCAGTTTTGTTTTGTTTTAGGCTTTTAGCAGCTTGAAGCCATGGTTTTTAGTTTCTGTCTCCAGTGATAAGTGGAAAAGAGGGATGAGGAAGGGGCTTTACTGGATAAGAACCCATGACTATATTCTCTCTCTTGGACACCCCTGGGCACACCATAAATAGATACAATTTTTATTTGTTAATGAGACTTTGATAAAGCTGGGGAGGGGGAAGGATGACTTCACAGGCTTCTGACTTGGAAAGTGACTGAAAAAGCTGGGTTTTTGGCAGAGGGTGTGGGTAACACAAAAATGGAAAAGATTTGGAAACGAATGTCTTTAGGGTGCCTTGGGGACATCCAGATGGAAATGTCTGGTAGGCTGTTGGCACTGAATCCAGAGCTCAGGCAGAAGATCTTGGCAGGAGACAGAGATTCGGGATCATCGCCTGACAGCTTGTGACATTGCGATCACGGATGCCATACCCAGGCAGAGTGCACGGAGCTGTGGTTAGTTCTTCACATCTGACAAGAGTCTGTGGCCTCTCCTAGCAAATGCACCTGCCCATGCTCACAGAAACTGTGTAGAAACTGAAGGAACTGTCCCTTGAAATGTGTCCCTGAACTCCCCCACCCACCAAGTAAAAAACCTGTACTCTAGGGCAGGGATTTTCAAGCTGGGAGTAACAATCCAGTAGTAAGTTGTGAAACAAGCTTAGTAGGTTATTAATCAGAGTTAGTAAGAGAAATAGAAGAAGCAAGAGAGAGAACACAATGAAATGAAAAGGAAAGCAACAGAAACTATTATGAGGCATCATGTGTGGTAAGAGGAAGTCTTAATTTTTATAACTTTTAATTATGTGTTTATACATAAGTATACTGTCTTAGTCTATGAATACATAAAATAATTGATATAATAGTTCATATATGTTTCCATATATAGAAGCACATGTACATATATATAAATCTGTGTGTGTATATATACACATATTACTGCATGAAAAACTGCCCCAAAGTGACTTAAAAGAACGATCACTTTAGATAGATTAGATGATAGGTAGATAGATAGATAGACAGATAGATAGATAGATAGATAGATAGAGCAGGATAGATAATAAGTGAATGATAGATGATAGATAGATGAATGATAGATATACACATAGATAGATTAGATAATCAGTAGAGAGCTGGATAGATAGACGGTAGGTGAATGACAGGTAGTTAAGTAGATAGAGCTGGACAGATAGAGTTGGATAGATAGATGTTAGGTGAATGATACGTAGGTCAGTAGGTAGGTCAGTAGATAGATGATAGATAGATAATAGATAGATAGATAGATAGATAGATAGATAGATAGATAGATAGGCTCAATAGATAGGTCGAGAGAGAGGGATGATTTGGCAATTTGGGCTGGTCTCATGTGGGATTACTCAAGTAACCACAGTCATTTGGAAGCCCAGCTAGGGCTGGATGGTCCCAGGTGCCTCCTCACCATGTCTAGCAGTAAGCTAGGGCTGTCTAAGCTAGGGCTGTCTAAGCTAGGGCTTTTGGGTGGGTGTCTGAGTTCTTCTCCCTGAGCTTTAACCACATGACTAGCTTGGGCTTTGACACATGGCACCTAGATTCCTAAAGAACAAGCACTTACCAAGCCTCTGTTCTTATCATGCTTGCTGATGTCAGATTGACCAAAGCAAGTTAGAAATCATTTTGACATTACACCCAGAGTTAACGTAGGAAGGAAATGCACAAGGGTCTGGATACTAGGAGACATGATTTATTGGAGCCATTAACTTACCTCTACCACAGAGTGACTAGCACATAATTCCTTGTGTGTATTTTCCATGTTCTGCTTGGTCTAGCGGTTTGGGGCTTACCCTTCATCCTAGATCCCACCCTTCTTTTTTGTTTCTCCCTACCTTACTTCATTAATTGAGAATCTGAAGCTAAATCACAGGGCTAGAAGTAGGGGAGGATGTAACATCTCAGCCCTCAGGTCACTGATACACTATTTGAGCAGATAAGGGTCCCTCAAGAAAAATGTTAAATAATAAATCAAGGCAGCTGCTCAGCTCCCAATTAAATGGCCCAAGAATGGTCCAGGGAATTTCCTCTGGGAGTTCAAAAGTGGGCAGGGTCATCGTGGTCCTCTAGCAGATCTGCTCACCTCATTCTGAAGGGCACAATTTGAGTTCTCAAATTGTATCGACCTTCAGGAGAAAAGCAAGAACAAGGCCAAAGCTTAGGAATTCAGTAAAAGGTTTCCCATCTGCATGTATATTGTGCTACCCAGAACTCAGAATCCAAAAATGGCATTCCTTTCTCTTTTTCTGCAGTTTATGTAAATGTAGGATTATTGGCTCTGCCTGGCCACTCCCCTTCAGTTTCCCATACATATATTGGTTTTTATCTACAAGTTCAGGCTCATCACTCCCATAGCTTTTGTTACAGTATTTTGTTATTATGTTGGATATATTAGGCTTCAGGAAACAGAATCTCTCTGCTGTCCTTTTTTCACCAGCCAAAGGCAGGACTCTACTTGATTATGGGTCAAAAGACCCTCATTCCAGAGACAGTCCTGCCGCATATGCTGGGAGAAGGAATGCTGACATCTGAAGCTTCTGAGGCCTGGGCTCAGGGAGCTTCCTGGTCACTGAACAAGTGGAGATTTCTGGAGGGCGGCATCCAGGGAAGGCGTGGAATCTCCACGCCCCCTCGCCCATGCTTTGCCCCATATGTCTCTTTGTCTGTATCCTTTGCAATATCTTTTATAATATCCCGGTAAACATAAGTAACTGTTTCCCTGAGTTCTGTGAGCCACTCTAGCAAGTTAATCAAACCCAAAGAGGGGATGGTGGAAACCCCAAGTTGAAACCAGTCAATCAGAAGTTCTAGAGGACCAGACTTGCCACTGGTGGGAAGGAGAGGACAGTCTTATGGGACTGAGCCCTCAACCTGTGGGATCTGATGCTATCTTTGGGTAGACAGTGTCAGAACTGAATTAGAGGTTACTCCGCTGGTGTCTGCTGCTTGGGGGGTGGGAAAAACAACATCTTCTGTGTTGATGCTTGTTTTGGTTGGAGCAGAGGAAAACACGGTTTGAGAGATTTTTTTCCTACGTAGACCACGATGAGTAGTTGAGGGATGGTCATGTCACCCAAGGGGGTCCAATGGGACTCCGTCTGGAAAATTAGTGGATGCTTTGGGAAAAGCACCTAGAGCTGCTGGTAGCTATCCTCCACCAAAAGGGGGCTGCCTGCTTGAGATATCTATGACCAGAGAACAGCAAAAGCTTGGACACAGATAATTTCCTGATGACATCGTTGGTTTTGAAAAGCAATCCTCACGACTACCTGTATTTTGTCTCTTGTCCAACCTACCAGTCGTTTAACAGTGAACATTTCTCTAAACAATGATGTGTTAGTCACACAACAAATAAGTTTAAAACTGCTGAATTTAACAAATTTTAAAGATTAGTTTTAATTTAAGTGTTGATTATAGACTTAATCATAATTTTCTAAACATATAATTAGAATCACAAGTCTAATATATCAGATCTCCATAAATGCTTGAAACAGTTTAACAAGCAGACAGAACACACAGTAATCAAAGGATATAAAGGATATAAAGCCAGCCCAAAGATGACAAGGGTGCATATAAATGAGATCTAATGCTGTGACTATCCATGTGTTCATCATCTCTAATTTCTGTTTTTATTTCTTTGGGGGATATGATTTATTCATCTTATCCAGAGAATCAGGGTTGCATTCAGCTGAGTTAGAAGACATACAGGCAGATGATGGTCATCAGTGTAAGATAGGGGCAGAAAGCTGGCTGCACCTTCCAAGGGTCTTGCACAAATCTGTGACCAGTTGGACAGGATTTTCTTTATAGATACGGTATACTCACATGAAAGGGAATATGTGATTCATTACTTATGGCCAATCTTTTCATTTTTTAACAACCTTGTCTTTTCCATCAAATGGGTACTTGTTTTGAAAGTCTTTAGAATGCAGGCCAATACCAGTCTATTTTTTAAATATATATATATTTATATATATTAATATATATTTAATATTATCTAATACTTTATAAATATATAAAGTATTAGAGTTTTGGGGTTTTTAAAGTAATTTTAACTTTTACTATAGATTCGGGGGTACATGTGCAGGTTTGTTGCATGCGTATATTGCATGACGCTGAGGCTTGGGATACGAATGATCCCATCACCCAGGTACTGAGCAGAGTACCCCAAAGTTAGTTTTTCAAACTTTGCTCCCCCTTCCTCCCTCCCCGCTCTAGCATTCCCCAGTGTCTATCGTTTCTAACTTTGTGTCCATGTGTGTACCCAATGCTTAGCTCCTACTCAGAGCTAAAAACTTGCAGTATTTGGTTTTCTGTTCCTGCATTAGGCCTACTTTTTAATCACTTATTCTGGGTCATGCTCGGTCAAATTCAGTAAAGTCTACGGGTTCTTGCCAACTTAGTTCACTAAGCTCTGATGTTTTGTTCCTATTGGCACTCCCCCAAGGAGGCTTCCTGGACCACCAAATCTAAATAAAGCACTGCTCATCATCATGTTACACAGTTTTAGTTTTTCCATCATATACAGAACACCAAAAACAATCTTGTTCATCTATTTTTTTCAGTTTATGTATCTGCTGTTTCACCTTTTACTTTAACTTATAATCTCCATGTGATCATGAACACATGGACAGCCACAGCATCAGACACATTGTCTAATTCACGATTGTGTCCCCAAAGTCTAAAACAGGGCCTGACATAAAAAGTGCTCAGTAAACATCTCTTGGATGAGTGAATAATTTCCCATCTGACCAGGTTGACCATTGAACTTGAGAAGGATCACACAAGCTGAGGACATCAACTTTCTTGTGGCAGCAATAGTTCTAGCAACACCAGTGATGAGTTTGCACAAAGCAAAGCTTTTTTCCACTTCTCTATTTCTATATATGAATAATGCAAATTAAAATCTTCAGGATCATCTATAGTGTGTGCAGTGCTAAAACCAAGCTAAAATGCAGGGCCTTTAATATTATTCCCAATAACCGAAACCTGGAAGAAACTCAAATGTCCAATAACTGAGGGACAGTTAACCAAGTTCTGACACAGGCTTACAAAGGAACGCTTCCTGCGATCAGAAGGAAAGAACTATTGATACCTGCAACAATATGGATGAATCACAGACATTTTTTTTTTTTTATGAGACAGAGTTTTGTTCTTGTCTCCCAGGCTGGAGTGCAGTGGCACAATCTTGGCTCACAGCAACCTCCACCACCTGGGTTCAAGCACTTCTCCTGCCTCATCCTCCCTAGTAGCTGAGATTACAAGTGCCTTCCACCACGCCTGTCTAATTTTTCTATTTTTAGCAGAGACAGGATTTCACCATGTTGGCCAGGCTGGTCTCAAACTCCTGACCTTACGTGATCTGCCCCTCTCAGCCTCCCAAAGTCTTGGGATTACAGGCGTGAGCCAACACGCCCGGCGAATCTCAGAAGCACTATGCAACGTGAAAGTCAAACACAAAAGACTATATATTGTAAAATTCTATTTGTATGAAACGCTAGAAAAGAATAAAACTACCGTGACAGCAAACGAGTAGTTGCCTGTGGTCAGGGATTGCAGAGGGGACCAAGCTCAGAAGTGCACGGGGAAAAGTTTCTGGGGGGAGACTGTCTCATATCTTTCTATTGTGTATCTGTAAGGTGTGCAACATGATAGTTTGATACGCATGTACATAGTGGAATAATTACTACAATCAAGCAAATTAACATATTCCTCTTCTCACATAGTTACCTTTTGTGTGTGTGTGTGCGTGTGTGTGTGTGTGTGTGGTAAGAGCACCTAAAATCTCCCTTGGTAAATTTTAGTACACCATACAGTTGACTGCGGCATTCACAGAATTGTGTATAATTACCCAAATGCATCAAAGTATATGCATAAGATTGTTGAATTTTACCATATGTGAACAATATCTTAAAAAAAATGAAAAAGAAGGAAAAGTTCAAGGATGGTTTAAAAATGCATGTTTCTGACTGGAAGGGTGGTTTATGCCTGTAATCCCAACACTTTGGGAGGCCGAGAAGGGAGGATAGCTTGAGCCCAGGAGTTCAAGACCAGCCTCGGCAACATGGTAAAACCCTGTCTCTACAAAAAAATACAAAAATTAGCTGGACATGGTGGCACATGCCTGTAGTCCCAGGTACTCAAGGGTCTGAGGTGGGAAGATCATTTGAGTGCAGAAGAATTGATTGAGCTCAAGAGGTCAAAACTGCAGAGATCTGTGATCACACCACTGCACTGTTGCCTGGGCAACAGAGCAAGGTCCTGTCTCAATAATAATAATTATTATTATTATTATGTATGTTTATCTGCAGACATCAACAGGTAATAAAATAGGTGTGTAAAGACAACAGAGTAGTCAACTGCTTATTTGACCAGGCACCAGATCCACAGCAGAGACAAGATTTGAAATGTACTTCTGCTTGGTGTTTTCTATTAGTGGCCAGTGGAATTGGTTGGGTAAAGAGATCCCTTTCTCTCCTGCTGTCCTGACTCCCCTGGGAGTCCCTATGACCCTATGAGCAAGGTTGGTGTTCAGCAGGATTGCACTGGTGCTGCTGAACAGAGGGTTTGTGGCTGGTGTCTGATTGGTTAGGCCGTCATTTCAACTGGTTGATGCCCAGGATGTACTGAGAGTTGAATTATTTTGTAAATCACCACTGCATGTGACAGCAACTGAAAAACCATTCAAATCCCTCAACACACACACTTTCTTTGAAGCCAGAGACTACTGGAAATGTTTTGCTCTCTACTGGAAAGAAAGAATTTTGAAAGTCAGGCAGCCCATCACTTGCTCTGGGCAACACCAAACTTCCTCCTTTAAGACTGGAGAGGGTTGACTTCTCTCCCCTCTCTGTTTTCCTATCTGTAAATTGGGATTCATCACTCCTACTCCCTGTGTGCCTCACGTAATTTTGCAAACAGTATTTCAAAGCTGGGGGAAGGGAAGATTTTAATGTACTTGTCCTGAAATAGTTTGACGAGGCTGCTGCTTCCAGAGCTGAAAGTCAGGATGTCAAGGTTGAGTCTGTGGGTAGTCATTTGTCATCAGAATGAAGGCAGGATCATGGGGTGGGTGATACAATTAAAGATGCTGCAGAGACTGGGCGAACCAGCTTCCTGTCACCATGTTTCATGGTTTCCAGCCTCTACATTGATGAATGATGGCAATGTGAGGAAATCCTATTTGTCAGCTTGTTTTTGCTGTTTGTTTTTATTACCAGTTCAAAGATCAAAAAAGTTCTAGCCAGCTTTATTTTTAAAAAGGAGTCTTGCTCTGTCACCTGGGCTGGAGTGCAGTGGCATGATCTCGGCTCATTGCAACCTCCACCTCCCGGGTTCAAGCAATTCTTCTGCCTCAGCGTCCTGAGTAGCTGCGATTACAGGTGCCTGCCACCATACCCGGCTAATTTTTGTATTTTTAGTAGAGATGGGGTTTCTTCACCATATTGGCCAGGCTGGTCTCAAACTCCTGACCTCAGGTGATCCTCCCGCCTCGGCCTCCCAAAGTGCTGAGATTGCAGGCGTGAGCCACGACGCCTGGTCCTAGCCATCTTTCTTGCAATATTTTCTTTAGTCTATATCCCTAAAATAAATAAACATGATTTTGTGATTGCAGAGTTTGCAAATTGAAGGTCCTTGGGTCATATCTAGCCAATACATACATTGTGTTTGGTCTTCAAGGTTTTGGATAGTGGCCAACATTTAAAAATCTGAAATTACTACTTTAAAATTTACATTAAAAATAGAATTCATCATTTCTCTTAGAAAATGGAATGCCTGGCAGCACTGAGCCCTTTTTTTTTGCAAGGCAATGGTAAGGTGATCTAACAGTTGCCCTTCTTTACCCTGGGAGGGTACCTTCTATATCATATTTAACTCATTTATTTATGTTATTTGCCCTCTATAGTTGTATGAATTTGTGATCCCCAAATTAAACTAAAATTTTAGAAAAGAAAATTTTTAACTTTCGAACCTTAAGCAGAAGAGAGCTCTATTTGTGTTTAAGCCTCAGTAAGCACCACACATGGCTGAAAATAACAAAATACTTCCCAGAATACCTGACAATAATAGCATTAAAAGAAAAAAAAAAAACCTCTTATTTGCTCATGACAAGGAGTCCAAGGCTATTGTGGCTGCTCAGCAATGTTTGTAGGGAGCCAGGCCATTTTTAATCTCTGCAGCACCATGTTTAGCAGGTTGGTTTTCTTGCTCATGTCTATTGTCTCATGGTTGCAAGATAGCTGTCATGCCTCCAGCCACAGATCTACATTCCAAGGATGAAGAATGAAGCAGGAAGGGGCAAAGAATAAATCAGAAAAGCTAAACATTCCCAGAAGCCATAAGCCATTTCCTACTGTCTAGAAGGTATCACAGAGCCACTACCACCTGTAAGGGATTACAGAAAGCTGGAAACATGCAGCACAGCACTGAACATCAGACTCAAAGAGGGGTGAAGGACGAAATTTTTATTCACTAGGACTGGCATTCAAGTTCTAATTTAACCACTTACCACCAGTGTGACCTTAAGCAAGTGACTTAGCCTCTCTGACCCTCAGTTTTTCCCTTGATAATGGGGATAGTAATAGTACCTATAGTGTAAGATTTTCAGGGAATTTATTGAGTTAGTGACTATGAAGTAATTTGCATAGCACATGATGATGATGGTGACAGTGATAGTGATGGTGATAATGGTAGTGATGGTGATAGTGATGTTGATGGTGATGATGGTAGTGATGGTGATAGTGATGTTGATGGTGATGATAATGTTGACAATGATGATTGTGATGATGATGATCATGATGGTGGTGATGATGATGATGATGATGATGGTGTTGATGTGATGATGATGGTGATGATGATGGTGATGATGGTGGTGGTGGTGGTGATGGTGATGATGGTGGTGGTGGTGATGATGATAATGGTGGTGGTGATGGGGATGATATTAATGATGGTGATGTTGATGATGATGGCAGTGATGATGGTACTGATGGAGTGATGATGATGGTGATTGTGATGGTGATGATGATTATGATGATAGTGATAATTGGTTTTAGTTAAATAAAAGCCATAAGCTTTCAAATAGTGTTGTTAAAGTAGTGCCAATATACCTTCTGATATGATGTACTGAAAAAGGCAAATCACCTCTGTAGTACTCTTCCCAAAAATGCCTAACCTCAATTTAATCCTGAGAAAGCATTGGACTATCCAAACTGAGGAACATTCTACAAAATAACTGAACAAACTGGTAAGGTCAAGAAAGATAAGGAAATACTGAGGAACAGCCCCAGATTGAAGGCAAGTAAGGAGCTCTGACAAGTAAAGACACTTGGGCAATCTCAGATTGGATCCTGGAACAGTAACGGAATGAGTGTGTCAATTAACAGCATTTGAATAATGTCTGTAAATTATTCAATCAATTTGGGTGGAGCTGAGTAGAGGTTATATAGGAACTCTCTGTTCTATATTTTCAACTCCTCTTTAATTCTAAAATTACTTCAAAATTATAAAAAGTGGTGCCAAGTATGAAGTTAATAAAAATTGCTCCTGACATTTCCTGGCTCTTAGGTACTCTGAGGGAGTTTTGTAATGTGCCATCTGTTATGGGTTGAATTATGACCCCCAAAATTCGTATTTTAAAGTCCTAATCACAGGTACTTTAGAATGTGACCATATTTGAGAATAGGTTCATTGCAGATATAGTTAGTTAATTACTGGAATAAGGTGGGCCCTTAATCCAATATGGCTAGTGTCTTTATAAAAGAGAACACTGGGTAGAGAGACAGACACCCACACAATGAGAATACCATGTGAAATGAAAGCAGAGACTGAGCTGATACAGTCTATAAGCCAAGGAACACCAAAGATTGCCAGCAAGCCACCCGAAGACAGAAGAGATGCATGGAACAGATTCTCCCTCACTTCCTCAGAAGGAACCAACCCTGCTGACATCCTAATCCCATAATTCTAGACCTTCACAACTGTGGAGCATAAAAAAACTATTTGTTCTAAGGCACACAGCTTATAGTGCCTTGTTACAGAAGCTGCAAGAAACTGATACAACACGATTTACTAATCTATAAAGCTGTCATGCTGAGCAAAGGCCTTTATGCCCAGATAAAACATTATGCATCACCCACTTGTGCCAGCCATTGCTAACCTTGATAGCAGGGAGCAGAGATGATCTCCCCAACAGTGCCTCCCTGAAATGCCACCTTCCTGGAGTCAATCCTGTGAGCTCTGACATGTTACCTGGGTGACAACATAACTAGCTCTAGAGGAGTCTAACTCTAGAGGAGTCATCCCTTAATCAGTGATTCCCATGAGGTCATGACCATCATTCCCATGTCACTCAGAACTCTTGGCTTCAAGAGACAGAAAAAAGGGAATATATTGCTTTATATATCCAAACTGCAGGCAGAGGAGACCTGAAGTTCGTCTCTGGGGTTACCTGATGCACAAACCCAACTCCAGATGCCTCAGTGATTCTTCCCAACCTCTCCATCTTGACATAGTCTCTCTGCCCACAGGGCTGCCTCCCACATTCAACAGACTTTTCCATATCATAGGGGGTATGACCACATGCAATTCCATTGATTTCCTCCACCTGTCCCCAACAACAAGGAAGAGGAAATAGAGACTTAAGTTTGAAATAATATATCAAGTGAGGACTCTAATTGGTCCAGTGTGGGTTTGGGGGACACCTTAGACCAGTCACTGATGCTGGGCATGATGATTGGCCTTGCCTGTAACATGCACCATGACGATTGACCTTGCTTGTGACATGTGCCAATAGATCTCACCTGGGATGAGATCTATTTTAGGAGAAGAAAGAGAATTAAAGACATGGCCACAAGAGGAATCACTTAGGTCTTTGCCTAGTGCCCTACACCACCCCTCTAACAAGTGATAGCACCAGGCCTTAAACCCAGTCTGTCTGTTGAAACTGGACTCCATCAATTGCTTTCTGAATCACATTGGACAGCTTGTTCCCTAGGATCTTCAGTTTTTTAATTATTAAATGGGAAGAATAATATAAATTATTTCACACGTTAGTCAACTGGCCTCTGTAAAATAATATATACAAGATCTTTGGAAAAATGCCTGACAGAAATAGGGGCTCTAAATCATTTCCACCCCCATCGAGGTCAATGCATAAAACTACTCTTGAGCTGAGGATATTGACATAAGAAAGAAGAAGAGCCAGCCCTGAGCCACAAAGTGAGCAGGGGACAGCAATCAATCACATCCCTCCACAGTTCCATGCTGTTTGTCTGTAACCGTGTCCTTAAAGAAAACAAACATATCCAAAAGTGGATAAAGAAAGTCCGGTGCCTGATGTAATTGTGTCATTTGTAATTTGGGTTTTGAGAACACTTTCCTTCACAAGTGACAAAAACCCAATTCAAACTAGTTTACATACACACACACACACACAGACACACACCCAGACACACACACACACACACAGACACACATAGACACACAGACACACACAGACACACGCACATACACACAGACACACAGACATACACACAGGCACACACACACACAACACAATACTCTATGGGTTCCTATGAGCTTCAGGTATTGCTGGGGATATATATATATATCTCTTCATCTCTTAACTCTGCTTCCCTACATGCCAGCTTCTTGCTCAGGTAGGCTCCCCCTCCATGAGGTGGCAGAGATGGTCTTTAGTAGCTCCAAGCGTGCATTCTATCAGTGTACCAACTCCGGAGGAAAGAGCTTTTCCTTATTTTCACTACTTCATAAAATAGCCAGGATATAATTTATATTGGCCTAAGTTGCCCATTCCTGACCTAATTGGAGCATACAAGGAAATGAGGTACTCCACTAAGCGAGGCCTGAGCCAAGTGCCTATGCAGGGACTGGGGGTCCACCGCACACCAAATTCCTGGGCTAAATAGTGGACAGCAGAATGTCTGAAAAAATAACTGGGATAAATGCAAGAAAGATGAAAGTAATGGATGTCCACCACCACCATCATAATCAGACCTAGCCCATATCTATCCTCAGGTCCTCCAAGAGCAGATACCAAGACTGACCTCCATGTTTAATTGATTTACTGGGAGCATAAAGGGGGAAGAGCAGGATAAAGGCAAGGGAGGCTTCAGATCAAGAAGCAGGTCTGCGTGGTGCTCTCCAGGTTCATCTACATTGCTGCAAATGCCAATAGTTCCTACTTTTTTAAGGCTGAATAATATTTGATTATACATGTGGACCATATTTTGCTGGTCCACTCGTCTACTGCTGGACATTTGATCTCAGAAGATGGGGAATTGCTGTTCACCAGGTGTATAGTTCTTGTTATGCAACATGAATAAGTCCTAGACATTTGCTACAGCCTTGTGCCTACAATTAACAAGACATATTCTGTGCTTAAAAATTTGTTGAGGGTAGATCTCATGTTAGGTATTCTTATCGCAATTTTAGAAAAAAAAAAATAGATGCAGATCTGGTGCCTGGGAAAGGACAGCAGGAAGCAAGAAGGATTAGGGAGGAGCCCCTGACTGCAGCACAGCCTGAGGATGTCTCAGGAACCCAGAAGAGAACTCTGGAGCAAAGACTGAGCTTGGAGAAGGCGCACTCAGGCAGCACCTGCCACATTCAGACATCAGAGGAGAGAGCCATCTCTGCATGAACATTGTGAATGCTGAGTCAAATCCAACGTGACGGCAACTGGAGTGAAGTGGAGTCAGCTTCCCTCTCTGCAGCAAGCTCTCTCCAAGGGACTCCTCATCTCCATATCCCCATGGCCACCACAGCCTAAGCCTGCTAATCCAGGGTCAATTAAATGCTACTTTTTTCCCAGGTTCATTGAAGTCTGATGGAAAAATAAAAGGTGTACATAGTTAAGGTGTACAATGTGGTGTGTTGATACACCTGTACATTATAAAACAATTACTATAATCAAGCTATTAATAATTAAGATTTCCATCAGCTCACAGTTATAAGTTGAATTCATAAACACTGAGAGTAAAAGGCCAGTTGCCAGGGTGAGTGAAATGCAGGGGTTGGAGTCAAAGGTCTAAAAGTCACAAACTTATAGCTTTAAAACAAATACCTTCTGGAGGCCTAATGTACAGCATGATGACCATAGTTAATAATGTGTTACATACTTGAAATTTGCTAAGACCGTAGATCTCAAGTGTTCACAAGGAAATCCTACTTACGTTCCCAAATGGCCTATATTTTTGTTTACAGCAAAACCCTTATTTGTCTTTGAAATAGAAATTGTTGCTTTGAACTTACCAGAGAAATGATTGCTCATAATTCAAATATTCTACAAGGCATAAGGACCATATTCTTGTTTCCTCAAAACACGATCTTTCTTATATATTTAGGAATTTAGGATGATAGATAGATAGGTAGGTTGGTAGATAGATAGATATTATAGAGTCTCCTTTTGAACAAACAGGTTACTGCAAGCATAAAGAAAAAATGTCTAGAAAAATTAACTGCACCAAATTTTCCTTCCTGTAAAAATGCCTTATAAATTACTTATTGCAAATAAAAAAACAGTGAGGTGGAGGATAAAACTTAGAATTCACTCTTTTGTAAATAGAGATAATTACTTTGTCCCAGTGAATCTCTGCAGTCTTGTTTTCATCGATTTAGGAGGGTTGGGTTGAAAAGTCCTTCAAGTGAAGCCTATCTAAAAGTTTACCCTGTGGTCTCCTATAAAAGTTTGGAAAATCTTAAGGAAATATTTACTTTTAATTTTTTTCAATTAATGTCTCACACATATTGTATGCTTTTAGTGGGAATTTAATTATTTGACTGAATTGCTGGGATCTAACAGGTTTCACTAAAGTTCAGAAAAGTCGAGTGTGATGGTATTTAGTGTGACGTCGTCTGTATCACCTGGTGAGCCCATTATCATAGCTTTCTTTATGCTTTACTCAACAATCTTGAGCATGCTGGATTCTCATACCTGATAGTAAAACTTTTAGGATAATTTCTTTCTTTCTTTTTTTTGTTTTTTTGACAGAGTCTCACTCTGTCACCCAAGCTGGAGTGCAGTGGGCACGATCTTGGCTCACTGCAACCTCCACCTCCTGGGTTCAAGCGATTCTCTTGCCTCAGCCTCCCAAGTAGCTGGGATTACAGGCATGCATCACCATGCCCAGCTAACTTTTGTAATTGTTATACAGATGGGGTTTCCCCATGTTGGCCAGGCTGGTCTCAAACTCCTGGCCTCAAGCAATCCGCCCACCTCAGCCTCCCAAAGTGCTGGGATTACAAGCGTGAGCTACCACACCTGGCCGGATAATTTCTTGTATGTGGTTGTTTGTTTTCCCCACCAACAGTCATCTTTGGACCCCAAAATCAGGAAAATGCACTGGAGTCCAAAATGCTCCCTTAGGTGCCCTGTTCTTGTGTGTGTGTGTGTTTGTGTGTGTGCATACATACTTATGCACACATACATGTAATGCATATGACTATGCATATCTAATTACATGTGAAAACATACTTGGTTTTCAGGTTTTTCATTAGCACCCTTTTTGATCTGCATGCCATGATCTTGCCAATAGGTCTCCCAAATGAGGGTTTGGGTTGCTGGTGTTAACCCGGGGGCACAGAAAAACACCTTGGTAACTTACAGTGCTGATGCCTCGGCCCCACCACTGCCCAGTTGAATCAGAACCTCTGGGAATGGGACCTGAGAATTGGCATTTTTAAAGCTCCTCAAGCAATCCTAATGGGTGAGAACCACATTTGGTGGGCTAAGCTACTACATAATCTTATTTTTGGTCAGTATCGAAGCATGCATTGGTATAATCCATAGGTATGTTTTCCAGCTAATTTCTGTAATATGCACCGTTGTACTCCTGATCTAGATGTGCTAATTCTTCTCTAGGTCATGGCATTTGGAAGCCTCCCCTGACCACCCTGTCTCTCCTCTCACTACCCCAAATCCACTTCTCCTTTCTCAATAGTGTGTCCCACTGCCTGACGCTATGCTCTGAACCTGTTGGTCTCTGGTTATTGTCTGTCTCCCTTCCCAGAATGTAAGTTCCATTGGAAAAAGACTTTTTGTTTTATCTGTTGTATCTCAAGTGTCAAGAACATTCTAGAAAGTGGAAGGTGGGTCCCCTTGGGCAGCAGACCCCGGATGGTGGTTAGCACTAGGGCATTCATTCCAGAGTATGCTTGGGTTCATCTGCAGCAGAAGGGAGTGGCAGAGGCAGGATGGGATGCAGGGAGAAGTCGAGGCCATGCAGTCACCAGGAGCAAGGATTCAGCCAGTCCTATGGTGGGCGGGGGGTCTCCTCAGAGCCTCCCTGAGCTGGGATGAGGAGGCTGAACCTCTCTATCTCCACAGGCATCCCCAGAAGGAGATGGGACCTTGGGTGAAGTGGTTTTCTTCAGCTGAGGCCATCCGTAGCATGCTGCCTGCAGGGTGTCACCCTCCAGCAGAACTCCTGGAGGTTGAAGGAATCCATCCTTCCTTCCTAGAGAGGGGGTTCCAGGGGCACATCCCAGTGAACACCCCAGTGGTCAATAAATATTTCAGCAAATGTCTTTCTAGTTTCCACTGCATGAATACACACACACACACACACACACACACACACACACACAGAGCAGAGCCTTGATTTTTGAGCTTGCATGCAGGTACTTTATCATGGAAAATAATCACAAAGAATAGGTTGGGCTAGGGAGAATAAATCAGGGAATGAGAGAAGCAAATATGAGGATGTGTTAATCAGTAATGCTGTAGGCAACAGGGACTTGATCCTGCTGAGGACCTGAGGAGGCATAAAAAGCGCACATTAGAGTTGCGTTCATCAACAGGCACTTCTCAGCAGAAGACATACAAGCGGCCAACAAGAACATGAAAAGATGCCCCACATCACTCATCATCAGAGAAATGCAAGTCAAAGCCACAATGAGATTTCATCTCTCACCGGTCAGAATATGGCTAGTATTAAAAAGTCAAGAAACAACAGATGGTGGCGGGGCTGTGCAAAAAGGGAACTCTTATACACTGTTGGTAGGAATGTTAATTAGTTCAGCCACTGTGGAAAACAGTGTGGAGATTTCTCAGAGAACTTAACCCAGACCTACCATTCGACCCAACAATCCTATTACTGGGCATATATCTGAAGGAAAACAAATCATTCCACCAACATGACATATGCACTCTCATGTTTATTGCAGCACTATTCACAACAGCAGGCATGAGATCAACCAACGTGCCCATCGACAGTGGATTGGTTAAAGAAAACATGGTACATATACCATGGAATACTATGCAGCTATAAAAAAGAATGAAATCATCATGTCCTTTGCAGCAATGTGGATGCAGCTGGAAGCCATTATCCTAAGTGAACTAATGATGAAACAGAAAGCCAAATATTTCATCTTCTCACTTATCAGGGGGAGCTAAACATTGGGTACTCATGGAATTAAAGATGTCAACAATAGACACTGGGGACTACTAGAGAGAAGAAGGAGGAAGGGAGGCAAAGTTTGAAAAACTAACTTTTGGGTACTATGCTCAGTACTTGGTTGATGGGATCATTTGTATCCCAAGCCTCAGCATCATGCAATATACCCAGGTAGAAACCCTGGACATGTATCCCCTGAATCTAAAAGAAAAGTAGAAAAAAGAAAAGAAAATGTGGCACATATACACCAGAGAATACTATGCCACCATGAAAAAGAATGAAATCATGTCCTTTGCACCAACATGGATGCAGCTGGAAGCCATCATCCTAAGTGAACTAGGAAGCAGAAAATAAAATACTGCATGATCTCATTTATAAGTTGGAGCTAAACAATGGGCACACATGAACATAAAAATGGAGATAATAAACACTGGAGACTCCCAAGGGTGGGGGCAAGATGGGAGGGGGTGAGGGTTGAAAAGTTACCTATTGGGTACAGTGTTCACCATTTGAGTCGTGGGTACACTAGAAGCCCTACCACATGCAATATACCCATGTAACAAACAAGCACATGTATCCTCTTGGTATAGTTTGCCTCTGTGTCCCCACCTAAATCTCATCTTGAATTGTAGGCCCCACATGTCAAGGGAGGGACCTGGTGGGAGGTGACTGGATCATGGGGGTGGTTTTCCCCAAGCTGTTTTCATGATAATGAGTGAGTTCTCACTAGATCTTGTGGTTTAAAAGTGGGGCACTTCCCCAGTTGCTGTCTCCCTTGCGCCACCATGTAAGACGCCACCTTGTTACCTCTTCACCTTCCACCAGGATTTTAAGTTTCCTGAGGCCTCCCCAGCCATGTGGAACTGTGAGTCAATTAAACCTCTTTTCTTTATAAATTACCCAGTCTCAGGTTGTTCTTTATAGCAATGTAGAAATGGACTACTACACCCCTGAATCTGAAATTAAAATATTTGGGAAAAAATGAAAAGAATTGTCTGCCCAAGCCACCAAAATGGGGAGTCACCATTCACTAGCTCTTGTCTCCACTACTCCAGGGTTGCCTAGAGTCGTGAACTCTCTACCTTCCAAGTTTGTACATGCAGCCCTCTAGCTGAGCAAGAGGGAGACCAGCTGTCCTGGTTTGTCCAGAACTTACCTGATTTTACCACTGAAAGCCTCACATCCTGGGAAACTCTCTATGCCTGGGTAACGTAGGACAGTTGGTCACGGTCTAGGCAGCTTCCCCCAGGCACCCATGTGACAGCTGCACAGAAGCCTCAGGGCGGAGCAAGAAATACTTGAGGCAGCAGAGGTGAGTGCCAGCCTCATCTGCAGGCTGCTGGCCCTGGCGGTAACCACTGCAGTTAGAAGGTGAATCAAGGAGTGTGAGACGGGAGACAAGAGGCATCGGGTGCAAAGTGTCAACCACTGTCCTCTGCTCCTCGGTCAGACAGGCATCTCACATTTGGAAACTTAGGTGCTGCAATCTAGGCAAATACCCGTCATGGTTTAGTTGAATGTGCTCCTTCTTTTTCGGCGTAGAGGTAGTGTTTATGTGGCCTAATCCATTCAACCTATCCAGAAACCTGGGTGACAAATGGAGACGCGTTTTTTAAAGGCCCCTGAATGCCCAGAGAGTGGGCTGTTCACATTGTCTTTTAAACGGCAGATTTTCTTCTGCATTGTGCTTGTTTGCTTTCGTTCATACATGAACAAAGAACAAAATTTGGCTCTTGGGAAATCTTCTGGACCTGCCGGAAGCGATGAGCGGTTGCCAAGCCTACCCACATCTGACTGTTAATTGAGTCCCAGCCACTATAATGAAATTAGCCTCAGCTGCTCTGGAGTTGTTTGGATTCGGGGCCAATGAGGCATTTGGCACAAAGAGGCATCAAATGTTTGTTTGTGCAATGTTCCACAGTGTGCGTTAGTTTTTCTTTTTTTTCTTTTTTCAATCTTTTTTTTTATTGTACTTTAAGTTTTAGGGTACATGTGCACAATGTGCAGGTTTGTTACATATGTATACATGTGCCATGTTGGTGTGCTGCACCCATTAACTCGTCATTTAGCATTAGGTATATCTCCTAATGCTATCCCTCCCCCCTCCCCCCACCCCACAACAGTCCCCAGAGTGTGAGGTTCCCCTTCCTGTGTCCATGTGTTCTCATTGTTCAATTCCCACCTATGAGTGAGAACATGTGGTGTTTGGTTTTTTGTCCTTGCGACAGTTTACTGAGAATGATGTTTTCCAGTTTCATCCATGTCCCTACAAAGGACATGAACTCATCATTTTTATGGCTGCATAGTATTCCATGGTGTATATGTGCCACATTTTCTTAATCCAGTCTATCGTTGTTGGACATTTGGGTTGATTCCAAGTCTTTGCTATTGTGAATAGTGCCGCTATAAACATACGTGTGCATGTGTCTTTATAGCAGCATGATTTATAGTCCTTTGGGTATATACCCAGTAATGGGATGGCTGGGTCAGATGGTATCTCTAGTTCTAGATCCCTGAGGAATCGCCACACTGACTTCCACAATGGTTGAACTAGTTTACAGTCCCACCAACAGTGTAAAAGTATTCCTGTTTCTCCATATCCTCTCCAGCACCTGTTGCTTCCTGACTTTTTAATGATGGCCATTGTAACTGGTGTGAGATGGTGTCTCATTGTGGTTTTGATTTACATTTCTCTGATGGCCAGTGATGATGAGCATTTTTGCATGTGTTTTTTGGCTGCCTAAATGTCTTCTTTTGAGAAGTGTCTGTTCATGTCCTTCACCCACTTTTTGATGGGGTTGTTTGTTTTTTTTTCTTGTAAATTTGTTTGAGTTCATTGTAGATTCTGGATATTAGCCCTTTGTCAGATGAGTAGGTTGTGAAAATTTTCTCCCATTTTGTAGGTTGCCTGTTGACTCTGATGGTAGTTTCTTTTGCTGTGCAGAAGCTCTTGAGTTTAATTAGATCCCATTTGTCAATTTTGGCTTTTGTTGCCATTGCTGTTGGTGTTTTAGACATGAAGTCCTTGCCCATGCCTATGTCCTGAATGGTAATGCCTAGGTTTTCTTCTAGGGATTTTATGGTTTTAGGTCTAACATGTAAGTCTTTAACCCATCTTGAATTAATTTTTGTATAAGGTGTAAGGAAGGGATCCAGTTTCAGCTTTCTACATATGGCTAGCCAGTTTCCCCAGCACCATTTATTAAATAGGGAATCCTTTCCCCATTTCTTATTTTTGTCAGGTTTGTCAAAGATCAGGTAGTTGTAGATATGCGGCATTATTTCTGAGGGCTCTGTTCTGTTCCATTGATCTATATCTGTGTTGTGATACCAGTACCGTGCTGTTTTGGTTACTGTAGCCTTGTAGTATAGTTTGAAGTCAGGTAGCATGATGCCTCCAGCTTTGTTCTTTTGGCTTAGGATTGACTTGGCGATGCGGGCTCTTTTTTGGTTGCATCTGAACTTTAAAGTAGTTTTTTCCAATTCTGTGAAGAAAGTCATTGGTAGCTTGATGGGGATGCATTAGTCTTTCTTTAAAAGATCACAACGTGAGGAGGAAAAGTGCTCTTTGGCTGTGAGTGATTGAAAAAAACAAAAACTCAATCAAGAAAATGTGTGCTTTGGTACATGTAGTGTCAGTGTGATAGGACAGCCTTGAAGCCTGTGTGTTCGATCCGTTTATGATCCCTCTCTCTCACTCTCAGACTCCATGAGTGGTGGGCAGGTCCGTCATTCCTTGGCACAAAATGTTTTCCCTCTAAAGGTTTCTCTGAAGCAAACAAGGTGGTTCAGACTGCATCCTTGTCTCTCAGCTGATTGTCCCCAACTGCAGGGCATCACATGCCCAACATCACTGAAGATGTGCTATTCTTTACCCCTCCGGGCATCTTGGCATGCCAATATCAGACCTGTTAGCAATAATGACATGTCCCTTCATGGAGAACTGGGCGCTTGTTTGTAATTGCCTGACTTTAATAACAAGGAGGAAAGTTCCTTGTTAACTGATAAATTCTGTGCTACCAATATACAAGAAAGCCGTGCATTACTACCCCATTTTATCCGACTCCTGGAAAATGTATTAAAGCAGAACCCTGCGTTAATTTAAGGAACATTAATTCCATACGTAACATAAGCCCCTGCCAAATGCATATGTATTTTACTGATTATTCCCCTACCATTCACCCCCAACCCTGACAGCACTGGCATATTTTTGCTCTTCAATTAGCCAGGTCCCTCCAATGCAGATGGGATGTTCACAGCCATGAGTGGGTTAGTGTATATGAGATGTTATCTGAGCTAATTATACTAAGATAGAAGACACCCACTGTAACACTGCTCTCTGCTGCCTTTGACGTTTCTCTTCCTTATATGTACTCCATGCTGGGAGAAAGGTTGAAGGGGCCAAAAAATGCAAACAGGATTATTGCTTAAAAAAAAAAAGAGAGAGAGAGAGAAACCGAGGCAAGAGAATGAAAGTGATAGCCACAAGGTGACAGAGCCACCAAAACATTTTTAATTGGCTTTGTAATGCTTCTGAGACAAGCCACAGATAAGATAGAAATATGGATCCATAGATAATAAATATAGAGAGATTTGTAGATATTAACATAAGTGGATTTAACTTCCCTGTATATTTTCCCTTGGCTAATTTTAAAGACATGTACCTTAAGTGACACATTGAGCAAAAGGAAAGTGTGTTGGGAAAACTTACAGGCAGAGAAGCATCTGAGCACATGCAATCCCCAAGTGCCCCTTATCTCAAAAACAGGGGTGCTCAGGTTGGGCATAGCTGGCCCCCCGGGAGTGTTCTCCAGCCTGACCATGTGCTGTATAAACTTGCAGGAAAATTAGGAAAAGAAAGGAACACCCTGTTGACCGTTTCAAGAGGAAATTTCTGACCAAGAAAGTGGCCACATTACAGTGCTCTGCAATGTATGCTCTGTGTATGAGCCCAGGTTTGCAGGCTTCGCATGACTGGTGCTCAGTGTGGCAGGTAGAGAGTCAAGAGTGAGTATTTAGAAATGTTCACAGTGTGCTTTCGGAGGCCAAGGCCACTGGATCGCTTGAGTCCAGATGTTCAAGGCCAGCCTAGGCAACATAGCAAAACCCCGTCTCTACAAAAAAAAAAAATATATATATATATATATATAGAAAAATTGAACAAACATGTGTGTACACACCTGTAGTCCCAGCTACACAGGAAGCATGAGCCCAGCAGGTTGAGGCTGCAGTGAGCTGTGATTGTGTCACTGCACTCTAGCCTGGGTGACAGAGCGAGACCCTGTCTCAAAAAAAATCACAGCAATTCGACATCGTCACATCACCTAAACACATTTTTATTGTGTGGTACAAAAGTGTTAGTCTACACTGGGTTGGAAATTCTTTCTTAATCACAGGACGATTAAGAAGATTCGAGCTAGGGGAATTGTGTCTTACGTCAAAATAGCTCAGCACTGCTGAACCAATTCTGGTGAAATTCTGAAAGGGTGGAGGGAATCCAGAATGTCTCCTCAACTTCTCCTTTCTGATCGCACACAATTTCTATTAGGAGATAGCATCTCAGAAGTGTGTTTAATAGATGGTCTCAATGTTTCAAGTATTAAAGTACATAATTCCTCTGGAAATGAACACACTTTCAGGAACATGGTCACATTATTTCTGAGTGTATTTGCGTCATCACCTCTGCAGACTTGCAGAAGAGCATGAAATATCAATAATAAAAGCCAGACATCTCCCTCCAGCCTTGCCGGAATGGGCTTTATCCCTAAGGTAAACATGCCATCTCTTCATGTCTTCCTCTTAGGATTAGTTACAGAGGCAGTCGCTTAATTGTAATGAGGTGGGGAAATGTAATTACATTAATAGCTTGCACCAGAATTCCTCTTAGAGCGGAAACTGAGTTTGTTGGCTCAGAGGGAGGGGGAGCTCTTGAAAGTTCTGGGGATGATGCACAGGTCTTCCCAAAGACCAAGCAGTTTCCAAAAAATAGGGCATATACTCACCAAAAGTTATGTACAAGGATGTTCACCGCAAATTCATTCATAATAGCCCAGAGCTGGAAATGACTCAAATCTCCATCAATAGGTGAACAAACACGTTCTGTGCCCATTCAATGAAATACTACCCAGCAACACAGAAGAGTGAACTATGCTGACGGCAAAAGCCTGGATACGTCTCACAGGCTGGAAGTTGAGCAATGAAGCCAGAAACAAAAGCTAATAGGCGGCACAGTTTCTTCTACATGAAGTTCTAGGATGAGCAAAACTGACCTATGGTGAGAGGAACCAAAATAATGGTTAACTCGGATGGAGGAAGGACGGAAGTAAGCAACTAGGGAGACTTTAGGAGAGCTCAAATGTTCCATGTTTTGATCTCATGGACAATACTAGGCTGCACAGATATAAACATTCACTGGGTTGTACAATTAAGATTTGTGCACATATACGTATTAAGGTACAGCTTCCTATTTTTGGAAATAGAAGTACTTGTACATGCAAAGTGAGTCTCGGGGGTCCTGGGTGTTGGGGAGATTAGTCTTCATGAGATGAAGAGAGCTCCGGCCTTGTCATTTTGAGGGAGGAGGCAGAAGTGGAGCAAAGAGAGTGTGTGAGGCCACATGGGAGCCACAGAGCCCTCCCTGTAACCCTGTAAATCTGCAGAAAGTTTAGCAATTTGTGGAAAACTCACCATGAGGCTACCTGTATTAGTTGGGGTTCTCCATGAGAAGGAGAACCAGTTGGCTGCACATAGATAGACAGACGGGGAGATTTATTATAGGAATTGGTTCACACAGTTACGGAGGCCAAGAAGTCCCATGATCTTCCATCTGCAGCTGGAGACCTGGAAAGCCGGTGGTGGAGTTCCAGTCCAAACTCAAAGGCCCGAGAACAGGGAAGCTGAAGGTGTAACTCGCATTCTGAATCCAAAGGCCTGAGAATCAGGAGGGGCACTGTTCAAGGGGAGACAGTGATGGATGTCCCAGTAAAAGAGAGAGAGAAGCTTTTCCTCCATCTTTGTGTTCTATTCAGTCACCCAACAGACTGGATGAGGCCCATCTGCACTGGGGAGGATGAATCTGGTTTACTCAGTTCACTGATTCAAATGCTAATTTGTTCCAGAAACACCCTCACAGACACACCCAGAAATAATGTTTTACCAGCAATCTGGGCATCCCTTAACCCAGTCAAGTTGACACATAAAGTCAGCCATCACAGTATCCTTTGTGAAAATCACTGAAGGATCATTTCCCGAGTTGGCTTGGGATGGACCCTGGAGACCCCCACGTAGACAGAACAGAGAGGAAGAGAACAGCATCCCCAGAAACTACAGGATGTGGTGGAGGCAGACCCAGGTTTTATGGGACTTGAAGCTTCTACAGTTGACCTGGGGCATATGTCTAAGAAAATAAACACAAAATTATGTACATGGAATTACTGAATATTTGTTGAGGTTAAAAAAAAGAAATCAACAACAAATTACAAACTATCAAAAGCTGGAAAATTCTATAGCCATCACAAAATATATAAAATATAACACAATGTCATTATTAAGTAACAGCTTGAACCACCTATGTAATACCTTTTTCTGAATTGGCTTTGAACAGTCATGGCCATGATTTTATAACTGCTTTATTCATGAAAGAACTGAAAGATAGCTCATTTTTTATTTTAGCATAGTCAACAAAAATTTATTTTTTATTATTGGTAGTTTAGAAAAGTTCCTTTCTGCTTTATAACTCCATATTTTTAATGTTACATATATTTTATGATTATTCTCAAATTTGAGAAAAACCTATCAAGTATCTTTCTTATATGTAAGCTGTAAGATTTCAGGGTCTTTCAAGTTTTTTATGCAAAGTGACCAATCTTAAATACTCTTTACTTTCCTGGCAATCATTCGCCATAACCAGTTTGTCATCAATGTTTCTTTGGTGCGATGCGTTATGAGTTTTATGTTAACTTAAATATTTCATGTCAAATAAGTAAGACATTTAAACTCAGAAATGCTGATAAAATCTATTTGGCATAATTCCCTCTACAAAAGAAAATATAGAGTACATTTATTATTTCATATGCTCCATTATCAAGTAAATTTTGATAAGAAGGAATTCATGTCTTATGAAGCACAGAGGAGAATAGAATCTTCCACTTCCAGTTTCACAGGGAGCATGATTGGAACAATTTTCTGGAATCGAGGTTCTGATGGCTCAGTTTTTACCGTCATGGGGTTTGACTTGATCATTCAGTAGATACCTATTGATCATCTACTGAATGCCGTGTATCAAGTCCTGGAGATACAGAGATAAATCAAGCAGAGTCCCTCCTTTTGAGGACCTCATGGTGTCTAGCAGCAAATTCACAGGTGCCAAAACCAATGGTAGTACCAGGTTGTAAGCGTCGAATGTTTCGCTGAAGACATTTCCAGTGTGTCCTCTTTACCCAGCTACAGCAGAAAAACTCCTTTAAGCCACTTTACTTGCCTTCTATGTCACCCACTTTGCTTTCCCCCACAGCATCTGGTATGTCTGGCGTGTACAATATGCCCAAAGATGAACACTACAGATTCAGCTCTGGAAGGATGGAATGTGAGCTCTGCAAGGGCAGTAGGCCGTGTGGCCCACATGCTAAATTTACAATGAGGACACAATGAAACTAAAGCCATCTAAACTTAGGGACAGCCACATGGAGTCACACTGGCGAGTCACCCAGCATCGCTCTGCAGCAGTGGTGGAAACCATGGAGATGAGTGACTGCATTCTAGGGCTGCCTCGGAAGGACAGGGCCAGAATCGGCTGGCTTCCATGAGCCCACCATCCATCTCCTCTCCCTCAACCTGCCCATTTTTATCCACCCACTTCCTAAAGCCAAAAACCAAAGGCTCATTCTGGAGCCCTCCCTTTCTCTCTCCCTCAATATCCTATCTAGCTGCAGTTTTTGTTGACTCCACCTCTAAATATATCAAACCTATTTTATCTCTACAGCTCGTCCAATGTCCAAACCACCAACATAAATGTCTCCTGGATGCTTACCATGGCTTTTGATCAGCTTTATCTCTCCACATATTTTTTTGTGTCTGTGTGCCGCGGTGGCTGGGGTGTGGTGTAGTACTGTATTGGTTTCCTTTGACTGCATTTTCCTTCTCTGGGTCTTGGAGAGAATGTGCTTCCTCGCTGCTTTGAATTTCAAGAGTCCCTCTGCATTCCTGAGCTCGGGGGCCCCATTCTCCAACTTCAAATCCAGCAACAGTGGGTTGAGTCCTTCTCAAAATTATTCACTCCTACTCTGCATCCATCTTCATATCTCCTTTCCCAACTGACTCTTTTGCCCCTTTCTAACTTTAAGGACCCTGGGTTCCACTTGGATAATTTAGGCTCATCTCCCTATTTTAAAATCAGCTGACTAGTGGGCCAGGTGCAGTGGCTCATGCCTGTAATCCCAGCCCTTTGGGAGGCTAAGTGGGGGGTGGATCACCTGAGGTCAGGAGTTCGAGACCAGCCTGGCCAACATGTTAAAACCCTATCTCTACTAAAAATACAAAAATTAGCCAGGCATGGTGGTGCGCACCTGTAATCCCAGCTACTTGGGAGGCTGAGGCAGGAGAATCACTTGAACTCAGGAGGTGGAGGTTTCAGTGAGCCGAGATTGTGCCATTGCACTCCAGCCTGGGTGACAGACCAAGACTCTGCCTCAAAAAAAAAATAAAATAAAATAAAATAATAAAATAAAATCAGCTGACTAGCAAACTTTAATTCCATCAGCAGCCCTACTTCTCCTTGGCCATGTAACCTACCTAGCATATTAACAGGTTCCGGGGATTAGGATGTGGACATCTTTGGGGAGCCATTATTCTGCCTACCACAGAAGCCTTATTGTTTATATCAGCATTTTTATTTTACTCCTTAGCATTTTACCTGGAAATAATTCTAAACTAATAGAAAATTGTAAAACAAATACAGAAACAAAAAAAAATGAACTGCACTGTGTGTAAATTAAAAAATAATTTGAAAAAACTGTACAGACAGTTTATGTGTACCTTTAACCTCAATCTTCCTAATGCTGACAATTTATGTAACAATCATGCAATTGTTAAAGCCAGGAGAATTATATGAATATTGTATTTATCTATCTATACTATTAACTAAACCCACAGGCTGGTTTTTCACTTAATATCCTTTGTATGTTTGAGGATCCAATCCAGGACCCCGCAACGCATTTAGTAGTTGTTTCTTCTAAGTCTCCAATTTAGGA
Organism: Nomascus leucogenys; assembly: GCF_006542625.1. Lineage (NCBI taxonomy): Eukaryota > Metazoa > Chordata > Mammalia > Primates > Hylobatidae > Nomascus > Nomascus leucogenys. The sequence continues at coordinate 96,253,956 of NC_044390.1, read as the reverse complement.
CAGCCCCTCAACTTTTTCTAATTTTTCATAACCTTGGTGCTTTTGAAGAGTATGGCCAGGTAGATTTTGGAATGCCTCGGAGTTTGGGTCTATCTTGTGTTTTCTCATGATTAGACTGGACTTTCACTTTCCCAGTAAGAACATCCCTGTGTGATGTTGAGATGTGGCATCAATATGACTAATTATTGGTGAGGTTAGCTTGGATCACTTGATGATGGTATTAATCTGACACCACGCAATCATCCTGTTCCTTCTCAGACTTTGACCCCCTAATGTTAGCATCTGCTGATGTCTTTCGCTGTTGCCCCCATAGACTGTACCATGCCATGTAGGTGTAGTGGCTTCTTAAAAATGAAAATCAAGCCATTTCACTCTCATGCACAAAACACCCTAATGGTCTTATGCAGTGCTTCTAATAAAATACAACCTCCTCACCATAATGGTCCAGGATTCATGGGATCAAGCCCCTCCAACTTCCTCTCTCTTTCACTTTGGCTCCAGCCATAGTGTCTTTTTTTATTATTTCTCTGCTTTTGCCCTTGCTTTTTCCTCTTCCTACATACCCTTAACCTATGTTTTTCACAGTTGACACGTGACTTAAGATTCGGGTCTCAGTGAAAACATCACCTCCCTCCACTGTCTCCTTCTCCTCCTGCCAGCACCCCCTGCCTCATACCTTTGCAATTTGTTGCCCTATTTTATTTTTCTTAGAGCCCACCACTAGTTGAGTTTACATCTGTTTCCCTGACTAAGCTTTCATCAGCTTCTTGAAATCAGAAACTTCATCCCTACCATTCACGGCTTTATCTCCAGAACCAAGGACAGCGCCTGACTCCCCTGAGGTGCTCATCAGACATTTGCTGGATGAAGAAATTTCTTTAACCTTGTGTGGTCTTGTTTGTAGCTCTAGTTAGTGCTGAATTTGGATTAATATTATTGATTCAAATGACCTTTTTCAGACTCTCAGGTGGCTCCTAATTTTAGCACCTTCAGGTTTGGCAACTAAGTCTCTTTGTGTAAAGCCTGGTCAAGAAACACCATTTCCTTAGTTAGGATAATGGCCTCTAATTCCATCCATGTTGCTGAAAAAGATACGATTTCATTCTTGTTTATGGTGGAGTAGTATTCTGTGGTCCATATGCACTAGATTTCTAATCCCGTCATTCATTGATGGACACCCAGGTTGATTCTGTGACTTTGCTATTATGAATAGTGCCATGGCTGACGTATAAGCATGGGTGTCTTTTTGATATGTACACTATTTGGGTGATGTGTGCACTAATGGTGCCGACTTAGCACTACACAGTGTATCCACGTGTACTCCTAAATCCAACTGCATGCATTCCCCTAAATCTATAAAAAGTTTTGACTTTACAAGCTGAAGGTCTTTCTGTCATTTCTGTGGTCTCAGCAGCATTCTGCTAGTCACGGTATCCACCTCCTCTCACGAAACAGCCAATGGAAAATGCTTAAAAGGCAAGGGCAGCATAGATGTCATTGCTGCTCTCTTGAGAAGGCTGTTCCGGGGGCAGGTAAGCCTTTCTAAGTGCAGTGCATTTGTCAGAGCATCATATCTGCCCTGTAGAAGGCCCTCTGTTGGAGAAAGAACACATGAGCTGCATGTGAGTAGCCGAGCAGCCGAAATAGATATGCTGTGCTTTCCTTGAAGTTCTTCCCTCCAGGGCCTGAGAGATGCCCTCCGATGTGAACTACAGCACCCTGCCACATCCAACACTCTTACAGCAAAGGCAACACACTCTGTTAGACTTGGACTCTTGCCTGGAATGGTCAGGACATTCAATGAATTCAATTCATTTCATGGCCATTCATCCAAGGGCATTTCACTAAAGATCTTTTCTTGATATCAAAACAGCAGTGCTAGGTACGTTTTGCTTTGATGTTAATTGGAAGTAGCATTGTTTAATTCAGTGCCCTCTAAAAGTCCCACGGGTTGATCACTAAATGTAGGCGTTGTAGAAAATATGCCATTTTAATGGAAACTGGAGCTGTCTTGGTGCCATCCCTGGAGTCTAGCACAGCGGAAGGCACACACAGTGAAAGAGGGACACACTGCCCTGGCTCCAAGGGAGTGCTGGGGCTGACGAGGGGTGCATCCTGGTCACCAGGTGCTCTCTGAGACCATGTACTGCAGAGCTGGGCGGAGGCTGCCCTGTGGCAGCTTCCTACCCCAGCTGTGAGGGATGTTTCATAATAACTCAAAGCACCACCTTTTCCATCTCCATCTCTTATGTCTAAAGAAAAATTGGTATCCATTTTCCATTTATCTGTCTTTGCCAAAAGTATGGTTTTGAATGTTCGACTTCAGAATGTTAGAATCCTGAAACTTATTGAGAAGAATTTTGCAATATTTCCAAGCTGTACTTTTAGGAGAAAAGCACAGAACATACCAAGGTGGCCATTATGTTTTAAAAGAAGAAGAAAATACATGGTTAAGTGCTGGTATATGCATAGACTCTCTCTGGGCAGATGCACAAAATACCAGTAGCAACAGTGACTTTCAGGGTGGGAGCTGAGGAGCTCTAGTCAGGACAGGAGGGGCTGACGTGTCACCGCACATGCTTCCTGCTGTTCAATTTCATTTTAGTCATGAGTTGATATCAACTCCCCATTTTTATGACAAAAAGTAATTAACAATGGAAAACAAAGTCTCCAGTGAGGTATTCAGACTTTAAAAGCAAATATGAAACATTCATAAAATATGACAAAGCTTTGTGAATTAAAGAAAAAATCCTTAAAAGGAGACATGTGGTCTTTGTTATAAGGATACTTCCTTCCACTGCAATAGAGTCTGAGATCAGACGTCATCATGTCAGAGCCAAATGGTCTTTTTGAGTTAGGATACCCAGGGCAGGGTCGTACAATGCCTGAAAGTGCAGCCCCAGGAGAAAGGCTGGGTCCCAGCTTTGACCTTGGGCCATTTCCTTAAGGTCTCTGTGCCTCGGTTGCCTCTCAAAAAATAGTCATGATAATAATGCTTTCCTCATTGGGTTGTCTTGAAAATTAAGTAAACTGATATGTGGAAAACACTTAGATTAGTGCCTGGAATATAGTAAATACTATTTAAATGTCAGTTTTGGGGGCAGACCTAAACCGATCCTTTTTTATTTACCAAAGCTCATATTAGGGTTCACTTTGTGTTGTACATACTAGGGTCTTGATTGATACGTAATGACATGCATTTACCATTATAATATAATGCAGAATATTTTCACTGCCCTAGAAATCCCCTCTTCTCCATCTGTTCATTCCTCCCCCCTCCTCCCCCTGAACCCCTAGCAACCAACGATCAGTTTAATGTTTCTACAGTTTTACCTTTTCCAGAATGTCATACAGAATATATACAGAATCTAATATAGAATACAGAATATAGCCATTTCAGACTGGCTTCTTACACTTGGTAATATGTATTTAAGGTTCCTCTATGTCTTTTCATGGTTTAACAATTCATTTCCTTTTATCAATTAATAATGTTCCATTATATAGCACACCACAGTTTATCCATTCACCTACTAAAGGATATCTTGGTTGCTTCCAATTTTTGGCAATTATAAATAAAGCTGCTCTAAACATTCATGTACAGATTTTTTTTTGCAGAAATTTTCAACTCATTTGGGTAAATGCCAAGGAGGACAGTTGCTTGGTTGAATAGCAAGAATATGTTTAATTTCATAAGAAACTATCAAACTATCTTCCAAAGTGGCTGTACACTTTGCATTCCTACCAGCAGTGAATAAGAGTTCCTGTTGCTCCATATCCTCAGCAGCATTTTGTGTTGTCAGTATTTTGGATTGCGGCTGTTCTACTAGGAATATAATCACATCTCATTGTTGTTTTCATTTGAAATTCCCTGGTGATATATACAACATTGAGCATCTTTCCATATGCTTATTTGCCATCTGTATATATTCTTTGGTAAGATGTCTGTTCAAATATTTGCCCATTGTTTAATTGGGTTATCTTATTGTTGAGCTTTAAGAATTTTTGTATGTTTTCTATACTAGTTTTTTAAATCAGATATATGTTTGCAACTATTATTTCCCAGTCTGTGGCTTGTTTTACATTCTCTTCCCAGGGTCTTTCTAAACATGTGCTTTTATTACTATCATTCTCCACTGGGCATACAGATTTAGATTTGCAGTGTTAATGTGTCTTTCTCTCTAATAAATGACTAGGACTGGCCAGCTGTTGTCTTTACCTGAGAAGAATAGTAGTGAGACGTGACCATGTATCATTTCCCTCTATGTGCCATGCCATAAGGTCTCACATGCCTCAGATCTTCCCACCTTAACCAGCCTCTCTTCCACTCACCTGCCAGTTGAGCACCTTGGACTCCCCAGATGAAGCTTCTCAGCTCCATAGATGGAGACAAACCCTAGACTTCTCTGGGTGAGGTCTTCCTCTGTAGGAGGCCCTGGCTGGAGGCAGGAGTCTCACGGGGTGCCTGCAAAGAGGCAGTGAGGGGGAATTTCTCTGCAGATGGCCTGCAGAGGCATTTTTATCCTGAATTCAGCCAAAAACAAAAGAGTATGTGCCTTGGTTTCTGAATAATGCCTGTGTCCAGTACTGCTCCCTTTGTCCCCTTTGTGACAGCCCCTCCATGTCTCGAGAAGGCTGTATCTAGCCAAGGGAAGATGTGGCCACCACCACATGCCCCCTGAGAGCTCCCTGCATTGACCTCTGCAGCCAGTCCAGCCAGGAAGTGGCAGACACTCACCCAGGTGAGACCCATGTGTCACCTCTGCCTGAAGCTTGTAATGTAGGCTTTACAGGCCCTGGCTTCCACTGGCATGGGAGCAGTGCTCGCTTGTCCTGACTGCCCAGTGTGCCTTGGGGATCCCAGTGTCCTCCCAGGCCTGACTCACAATACTTGTCCAACTTTTTTATTCTGCATCTGAAAATATATCTTCATCATGGCAGGACACATACTTTCTGCTTCATATACTCCAAGTATCATTATTTAATAACACAGGAACATGTCCTGACCCCAGCCCTCTTTAGTAAGAGATTTATAGCCGATTCCACTGAGTCCCTGATGCCTGAACCTGAACAAGCAGTGCCTCTCTCATATCCACTGCCTTCTAGTTCCCCCAGACTCGACCTCCATCCCAAATATTTCGTCACATCCTGGGGTCTTGATAGAGACACTGTCCCATCATTCCACGTTCAGGGAACTAAAGAAGGTGAATTGCATCTTCCAGGAGGATAATCGTGTTGGCTGAGCTCAAAAATCCCAGCAGGAGCCAGATCATGCTTGTGGGTCCTGCTAAGAATTTGATGTCTTATCCTAAAGCAATGGAAAACAATTGGTGTGTTTTTAGACCATGTCTGGATAGCGACATGAGATGTCACTGGTAGTTATGTGATAAGCTCATGTTTTAAAAGAATGCTCTGGGCACTTTTGCAGAAATAAAGCAGCTTGAGTGAAAATAAAAGAGGATGTACATGAGCTCTGTGACCCTTTCCACGCCTAGGTATATACCCTACAGAAATACCTAAGTGTCTTCATCAAAAAATACGTACAGGATGGTTCATGACAGCATTATCAGTCATAGCCAGAAGCTGGAAACAACCAGATGTCCAGAACTAGTAAAATGAACAAATAAATTGTGGTATATTCACACAATGGAATGCTATCCAGCAACAAGAAGGAACAAAATACAACCACACACAACAATGCGAACCAATCTCACAAACATTCCATTAAGCAAAAGGAACTACGAAAACACATACGTCTGGTGTGATTCCATTTACTCCAAAGGTGAACAGCAGGGAAAATGAGGTGGCGACATTAGAAAGCAGGTTAGAGTTTACACAGAGGATAAGAGCCAGAGTAGTGGCTGCAGGGGCATGCGAGGGGCTTCTGGCGGGATGACAGTGTGCTGGTTGTTGAAGTGGGTCTGCGTGAAGCAAGTTTGTTTGCTTCATGAAATGTCATTGAGCTGCACGTTCATGATTTGTACACTTAGCTGTATGCAATAAAAAGTTAAATAAAAATAAATTAAAAGTTTTTTACAGTAATAAAAGGAGGAAGGGAGGGAGAAGAGAAGAGATGAGAAAAGAAAAGGGAAGGAGGGAGGAAGAAAGGAGGGAAGGAGGGAAGGAAGGAAGGAGGGAAGGAGGGAGGGAAGGAAGGAGGGAGGGAGGGAAGGAGGGAGGGAGGGAAGGAGGGAGGGAAGGAGGGAGGGAAGGAAGTAAGGGAGGGAGGGAGGGAGGGAGGAAGGAAGGAAGGAAGAAGTTTGCAACTGTTTCTCAAACTTGACACCATGGAGGCTGGATAATTCTTTGTGGTGGGGCTGTCCTGTGCATTATAGAATGTTTAGCAGCATCACTGTCCTTACTAACCAGATGCTAATAACATCCCCCTCCCGACTGTAACAATGGAAATGTCCCCAGACATTGCTATATGTCCCCTGGGAACAGGGAACAAATAATTCCCATCCGAGGATCCCTGGCCAAGAGTGTATGCAATGCTGGGTGAAGCCCCAGGTATCAGGCAGGTGTACCTCCTATGCATGGACAACTGATGTTGGACTGGCTGTTGCTGAGGGATGTCTGCAAGGAAAAGGACAGTTCCTTGGCCCTCACAGCAGGGAAAATGAATGGTCTCCAGGCACTTCCCGGAACTTGCTTGGGTGGTGGTCAGAGGTCTCCTCCTGTTGAAGCCCTTACTGTCTACTCCATCCCCTACCCAGCTGGGAGAGTCTTAATCTCATCTACATGCTGGAAACTCTTTTTTTTTTTATTATACTTTAGGTTTTAGGGTACATGTGCACAATGTGCAGGTTTGTTACATATGTATCCATGTGCCATGTTGTTTTGCTGCACCCATTAACTCGTCATTTAGCATTAGGTGTATCTCCCAATGCCATCCCTCCCCCCTCCCCCACCCCACCACAGTCCCCAGAGTGTGATGTTCCCCTTCCTGTGTCCATGAGTTCCATTGTTCAGTTCCCACCTATGAGTGAGAACATGCGGTGTTTGGTTTTTTGTCCTTGTGATAGTTTACTCAGAATGATGTTTTCCAGTTTCATCCATGTCCCTACAAAGGATATGAACTCATCATTTTTTATGGCTGCATAGTATTCCATGGTGTATATGTGCCACATTTTCTTAATCCAGTCTATCGTTGTTGGACATTTGGGTTGGTTCCAAGTCTTTGCTATTGTGAATAGTGCCGCAATAAACATTTGTGTGCATGTGTCTTTATAGCAGCATGATTTATAGTCCTTTGGGTATATACCCAGTAATGGGATGGCTGGGTCAAATGGTATTTCTAGTTCTAGATCCCTGAGGAATCGCCACACTGACTTCCACAATGGTTGAACTAGTTTACAGTCCCACCAACAGTGTAAAAGTGTTCCTATTTCTCCACATCCTCTCCAGCACCTGTTGTTTCCTGACTTTTTAATGATGGCCATTCTAACTGGTGTGAGATGGTATCTCACTGTGGTTTTGATTTGCATTTCTCTGATGGCCAGTGATGATGAGCATTTTTTCATATGTTTTTTGGCTGCATAAATGTCTTCTTTTGAGAAGTGTCTGTTCATGTCCTTCACCCACTTTTTGATGGGGTTGTTTGTTTTTTTTCTTGTAAATTTGTTTGAGTTCATTGTAGATTCTGGATATTAGCCCTTTGTCAGATGAGTAGGTTGCAAAAATTTTCTCCCATTCTGTAGGTTGTCTGTTCACTCTGATGGTAGTTTCTTTTGCTGTGCAGAACCTCTTGAGTTTAATTAGATCCCATTTGTCAATTTTGGCTTTTGTTGCCATTGCTTTTGGTGTTTTAGACATGAAGTCCTTGCCCATGCATATGTCCTGAATGGTATTGCCTAGGTTTTCTTGTAGGATTTTAATGGTTTTAGGTCTAACATGTAAGTCTTTAATCCATCTTGAATTAATTTTTGTATAAGGTGTAAGGATGGGATCCAGTTTCAGCTTTCTACATATGGCTAGCCAGTTTTCCCAGCACCATTTATTAAATAGGGAATCCTTTCCCCATTTCTTATTTTTGTCAGGTTTGTCAAAGATCAGATAGTTGTAGATATGCAGCATTATTTCTGAGGGCTCTGTTCTGTTCCATCGATCTATGTCTCTGTTGTAGTACCAGTACCATGCTGTTTTGGTTACTGTAGCCTTGTAGTATAGTTTGAAGTCAGGTAGCATGATGTCTCCACATGCTGGAAACTCTTGCTGTAAGTGGGTCCCTGGTCTTCTGTCAAGATCAATGTCTTTGGAATGTCAGAGCTAAGAATGCCCCAAGCCAAGTATTGCTCTCCTTCTACAGAGACCACCCAGCCTGGCCCTTGCCCACCGAGAAGGAGATGACTCTTATCTCTGCCCCCAATACTTACTTTGCTTTCTTCCTGTCTCCTTTCTGGTCTTTACTCAAAGGACACATTTTCAGTGGGGTTTTCACTGGCCGACGGGTCTACAGCTACAAACTCTCCACCCTAGAACACTTTAGCACCCTTCACTGCTTTATTTTTCTCCTTAGCACCTGTTGCTAATAGTTCTTTTTAAATGTATCTTATTACTGATTGTCATTTTTCCCCCAGTGTGTAAGCACGATGAAGGCAGACATTTTTGTTTCCATTTTGTTTCCTCCTGTATCTCCAGAGCCCAGATGTAATCCTGGCTCATAGTTGGTTCTCGGGAGGTTTTTATTAAAATAGTGAGTGAATCTCTAACTATTTGAAATGGGAGTGTTGCTGAACACCAGGGATTCAGCCTAGGTCCAGTTGCTCCCTGGACAGAAAGCCAATCACTAAGACATTGAGTATTGCCAGGGAAGAAGGCTTTATTGCTGGTGACATCAGCTGAGAGACAGAAGGCAAATCTCAAATCCGTCTCTCCAACTGATTGAAGTTAGTGGTTTCTATGGGAATTGGTCAACAAGCAGCAGGTGGCCAGATGAGGGTTCTGTTGTCTTGATGTCCAGATGCCCTGATCTTGAAAGTTCAGTTCCATGATACTCTCTGGGAGAAAAGTTGGGCGGTTTCAGAAAGAAGACCTATAGAGTAGAAGTAAAAACATTTGGCTCAGAAGAAAAAAGAAAACCATGTCAATTAATACATCATTACATCATCTTCCCTCAATAGCAATAGCACAAAGATTGCAAAGCCTTGGGACTATGGGATACTTCACACAGTAGAATCAAGGTGGCTTCTCCCTTCACACTTACAGTGAGAAGAGATTCAGGGCTTCCTTGGGTCACAAGGAAGAGAGTTTTTCTTTTATTCTCTAAGCTAGCACTGTTCACCAGGACCTTCTGTGATGACAGGGATGTTCTGAACCTGTGCAGACCAATATGTCAGCCCCCAGCCACTGTGGCTTCTGAGCATTCCTAGTCTCCCAATGTATCTGGTGCAACACAGGAAGTAAATCTTTAATCTTACTTAATTTTTTTTTCTTTGAGACGGAGTTTTGCTCTTGTTGCCCAGGCTGGAGTGCAATGGCATGATCTCGGCTCACCTCAACCTCTGCCTCCCGGGTTCAAGTGATTTTCCTGCCTCAGCCTCGTGAGTAGCTGGAATTACAGGCATGTGCCACCATACCTGGCTAATTTTTTATATTTTTAGTAGAGACAGGGTTTCTCCATGTTGGTCAGGATGGTCTCGAGCTCCCGACCTGAGGTAATCCGTCCGCCTTGGCCTCCCAAAGTGGTGGGATTACAGGCATGAGCCACCATGCCTGGCCACTTAATTTTAATTAATTTAAAATTATAGAGCCACATGTGACTAGCAGCTACTACCTTGGACAACACGGGTATAAACTCTACATGGGCTCAAAGCCTGAGGATTCTGCCTGTCCTTCCCAACTTTTCATACATTCACCCCAGAATGCATCCAGGCAGGCCTCACTAATATACCCAATCTCTGTCACTGTTAGAATCCTCATTTGCAAGCAACAGAGAGCAACTCTGGCTGATTTATGCAGAAATTGAACTTATTCAATTTATTTAAAGGATATTGACTAGCAAGAATCTCCAAGAGGGGTGAAAAACCAGGTAAAGAGGCTATGGAACCAGGAATGATGTCGGAGATACAACAGACTTTTCTAGCCCTGACACTGCCACCCCCCTCCACCAGCAGCAAAACATAGGCATCTTGAAGAGTGCCAGGGACCCCTGACTGCTGGTCAAGACCTCCGTGCCCCCAGGGATGGTATCCTTACTGGATACACGCATTACATATGTAATGCTGGACTGCAAGTACATCACGAGGTTGTGTTTGAAATGCACATTTTGGACAGCATTTCTGTTAGCCTAGTAAAGATTACTGTCTAGCATTGCTAGATATTAAGCAAAGAACCCTCCAGCTCAAAGCAACTGGCAAAGCTAGGTTTTGTTGAGAGACTGAGAGGGAGGGAGGTTTTCATAATCAGTTATCATCCACCTTGGAAGATGAAATCAAAACAGCCATTCAGAAACGATGGGTGGATTTCTTCTCGGTAAGAAGCACTCATTTCTACCTGTTCTTTATGGAGTGCAAGGATAATAGAACAACTCCTTCTCTGGGCACCGGATGCCCACCCATCAGGCACTCACAGTGATTGGTGCAAATGAGAAGCAGTCCGTCAGAACGCACATTCTCTGGCCTGGCTGAGGAGTCTCACTTAGCAGGTGTTCTATTTTCTGGGGCTGCTGTAACAAATTGCCACAAACTTAGGTCACTTTCCACAGCAGACAATTGTTCTCTCACAGTTCCAGATGCCAGAAATCCAAATCAAGGTGTAGGCAGGGCCATACTCCTTCCAGAGGCTCTGGGAAAGGATCCTCCCTGCCTCCCCCCATCTCCTGGTGGCTGCAGGCATCCCCTGGCTTGCAGCCCCATCCCTCTTCCTCCCCTGCTCCCTGTAGGTTTTGTCGCTTCCCTATGTATCCTTCTGGAGGTTTTAAGTCAAATACAGTGGCATAGTCTTACTTTCCTCTGCACTATGGCATTCTATGAACAGATTCCTGAAGGACTCCTTCCGCGCACGTAAACCCTTTCACTACTGAGTCAGCGGGAGAGCCAGGGGTCCTGAAGGTGGCAGGGGGCTGCATCTGGAGGCTGAGGGCAGCGACAACCTAGAAAGCAATGGAGAAGAATCTCCATCAGCTGGGTTGGTTTTCACAGTGGGAGCTGGGCACACAGGCCCTCCTGTATTGCTTCTGACTTTTCTACTTTGGAATCTGCCCTGGCAATCTCTCCATATGAGTAGGGAGAGCACCAGCTGGCTTCTTTTCATAGCTGTGTTGTAATCCAGAGCTCACTGCAGGTGCTTGTTCAGCCAGTGCCCGGTGACTCTGATGGAGGGTCATGGGCCCGTGGTGTGCAGCGTGGCCCTCAGGCTGATCTGTGCCAACAAGGAAAGGCTGGGCAGAGCCAGGGGGCTGAGCCACAGAGCACATCCTTGGTCCTTCCCCTGGCAGCCACTCTCCCCCTCCTCTCCTTACTTAGGCACCTCACGGGGAGGGGGGTGATTTTTCGTGCATTGTGGGTGCTTCTGGGGCAGTGTGTTATGTTTTCACTTGCTGGTATATAGTTTGCTTTATAATTATTCATACAACCCATTTATATATCTGATGTTCATTGGTATATATGTTATATTTCACAAACAAATCAGAAAATTTTGTAAAAGGCTTAAGCGTGACTCACTCAAGGTTAATGGGAATCAAAAAGCTTCATGGTCCAAAGGAATGAATCTCTAACAGGGAACTTTCTCAATGGTTGGGAGGGAGGGTAGACAGGTAGTGGAGCTGGCTGTTTTCCTCCCTTGCCCCTGACTCTCACGTCACAGCACGTGGGGAATCCTCAGAATCTGTGAGCATCTTCAGGAAGCAGACAGAGTTAAGTGCACCAGAGATTAATTGAGGACTGCAGTTGTGAAGGATAAAGAAAAGATGGAGCAGGAGTAGGCAGGCTGAGCTTCAGGACGTGATGCGGGTCTGGTCCCTGGGAAAGGAGGATGGGAAGGAGGGAGAACCGGGCAGGAAGTGCCTGACTGCAGGAAGCACTGGGAATCCTTGGGCAGCCAAGCAGGAAGTGCTGCCACAGAGGTTGCCCATAAAGGAGCCTTGCATGGAGTCCCAGCAGCCACCCTGCACCTTGGCCGTGCTTGGACACTGACCAGGTGGCTTCTGAAGGCCTCTGAGGTCAGAAGCTGTGGTGAACGACTCTCCTTCTGGCAACTCCCTCTAGAAGGGATATTTAAACAGCGTTCCTCCATGGCTGCCACCCTACACTGCCACATAGATGTCATCAGACTACACCCACAGGTAGAGAGAGGGTGTATTAGTCCGTTTTCATGCTGCTGATAAAGACATACCCAAAACTGGGAACAAAAAGATGTTTAATTGGACTTACAGTTCCACATGGCTGGGGAGGCCTCGGAATCACGGCAGGAGGCGAAAGACACTTCTTACAAGGTGGAAGCAAGAGAAAAATGAGGAGGAAGCAAAAGCGGAAACCCCGGATAAACCCATCAGATCTCATGAGATTTATTCACTATCACGAGACTAGCACGGAAAAGACCAGCCCCCGTGATTCAGTTACCTCCCACTGGATCCTTCTCACAACATGCAGGAATCCTGGGAGATTCAATTCAAGTTGAGATTTGGTGTGGACACAGCCAAACCATATCAGAGGGTGACTGCATGAATTGGATGTTTGCTACGTGCAGGCAAAAGTCTAAGGAGTTTGTATATATTAACTCATTTACTCTTCAAACCACCCAGTGAAGTTGGTACCATGATCCCCATCCCCATTTTGCAGAGGAGGGAACCAAGGCACAGAGAAGTTAAGTGACTTGTCCAAGCTCACACAGCCAGAGAGTGAAGGAGCTGGAACAATGTTAACCCAGGACATCCAGATCCAGAGCCTAGCAATGCCTCAGCTTTATCTAGAAGGAAAAACTCACACGGCCCTTCGGGCCTGGGGTCTCTTCCTCCCGCAGAAGCTCTGAACACGTCCCCTTGGTGTCTTCTAACACTATTGTGTTTTCTCCATCCCTATTTAAAAGGACTTAATTGTGTTTATGTTTGGTGATAGTAGTTTTCCATCTCTGGTAATAGTACAAAGTTGTGTTTTTTACATAAAACAAGAAATTGATTATTGAAGTCTAGTTAATAGCATGCAGTCTAGAGCCTCGAGGGGTAAACAGATGTTTGCAACTTCCTTTGAAATGAATCACAAAAGAAGATGAATAGAGAGCTGGGAAGCGGACAGATATGCGATAGAGCAAACACAGCAGAATGTTACTTACAGAAGCGAGGCAGTGGGTATATGAGTGGGTACTGTACAATTTATCTTTCTCTTTGGTTAACATTTTTCATAATAAAGTCTTGAAAAAATTAATCAAAATATTGAGAACTCGAGACAATGTGTGGATATGGCAGTAATTCTGCATGTAGATTGAGCACTGCTGAAATTTGGGAAATACTGCATACATCTGAGTGTGTCTACATAAGAGCCAGGGAGAGCTTCCCCAGAATTGGCAGAGGAGATAGAAGAGTCTGAATGAACCAAGTGGCTCATTACGTTCCCTGGCACATGAGCCAACCACAGCCTCTGGGGAGGATTCACCTGAGCCGAGTCATCACCCTCCTGCTGAACATCACAGCTACAACCTAAACAGGACCAGGGACATCGTCTGCAAGTATGTTGTCTACTATCCAAGACTTTGAGATCTGAGTCATCTTCCCAAACCCAGGAATGCAACCAAGAAACCAGGTCAGAAAATAAAGCAGGCAGCCTGTCTCGGGCCCACCTGCCAAAATCAGGAGGCAAATAAAACTTTCAGGAAGTTTTCTAGGTGCCACATAGTGAACATGGAGCAGCCAGTGATGCTCAGCGCGTGGGTGGTGTTTGTTTAGGAGAGACAGCACATGAGCGCCAAATGCTGGGAGATGGGAATATTCTGCAGCAACAAGAAATTAATCTAGTTTTAAGAAATAACTGCCTTACCAGTTGGTAAGCACAAAAACGCTGCCAAATACTTGTAGATGAACTCTGTCTAATAGCCACTGAGCACATGCTATGGATATACTACTCAGATTCCATTTCACAAATTCCAGCCATAAGGATTTCTGCCCTATCTGAAGACCACCTGTATTGTTACCAATACTTGTATTGATGCATTCATCTTTATCTCATCATTAGCAGTAATGCCATGAAACCATAAGAAGCTGGCATTCATTATGTGCATTAGTTATGAACATATGTTCATTATATGCATTAGCTATGAACATAGTTCGTAACTAATGCATAACATAATGAATGCCAGCTTCTTATGAATAAGGATTGTTCCAACCATATTAAGTCATTGAACATCACAGTAACCCTAAAATGCAAGTACTGTTATTATCCCGGTTTTACAAATGAGGAGACTAAGGCAAGGAGAGATTAAGCAACTTGCTCAACTATAGCCACAGGGCTACTGTGAGGCTTTGAACCCACGCATCCAGCTCCAGAGCCTGTCTCAGAATCTGCACTAAACTTCCTCATGCTCATCCACCTTCAAAGTCATGGTGTGCACCACCAGCCACCTTGTCTATGAGCTGAGAAACACTCCAGTGAGGTCACCAGAAGTCAGACAAGCTCTTGCTCTCATGGTCCAACAACCTGCTGCACTCTTTGAGATGTTGGTGGGACTTCTTTCCCTAGAAGTCAGAAAAAAGTCACAGATATCTATGTGCAAAGCCAGGGAAAACTTCCTACTCAGGAACTCGCAGAGAGTGCCTTGGCAAAAGCAGGTGAACTGAAGCAGTTTGATAGATGGTCTCTAGTGAAAGAGTTGGTGGTCCTATTGGTCAATAAATACTGAGTGGGAATAAGTCTTAAGCAGAAGTCCCAGAATGCCTTGTGCTTCACAGCCTGCCAGGGTGACCATGAAACCAGAGGGGAAGCCCAGCACATATAATGCAGGAAGGTTTCTTTCCAGAAAAATGTTAGAATGAAGGGCCCATGAAGCATTTGGCAAAAGAGCCAGTGGTGTGATAACTCAACATTATTTTTCATTGTTATCAAGTCAAGAACTATCTTCTAGAATCACTATGCATGGTTGAGCAGGTTGTGCACTGCAGGAGTTGGGCAGAAGGCTGCCAATCACGCAGATGTCCAAGTCTGGAAGCAGCAGCTCTCACTCCTTTCTGAAGGATACCTTGGAGCAATGACCTGGGTCAAGCTTGGGCACCCTCTACCAACAGGATCCACTGGGGCAGGGGCCAACAATGGCCATTTCCTATTACCTAGGAGATTACAAGCATGGAAAAGGCTGTAGATGACCTCCTGAATGTAGGTGAACCATCCTGTGGTTGCTTTATGCTGATTGCAATCACACAGATAGAAGGTCAGGGTGAGGGTTGATGAAGAGAGGAAAGCCAAGCAGAGGAAGGCTGACGCATTCCCATGCATATGGAAGAGAAATATGTTTTGTCTGTGATGTTTTCAGAAGCATCTTCTTCCCTCTCAGGCACACAGGCTTGTTCTGCCTCTCCCACCCTACCGCACCTCCAGGACTTGGTGAATGAAAATGCACTCTTGTTTGCTCATCTGTCCACATTGAAAGCAATGGATTCTCTTCCTCTTCTTTCCTCTTGTGGCCTGCCTTTGGTCACTGTGAGGCAATAGCAGTGACCACGATGTGATGACTCACTGCCCTCTGTGGACTAAGATGGGTGGAAGGTCTGTGTGTGATATAGGGACCTTCAGGGATAGAATATTCTATTTAGAGCCACAGATCTCAGTAGGGACATAACTGTCCCCATACCATGTAAGTGTCTGGCACATTTTCAGGAGTGATTATTTTTTGCAAGGATCAAGGCATATTCTTGCATTTCATGGTCATAAGTCAGAGGTACTAAATGCCCTGCAATGTCCAGGACAGGCTCTTGTGACAAAGAATTGTCCTGTGTTCTGGTCAGGTACAGTGGTTCACACCTGTAATCCTAGCACTTTGGGAGGCTGAGGCAGGAGGATCACTTGAGTCCATGAGTTCCAGACCAGCCTGGGCAACATGGTGAAACTCCATCTCTACAAATATAAAAAAAAATCAGCCAGGTGTGGTGGTGCACACCTGTAGTCCCAGCTACTCAGGAGGATGAGGTGGGGGTATTGCTTGAGCCCAGGAGGTCAAGGCTTCAGTGAACTGTGATTGTGCCACTGCACTTCAGCCTGGTGACAGAGTGAGACTGTCTCAAAAAAATTGTTCTGTGTCATTCACAACTTGTAAATGTCCCATCAAACTAGAGGGGAAAGCTGTAGTTATCTGCACTGTAATTTAATATGCAGAACCATGAATTTTTCACAAATATAAACTCAGGGTTAATCAGGGAATATTTTGTCTTTGTTATAACTTTATAGAGAGTTATTCCCCACACTGGAAAATGTCTTCAGCAGCTACTAAGTGTCAACCTGCATTCAATCTGCAGCATTTACAATGACTATGAAGAGACGTTTTCTCCCGTGGTCATGCTCAAACGGCATGTTGAAGTATATATCATTAAATTACAAATGCATTTTACTTGATTCGATATCCAGTTAGAGCATTATATTAATCTTAATAAAATTACCTTGTATGTACGTGACATTATCTGTGAATTCCATTTCAGCGTTGTAAAAGGGGAGCTTTAAAACTTTCATTTAGCAATGGAGATATCATATCTGATAGGACTGAGAACCACTGGTTTCAGAACCTTTCTGTTTGTTTTTCTCTTGTTATGGTTTCAGAAATTTGGTGCCATTTCATCTTTCCTATTAGAACTCTTGTACATGAATTCTCACTTTTATCCATTCATTCGTCACCTCTTTCTTGTGTGCCTACTATAGGCCAAGCACTGTTCTAGGTGATACAGTAGATAAACAAAATGGCTAAGGTCTTGCCTGCCATCTCAATTAGTCAGGATCAGTTAGGGGATGCTGAGGTAACAAACAGCACCAGAATCTCAGCATCCTTCCACAACATGCCTCTATTGTTTAGGCAAAGACAGCAGTGGTGAGTGTCCAGGGCAGGCATTCCCCATACAGTGACGGCTCAGCACCCCAGATGGCCTTCATATTGAGGCACGTACATCGTGGGCCTCCTGGGCAGGAGAAGGAGACAAGAAGAGTGTGCACTGGCTCTTAAGTGTTTCCAATCAGAGGTGACACCCATCCCTTCTACTCCCACATCATTGGCCAGAGCACGCCACACGCCCATACCACACTTAAGAAGGCAGAGCACGCCCTCCTCCAGTCTGTCCAAGAAGGGGAGAGAAGTGGGAGGAGATCTGTGTCTGGTCATTCTCAACCTTCTCCCAAGCCCACAGACGTCTTTCAGGTATGGTGACTGCACCTGCTAATGGCAGTTTCCATTGTATTCATCAGAGTATAACCAAGAGACAGAATCTGCATCAGTCATTTGTACAGAGAGATTTTAGCATAAAGATGGTTAACTAGGCCAGGCGTGGTGGCTCACGCCTGTAATCCCAACACTTTGGGAGGCGGAGGTGGGCAGACCACGAGGTCAGGAGGGGAAACAGAGGCCTGGGTGACACCCTGGAACCTGATGCATAAAGCAGCCACCATCCCGGGTGCTGAAGGAACAAAGAGTAGGTTGGAATTATCCCAACTTGGAAGCTTATAGACACCCTGTGGGTCTGGGAGCCCCCTCCAAGGAGAGCTTGCTGCTCAGCTGTTGCTGGCTCCTCCAAATCTGGGCATGGAAGCCAGACCTCCGAGGTGGGGACATGGGCTGGCTGATGGTATTGTCCGTGAGGGAGTGAAATGGGGCTGGTTCTGCAAGTGCTGGAGAAACTGTGAACTGGATCCAGTTGCTGCTGTGGGAAGGAACTGATGCTGTGGGACGAAGCATTACTGCCCTAATGCTCATGGGAACAGCAAGAAGACAAGGAGCCCAGGAAGAAGAGATGAAGGAGCAAATCCCTGCTCTTCCTCTAGCCTGGAGGCCTCCTTCTAATTTCCCTCACTGGAAGAGACTACAAGAAAACAGCTGGTAAATCAAACATATGCTGATTTTGTAGGGTCACAAAACAGCATGGAAGGGTGGATCTGGAGCTCAGAGACAATAATTGCCTTCCACGATGTTTACTTTCATAAATGTGCTGATATGTATGCCTCCTCTGTCTCATTTCTACAAAACAAAAATCAGTAATTGTTGTTGCCCTATGCTGCCACACTCTGCTTCTGGTTACCTGAATGTGCTGGGCAATGCAGCCTCCATCTTCCCAGGACCATAGCCTTGATTCTGCAAAAGTTTCACGGGCTGTAAATAGGAAAGTGGACATTTGGGCCAAATATGAAGCATGTATTAACTTCATCTTCACTTCTGCAGCTGGTTCAGGGTCGAGAGTATTTTATGATCCCAACGAAAAGAAAAAGATCTTCAGTAGTTTTCAAAAGTGGATTGTGGGTTTTATTTCCAAGGAGTATTAGGCTTAGAGAAAGTTTTAGCAAAAGGAGAAACAAAATTCAACACCTGGTAGCAGAAGAAACATCAGTCCATTTACAGATTTTTTTTTAGATTTCCAGTTTTTCCTCTTTATTTTTGTCCATATGTGTGTATGTGTGTGCATGTGTGTGTGCATGTGTGTTGTGTGTGCGCATGTGTGTGCATTGTGTGAGCACATGTGTATGCATGTGCCTGCATGTGTGTGTGTGCACATGCCAGTGTGTGTTTATGTGTGCATTGCATGTATGCATATGCCTGCATGTGTGTGTGCATGTGTGCATATGCCAGCGTGTGAGTGTGCGTGCATGTGTGCATTGTGTGTGTATGCATGTGCCTGCATGTGCTTGTGTGCATGCGTACATATACGAATGCATGTGTGTGCATGTGTAAGTGTGTACGCATGTGTGTGCATGTGTATGTGTGTGATTAAAGGTAAGGCTCAGAAAGAGAAGAGTGAGTCTCTGCATACGCAAGACTCGTTTGCCAGTTCACTGGCCTGATTCGTGAATGCAGCCTCTGTTTCCTTTCCTTTGTGCTCCTTGGGGATTAGAAAGGTATCAACAGCACACAGGGAAATGGACGAAAAAAATACCCAGGCAAGGGTCATCTCTGCACCTTCTCCATCTCACCCCCCAAGTGTCCAGGCTGTCATAGACCTGGCTTGTTTCCATTTTCATTCCATTCCATGAAGAGAGAGAGAGAAAAAAAAACAGCAGTTTGGAATCACAAATTTTATCATCTACACAGAGAAGTGGGGGATTATGAATCATGGAGTCCAAAAGACTGGTGGTTTCTCTCTATTTTCAAAAATATTGTTTGCATCTAATTGTTTTTATTTATAGTCAGAAATACGTCAAAGGACCTGGGTTGCTGTCAGCGTTTTTCCTCCTATTTTCCACGATTCCACTATCAGTACAAATGCCATTGTCCCTGAAATATATGATAAATGAACTGTCACAGCCTAGGCAGAAAAAATAAAAAAAAAACAGCATGAGGTAATGAAACAAGCAACTACCTTGGAGTGAGAAAGCCTCCGCCAGAAAGCCCGCCTTCCAACCCTAGATCTGCAGCTCAGTAACTAAGCAACCTCGGGAAACGTAGAGTGTAGCTCTGACTATGAGGAATTTCAGTTTCCTCTTGCGGACAGTTCTCTAACCTGGAATGCTGGATTTGGAGCCAGCTGGGGTTGATTCTTTTCTTGCTTGGTGCTCACATTTCCAGGGGCTGCAAATTCAAGTGCTGGTGGCAAGACAAGAGGGAATGGTGGGGACTCCAGTAACTGGAGACCATTGAGCTGGTCATACCAGCTACCAAAAGCCGTGGTGGCACATCTCTTCCCAATTCTGCATTCAGTGACTTTGGGTTGGCGGCATGAAATCACAAGTGTTTATACTACAGGAACTGGCAAATCAACAAACGCTCGAGGCAAAGAAGCTGCATGGGGCTGTTTGTTGGAGGCTCGGCCAGGATGAACCAATGGGCCATGGGCACTGCAGAGCTTAGATCCCTGCCATTAACCAGCACTGCAAAGCTTAGACCCCTGCCATCAACTGGTGCCACAGAGCTTCGATCCCTGTCACCGACTGCAATGCAGAGCTTAGATCCCTGCCACCGCCTGGCGCTGCAAAGCTGCCTCACTGCCCCTCATCCTGCCACTGCCAGAGCTTAGATCCCTGCCCGCCTGGCGCTGCAAAGCTTAGACCCCTGCCATCAACTGGTGCCACAGAGCTTAGATCCCTGCCTTGACTGGCACTGCAGAGCTTCAGTCCCTGCCACAGACCCCCAGACAGCTGTCCTTTCCTCAGTGCCTCCCCCTAGGATTTGACCCTGAGCATTTGAATTCCATTTCATTTAGGTTTAGTTTTAAATTGACCTTTTCGCTTTGCATAAAAGAAAGTTACTGGCCAAGGGAGTCTTAGATGATAGTTTTCTTAACTAATGAGACTTTTTACATCAGGAGACCTCTACAGAACCAGCAAGATGGCTTATCCAAGTCACTTAGCCTCAGCTGCCTCATCTGTCAGACGTGGGCAATACCTTCATTCACTCAAGAGAAAAATTATTGAGGCCTTATTATATGTCAAGCATTGCTGGAAGATAGAATTGGGCTGGATGATTTTTTAAAGTAACTTTGTCCTCGGAAAGACAGAAAGATAAGTTCTGCACATTCACTGCCATCCTCAGCCGACTGCACTGCATCAGTCAGACATAAAAACCCATGGCGGAGATTCTCTGAACTGACCTCAGATCACCGTGAGGCATGGCCTGGCAGCCAACCCGTCAGCCTCTCAGATGCTCTCCAAGTCTTCTGCAACTTGCTGGGGTCACCTTGACCTTCAATGACCTAATTAAAGTGAGTTTGGCCATGCACGGTGGCTCACACCTATAATCCCAGCACTTGGGAAGGCCAAGGCAGGTGGATCACCTGAGATCAGGAGTTACCAGCCTGGCTAACATGGTGAAACCCTGTCTCTACTAAAAATACAAAAAATTAGCCAGGGTTGGTGGTAGGTGCCTGTAATTCCAGATACTCAGGAGGCTGAGGCAGGAGAATTGCTTGAACCGGAGACGTGGAGGTTGCAGTGAGCCAAGATCGTGCCACTGCACTCTAGCCTGGGTGACAGAGCGAGACTCTGTCTCCAAAAAAAAGATAATAAAATTAAATAAAAAATATATAAAGTGGGTTTCACTCCCCCTTTTTTTTTTTTTTTTTTTGAGACGGAGTCTTGCTCTGTCACCCAGGCTGGAGTGCAGTGGCGCAATCTCGGCTCACTGCAAGCTCTGCCTCCCGGGTTCACGCCATTCTCCTGCCTCAGCCTCTCCGAGTAGCTGGGACTACAGGCGCCTGCCACCACGCCCGGCTAATTTTTGGTATTTTTAGTAGAGACAGGGTTTCACCGTGGTCTCGATCTCCTGACCTCGTGATCCGCCTGCCTTGGCCTCCCAAAGTGCTGGGATTACAAGCGTGAGCCACCGCGCCCGACCCCACTCCCACTTTTAATGGAATGCAACATCTGTCCTTCCCAGGATGTTGCAGATTTCTGCCAAGGTGGGACTGAACATAGAAGAAGGTTTTCTGACCTGCATCTGCTGAGGATTCCTGTGTTCCTTCATTTTCCTGCAGACTGCACAGAGCCATCTGGAGGTGGAACTGTGCTGATGTTCAACATGGCCACCCGTGTGAACAGCAGTTGCTGTTAGTAGGCTGAAGGGTCCACATGTGGCTCCTCAGTCTGGCCTGGGTTTCCCATGACACGGAGGCTGGCTTCTGTGAGGGGGCATCTGAAGGGCTCGTGTTCCAGGAGCATAGGTGGAAGGTCTTTTTGTGACCTGGCACCAGAAAGCTCAGACTTCTGTCAAATTCTATTGGCTGAGTGCAGGGGGCCAAAGGAAAACTTCTTTGCCCTCTGAAGTTTTGCTGAAAAATCAACTCAAAAAACGCAGGTTAATAGGATAAATGGCGTAAAAATTAGTCAGCATGCATGGAGAGAAAATCGCAGAGTTGTTACCCCAACCTGACGCAATAAGGTGTACAGACGGTTATATACCTTTCTTCTTAGGGGAAAGGAAGATGGGAGAATGTGGATGATTTTAGAGGGTTAGTAAATGATTTTTAGAGAAATTCAATGGGCTTGAGGAATGGACAGTGGCCTGGGGCAAAGTCTGTAGGGCCTGCACAGCAGGAAATGCTTTGTGACAAAAGTCTATCCGGCTGTGTTGACAGATTTCCATCTTTCTTCCTGCAATATGAATTCAATGGATAAAAACTCAGAGAAGGCACCAGAGGCCATTGTTTTCTTCCTGTGGGGTCCAGACTTTAGACAGAAAAGAGAACCTCAGAGAACTTTATCCTGTGCTTTAAGGGAGACAGAGGATTGAGAGAGGGTAGGAGGGTGATGGTTGGAAGGTCAGAGAGACCTTGAGGCTGCTTCTTCAGTTCAGCATGTCAAGGGCACATATTTTGAGATGTTGGTTTCTGAGCCTCAACACAAGCAACTCACTAAGGCCAGCCCAGATTCCAGGCGAGGGCATTAGATTCCACCTCTCCAGTGGAGACGTAATAAGGTCACTTTGGAGAGGACGTGGGCAGGCAGGAGAGACTGTTGTGACCATCTTTGGAAAATGCAGTCTACCACATATGTTCACCTCCCAGAGTCTCAAGGTTCTTTATCTAGAAGAAATGGAGATGTGATAACACCAACCTCACAGGGCTGTTGTGAAGAACAATGGAGTTAGTGGAATTAAAATACTGCCTTATCTTACCGTAAGACTCATTTCTTGGTAGAGACCCTAGAATAAAAGGCATCTGTGCCCGAGTAGGTTGGCACGAGGGCATTTGTCACTGCATGGTTTGAAAAAGCAAAATACATGAGAATGCAAGCTCTGTGATCCATCTCATCATCATCATCATCACTATCATTCTTACGGATTTTGGTGCCCAGTTGTGCCAGCACCACTTACTGAAAAGGCTGTCAAAGACTTTGACTTCATTGAGTTGCCTTTATTCCTTTGTCAACGATCAGTTGGCCACATTTATGCAGGTCTGTTTCTGGGCTGTCTTTTCTGTCCTATTCCTCAATTTACCTATTCCTTCAGCAATACCACATTGTCTTGGCTATTCCGGTTTTCCAGGCAGTCTTGAACTTGAGTCATGTCAGTCCTCTGATGTTATTCTTCTGGGTTGCATCCTCACAAAAACTAACTTGAAGTGGGCCACAGAACTAAATGTAAAAATGCAAAATGATAAAATTCCTGGAAGATAACACAGGAGAAATTCTAGATATCATCGTGTTTGGTGATGACTTTCCAGATACAACACCGAAGGTGTGATCCGTGAAAGAAAGAATTGATTACCTGGACTTTATTAAAATTAAACACTTCTGCATGTGCAATTTTTGTTTGTGAATACAAGCTTTCAACTTGAAGGGAACCAGAATGTTACCCAAAAATATGTGTTTTTGACATAAGAATTATGTTGAGTTAAACGTGATTAATAAGAAACAAAGGCAGGAAAAGTTCTGTCTACCCTCTCCTTTTCTACCTAAATGGATGATATAAACTCTCCTTTACTGGAGATAACTCTAGACTATGATTAGCCTGGAGTTGACACAGAAAAAATCTGCAAACAAACCTTTCTCCATTAGTTTCCCCCATATATTTACCTTTCTGTAGTTTCTCAACCATTGGAGGCCTAAGGCCATTTCCTTTCTCCTGTTATTTCTCTATAAAATTATTGTTCTTTGTGGAAGATGCTACATACACTCAGATTTTAGTCATCTCTTTGAGTTACTCATTCCTAAGTTTCTTCTATGGACATAGGCGATGTAAATGTTCATAAACATGTTTGTTTGTTTAAGAAAGAAAAAGAAACATACAGAAGAATGTGTATTCATTTAGACTGTCCCCTCATCTGTCTAACAGAGTCATAAAAGCTGTGTCATGGGGCTTACACGAATACATTTACAAACAGGGCTGAGAATACTGGTTCTCAGCCAGGGGTGCTCTTGCTGCCCAGGGGTTCTTTAGCAATGTCTGGAGACACTGTTGGTCGTCACCAATGGAGAGAGGGATGCTACTGGCATCCGGAGGTGGAGGCCAGGGGTGCTGCTCAGCAGCCTACACTGCCCTGGATAGCCTCCTACAGCAAAGAACTCTCCAGCCCCAAATGTGCACAGGACAGGGGCGGAGAAACCCTGGCCAGGACCAGCGCCTGGCATGTGGCAAGAGCGGCTTGGGTGGCTTGTTATTAAAATGATTTCCTATCAGACTGCTCATCAGTGACTGTGAGAAGACAACTGAGGTCTTATGACCCAGGCCACATGGTGGACGGTTTTGAGGACAAAGAAAACATTCACTGAATGCATTATTTCCTCTGACCCAGGAAAGGACTGAAAGTGGAAATGTGAGGTTGTGTAAAAATGTTCTGTTTTCATTTAAAAATAACACAGCTTCCTGGGAATTTGAATTTCTGATTTTAGAAGAAAATAGGCTATAGAATATAGACTATATATGGAATCTTCTGGTATAGATGATTCCAAAAACACCAGAATATCCCTGTTCCATGTCATAACTAAGAGGCTCACTGTGGCTGACAGGGAAAGAGACTCAGACTTTCTTCCAGAAAGTGCTGTCGCTCAGCCTCAAGGAGTGCTGGTAGCAGACAGCCCCCAGCGCTTAGCTCCTTGGGGTCCCTGTGTTTTGAGCTGAGTCCTGCTCTTTTTCAGGTAGCCCCAGCTATTGACAAAGATGGTGGTTCAAGGGTCTGGCCACTTTCACCAAAGTGGGGCTCCTCCCTGAACACCCAGGCTTTGCTCCAGACCCCTCCGGTGAGTTGGCAGAAATGTTGCTGGGTCTTCCTCTTGATCCAAGAGCTCCCGCTGCCATCCTGGGTCCTTCCCTTCCTCCTTCACAGATATTACGGCCTAATGGACCTTCTGTCTCAGCCTCTGCTCCCCAGAGACCTCACGAGCCCACTGTGGCATGTGAGGCACACGAGGGCCGACTCTGGACCCAGAAGGGCCTGGATTCCAATCCCAGATCCAAGGCATCCTAGCTGTGTGAACTTCAGCAAGTCACCTAATCTCATCGTGCCTCAGTTTCTCATCTGCACAATGGGGATTGTAATAATGCTTACCTTGCTGGGTTACTGTCAGAATCAAACAACTCAGTGCACGTGCACACCTGGGAAGGCTGCCAGATAGACAGTTGTCCTCGACGGCAGCTTTAACACCTCTGATCTATGAAGCCCCCACCAGGAGCTGGCTCTCGCCTGGGTTCCCAGCTAGCCTTCTCTCCCTGCAGGCTGGCAACTTCCTCCTGGAATAGGAAAGTAGGCTCTAGGGACTGAATGGCTGACTGTATTTGCCTGCACAGTTGATTGCAGTTTCCTAGGGTTCGCATAAAAAAAAATACCAAGGAGCAGGTGGCTTACGCAACGGAGCTTCATTTTCTCACAGTTGCAGATGCTGGAAGTCAGAGGTTAGGTGTGTGTAGGTTTGGTTTCTCCCTGGCCTGTGGGCAGCTGCTTCTCACTGTGTTCTCCCATGACTGTTCCCCTGTGCATCCCTGGTGTCTCTCTGCCCTGTGAGCCCTGATGCCCCGATCTCTTCTTCTTAAAAGGAAACCAGGCCGGGCACGGTGGCTCACACCTATAATCCCAGCATTTTGGGAGGCCAAGGCAGGCAGATCACCTGAGGTCAGGAGTTTGAGACCAGCCCGGCCAATATGGCAAAACCCCATCTCTACTAAAAATACAAAAATTAGCCGGTGTGTGGTGATGCTCACCTGTAGTTCCAGCTACTTGGGAGGCTGAGGCAGGAGAACCGCTTGAACCTGGGAGGCGGAGGTTGCAGTGAGCCAAGATCGCACCACTTCACTCCACTCCAGCCTGGGTGACAGAGTGAGACTGTCTCAAAAAAAAAAAAAAAAAAACAGACATATTGTGTTAGGGGCCCATGTTAGTGACCTCATTTTTACTTAAGCACCCCTATAAAGCCCTGCCTCCAAATACAGTCAGATTCATTTGAATTTTTTTTCCATGTGAAGACATTTTTATCTATTCAACTTTTGTTTTAATTTTATTATTATTATACTTTAAGTTTTAGGGTACATGTGCACAACATGCAGGTTTGTTACATATGTATACATGTGCCATGTTGGTGTGCTGCACCCATTAACTTGTCATTTAGCATTAGGTACATCTCCTAATGCTGTCCCTCCCCCCTCCCCCCAACCCACAACAGTCCCCAGTGTGTGATGTTCCCCTTCCTGTGTCCATGTGTTCTCATTGTTCAATTCCCACCTATGAGTGAGAACATGCGGTGTTTGGTTTTTTGTCCTTGCAATCGTTTGCTGAGAATGATGGTTTCCAGTTTCATCCATGCCCCTACAAAGGACATGAACTCATCATTTTTTATGGCTGCATAGTATTCCATGGTGTATATATGCCACATTTTCTTAATCCATTCTATCGTTGTTGGACATTTAGGTTGGTTCCAAGTCTTTGCTATTGTGAATAGTGCCACAATAAACATACGTGTGCATGTGTCTTTATAGCAGCATGATTTATAGTCCTTTGGGTATATATCCAGTAATGGGATGGCTGGGTCAAATGGTATTTCTAGTTCTAGATCCCTGAGGAATCGCCACACCAACTTCCACGATGGTTGAACTAGTTTACAGTCCCACCAACAGTGTAAAAGTGTTCCTATTTCTCCACATCCTCTCCAGCACCTGTTGTTTCCTGACTTTTTAATGATGGCCATTGTAACTGGTGTGAGATGGTATCTCATTGTGGTTTTGATTTGCATTTCTCTGATGGCCAGTGATGATGAGCATTTTTGCATGTGTTTTTTGGCTGCATAAATGTCTTCTTTTGGGAAGCATCTGTTCATATCCTTCACCTACTTTTTGATGGGGTTGTTTGTTTTTCTTGTAAATTTGTTAGAGTTCATTGTAGATTCTGGATATTAGCCCTTTGTCAGATGAGTAGGTTGCAAAAATTTTCTCCCATTCTGTAGGTTGCCTGTTCACTCTGATGGTGGATTTCTTTTGTTGTGCAGAAGCTCTTGAGTTTAATTAGATCCCATTTGTCAATTTTGGCTTTTGTTGCCATTGCTTTTGGTGTTTTAGACATGAAGTCCTTGCCCATGCCTATGTCCTGAATGGTATTGCCTAGGTTTTCTTCTAGGGTTTTTATGGTTTTAGGTCTAACATGTAAGTCTTTAATCCATCTTGAATTAATTTTTGTACAAGGTGTAAGGAAGGGATCCAGCTTCAGCTTTCTACATATGGCTAGCCAGTTTTCCCAGCACCATTTATTAAATAGGGAATCCTTTCCCCATTGCTTGTTTTTGTCAGGTTTGTCAAAGATCAGATAGTTGTAGATATATGGCATTATTTCTGAGGGCTCTGTTCTGTTCCATTGGTGTATATCTCTGTTTTGGTACCAGTATCATGCTGTTTTGGTTACTGTAGCCTTGCAGTATAGTTTGAAGTCAGGTAGTGTGATGCCTCCAGCTTTGTTCTTTTGGCTTAGGATTGACTTGGCGATGCGGGCTCTTTTTTGGTTCCATATGAACTTTAAAGTAGTTTTTCCAGTTCTGTGAAGAAAGTCATTGGTAGCTTGATGGGGATGGCATCGAATCTATAAATGACCTTGAGCAGTATGGCCATTTTCACGATATTGATTCTTCCTACCCATGAGCATGGAATGTTCTTCCATTTGTTTGTGTCCTCTTTTATTTCACTGAGCAGTGGTTTGTAGTTCTTGAAGAGGTCCTTCACATCCCTTGTAAGTTGGATTCCTAGGTATTTTATTCTCTTTGAAGCAATTGTGAATGGGAGTTCACTCATGATTTGGCTCTCTGTTTGTCTGTTATTGGTGTATAAGAATGCTTGTGATTTTTGCACATTGATTTTGTAACCTGAGACTTTGCTGAAGTTGCTTATCAGCTTGAGGAGATTTTGGGCTGAGACGATGGGGTTTTCTAGATATACAGTCATGTCATCTGCAAACAGAATTTAGGGAGGGAACCAAATTCAGCCCACAATAGGCTCAAGTTGCATCTTTTTCCCTCTGCACATGGAGCAACCCTACTGACCCGAAGCCCATCTGCAGCATGTCCCTGCACGTCCTCCTCCAGTCCAGTAAATGCATTTGAAACTGTGTCCAGCATGTCCTCCAGGGCGTCCATTTGAAACTGTGTCCAGCATGTCCTCCAGGGCGTCCATTTGAGACTTGCTTATCTCTTGGCAGAAAAGTATGTGCTGTTCATTAACAGATACACCTGAGTTAGGGGAAGTTGTTTTCCAATAAATAAGCCTAGTATAATGAGCTAAAGTTCTCCTCTGATTAGCCCAGTGTGGCAAGCCCCTCATGGCTATAGGACAGTGAGCTTCAGTGTTCTTATCTGGAAAATGGGGGTAAGGGTACCAATCTAATAGATATTTTGTGAGGATTAAGTGGAATAAGTTATCGACATTCAGTATAGTACCTTGCATGTAGCAAACAATATTAGCCACTACTATTATTGTTACCACTATTATTGTTATCTTTTTGTTTTTGAGACACAGTTTCGCTCTTGTTGCCCAGGCTGGAGTAAAATGGCGCGAGTCGCAGCTCACTGCAACCTCCGCCTCCTGAGTTCAAGCGATTCTCCTGCCTCAGTCTCCCAAGTAGCTAGGATTACAGGCACCGCCACCATGCCTGGCTAATTTTTTTGTATTTTTAGTAGAGACGGAGTTTCACCATGTTGGCCGGGCTGGTCGCGAACTCCTGACCTCAGGTGATCCACATTTTTAATCCAAGACACAGACTAAGCACAAAAAGGTGCTACCTAACTTGAGAATTGGAGGCAAGCATTCCTGTAGGATGTCTACTTCTGCAAAGTTTGAGGGGGAAAAAAAGACAGAATTTCAACAACTGTAGCTGTAGCTCTTGAACAAAAAAAAAAAAAGGAAAGAGAGAAATATTAGAACATAAATTTAACCAAGAATGTTGGTGATATTTAAATAAGATTTAAATTCATACAGCATTTAAACAGAAAAGAAGGAAATGGCACTAAATTCACATAAGTGCCGGATGATGCACACCAGAGTCAGAAATATTAACTATATCCCTATAACGGAACAGTGTGACTGGCTGGAAATGGATTATGAAAGGGGTTCAAGAGTTTTAATAGATGATCCCTTCAAACCATCAGCATTGTAACGTGGTAGTTAATAAATTATTTGACATGTACAGTTAGTGATATTTTAATGAGAAGTAATGAACAGGTCTTGCCGGCTCACCTAGACCGTTACATTTCTCCAGTTCATCTCCCAGAGGGGGAGTTTGGAATGTCTAACAATCTAATGCATTGAACAGAACTATGAAGGGAAGGATGGATATCAGAATGCTGGAAGAAGTTCTGCTCCATCCAGCTGTTGCAGGAACACATCTCAGATTGTCTCTCCAGACCAGGATGGAGGTGGGGCCAGGTCCACTCATGGGGGACCAGGCTTGTGTCTTCCTAAGCTCACCTAGGCTCAGGAACCTGGGTCCCCAGAGCCTATGTGAGCTTAGGTAAGATCCCCAGAGCCCAGGTGAGGAGAGGTAAGATCCCCAGAGCCCAGGTGAGGATAGGTAAGATCTCCAGAGACCAGGTGAGGATAGGTAAGGTCCCCAGAGCCCAGGTGAGGAGAGGTAAGATCTCCAGAGCCCAGGTGAGGATAGGTAAGGTCCTCAGAGCCCACGTGAGCTTATATAAGGTCCTCAGAGACCATGTGAGTTTAGGAAGGGTCCCCAGAGCCCAGGGGAACTTAGGTAAGGTCTCCAGAGCCCAAGTGAGCTGAAGTAAGGTCCCCAGAGCCCAGGTGAACTGAGGTAGGCTTCCCAGAGCCCAGGTGAGCATAAGTAAGGACTTCAGAGACCAGCCTGATGGAATATCATAATGGCATCTTCGGTTGTGTTCATTAGACAATGACATTCTATATTTGCCTAGGAGACGCACAGGAATTTTCTTCCCTTTCATAAAGCAATGTACTCTTTCCGAATTGTCTTGGAAACACACAGCTCCCTCCCTTTCTGTTTTCTCCACTTTTGGGTGGAGACATGACTCGAGAGAAACATTTCTCTATTAGAAGAGTGGTGAGATAGACCATAAATAAAGCTGGTCAACTCTGGGGTCAAAAAGACACTGTGGGGTGGGCAGGACTGGAAACCTCGGTGCCACTCTGCCCCAGCAGGGCCAAGTTAGATTGGAGGCCCCACTTCGCCAGTGTCTAAATTATCAAGCGATGCTAGAAATCTAAATTTCTAAGGTGAAATCGTCAAAGTTTTGAATGTTGGCTCAATTTTCTCTATTCTGCAACCCGTTTTCTTTTTTTTTCTTTTTTTTTTTTTTTTTCAGACAGGGTCTCACTCTGTCACCCAGGCTGGAGTGCAGTGGCACAATCTTGGCTCATTGCAACTTCCACCTCCCGGGTTCAAGCAATTCTCCTGCCTCAGCCTTCTGAGTAGCTGGGACTACAGGTGCATGCCACCATGCCTGGCTAATTTTTGTTAACATTTTTAATAGAGATGGGGTTTTGCCATGTTGGCCAGGCTGGTCTTGAACTCCTCAGGTGTTCCTCCTCCGCGGCCTCCCCACATGCTGGGATTACAGGTGTGAGCCTGCGCCCAGCCCCTTTCTTTCTTTTGCGAAGTCAGCTCATCTGTGAGGATTCAGCCTGAGTTAGAAATGGAAGACTTGAGAGAGAACAAGCCTCCTATTAAAGACACCCTGGCCCCTGAAGCAAGAACTGTGGCCAGGCTGCAGATGAGAGTAAAGCCACCGGAGCGTGTGCCGTTCAGCTTTTCAAGCAGATTGAAGGACTTTTGTTGGTGGCAGATACTGAACACACAAGCACCTCCCACTCATAACCGGACCTGGGCCCACGTTTCTCCTCAGCGCCATGGATCACCCTGGAGACTGCAGCTCATAGATTGACAG
Organism: Nomascus leucogenys; assembly: GCF_006542625.1. Classification (NCBI taxonomy): domain Eukaryota; kingdom Metazoa; phylum Chordata; class Mammalia; order Primates; family Hylobatidae; genus Nomascus; species Nomascus leucogenys. Next base: position 96,223,033 of record NC_044390.1, on the reverse strand, counting down.
CCTCATCATGAAGGTGAAAGAGGCCTGCACAGGAAATGCCCTTTACAGTGTTTGAACATCCAAGTAATTTCTGCCGTGCTTTTCCTCACACCCCTTTAAGTGCTAAAAGGAGGTTTTTATCCTCTAAAAAGGCAGACTGCAAGAGAGCCCTCAGGCAGGAGAGACAGCTGTCCTGGAGCAGGAGGCCACAGGCGCCCACTTGGGCTGAATCTGGTCTACGCCCCTTCCCTGCCCCCTGTGTCCTGGTGAAAAGTTATGTGATATCTCCGGGCTCTGGTTCCTCACCTGTGAAATGAGGACAATAACAGTGCCTGCTGGGGTGGCTGTGAGCACTAGGTGAGATGAGCAGGAAGCGTGTTCAGCCTCCAACCCTCACACGTGTTAGGGGCTCAACAAGCAGGGGTCCTAGCCCCTTACGTCCCCCTCTAAGCTTAACCACCAAGGCCCCCGTCAGGGAGGACGCCCTGGTCAGGGAGGACACCTTGGTCAGAGAAGACACCCCGTTCAGAGAAGACACCCCATTTAGAGAGGACACCCCGGTCAGGGAGGACACCCCGGTCAGAGAGGACACCCCAGTCAGGGAGGACACCCCAGTCAGGGAGGACACACCGGTCAGGGAGGACACCTTGGTCAGAGAAGACACCCCGGTCAGAGAGGACACCCCGGTCAGGGAGGACACCTTGGTCAGAGAAGACACCCCGGTCAGAGAGGACACCCCGGTCAGGGAGGACACCCCAGTCAGGGAGGACACCTTGGTCAGAGAAGACACCCCGGTCAGAGAGGACACCCCGGTCAGGGAGGACACCCGGTCATGGAGGACACCCCGGTCATGGAGGACACCTTGGTCAGAGAGGACACCCCGGTCAGGGAGGACACCCCGGTCATGGAGGACACCCCGGTCATGGAGGACACCCCAGTCAGAGGACACACTGGTCAGGGAGGACACCCCGGTCAGGGAGGACACCCCGGTCATAGAGGACACTCCGGGGCTCTGAGGTGTGTCATTCTCTCCCTCCTGGAATTTGTTTTCTGCAGCTGCAATAAGGATGCTCTCCCTATCTCAAGACCCTTAATTTAATGACTGATAACAGCCAAGATATGGAAACAACCTAAGTGTCTCTCAGTGGCTGAATGGATAAAGAGAATGTGCTGTATATACATGGTGGATACTATTCAGCCTTAACAAAGAAAAAACTTAGCATTTGCAACAATGTGGATGGACCTGGAGGACATGATGCTGAGTGCACTAGACCAGACGCGGAAGGGCAGGTCCCGCATGCCACTGCTTGTATGTGGGGAAAAGTCCAACTCACTCATAGAAACAGAGTCGAGTGGGGCTTTCCAGGAGCTGGGAAGTGGGGGACATGGAGAGAGGATGGTCAAAGATAGAAAGTTTCACTTACACTGCTGAATACATGATGGGGCCCTAATGTATAGCATGGCTACTCTACTTAATAATACCGTATGGTAGATTTAGGATTTGCAAAGAAAGACAGTGGGTCTTCAGTGTTCTCACACTTATACACTATTGATGGGAATATAACATAGTATGTAAAATTAATTATGGCAAACAGCATGGAGATGTCTCAAAGAACTAAAATTCTATCCAGCAATCTCACTACCAGGCATCTACCCAAAGGAAAGAAAATCATTACATTGACAAAACACCTGCACTCATATGTTATACACACGTTACCTTTTCGTAACATTTATATACAATAGACATAAATATATGATTCACATTTATAAACAATGTATATAATGCTATATATAAATATACAATATACATTGTATATATAATACAAATGTGTATTATATGTTGTATATAGTATGTACATATAATACAATAAATATACAATATATAAATATACAATGAAATATTTTTCAGCCATAAGGAAGAATGAAATCACCTCTTCTGCAGCAACGTGAGTGGAACTAGAGGTCATTGTCTTAAGTGAATCAACTCAAAGCCAGAAAGTCCAACACCACTTGTTCTTACTGATAAGTGGGAGCTAAATACAGTGGACACATGGACAAAGAGTGTGGAATAATAGACACTGGATGTTCAGAAGGGTTGGAGGTTAGGAGGAGGTTTAGGGATGAGAAATTACTTAATAGGTACAATGTACATTATTCGGGTGACGTTTACACTAAAAGCCCGGGCTTCACCACTGTGCACTATATCCATGTGACAGAACTCCACGTGGACCCCCTGAATATACACAAATTTTAAGAAATGTCCTCACCACACACACACACACACACACACACACACACACACACACACGTGACTATGTAAGGTGACTGATGGATATGTGAGCTAACTTGATTTGTAATTATTTCACAGTATACATGTAGATCAAAACATCATGTTATAGATATACACCCTAGATTAATACAGTTTTATCTGCCAAGTACTTATTTGCCAGTAAAACTGGGAGGAGAAAAGATCCTTAATTTGGTCACATCCACAAAGTCCCTTTTGACAAGTAAGGTAACGTTTACAGATACCAAGGGTGAGGATGTGGATATCTTTGCGAGCTATTATTTAGGCTCCCACACTCCCCCAAAGACATGTCCCAATTGTTGTTTAGGATGAAAACTAAAGGACTCATTGCCTTCCCCCAGGAAAGCTAGGAGACAAGACAAGAGAACAAAGTCCTTACACTGAACTTGGTTCTTCCCATCAGCGCTGGCATGGAGGAGCCCTCTTGCACCAGGTAGAAGTTGACAGCCTGAGCTCTGGAGCCAGACTCCCAGGGCTAAATCCTGGCTCTGCCCTTCCTGGTAGAGGAACGTATGCAGGCTCCCCCACTCCTGGCTCCCTCATCTGGAATGTGGGAATGGCAGTGGTGCCTAGCATTGTGGTTGTTCTGAGGATGAAACGAATCCACATGTTTGGACTCCCTGGAAAGCGGAGCCTGTGACGTGCACTTGAGAACAGGTGTTTTATTTGGGGAATGATCTCTGGATGCAGAATGAGGGAGTGAGCAGCAAGACAGGACACATTTTGGAAAACAAGCAGGAGGTGCATCATTGAGCTAGCTCACATGGTGGGCAACTTCTGTGAAGTCCCATTGAGCCCCTCTAGGGAACTCTGCAGGACGGGCCTCAGAATCCACCCCGTGCCTGCAGGGGAAAATGGTCTGCACATGCTCTGTTGAGGACGTTCTCAGGATACACCCGCATGGGAGTGAAGAGAGTAGGAGGGGAAGAGGAGGGGCTAAGCAAGGTCAGGTTCGGGTACAGCACAGCCAGCTCCCTGAGGAGCTCTTAAGAATGAGCTGTGCTGTGCATGGGTCCCTCCTTGAGGCAAACAGCCTGGGCTTCTCACCCCACCAGGTAGTCACTGGGCAGAGAAGCGGGGTAAGCAGGACATAACTCCCAGGTAACTCTGAGGGACACAGCTCCACTCACCTAAGGGCAGTCTTCTATGGAAGATGTGGCAGGAGCTGTCGGCAACACACGCAGCCCCTGGAGAGGAGTCCACCAGCCTAGCCACAGGGACCCCAGGAAGCCTGGGTACTCAGAGAGCACCTTTCATAACAGCGTCTGCTGTACTCAAAAGCAACAGCCAATATCTGCTCCATACCAGGACCTCCTCCCCGCAGTAAGGGGAGGAAAGGGAAGCACTTCCACCAGCCAGGGTGCTTCCCTTTCCTCCTCCTTGGGCCATGCAATGGGATGAAAGCTCACCTTTCCCTCCCCTTTTCTCTCTCACCTCTTCACAGGTTTCTGACAGATGTGACTACATCTTTGTCAATGGGAAAGAAATGAAAGGCAAGGTCAACGTGGTGGTGAACTTCACCTACCAGCACCTGAGCAGCCCCCTGGAGATGACAGTGTGGGTGCCCCGGCTTCCGCTGCAGATCGAGGTCTCCGACACCGAGCTCAATCAGATCAAGGGCTGGAGAGTGCCCATCGTCTCCAGCAGGAGGTGGGTGTGTCCCTGAAACTCCATGGCAGGCTAAGAAGGAAGTGTACGGGGTGGTAAATTCGGGCATGACTGGGTCTGAGGATGCACGTGGTACCCTAAGGACCAAGCCTCCCTCCACCGCTCAGCTTCGATTTGCCCTGTGTTGGCTTCATTCTCTATCAATCAGCGTTTTTCAGGAGGTTCCAGGCTTTCATCCTCTCTTCTTTGCAACTCCAGCAGAAAGTGCCTCCTCTCCTTCCTACTAGTTCCAGCAGAGTCCTGGATTTAAGTCTTATCCTCACTGGGATTTTGTGGCCTCCCTTATCTAGTTACTGTAGCCAAGGCCCTCAAATACACTGAGTGGCTGGCTGGACTCCCCAACTAGAGCCAGAGGAGCTAGAGGAAGAGGTGCACCAAGGCGGAACGAATGAACAAATTCTAGGAGAAGGGAAAATTGATGCTGGAAAGAAGGAGGCAGCAGATGTTCCCTGGAAGGACATCTGACAGGGTCAACCTGACCTGAGCTGCCTCTCTGCGCTCCAGGCCAGAAGCTCTGAGCTCTCTGCCTTGGTGAAGTGAGGTCTGAGGCTTGTCCACTGAGTGATACATTACCCCAATGGTGCTTGGTAGTGCCCCAGGAGTCTCCACCATCCACCATCGCCCAATGGCGATGAGTACCATGGAAAGGGGGTGGTAGGAGCTCAGGCTCTTCACAGACTTTGTCACCTCAGAGAAACTGTGTGTAAGAATTCATGTATTAGGGACATGTTGATTGCTAAAAGTATCTGCACTATGAGACAAGGAAGTATCCCTGGAGTCTGTGTACTCGGCAGGGGCGGAGAATTGGTGCTTATCTGAGGGATAACTTATATTCCCTCCCTCGCAAGCTCATTCCTTTGGTCCCATGACCCCCAGGAGAGGGGACGCTTCAAGGACGAAGGCTGTGGGTCTCAGGGGCAGTTGGCAGCTGGCTTCAGCAGTGATTCTTTCTCAGTCTCTGCGGTTTCAGGTATTGAGTTGAGGGCGTGGATTAGAAAATGACCGTTGGTGCTGCAGAGGGAAGAAACTGTAGGGGAAGATTCGCCAAAGACCTGGCTGAGTCTCACTGCAGCGCATCCCACACGCTGTCACAGCTGCCTGGTTCAGACATGGCAGTGGAGTGAGTGTGAGAGGGAACAGCTGCTGTTCTGATGGAGAGCGAGAAGGTGCCATCAAAGGGCCAACTGCACAGAAGGGACCAGATGTTGAGGGAGCGGCTGACATCTGTCTCCTTCCAAGCATCCTGGCCCTCTCTGCCTTTCTTATCGTGTTTGGCCTCACCTTGGTTTACATATTCACCTGCTTTGTGTGCTGGGTTACAGAGCCACACCATTCATCCCTAGCCTTGTCATGTTAGCTATCCATTCTGTCTAACGTAGTGGCTTATCCCAAACCTTAGTGGTTTAAAACTTATCTCCAAAGTTAATGTGGCTTAAAAGAACAACATGCCAGCCAGGCATGGTGGCTCATGCCTGTAGTCCCAGCACTTTGGGAGGCCGAGGCAGGCAGATGGCTTAAGCCCAGGAGTTTGAGACCAGCCTGGGCAACACAGCAAGACCACATCTCTACATAAAATTTTAAAAATTAGCCAGGCATGGTGGCTTGCACAGTAGTCCAAGCTATTCAGGAGGCTGGAGTGGAAGGATTGCGTGAGTCCAGCAGTTCGAGGCTGCAGTGAGCTGAAATTGCACCACTGCACTCCAGCCTGGGTGACAGAGCAAGACCCTGTCACAAAAAGAGAAAGAACAACATGTATTATCAAACAGTTTCTGTGGGTCTGGAATCCAGGCATGGCTGAGCTGGGTCTTCTGAGCAGGGTCTCTTACAGGCTGCAGCCCAGGTGTCAGTGGGCCTGGGGTCCCGTCTCAAGGCTCACGTGGGGAAGGATCTGCATGCAGGCTCACTGGTGCGGGTGCTGACTAGTCTCAGTTCCTTGCTAGTGCTGGCCAGAGGTCACTCTCAGCTTCTACCTGGGTGGAAATCTCTACAGCTTGGCTCACAGCATGCAGCTCGCTTCATCAGAGTGAGCAAGTGCAAAGAACCAAGGATAGAAAACACAAGCAAGACAGAAGTCACAGGCTTTTCAAGTCTAGCCATGAAAGTGACCATCCAATCACTTTTGCCATAACTTTTTCATTGGACGAAAGAAACTAGGTCCAGCCCACACTCAAGGGGAGAGGTTTACACAAAGTAGTAAACCCCTCACCAGGAGGTGAGGGGCCACTGTGAACACTTTAAACTCCGCTGGCTGCACTGGCCATGCTGATGCGTCAGTGCTCATGCCACAGCAGTGGTTAGTATCTGAAGTTCACCTCTGCATGTCTGGCTGTAAACTCCTTGAAGTCTCATGGCCTACTTACCTCTGCAGCCCCCACCAGGCTCCACACACAGCCCCTTACAGAGGACCAACAAGTAACTGCAAACTGCACTGCCTCTTTCACAGGCCTGCCGGGGACAGTGAAGAAGAGGAGGATGATGAGCGGAGGGGCCGCGGCTGCACCCTGCAGTACCAGCATGCCATGGTGCGGGTCCTGACGCAGTTTGTGGCTGAGGCGGCCGGCCCTGGGGGACACGTGGCCCACCTGCTGGGCTCAGACTGGCAAGTGGACATCACGGAGCTGATAAATGACTTCATGCAGGTGGAGGAGCCCAGGATCGCCACGCTGCAAGGCGGACAGATCCTGATGGGGCAGGAGCTTGGGATGACCACCATTCAGGTAAAAAAAAAAAAATCCCCAAATCAAGATCTGTCTTCCCACCTCTCCTCCACCTAGAGGAGAAATCAGCTGTTTGTCATTGCTGGGAATGGTATCTATTTTTAGGATGGGTAAATTCAAAGAAATTGTGGAGTAAGCGATACAAGTGATTGTTGGCTGGTTGTGGTGGTTCACGCTTGTAATCCCAGCACTTCGGGAGGCCGAGGCGGGCAGATCACCTGAGCTCAGTAGTTTGAGATTAGCCTGGGTAACATGGCAAAACCCCATCTCTACCAAAAATACAAGAAATTACCCGAGTGTGGTGGTGCATGCCTGTGGTCCCAGCTACTCGGGAGGCTGAGGTGTGAGGATCGCTTGGGCCTGGGAAGCAGAGGTTGCAGTGATCTGAGATCGTGCCACTACACTCCAACCTGGATGATGGAGCTAGACCCTGTCTCAAACAAAACCACAATACAAGTCAGGTAATGATGTGATGAGAATCTCAAAATTCCTCACATATTACTTACAGGTGAGAAACTCTGGGCTGGCTCCCATGGTGGCTCATGCTTGAAACACATTATTTTGCCCAAGCCACGGTAGGCGTTACCATCTCGGTAAACAAGCTTTTGAGGTGAGCTTACGTGATCTGAATCACAGGCACGGCCAGCAACTTCCTGCTGAGCCACTTTCTGCCACTGAGCATGGTCACCTAAACCTTCCCATGGCTTCAAGATATAGTGGCCGCCTCTACCGAGTCACAGCCGTGGGCCTGATGAGAACCTGAACAACTCAGAAATGTGCTAAAGGAAGAAATGAAGTTACTGTGCCTCCATATGTCTTCTGGGCCCCTTCTGCTGGGGAGCGGGTGATGGAGAGGACCAGCGGCAACACTGGGTTTTGAAACAAACAAACACTTTAACAAAACAGTGTTCTGGGAGGCTTGCAAAGGTTTGATCATTTACCTCCCAGCTGAGAACAAAGCAAGAGCTTGTTTTCCTTCTGTATACATGTAAGGGGTGCAAGTGCAGCTTTGTTACCTGGACATATTGCGTGTCTGCCTTGTTAGTGCAGCCATCACCCAAATAGTGTACATCGTAGCCAAAGGAAGCGTGTATTACTCAGCAGCTGCCCCATCTGCAGGCAACGCGATTGTCTTATCAGGCAATCTGTGAGGTTTCTAAAACAGCTGTGCAAGAGGAATCATTATAACTGAGACTACATTTGATCATGGAAGATTTAAAACATATCCATTCTAGAAAATTGGCTGGTATATCTAAAACTTCATTTTATCCAAGGAGGAAAATAAATGGGTTTGGGCGGTAGACCAGGAGTCACATGCTCTAATGATCTCTAAAGGCTGAGAAGCTACCATTAGTGAGGAGAGTAAGCTGGGTGTGTGCTGAAAGACAGCAGCCGATTTTCCTCTGAGTGTTAGAGAGATAACAGGGAGTGGTGGTGCCTGTGGAAAAGGGACAAGCTCTTACTCAGAGCCAAAGGCTGCCAAGAAGAAACGCAGGTCCACTGCAGCCATGTTACAATCTTCCAGAAAAGCTGGAAGTCTTATGTTTTTATATGAAATCTTCTGGCTCTCCAAATGATGGTCATTAATTCTACCTTAAAATATGATTTATGTCAGACAAAACATATCTGCCTCATAGATGAGAGCTTGCAACCTCCACAATTGACTAAGAAGTTGAAAGACCTGAATCCCTACCATAAATCTATAGGCTAAACCGATACTGATGCCCAGAAACTCACAGTGAGATGAGAATTTGGTATTAACATCTTCCCTTAAGTGACAATTTAAGCGCAAAGGGGAAAAGCCGTACCGTTCTGAAACCAGGTGTCAGGGAAGAGGAAGTGGGCTGGCTTCCCACACATTAAACATGAACATTATTTTGGTGAGGCCTCTACTCCTGCGAGCCTTGGTTTTCTTTTTTCTCACTGCGTCCTCCTGAGTCATAAATTCACTTGTCCACTTTCTCCTGGGGACACATCTCTCATGCTCACTACCATTTAAATTGTCCCAGTCAGACGGGAATGTGAAGGTGGCATTCGGGTAGAAGTATGGAGCTTTGATTCCTGGTCTTAAAGGGTCCTGGGAAACTGCTGTCTTGACATACATCATAAATATCACCAGAAACTTGAAAAGAAGGCAGGAGAATGGAGGATGAAGCCCATCTCTTCTAGAAGGTTGAGTTGTACGGGGCCGTGAGGGTCTAAGACAGCCATTTATGATTTGGGCGAAGGGTGAGAGGAGGAAGAAGTGATTCCACAGATGTTCCTCAAAAGCAGGATTTCCTGTTCAGGGTCTAAATTGCACATAAGCCTCATTTTCCAGGTCATTCCAGGTGTCCAGAGGAGAAACGAGGCTTTGGGTTGTTGGCATCAGGCGTAGACATTCAGAACCTACGTTTATCAGAATATGCCCAACGATATTCCTCATCATCAGGCATCACGCGCTGCGTTTCCCAAAGTGTGCAGTGTGGCCTCCTGTGACACGCGTGATTGAGATGGACCAGCAGGATCCACCTTCTAGTTGCACATTGGTTTTTATGTGCAAGAGCGAAAGCTATCAATATGTAACCAGTACACCCAACCCGTTATTCACTGGTGATAGGAAGGCTTTTGAAAAAAAAAACAAATCATTCAAGTAAAATAATTTTAAACAAAATACACACTGTGCTGTAGAAGAATCATAAAGTTAATAGTCGAATGAAAATGTCAGTTCCTCCTGTCCAGGATGGAGCATGGTGGGAAATGGAGCTGATTTGTGGGGTGTGGGAAGAGGGCCAAGCCCTACCTGCCCACCCCTTGACACCACCTTGCTTTATGCAAAAAGTGCATTACATTTTCTCAAGCAGTATATATGATTTAGAAGGCGGTGTGAGTGGGAAAGACCTGTTCTCATTCATTCTGGCTCACATGTTGCCCTGTTGCTGCCTGCACACTGGCACTTCCTCCTGCCACTGGAGGCATTGCCTGCGCCACAGAAAGCCTTTCCTTGTCATGTCGCTTCTGCCCTCCAGATCCTGTCTCCTCTGTCAGACACCATCCTCGCTGAAAAGACCATCACTGTGCTGGACGAGAAGGTGACCATCGCAGACCTCGGGGTGCAGCTGGTGACAGGGCTGTCACTCTCCTTGCAGCTCAGCCCAGGAAGCAACAGGGCCATCTTTGCCACTGCAGTGGCTCAGGAACTTCTGCAGAGGCCAAAACAGGTATGGAGGAAGGCTTGAGACACACTTCAGCGGGGCGCTCACACACCACGCAGGCACCATGCCAGGCGGGTCGCACAATAGAGTGGGATCACGTATCGGGTGTTTCTCCATCTGCAAAGGGCTCTTCTGAAGCAGGTCCCAGCTCCCCCATGCAGAGATGAAAAAAATAAATACATGTATACATAAGGATTGCAACATGCGAAAAATGAGAAGCCACTAAGGGGCAGGAGCCCTGGAGGAAAGGGCCGCCCCTCCTCCACCATAGCGCAAGTGCATGCAGGTGGTCACCTGTGCCCTCCACACCCTTCCTGCTTCCGTGAGGGCATGAGCAGGCTCAGAGCAGGTGCACAGCCTGCTGCCAAGGTCCTGCTGGAGCGGAGGGTGACAGACCTGCCGAGTGGGGAGCCTGTGGCGGGAGATGGCTTCCAGACGATTCATTGTTCAGCTCAAGGCAGAAACAGAGAATTCATGGAGCTGTCAGTCACAATTTTCTTTTACTTTATTTGGAACCAGTGTGAGCTAATAGAGTGTGTTGTGTGTTTCTGTGTGTTGTATGTGTATTGTGTGCATGTGTGCATATATGTGTGTGTCTATGTATATGTGTTGTGTACATATGTTTTTGCTTTGTGTGTCTATGTGTATGCATGTGTGTGTCGTGTCAGTATTTTGTGTTGCTTGTTTTGTGTTGTGTGTGTTGCATGTGTGCTTGTGTTGTATAGGCACCTGTATGCGTGTATGTGTTGTGAATATATCGTGTGTTGTATGTATGTATGCATTGCACGTGTCTATGTATTTGTATGTGTGCATATGTATATGTGTGTGTTGTGAGTCTATGTATGTGTGTTGTGTAAGTATGTATGTTTTTGCTCTATGTGTGTCTGTATGCCTGTGTGTATATGCATGTGTCTTCTTGTGTCTGTATTTTGTGTTGTATGTTTGTGTTGTATAGGTGCCTGTGTGCATGTATATGTGTATGTGTGTTGTGTGTATGTGTGTGGCACATGTGTTTGTATGTGGATACAATGGCTTACAAAGGGGACTGTTATAGGGGACCTTTGAATGTAGTAAGGTCTCCCTCATTAGAGGTGGATAAACATTATTTCTTAGAACATAGGAATTTGGGTGAAGCTTGCTTAATAACAAAACACAGTGGCTGCAGGTCATTAGTTCTTTGTGCCCCATGAAAAGGGATCATCCTCATGTGGGGCAGCTGGAATCCCTCCAGCCCATAGGGGACATTGTTCTGACTGCTTCCCTTCTGGATCAGGAGCCTTTTCTGCGCACTCTTCCTCAGCAGGGTGAGCTACCAGGCCTGCCCTGCCTTCATGCGCCAGCTGCGGCTGTGACCATGTTCAGAGGAGGCAGAAGTGCCACACTGGACTTGCTAAGGGGCACAAAGAGCCTTCCCATTTTCCCAGCCTGCACCTGTCACGTAATGCTCCCCTCTCAGGCATGAGCTAATCTCCTAGTCCTTACACTACAGTCTTTGTTTGCAGGGTTTTGGGTTAGAAAACACTTGAAAGTGGTTGATCCCAATAACAGAATCGAATTCTTGGCCAAAGCAAACCTCCTTTTCTCCAGGAAGGATGCCAGCCGAGAGGCAAGTTACAGATAGCAATGAAGAAATAACCCGAGGCTTTTCTCTGTCTTTGTGGGTGATAACATCAGCTGACCACCAGCTAGGCGTTAAGGAAGGGATAATATGCAGCTAGAAGAAGGCCAGAAGGCTAATCCATTCCTGACATGCAGAGCTAAACACACTACCCTGAGATTTGCTCCACAGTTGGTCTGCAGGGCCCTTCCTCCCTGCCTGCAACTTGGCTCTGACAGTGGTACTTTCAAGAACTCCGTTGTGCATTTGAATGCTCTGCTCAGATTTCATGGCAGATCAAGAGAACCCGGTAAGTCAGTGTCATGTCCAGTAGCTTTTGCACTGTACCTTGGCAAGGTTCTCTGCTTAGCAGGTAGAGTCCAGGCCACTGTCTAACAGAATAAATATTTCTTGGCTGAGCTGAAGGAAGGAGCAGAGGCCACCCAGCCACATTTGAGGAGCCTTTCTTCTTACTTCCAAAGACTAAACAACAACTGTGTAAAATTACTTCTGTCACGGTTAGGGGCCAGTAGGTTGTAAGAGAAAAAAATCCATTCAAGCAAAAGCTTAAATAACAAAGGATGTGTTATGAGGATTACAGGGCTCTCACAAAACCCAGCCGCAAGACCTTGGAGGAAAGGGAAGGTCAACACTCTCATGCCCACTCTGTCACCTGTGTTTTTATTTTGGTCTAATTCATTATTGTCTTCCTATGGATAAATGCTGTGCCCAAACATTTGCTTATACAGAGTCCATCAGAGGGCCTCAATCCCCAATTTTATATGTGCCCCCACTACACATCTTCCCAAGCATAACTTCATCAGTCTTGTCTTTCTGGTTTCAAGTTTGAGAGAGAAAGAGAAAGAGAGGAGAGAGAGACAGAGGGAGAGAGAGAGAGTGATGCTGGCTGGCTCAGCATTGCTGAGATTGATGGCTCTAATGGCAGCAGCCGTCTCATTCCAATCAGCTGTTGCTGTGGCCCAGCGGGCAGGGTCATGGGCCGCCTAGTGCCGTTCATCATCTCGGGCTTGGGGCGGAGCAGGTTCCCTGAGAGGGAGGGAGGAGGGAGAAAGCAATGGGTCTGCCACTGCTGTCAAGCATAATGACATCTTCACTAAAATTAAAGGCTGGCATGAAATTGGGGGTTATCTCCAATGATCTGCCTGGTCAAACTATTTGCAAAGAAAGTTGGTCTAAATCAACAAAGTGAAAACAGCAAGAGACTGAGAGGTGCACAAACCTCAGCTCTGGCTGCTTTTTGGTCTTCCAGTTTCCTCCAGTTGGGTTGGCTGGAGGAAGAGACGAAGACTCTCCAATCAAGATGCTTCTCCCTCTCCTGCTGTCAGGCTTAACTCCTCCCTCCAAGCCAAGACTATGTCCTGAGGCCAGGACAGATCCACTCCTGCAGACCCAGAAAAGGCAGGGCTGGCAAAACCACAGCCTGCAGCCCTGCAGTGGGACCTCATCTAGATCAGAGGCTTTTATCTGTATTGCCAGTAATCAGTGGAGACTCAGTATTACAACTTAAAAATAATGTAATAAATATTTTTCATTTGAATGCGTAACACTTGTAAAAGATTCCACTCACCAGCAATTTCCTTTGTCATGCAATTTATTATTGTTCAGAAGTTGATTCTAAACAGCCCAAGGCCCATCTTCCTTTTAACACCTACAGGAGGAAAAGAAAAAAAAAACAAGCAAATCTTCTTATGGATTGTTTAATACTGGCCCTGTTTTGTCATTTCGTTGTTTTATTATTTTGCTTTTTTGCATCTTTGTGAGAATTCATTTTCTTTTACACTCTTGGTACTTCTTATTGCTTATTTCTACACTGTTTGAAAGGTTTGTCTTTGTTCTTGTAGCACTATTTCTGCCATTGTGTGTCTACTGTACTAAGACTTGGGGCTCAATGAGCTTCTTGGCCCATTTGATTAACTTACATATTTTTCTCCATAGGAAGCAGCCATCAGTTGCTGGGTCCAGTTCAGTGATGGCTCAGTCACACCCTTGGATATTTACGATGGGAAAGACTTCTCCTTGATGGCCACATCTTTGGATGAGAAGGTGGTCTCCATCCACCAAGACCCCAAATTCAAGTGGCCTATCATTGCTGCGGAAACTGAAGGACAAGGCGCCCTCGTCAAGGTGGAAATGGTTATTAGTGAATCCTGCCAGAAATCCAAGCGGAAGAGTGTGTTAGCTGTTGGAACGGCAAACATCAAAGTTAAATTTGGCCAAAACGATGCTAACCCCAACACCAGTGACAGCAGACACACAGGGGCAGGGGTTCACATGGAAAACAATGTCAGTGACAGAAGGCCCAAAAAACCCTTGCAGGAATGGGGGAGTCAGGAAGGACAGTACTATGGCAGTTCTTCCATGGGACTCATGGAGGGACGGGGCACCACGACAGACAGGTCCATCCTGCAGAAGAAGAAAGGCCAGGAAAGCCTTTTAGACGACAACAGCCACTTGCAGACCATCCCTAGCGACCTCACCAGCTTCCCAGCCCAGGTGGACCTCCCCAGAAGCAATGGGGAAATGGATGGGAATGACCTTATGCAGGCATCCAAAGGGCTGAGCGACTTAGAAATTGGGATGTATGCTTTGTTGGGAGTCTTCTGTTTGGCCATTTTGGTCTTCTTGATAAACTGTGTGACCTTTGCATTAAAATACAGACACAAACAGGTTCCCTTCGAGGAGCAGGAAGGGATGAGTCACTCTCATGACTGGGTTGGGTTAAGCAACCGGACAGAGCTGTTGGAGAATCACATCAACTTTGCCTCCTCGCAAGATGAGCAAATCACTGCCATTGACAGGGGCATGGATTTCGAGGAAAGTAAATATCTCCTCAGCACAAACTCCCAAAAAAGCATCAATGGGCAGCTGTTCAAACCTTTGGGACCCATCATCATTGATGGGAAAGATCAGAAAAGTGAGCCCCCAACATCCCCTACCTCAAAAAGGAAAAGGGTGAAATTTACCACCTTCACCGCCGTCTCCTCGGACGACGAGTACCCCACCAGGAACTCCATCGTGATGAGTAGCGAGGATGATATAAAGTGGGTCTGCCAGGATCTGGACCCTGGGGACTGCAAAGAGCTGCACAACTACATGGAGAGGTTACATGAAAATGTGTAAGCCAGACACACACAGACATTGGTTCTCACTCACCTTTCAGCCTTTAATTCCAGGATGTGTAGCAACGGTGCCCCGGAAGAGAAACAAAGCAGCAGGACAAAATAAGGATGACACTATCCATGGAGCCTCAGCCAGTGACCCCGGCTCAGTGGCGAGGCCTGGAGTCCGCATCGACGCACACATTCCAGAGTACAGTGTCTTGCTTAAGAGATTTATCATGCATGGCAAGATTTTTAAGACTTGAAACAAAAATGAGTTCTGAATCACTGAGCGTCTGAGAGCTTCCAGGAAAGAACAGCCTCTCTCTCTCTCGAATCAAAGCAATTTGGATATTGTAAAATCCACATGGCTCCAATATTCAATATTGCAGACTATGGAAGAAAAGTGCAACTCAGGTGGAGCATCCGTGGATCAATGGGAGGAAGCGTGTCATCGAAACTGGAGCAGCACATCTCGCTGTGAGCACGATCACAGGCAGTCCAGTGCCGCCGTCAGCTGTGGGAGGCATGATTGTCTCTCAAAGGCTGGGCCAGAGCTGGCTCAGATCATGGACAGGCCAAGGCAGTGGCTGACAAGGACTGAAAGGGAACATGTGGGCTAACAGGCCACAAATACGTTTGTAACTACGTGCCAAGGACAAACACATGGACGCAAATCCTCTGAGCCCTTCAGGGCACTTCTTTATTTGTAAACTAAGGATACTGGGCATAGAATTTGAATCAGGTTCAAAGAACCAGGCTCTTTTGATTCACATCAAGTTCACCATGTATCCATTTCTATTCCTTCACTGCATTGCCATCCTCCCCAAAGCCGTTGGTCACCTGTGGGTGGGGGAGGGAGAGGGCAGTTTGTAGTGTTTGCTGGGTCTTTTTTCTCCCCCTGGGTTTTGTGTCAACTCCCAAGTGACATTCTGTAGAGAAGCTCCCCCTGCAACCTGGGCATATGTCCCACGCCGTCCATCTTTGAAGAGGCTGGTCTCTAGGCATGGGCAGTACTCACGGTGAATTCCATACCAGGCGGTATACATTCCCTTGCTTTTCTAGAAAGAAAACAGGGCCACTTGGGATGGGTCTTTCACTGTTCATGGCAGATCTCCTGTCCAAGAATGTGGCCTCGAAGCTGTTGAGACAAATCGGGGTGCCCGTGTGGAACGTGCAGGACATGTGGAGTTGAGGGATTCTGGGTGTGAAGGCGGTGGGTCCAGCAGGAAGCCCAGCCTCACACACACCAGACAGCACAGAAGCCTTCTTCACCTTGGAGGTGTGAAGGGATGAGGGGCATCAGTATGTGTGGTGGAGATGCAGGTTTGCAAGCACTTGATCCTGCAGTCAGCCCCAAAAGGTTTAGCATTGCTTAAGATCAGCATGACTCTGGATATCCCTAAATCCCTTCACTTATGAAACCTATGAAGACGGGGGCAAGGAGACATCAGAGAATTCCTGCCGCATCTCACGCTCACTCCAAGGTAGAGAATGATGTGTTGGGTGATTACCAGCCAGATAGGATCCTGAGAAAGATGGTCGGGGGCAGCGGGTGGCGGGCAGAAGAGGCCGTGCTGTTGAATCGATCTTCTATTTTACCCTCTGTGTCATTTTCTTTCTCTCTGCTCTTTAGATGTCTGTTTTCCAGTCTCTCTGTGTGTCTCTGTATCTCTCTCCTCCTTTGAACCCATCTCCCTGCTTCCTCTCTGTCTCTGTAATTTTGAGTGTGTGTCTTTACTCCTCCTCCCTCTCCATAGAATTGAATTCTCTTTAGATCATGTGTGTGTACATTTCACCAGTTTACCCTTCCAACCTTAGCCCTCTCCCCCGCAACTGTGGTGCTCTTGAGACTGAGGTTTCTGCAGCCAGTAAGTCACCTGCTCCTGTCCGCAAGCTTACCTACCTTGTTTGGTTGGGTGATTAAGCTGTCACCCCTTTTCGATGAGAATCCTCTGCTTTCAGTAACATCCTCATATTTCTTTCCATTCTTACCTGTGTCATGTTCTGTTGAATACTGCAGCCACCGCCTGCTCCCAAATCCATCTACGTGTAGAATGTACTGTAGATTGTAAGAATGTAATATATATTTATAAACTTACTGACTGTAAATATAAAGTTTGCATTCAGTGGCTTTATGGCTGTCCTTTGTCTTCTACACGCTGACCCCCTCCAAGGGGCTGGCATCAATTGCAAATGGCTCTGCAAATGCTGTGGCTCTAAATGAAATGCAGATTTAAGGATTCCAGCACAATCCAATTACACCCTTACATCGTGTAGTGCTGCTCTCTGCATTGAGGGGATGTTGACACGTGATGACAAAGTGCATTGTGTACTAAGTATCTCTCCTCCAGGACCTGAAAGGATTTGCAAATAAATCACACGTGCAATTCTCTCCTAAAAGCCTGCTGACTGATGGTGGTAAGTGGAAACTGTGGCAGGCAAGCATGTATTCCAGCCTCCTTTTGGGCTGAGGTGAGGAAAATTCTCTGTCCTTCCTTTGGGTCTCGAGTGTACATACACACAATAACTCTGGACTGGGTTTAAAAGTTGATTGTAGATTCCTTTATCAACCACAGCCCCAAGACAATTCTACAAAACAAGAAGATGCATGGAATCCTTAGATTCATGCAAACAATAGCAAGTGATAGGTCAATCATTTATTCAGCCAGTATTTACTGAGCAGCTACTCTGTACCAGAGTACTGTACCAGAGTACAGGGGGCTGCAGAGGTAAGTAGGCCATGAGACTTCAATCCAGGAATAGCTGTGAGCACTAGAGACAGAGTCACACATACAGCAAATGCACATGCACTCTCAAAATCCTTACTTATATCTATTTGGGTGGGGGGAATAAACAGCAAACAAAATAATTTCAGATAGTCATGGTTTTTGTTTGTTTTTGCTTTGAGACAGGGTCTTGCTCTGTCTTGTTGCCCAGGCTGGAGTGCAGTGGCACAATCTCAGCTCACGAAAACCTCTGCCTCCTGAGTGCTCAAGCGATCCTCCCACCTCAGCCTCCTGAGTAGCTGGGACTACAGGCACATGCCACCACACTCAGTGAATTTTTGTACTTTTTGTAGATATAGGGGTCTTGCTATGTTGCCCAGGCTGATCTTGAACTCCTGGGCTCAAGCAATCCTCCCACTTCGGCCTCCCAAAGTGCTGGGATTACAGGTGTGAGCCACGGAACCCAGCCAGTCATAAGTTTTGTAAAAGACAATAAAACTGGTTGCAGAATGGAGAAAACTGAGCCAACATTCAAAACTTTGATGATTTCACCTTAGAAATCTAGATTTCTAGCATTGCTTAAGAATTCAGACACTGGCGAAATGGGGCTTCCAATCTGACGTGGCCTCGATAGGGCAGAGTGGCACTGAAGTTTCGAGTCCTCTCCACCCACGATGTCTTCTGGATGCAGAGTTGACCGACTCCATTTATGCTCCCTCTCACCACTCTTCTAATAGAGAAGTGTTTCTCCCAAGTCACAGCTCTACCCAAAAGTTGGGGAAACAGAGAGGGGAGGAGTCGTGTGTTTTCAAGATCATTCAGAAAGAGCTCATTGCTTTATGAAAGGGAAGAAAATTCCTGTGTGTCTCCTAGGCAAATACAGAATGTCATGTCTAAAGAACACAACTGAAGATGCCCTTATGATGCAAACCGTCATGCGATCTATGTGCCCAGAATCCGAGAAAGAACTGATGGGAAAGTCTTAACTGAAATATCCACGAGGTATCTTTTCGAGAGTGAATAAATAAGTGATGCGGCTTGGTTTCTCTCGCACCTGGCTGGTTTGCTCTTTGACGCCACCTGCAGGGCCCCTGGAGGCAGAGTTTCCCAAACTCCCAAGGAAGATGGCGCTGGAAGCTGGAGGGCTGCCAGCCTCATCAGCATCTCCGTTGGGGGGCCTGTCCCTCACGGCTTCTCAGTTCCCTCCCGGGACTCCGGCTACGGGTACTTTACCATAACTAAGTACCGCAAACTGGGCAGCTTAAGTAACAGAAATGTACTGCCTCACTTTTCTGGAAGCCTGAAGTCTGAGCTCAGCGTGTCGGCAGAGCTGGTTCCCTCAGAGGGTTTGTGGGGGACTCCTCCAGGCCTCTCCCAGCTCCTGCGGTTGTGCTGGCATCCTTGGTAGTCCTTGGCTTGTAGAAGCATCACTCTGATCTCTGCCTTCATCTTCATGTGACAGACTCCCTGTGTGTGTGTCTGTGTCCAAATTTCCTCTTTTGTGGGAGACAGACAGGGATCTCACTTTGCTACACAGGCTGGAATACAGTTGTGTGACCAACGCTCACTGCCGCCTCGACCTCCTGGGCTCAAGCAATCCTCCCACCCTAGCATCTCAAGTAGCTGGGACTACAGACACACACCACCACACTTAGCTATTTTTTTAAAATTTTTTGTAACTATGGGGTCTCACTATGTTGCCCAGCTGGTCTCGAACTCCTGACCTCAAGCAATCATCCCGCCTTGGCCTCCCAAAGTGCTGGGATTACAGGATAAGCCACCATGCCTGGCTCCAAATTTCCCCAAGGAAACTAGGGCCCACTCTACGGCAGTGTGACCTCATCTCAACTAATTACATCTGCAATGACCCTATTTCCAAACAAGGTTGTCTTCTGATACTGGGCATTAGGATTTCCACTATGAATTTGGGGTTGGGGGAGACACAGTTCAATCCATAACACCAGCCTCTGGTCCTAAGGTCCTGGGCAGCTAAGCCTGTGCACAAGCCGAGGGCCTGTTGGCCAGGCAGAGATGTGACTGCCCTGGCACTGGGCTGATGGGGCCCACTGGCCTTCCAGGAATGTGTCTCATCCCTCAGAGCCTCGCCCTACCCTCGATTTCACACCCGTTTTACAAATGAGTCTCTGCTAGGACACCCTGGGAGTGCAAGTGAACAATTTATCTTTTTCCTTCTGGGAAAGCTCAGAACTGTGAATTAATTACCCAATTGGCGCTTCCCAAGGTGCAGTCATTAGCTCCTTGCCACCCCCTTTGTTTTGTCCTTGCAGCAGCAAATGATGCTCTGGCAGGAAGACGGGTGAGTCCGGGGTGTCCCCCAACGGAGACTGGCATCCTCTGAGCCACGGATTACTGTGGATGACTGATCCGGGGGGTGGAGAGGGGAGGCAGAGGCGAGAAGTGCTACAGGCCAGAGGCCCGATGCAGTCGTGACTTGGAGCAGAGGCATCTCTGCCTGGCCAACAGGTCCTTCTTCTCAAGCGCACTGTGACACGCCTTCCCCACACCTGACCCCAAACGATATGAGTATATGGGAAAACATGCTGAACTGTTCATCAGAAAGTCAGAGATAGGAGAATGCAGGATCTGTCCTGGGTACAAACGCTACCTGTGTTTTGGGAGATGCATTGGTTTCCTGGGGCCGTCGTAACAAATCACCGCAAACAGGGCTGCTCACAGCAACCGGAATTTATTCTCTCACCATTCTGAAGGCGGAAAGTCCAAAGTCAAGGTGTTGGCAGAGGTGGTTCCTTCCAGGTGTTGTGAGGCCAAATCAGCCCCATGCCTCCTTTTCCAGCTTCAGGCGGCTCATGGCAATCTGCGGTCTCCTGGCTGGTGGACACATCACTCTAGTCCCTGCCTCCGTCATCACACGGCCCTCTCCCTGTGAGTCTTTGTGTCCAAGTTTTCTTCTCTTAAGAAATTCAGTCGCTGGAATTTGGATATACCCTAATTCGTATGACCTCATCTTACTTTGATTACATCTGCAAAGACCCTATTTCCTTCCAGATAAGGTCACATTCACAGGGATTAAGGGGTAAGACTTCAGCATATCTTCCTGGGGGGCACATTCCCCTCCACTCCAGGGAGAAAGAAGTCCCCATGGCAGAGAAGAGGTTCTGTCTTCCTGTTTGCTTTAAAGAGAATCCTTTTATTGCAAGTGATTACAAAAATAAAGTGGGCTTAAGGGAAAAATAGCAGGAGTGAGGAAGAGGATGTGTTACTTTCTAGGATGGAAAAAGCATCAGTGCATCCAACATCCATCCCGGATGGTTGGCCCAGGGGCTCCCTGTCTCTTCTCCTCTCTCTGTTTTCCCCTGTATTTGCCTATATGTCTTCATTCTCGGACAGCCCCATTCTACGTAGCAGCCTCCGGAAGCTCTAGACTTGTTATGAAAGTTGTGCAGGTAACAATCGCAGAGCAAAGACAGTTAACTCCCAGCATGTTCAGAAAGAGTCCTCCATTGCCTCCTATTGGCCGGCGTGAGTCACTGGCTAAACATAGTCAGATCTGCTGACGGAATGGCCCAGGCCTGGTCACAAGTACCTCGCCCCAGCCCTGGTACCTGGAGAATGAGGAGCAAGTCCTCATCTAAACCACAGCATAGAGACTCAGAGGAGAGGTTCCAAAGGCAGCATGGAGACATTTTGCCATTAACTGGGGAGATGTATGCCGTTCTTGCAAAGCAATGCACCCCAGGGCGCCCTTTCATTGCCTCCTCCTGGCTTCTGTGCCCCCAGATTCCATTCCTAAGAGTTTTGCTTTCTAGACATTCAAGAAGACTCCTGAGCCAATATTAAGGGACCCCAGAGAATGCTGGGCCATGGTGAAGAGTGGGAGTCAGCCCCTTCACAGAAAACCTCTGTGGGGCCACTGCAGAGACCCCGTCCTGTCTGGCCAAGTCCCCGTGAGCGCCCCCTCAGGGGGCGCTGTTCTTTTTTGGACAGCCAGACCTTGAATTTTTCACAGCTGTTTTTCCTGATGTTGAATGAGCCTGACTCACCAATTATGCTAATGCACTCGGAGCCCGGTGGCCAATGATTGTCTTCTGACTTTAAAAGCTTCCACCAGGCTCTTCTTTGTTCCCCCCCGCAGGCAGAGCATTGCGAGGCTCCTGGGTGCATCTTCTAAGTGGGCAGTCAATGTTTTCTAAATGAAAATTAACAGAGTGACCTTTTTTTTTTTTTTGAGACAGAGTCTCGCTCTGTCGCCCAGGCTGGAGTGCAGTGGCACCATTTCGGCTCACTGCAAGCTCCGCCTCCCGGGTTCACGCCATTCTCCTGCCTCAGCCTCCCCAGTAGCTGGGACTACAGGCGCCCACCACCACACCCGGCTAATTTTTTGTATTTTTAGTAGAGACAGGGTTTCACTATGTTGGCCAGGATGGTCTCGAACTCCTGACCTCGTGATCCGCTCACCTCGGCCTCCCAAAGTGCTAGGATTACAGGCTTAAGCCACCGCGCCCGGCCAACAGAGGGACCTTTAAAAAACATGATTTAAATCATGTCACTCCTGGCTTAAAACCCTCCAGTAGAGGCCCATAATTCCTGGAATAAAATCTGGACTCCATCATATGACCAAAAGGTCTTATGTGATGCAAAGCTGCCTGCCACCCACCCTCACACCCACCACCTGCCCACTCGCTCACTGTGCTCCAACTCCACCGGTTTCCTTCTGTCTATTCCTCTCTCAAAAGAAGCGCACTTGCAGCTGGGCGCAGTGGCTCACACCTGTAATCCCAGCACTTTGGGAGGCCGAGGTGGGCGGCTCACCTGAGGTCAGGAGTTCAAGACCAGCCTAGCCAACATGGCAAAACCCCGTCTCTACTAAAAATACAAAAATTAGTCTGGCGTGGTGGTGGGCACCTATAATCCCAGCTACCTGGGAGGCTGAGGCAGGAGAGTCGATTGAACCTGGGAGGTGGAGATTTCAGTGAGCCAAAATCGAGGCACTGCACTTTATCCTGGGCAACAGAGTGATACTCCATCTCAACAAAAAAAAGGAAAGAAAAAAAAGAAAAGAAAAGAAAAAGAAAGACGCGTACTCCACCTCAAGGCCTTTGCCTGTACTGCTTCTTTATGGAACTCTATTGCCCCAGATTCTCACGGTCTCACCCCTCCGCATCATGCATGTCTCGGCTCATACTTCTATTCCTAAGAGAATACATCAGAGCAGCCTCACCCCTCCCATGCCACTTTCTTCCACTCTGA
This sequence comes from Nomascus leucogenys, assembly GCF_006542625.1. Taxonomy (NCBI): domain Eukaryota; kingdom Metazoa; phylum Chordata; class Mammalia; order Primates; family Hylobatidae; genus Nomascus; species Nomascus leucogenys. Next base: position 96,200,493 of record NC_044390.1, on the reverse strand, counting down.
TCATCTTATATAGTTCATAGCGTTTGGAGCGCCCTAGAATTGTCCCGTTTGCTTTTAGCTTATTGTGTGTCTTCCCTAGTAGAATGTGAGTTCCAGAGGAGTAAGGAGATAGTCAATCTGTTCCCTGCTATATACTCTATGACTAGAGTCATGCCTACAAAGAGTCAGCAATCAATAAACATTTTTTGGATGAATGGTTGCATGACTAGATGATGGTGGATTGGTGGATGGATGGATGAATGGATGAAGGCTCATTAGATAAATGGATGGTAGAGGGCTGGATGGTGCATGGATAAATGGATGGATGAAAGTTGACTAGATGAATAGATGAATGGTGGGTGGTTGGATGGATGGATGGATGCAGGGATGGATGAAGTTTGATTAGATGGACAGATAGATGGTGGATGATGGTGGATGGATGGATGGATGGACGGACAGATAGATAATAAATGGTTTACAGAGCATGACTGATGAAAGCACAATCTGATAAATTTAAGTGAGCCACCTAGTGAGAACCAGGAGACTGAATGCTGCCTGAGGACTGATTTTATATAATCCAATTTCCCCGCTCTATGGACGTAACGTGTCTTTCACTGGGCCAAAGACAAGCCTTCATCATCTCTGTACTGGTCATTTCAGGGGAGACAAAAATAAATTAGATGCAATTTCTTTCCTCAGGAGACATATAGAAAAGAAAACCTCTTCTCATCTCTTTCTATAGCAACCTTGCTGGCTTGCTTTCTAGGCCTAGCCCTCTGAATGAAGCATGGTTTAAATGAAACAGCCCTTCCTCCTCAGATTAACCTTACTTAATGGAAGCCTTCCCCTTAACCAGGTTTCTGCCAGTCATATTCCATACAGTTGATAACTCCAGTCTACTGGTAAGTAGACATTTTCCTGGCTGATTCATGTTTCCAAGAAAAGGGACGGGGCTCTCTTCTTCCTCTATAGCCCCTCCAATACTTGACACATTTGGGCTTAGGAGTTGAGGCACGGACAGTATTGCCCAATGCATTTCCCAGCTGCCTTGCAGTTCAGGTGGGGGCATGCAGCTAATTCTTGGGAATGGCCATGAACAGTAATGAGAGCTGTCACTTCCCATGAGAACAGGTAAGAGCAGTGTGAGCTCTCCATGTGCCTGTTGACACGTGGCATCCCATGAGGGAAGCTGGAGAGCACCTCGTCCACAGCAGACTCTTTTCAGCAAGAAACAGACCTTTGTTCTGCAATACCACTAGTATGTTGGGTTATTTATTACTGTAGCAGCCCGCCCCCTGACCTGATGAATACAATACTTATTAAGTTATCAGATGCTGCTCGGTTTAGTGAGTAGCTGCATTCCCACGAGCACATCTTCATGTGGAAGCGGGAACTTGGTGGGAAAGGCAAGGGTTGGATTCAGGCCAAACTTGGTTACTTTTCCCTTTTAAGGTTCTGCCTGACCTGGGCGCCCATGAAGTCTTGGCCTGAAGGAGCAGAACAAATGCATCATCCTGAGTGTGAAGAGGCCTCCGGAGGCCTCATTGTGATTTTTATTAGCAGCTGCAGGAAAGCAACAGTCGCCTGCCTTGAGCTCGTGGCGGGTGTGAGCTCATCAGTCCGCTCACTGTCTGCTTTGCTCTGTCTGCAGTGATGCTGCCCAGAAGCCTGGCTTTCCCCATAAGGCCCTTGTGCTGGCCAGTCTTCCAGCTGCCCTGCCTGCCCTCCTTCCTTCTGCTCCACGCAGATGTGCTCCATGCAGATGTGCATTAGTGTGGGAGGGGCTGACCCAGCTCCAAAGAGTCAGGCTCTTCTGGGCTGCATGTCCTTGTGCCTCCCCACAGCTTCCTTGGACACAGCAAGCAGCTTAAGGTCAAGAAACAGCAGGCCTGAGCTCTGTGCCAGCTGCCTCTCCTTCTGAGAGTGGCAGATGCGAGCTGCCTTCCAAGCTCAAACCTCAGCGTGGTCTCTGCTGTTCAAAGAAAAGTGGAGGCTGCGCGACAGCTCCTGTGCTCCCCGTTCGTTTTTGAAGTATTTTATGATGTCAAGAGCTGATTCCGTAATACAGCCAGGAAACAAACACAAGCCACTCTTGCCCCTTAGCCTCCAGTTCATCACTATAACGTGGAGAGGATGTCACTCAGACTGGGCACCCCTTGAAAAGGCCTTGCAGCCAGTAAAGGTCTGCGTGGACCCCCCAACTTTTCACAACATACCAGTGGCTCTGCCTGAGCATGCCTCTGTGGACCCCAATTCCTGTGGTTTGGTTGGTGGTTACTGCTGCTACTTAAGACACACCCTTTCTCATCTGTATGTCCAAAGCTTTTTTTTACTCCCCAACTTCCACTTCCATGACCCCAGCTCAGCCCCACGGCTTCAGTCTGTGCCCACTGCTTCCCTGTGCCAAGCCTTTGCTAGAGCAGGTGTGCCCCATCCCACCAGAAGTCCGGGCCACCGCAGTAAGGTGGCTGGAGTGACCTTACAGGGGCAGCCACAAGACCTCCACCAAGCAGCAGCCTCTTCTTGGCATGCATGCAGGAAGAGCTGTTCAAACAAACACTCAGCAGAGGTGACCATCTTGAATCGGACACAAGGGTCCCTGAGACTGTGTTATGTGGCATCGTCTGGCTAGGAGCCAGCTCTACCTTGGCCAGCCCTTGGCCTCCCCCTAGCCTGGTGGGTCTGCAGAGAAGCTGGAGTTACTTAAGCCCAAGGCCTCAAGCCAGCCTTCTCTTGAACTCCAGGCCTTGTAACAAAACAGATCATGGTCTTCCAACCTCAAGAAGGGTAGTGAAGGCTACACCCCAGAAAAGAGATGAACGCCAATGAAAACAGATTTTTGTCCTTCCTAGCAGGTCCCTAGAAGACAAAATCACCAGCGCCTTCTTCTATCCCTGTCATTTTAGGAGGACGTAAACCAAGAATATCTCTCAAGTCACCGGATTAAGCTAAATATCTCAGTGCGTAATTTCCCTTTTCAAAATTTCCATTGCTCCATGAAAAGAAACCATCCCTGTCCAGCTTCAGGGTGGGTTTTCTGGGCCCCCCTGTCCTTAAGGGGCAGGAGGTTCCTTCCCATCATCCTCCTGCCCTGGCACCTGCAGTGGCTTCAGACACCACGTGAGGTAGACTTTGCTGCTCTCTCGGGGTGGTTCTGTCCATTCCCAAGGGGCATTCTCCCAGCCATGACTGTCACCTATGATTTACCATGGGGAAGATAGTCACTGAGCCTGGAGGGACCCTAGCGCAGAGTTCAGGCACCTGTGAGACGACTTCTCAAATTATATTTTTCTCCTTTCATAAATAAACAAAATCTAAGTTCTGCCAGTTTTAAAGAGCCTCAAGGAATATGCAAAACTCACTGTTGTCCCTTAGGTATTTGAAAATAACTGTCGTTAACAACAACAAAAAAAAATCATCTGGGTCCATGGCCTAGCAAATCCCTGCTTCTTCCCTACTTTTGAGATGCTTTAAAGTATACGAAGGTTTTGAAAATAATTCCCCATCTGTCTTGCTGTTCCTCAAATAACTGAGACATAATCAATGTGTGCAATTAAAATTTTCCATTTGTTGATATATAATTGGACAGACAAATAGCCTGAGCTCTAAGTGTCAACATATAGATCTTGACAAGGAGGAAAATCTGCTACGAGCAGCAATTAATCATATCATACACCTGCTTGGGAAGATTTCAGTAGCTTCATGTTGGAGAATATGAATCATTGGAGATTCCAGTCCATTAAAGATTCTAGTCTTGATCTTCAGGCTCCAAATGTCAAAGGAATTTTGTCACAGTCACATGGCTAGGAAGTGGCAAAGCTACATGTTTTGGATAACCAGTGATTATTGGGTATGGCACAATAGCTTCCAAACCGCTTTTCTTTTTTTTTTCCTAGTTTATTCCTTCTATTCATTTTTTTAATTTTATTATTATTATACTCTAAGTTTTAGGGTACATGTGCACAACGTGCAGGCCAAACCCCTTTTCTATTACCTTCACAAATGCCCTGGGGCATCACCTGCCCTCCTTGAGCACATTCTTGATAGAACAGTAAAGGCCAGTGGCTGAGCTTTTGCCACCGAAGTTAAAGGGTTGGGGCCTTCCTGCCAGCACTGGGTGTCTGGCCAGCAGGGGGGTGCAGCCTGATCCAGGGGAACCAGGCAGATGCTCTTTCGTGGGCCAGGGACTCCCAAACAAATGACCCAGGGACAAAACAGCAGATAAAATGCACCCATCCTGGGTGGAGCCAAGATGGCCGAATAGGACCAGCTCCAGTCTATAGCTCCTGGCATGAGCGGCGCAGAAGATGGGTGATTTCTGCATTTTCAACTGAGGTACCAGGTTCATCTCACTGGGGAGTGCCAGACAGTGGGTGCAGGACAGTGAGTGCAGGGCACCGTGCATGAGCTGAAGCAGGCGAGGCATCACCTCACCCGGGAAGCGCAAGGGGTCAGGGAATTCCCTTTCCTAGTCAAAGAAAGGGGTGACAGATGGCACCTGGAAAATCAGGTCACTCCCACCCTAATACTGTGCTTTCCCAATGGGCTTAACAAACGGCACACCAGGAGATTATATCCCACACCTGGCTCCGAGGGTCTTACGCCCACAGAGCCTCACTGATTGCTAGCACAGCAGTCTGAGATCAAACTGCAAGTCGGCAGCAAGGCTGGGGGAGGGGCGCCCACCATTTCCCAGGCTTGCTTAGGTAAACAAAGCAGCCAGGAAGCTCGAACTGGGTGGAGCCCAACACAGCTCAAGGAGGCCTGCCTGCCTCTGTAGGCTCCACCTCTGGGAGCAGGGCACAGACAAACAAAAAGACAGCAATAATCTCTGCAGACTTAAATGTCCCTCTCTGACAGCTTTGAAGAGAGTAGCGGTTCTCCCAGCATACAGCTGGAGATCTGAGAATGGGCAGACTGCCTCCTCAAGTGGGTCCCTCACCCCCGAGTAGCCTAAGTGGGAGGCACCCCCCATTAGGGGTGGACTGACACCTCACACAGCCGGGTACTCCTCTGAGACAAAACTTCTAGAGGAACGATCAGGCAGCAGCATTTGCGGTTCACCAATATACTCTGTTCTGCAGCCACTCCTGCTGATACCCAGGAAAACAGCATCTGGAGTGGACTTCCAGTAAACTCCAACAGACCTGCAGCTGAGGGTCCTGACTATTAGAAGGAAAACTAACAAACAGAAAGGACATCCACACCAAAAACCCATCTGTACATCACCAACATCAAAGACCAAAGGTAGATAAAACCACAAAGATGGGGAAAAAACAGAGCAGAAAAACTGGAAAGTCTAAAAAGCAGAGTGCCTCTCCTCCTCCAAAGGAATGCAGCTCCTCACCAGCAATGGAACAAAGTTGGATGGAGAATGACTTTGACGAGTTGAGAGAGGAAGGCTTCAGAAGATCAAACTACTCTGAGCTAAAGGAGGAAGTTTAAACCAATGGCAAAGAAGTTAAACACTTTGAAAAAAAATTAGATGAATGGCTAACTAGAATAACCAATGCAGAGAAGTCCTTAAATGACCTGATGGAGCAGAAAACCACGGCACGAGAACTATGTGATGAATGCACAAGCCTCAGTAACTGATGCGATCAACTGGAAGAAAGGGTATCAGTGATGGAAGATGAAATGAATGAAATGAAGTGAGACGAGAAGTTTAGAGAAAAAAGAATAAAAAGAAATGAACAAAACCTCCAAGAAATATGGTACTATGTGAAAACACCAAATCTACGTCTGATTGGTGTACCTGAAAGTGACAGGGAGAATGGAACCAAGTTGGAAAACACTCTGCAGGATATTATCCAGGAGAACTTCCCCAATCTAGCAAGGCAGGCCAACATTCAAATTTAGGAAATACAGAGAACGCCACAGAGATACTCCTCGAGAAGAGCAACTCTAAGACACAAAATTGCCAGATACACCAAAGTTGAAATGAAGGAAAAAATGTTAAAGGCAGCCAGAGAGAAAGGTCAGGTTACCCACAAAGGGAAGCCCATCAGACTAAGAGCTAACCTCACAGCAGAAACTCTACAAGCCAGAAGAGAGTGGTGGCCAATATTCAACATTCTTAAAGAAAAGAATTTTCAACCCAGAATTTCATATCCAGCCAAACTGAGCTTCATAAGTGAAGGAGAAATAAAATACTTTACAGACAAGCAAATGCTGAGAGATTTTGTCACCACCAGACCTGCCCTAAAAGAGCTCCTGAAGGAAGTACTAAACATGGAAAGGAACAACCAGTACCAGCCACTGCAAAGACATGCCAAATTGTAACGACCATTGATGCTAGGAAGAAACTGCATTAACTAACTAACAAAATAAACAACTAACATCATAATGACAGGATCAAATTCACACATAACAATACTAACCTTAAATGTAAATGGACTAAATGCTCCAATTAAAAGACACAGAATGGCAAATTGGATAGAGTCAAGACCCATCAGTGTGCTGTATTCAGGAAACCCATCTCACGTGCAGAGACACACATAGGCTCAAAATAAAGGGATGGAGGAAGATCTACCAAGCAAATGGAAAACAAAAAAAGGCATGGGTTGCAATCCTAGTCTCTGATAAAACAGACTTTAAACCAACAAAGATCAAAAGAGACAAAGAAGGCCATTACATAATGGTAAAGGGATCAATTCAACAAGAAGAGCTAACTATGCTAAATATATATGCACCCAATACAGGAGCACCCAGATTCATAAAGCAAGTCCTGAGTGACCTACAAAGAGACTTATACTCCCACACAAAAACAATGGGAGACTTTAACACTGCACTGTCAACATTAGACAGATCAACGAGACAGAAAGTTAACAAGGATACCCAGGAATTGAACTCAGCTCTGCACAAAGTGGACCTAATAGACATCTACAGAACTCTCCACCCCAAATCAACAGAATATACATTTTTTTCAGCACCACACCACACATATTCCAAAATCGACCATATAGTTGGAAGTAAAGCTCTCCTCAGCAAATGTAAAACAACAGAAATTATAACAAACTGTCTCTCAGACCACAGTGCAATCAAACTAGAACTCAGGATTAAGAAACTCACTCAAAACTGCTCAACTACATGGAAACTGAACAACCTGCTCCTGAATCACTACTGGGTACATAACGAAATGAAGGCAGAAATAAAGATGTTCTTTGAAACCAACAGGAACAGAGACACAACATACCAGAATCTCTGGGACACATTCAAAGCAGTGTGTAGAGGGAAGTTTATAGCACTAAATGCCAACAGAAAACAGGAAAGATCTAAAATTGACACCCTAACATCACAATTAAAAGAACTAGAGAAGCAAGAGCAAACACATTCTAAAGCTAGCAGAAGGCAAGAAATAACTAAGATCAGAGTAGAACTAAAGGAAATACAGACACAAAAAACCCTTCAAAAAAATCAATGAATCCAGGAGGTGGTTTTTTGAAAAGATCAACAAAATTGATAGACCACTAGCAAGACTAATAAAGAAGAAAAGAGAGAAGAATCAAATAGACACAATAAAAAATGACAAAGGGGATATCACCACCGATCCCACAGAAATATAAACTACCATCAAAGAATACTATAAACGTCTCTACGCAAATAAACTAGAAAATCTAGAAGAAATGGATAAATTCCTCGACACATACATCCTCCCAAGACTAAACCAGGAAGAAGTTGAATCTCTGAATAGACCGATAACAGGCTCTGAAACTGAGGCAATAATTAATAGCTTACCAACCAAAAAAAGTCCAGGACCAGATGGATTCACAGCCGAATTCTACCAGATGTACAAGGAGGAGCTGGTACCATTTCTTCTGAAACTATTCCAATCAATAGAAAAAGAGAGAATCCTCCCTAACTCATTTTACGAGTCCAGCCTCATCCTGATACCAAAGCCTGGCAGAGACACAACCAAAAAAGAGAATTTTAGACCAATATCCTTGATGAACATTGATGCAAAAATCCTCAATAAAATACTGGGAAACTGAATCCAGCAACACATCAAAAATCTTATCCACCATGATCAAGTGGGCTTCGTACTTGGGATGCAAGGCAGGTTCAACATACAAAAATCGATAAACGTAATCCAGCATATAAACAGAACCAAAGACAAAAACCACACGATTATCTCAATAGATGCAGAAAAGGCCTTTGACAAAATTCAACAACCTTTCATGCTAAAAACTCTCAATAAATTAAGTATTGATGGGACGTATCTCAAAATCATAAGGGCTATCTATGACAAACCCACAGCCAATATCACACTGAATGGGCAAAAACTGGAAGCATTCCCTTTGAAAACGGGCACAAGACAGGGATGCCCTCTCTCACCACTCCTATTCAACATAATGCTGGAAGTTCTGGCCAGGGCAATCAGGCAGGAGAAGGAAATAAAGGGCATTCAATTAGGAAAAGAGGAAGCCAAATTGTCCCTGTTTGCATATGACATGATTGTATATCTAGAAAACCCCATTGTCTCAGCCCAAAATTTCCTTAAGCTGATAAGCAACTTCAGCAAAGTCTCAGGATACAAAATCAATGTGCAAAAATCACAAGCATTCTTATACACCAATAACAGACAGAGAGCCAAATCATGAGTGAATTCCCATTCACAATTGCTTCAAAGAGAATAAAATACCTAGGAATCCAACTTACAAGGGATGTGAAGGACCTCTTCAAGGAGAACTACAAAACACTGCTCAATGAAATAAAAGAGGATACAAACAAATGGAAGAACATTCCATGCTCATGGGTTGGAAGAATCAATATCATGAAAATTGTCATACCACCCAAGGTCATTTATAGATTCAATGCCATCCCCATCAAGCTACCAATGACTTTCTTCACAGAATTGGAAAAAACTACTTTAAAGTTCATATGGAACCAAAAAAGAGCCCACATTGCCAAGTCAATCCTAAGCCAAAAGAACAAAGCCGGAGGCATCGGGCTACCTGACTTCAAACTATACTACAAGGCTACAGTAACCAAAACAGCATGGTACTGGTACCAAAACAGAGATATAGACCAATGGAACAGAACAGAGCCCTCAGAAATAATGCCACATATCTGCAACTATCTGATCTTTGGCAAACCTGACAAAAACAAGCAATGGGGAAAGGATTCCCTATTTAATAAATGGTGCTGGGAAAACTGGCTAGCCATATGTAGAAAGCTGAAACTGGATCCCTTCCTTAAACCTTCTACAAAAATTAATTCAAGATGGATTAAAGACTTATATTTTAGACCTAAAACCGCAAAAACCCTAGAAAAAAACCTAGGCAATACCATTCATGACATAGGCATGGGCAAGGACTTCATGTCTAAAACACCAAAAGCAATGGCAACAAAAGCCAAAATTAACAAATGGGATCTAATTAAACTCAAGAGCTTCTGCACAGCAAAAGAAACCACCATCAGAGTGAACAGGCAACCTACAGAATGGGAGAAAATTTTTGCAACCTACTCATCTGACAAAGGGCTAATATCCAGAATCTATGATGAACTCAAACAAATTTAGAAGAAAAAAACCAAACAACCCCATCAAAAAGTAGGCAAAGGATATGAACAGACACTTCTCAAAAGAAGATATTTATGCAGCCAAATAACACATGAAGAAATGCTCACCATCACTGGCCATCAGAGAAATGCAAATCAAAACCACAATGAGATACCATCTCACACCAGTTAGAATGGCCATCATTAAAAAGTCAGGAAACAACAGGTGCTGGAGAGGATGTGGAGAAATAGGAACACTTTTACACTGTTGGTGGGGCTGTAAACTAGTTCAACCATTGTGGAAGTGGGTTTGGCGATTCCTCGGGGATCTAGAACTAGAAATACCATTTGACCCAGCCATCCCATTACTGGGTATATACCCAAACGATTATAAATCATGCTGTTATAAAGACACATGCACACGTATGTTTATTGCGGCACTTTTCACAATAGCAAAGACTTGGAACCAACCCAAACGTCCAACAACAATAGACTGGATTAAGAAAATGTGGCACATATACACCATGGAATACTATGCAGCCATAAAAAATGATGAGTCCAGTGGAGCCAAGATGGCCGATTAGGAACAGCTCCGGTCTACAGCTCCAAGCGTGAGCGACACAGAAGACGGGTGATTTCTGCATTTCCATTTGAGGTACCGGGTTCATCTCACTAGGGAGTGCCAAACAGTGGGTGCAGGACAGTCAGTGCAGTGCACTGTGCGCGAGCTGAAGCAGGGCAAGGCATTGCCTCACTCGGGAAGTGCAAGGGGTTAGGGAGTTCCCTTTCCCAGTCAAAGAAAAGGGTAACAGATGGCACTTGGAAAATCGGGTCAGTCCCACCCTAATACTGCACTTTTCCAACGGGCTTGGAAAACACACACCAGGAGTTTGTCCCCCGCACCTGGCTCAGAGGGTCCTATGCCCACGGGGTCTCGCTGATTGCTAGCACAGCAGTCTGAGATCAAACTGCAAGGTGGCAGCGAGGCTGGGGGAGCGGAGCCCGCCATTGCCCAGGCTTGCTTAGGTAAACAAAGCAGCCAGGAAGCTCGAACCGGATGGAGCCCACCACAGCTCAAGGAGGCCTGCCTGCCTCTGTAGGCTCCACCTCTGGGGGCAGGGCACAGACAAACAAAAAGTCAGCAGGAACCTCTGCAGACTTAAATGTCCCTCTCTGACAGCTTTGAAGAGAGTAGTGGTTCTCCCAGCACGCAGCTGGAGATGTGAGAATGGGCAGACTGCCTCCTAAAGTGGGTCCCTGACCCTCGAGCAGCCTAACTGGGAGGCACCCCCCAGTAGGGACAGACTGACACCTCACTTGGCCAGGTACTCCTCTGAGACAAAACTTCCAGAGGAACTATCAGACAGCTGAATTTGAGGTGTCACGAAAATCTGCTTTTCTGCAGCCACCGCTGCTGACACCCAGCCAAACAGGGTCTGGAGTGGACCTCTAGCAAACTCCAACAGACCTGCAGCTGAGGGTCCTGTCTGGTAGAAGGAAAACTAACAAAAAGAAAGGACATCCACACCAAAAACCAATCTGTACATCACCATCATCAAAGACCAAATGTAGATAAAACCACAAAGATGGGGAAAAAACAGAGCAGAAAAACTGGAAACTCTAGAAAGTAGAGCATCTCTCCTCCTCCAAAGGAACACAGTTCCTCACAAGCAACGGAACAAAGCTGGACGGAGAATGACTTTGACGAGTTGAGAGAAGAAGGCTTCAGATGATCAAACTACTCTGAGCTATGGGAGGAAATTCAAAACAATGGCAAAGAAGTTAAAAACTTTGAAAAAAGGCCAGGCGCGGTGGCTCACGCTTGTAATCCCACCACTTTGGGAGGCCGAGGCAGGCGGATCACGAGGTCAGGAGATCGAGACCATGATGAAACCCCATCTCTACTAAAAATACAAAAAATTAGCCAGGCGTGGTGGCAGGCGCCTGTAGTCCCAGCCTCTTGGAGAGGCTGAGGCAGGAGAATGGCGTGAACCCGGGAGGCGGAGGTTGCAGTGAGCCAAGATTGCGCCACTGCACTCCAGCCTGGGCGACAGAGCAAGACTCCGTCTCAAAAAAAAAAAAACTTTGAAAAAAAATTAAACGAATGGATAAATAGAATAACCAATGCAGAGAAGGGCTTAAAGGAGCTGATGGAGCTGAAAGCCAAGTTTCGAGAACTACGCGAAGATTGCAGAAGCCTCGGTAGCCGATGCAATCAACTGGAAGAAAGGGTATCAGTGATGGAAGATGAAATGAATGAAATGAAGCGAGAAGGGAAGTTTAGAGAAAAAAGAATAAAAAGAAACAAAGCCTCCAAGAAATATGGGACTATGTGAAAACACCAAACCTACGTCTGATTGGTGTACCTGAAAAGTGAAGAGGAGAATGGAACCAAGTTGGAAAACACTCTGCAAGATATTATCCAGGAGAACTTCCCCAATCTAGCAAGGCAGGCCAACATTCAGATTCAGCAAATACAGAGAACGCCACGAAGATACTCCTCGAGAAGAGCAACTACAAGACACATAATTGTCAGATTCACCAAAGTTGAAATGAAGGAAAAAATGTTAAGGGCAGCCAGAGAGAAAGGTCGGGTAACCCACAAAGGGAAGCCAATCAGACTAACAGCTGATCTCTCAGCAGAAGCTCTACAAGCCAGAAAAGAGTGGGGGCCAATATTCAACATTCTTAAGAAAAGAATTTTCAACCCAGAATTTCATATCCAGCCAAACTGAGCTTCATAAGTGAAGGAGAAATAAAATACTTTACAGACAAGCAAATGCTGAGTGATTTTGTCACTACCAGGCCTGCCCTAAAAGAGCTTCTGAAGGAAGCACCAAACATGGAAAGGAACAACCGGTACCAGCCACTGCAAAAACATGCCAAATTGTAAAGACCATCAAGGCTAGGAAGCAACTACATCAACTAACGAGCAAAATAACCAACTAACATCATAATGACAGGATCAAACTCACACATACCAATATTAACTTTAAATGTAAATGGACTAAATGCTCCAATTAAAAGACACAGACTGGCAAATTGGATAAGGAGTCAAGACCCATCAGTGTGCTGTATTCAGGAAACCCACCTCATGTGCAGAGACACACATAGACTCAAAATAAAGAGAAGGAGGAAGATCTATCAAGCAAATGGAAAACAAAAAAAGGCAGGGGTTGCAATCCTAGTCTCTGATAAAACAGACTTTAAACCAACAAAGATCAAAAGAGACAAAGAAGGCCATTACATAATGGTAAAGGGATCAATTCAACAAGAAGAGCTAACTATCCTAAATATATAGACACCCAACACAGGAGCACCCAGATTCATAAAGCAAGTCCTGAGTGACCTACAAAGGGACTTAAACTCCCACACAATAATAATAGGAGATTTTAACACCCCACTGTCAACATTAGACAGATCAACAAGACAGAAAATTAACAAGGATATCCAGGAATTGAACTCAGCTCTGCACAAAGTGGACCTAATAGACATCTACAGAACTCTCCACCCCAAATCAACAGAATATACATTTTTTTCAGCACCACACCTATTCCAAAATTGACCACATAGTTGGAAGTAAAGCTCTCCTCAGCAAATGTAAAACAACAGAAATTATAACAAACTGTCTCTCAGACCACAGTGCAATCAAACTAGAACTCAGGATTAGGAAACTCATTCAAAACCGCTCAACTACATGGAAACTGAACAACCTGCTCCTGAATGACTACTGGGTACATAACGAAATGAAGGCAGAAATAAAGATGTTCTTTGAAACCAACAAGAACAAAGACACAACATACCAGAATCTCTGGGACACATTCAAAGCAGTGTGTAGAGGGAAATTTATAGCACTAAATGCCCATAAGAGAAAGCAGGAAAGATCCAAAATTGACACCCTAACATCACAATTAAAAGAACTAGAAAAGCAAGAGCAAACACATTCAAAAGCTAGCAGAAGGCAAGTAATAACTAAAATCAGAGCAGAACTGAAGGAAATAGAGACACAAAAAACACTTCAAAAAATTAATGAATCCAGGAGCTGGTTTTTTGAAAAGATCAACAAAATTGATAGACCACTAGCAAGACTAAAGGAAAAAAGAGAGAAGAATCAAATAGATGCAATAAAAAATGATAATGGGGATATCACCACCGATCCCACAGAAATACAATCTACCATCAGAGAATACTACAAACACCTCTACACAAATAAACTAGAAAATCTAGAAGAAATGGATAATTTCCTCGACACATACACCCTCCCAAGACTAAACCAGGAAGAAGTTGAATCTCTGAATAGATCAATAACAGGCTCTGAAATTGTGGCAATAATCAATAGCTTACCAACCAAAAAGAGTCCAGGACCTGATGGATTCACAGCTGAATTCTACCAGAGGTACAAGGAGGAACTGGAACCATTCCTTCTGAAACTATTCCAATCGATAGAAAAGAGGGAATCCTCCCTAAGACATTTTATGAAGCCAGCATCATCCTGATACCAATGCCTGGCAGACACACAACCAAAAAACAGAATTTCAGACCAATATCCTTGATGAACATTGATGCAAAAATCTTCAATAAAATACTGGCAAACCGAATACAGCAGCACATCAAAAAGCTTATACAGCATGATCAAGTGGGCTTCATCCCTGGGATGCAAGGCTGGTTCAACATACGCAAATCAATAAATGTAATCCAGCATATAAACAGAACCAAAGACAAAAACCACATGATTATCTCAATAGATGCAGAAAAGGCCTTTGACAAAATTCAACAACGCTTCATGCTAAAAACTCTCAATAAATTAGGTATTGATGGGATGTATCTCAAAATAATAAGAGCTATCTATGACAAACCCACAGCTAATATCATACTGAATGGGCAAAAACTGGAAGCATTCCCTTTAAAAACTGGCACAAGACAGGGATGCCCTCTCTCACCACTCCTATTCAACACAGTGCTGGAAGTTCTGGCCAGGGCAATCAGGCAGCAGAAGGAAATAAAGGGTATTCAATTAGGAAAAGAGGAAGTCAAATTGTCCCTGTTTGCAGATGACATGATTGTATATCTAGAAAACCCCATTGTCTCAGCCCAAAATCTCCTTAAGCTGATTAGCAACTTCAGCAAAGTCTCAGGATACAAAATCAATGTACAAAAATCACAAGCATTCTTGTACACCAATCACAGACAAACAGAGAGCCAAATCATGAGTGAACTCCCATTCACAATTGCTTCAAAGAGAATAAAATACTTAGGAATCCAACTTACAAGGGATGTGAAGGACCTCTTCAAGGAGAACTACAAAACACTGCTCAATGAAATAAAAGAGGATACAAACAAATGGAAGAACATTCCATGCTCCTGGGTTGGAAGAATCAATATCGTGAAAATGTCCATACTGCCCAAGGTCATTTATAGATTCAGTGCCATCCCCATCAAGCTACCAATGACTTTCTTCACAGAATTGGAAAAAACTACTTTAAAGTTCATATGGAACCAAAAAAGAGCCCGCATCGCCAAGTCAATCCTAAGCCAAAAGAACAAAGCTGGAGGCATCATGCTACCTGACTTCAAACTATACTACAAGGCTACAGTAACCAAAACAGCATGGTACTGGTACCACAACAGAGACATAGATCAATGGAACAGAACAGAACCCTCAGAAATAATGCCGCATATCTACAACTATCTGATCTTTGACAAACCTGACAAAAACAAGCAATGGGGAAAGGATTCCCTATTTAATAAATGGTGCTGGGAAAACTGGCTAGCCATATGTAGAAAGCCGAAACTGGATCCCTTCCTTACACCTTATACAAAAATTAATTCAAGATGGATTAAAGACTTACATGTTAGACCTAAAACCTTAAAAACCCTAGAAAAAAGCCTAGGCAATACCATTCAGGACATAGGCATGGGCAAGGACTTCATGTCTAAAACACCAAAAGCAATGGCAACAAAAGCCAAAATTGACAAATGGGATCTAATTAAACTAAAGAGCTCCTGCATAGCAAAAGAAACTACCATCAGAGTGAACAGACAACCTACAGAATGGGAGAAAATTTTCGCAACCTACTTATCTGACAAAGGGCTAATATCCAGAATCTACAATGAACTCTAACAAATTTACAAGAAAAAAAAACCCCATCAAAAAGTGGGCGAAGGACATGAACAGACACTTCTCAAAAGAAGACATTTATGCAGCCAAAACACACATGCAAAAATGCTCATCATCACTGGCCATCAGAGATGCAAATCAAAACCACAATGAGATACCATCTCACACCAGTTAGAATGGCCATCATTAAAAAGTCAGGAAACAACAGGTGCTGGAGAGGATGTGGAGAAATAGGAACACTTTTACACTGTTGGTGGGACTGTAAACTAGTCCAACCATTGTGGAAGTGGGTGTGGCATTTCCTCAGGGATCTAGAACTAGAAATACCATTTGACCCAGCCATCCCATTACTGGGTATATACCCAAAGGATTATAAATCATGCTGCTATAAAGACACATGCACACGTATGTTTATAGCGGCACTTTTCACAATAGCTAAGACTTGGAACCAACCCAGATGTCCAACAACGATACACTGGATTAAGAAAATGTGGCACATATACACCATGGAATACTATGCAGCCATAAAAAATGATGAGTTCATGTCCTTCGTAGGGACATGGATGAAATTGGAAAACATCATTCTCAGTAAACTATCACAAGGACAAAAAACCAAACACCACATGTTCTCACTCATAGGTGGGAATTGAACTATAAGAACTCATGGACACAGGAAGGGGAACATCACACTCCGGGGATTGTGGTGGGGTGGGGGGAGGCGGGAGGGACAGCATTAGGAGATATACCTAATGCTAAATGACGAGTTAATGGGTGCAGCAAACCAACATGGCACATGGATACATATGTAACAAACCTGCACATTGTGCACATGTACCCTAAAACCTAAAGTATAATAATAACAATAATAAAAATGATGAGTCCATGTCCTTTGTAGGGACATGGATGAAACTGGAAAACATCATTCTCAGCAAACTATCGCAAGGACATAAAACCAAACACCGCATGTTCTCACTCGTAGGTGGGAATTGAACAATGAGAACACATGGACACAGGAAGGGGAACATCACACACCGGGGACTGCTGTGGGGTGGGGGGAAGGGAGAGGGATAGCATTAGGAGATATACCTAATGCTAAATGATGAGTTAATGGGTGCAGCACACCAACATGGCACATGTATACATATGTAACAAACCTGCATGTTGTGCACATGTACCCTAGAACTTAAAAGTATAAAAAAAAAAAAAAAAAAAGAATGCACCCATCCCACCAAGAGCCACTTGCCCAGTTGTTCCTGCTTGGGATCTTTCCGCAGTGTCTGCCTTCCAGCCTCCAAAGCCACCCTGTTCCCTGTCTATTTCTCAACACCCTGCTGATTCTGCAAGTTCCCAGTGGCCTTCCAGTAAATCGTATTTTACTTTAGTAATGAGGTCCATTTCTTGCTTACAACTGAACATCCTATCTGATAAAACTGGTCTTCCTCTCAGATGCTGCCTGATAAGAAAAGGACGTCTGTTGTCCCAGTGTGACACCCAGGCCACAGTCACCTGGGGAATCTCTGATCCCCTACGTTTTGATAAGGCCCCATATCAGATAAGGTACAAGCCAGGCTTCTAGGGAAAAGAAAATTGAGACATTTATTTCAAGAGCCAGTTTAGAAAGGAATGGTCCATGGCCAGGGGAGGCTCCGCCTCTGACTCACGAGCTCATCCAGGGACGCACTTCCTTCTACCAAGATGCTCCTCCAAGAATTGCCCTCATCTACAGCCTTGCTCCACCCCAGCACTGCTGGCATTTTGGGGTGGATGATCCTCTGTTGGGGGACTGTCCCGTGCATCATACGGTGTGTAGCAGCACCCCTGGCCTCCACCCACCAGAGCCGGTCACCCCTGCCATTGGGACAAAACTATGTCACAACCTCAGTGCCCTCATTCCAGCCCGCAGGGAGAAAGGAGGAAATAAAAGCCAGTGGTGGCTGAGCAAGCTCCTTTAGGACCTGGCCAACGCCAGGCAACTCCCTCTGCTCCATTAGCACGTACTTGTCCCCGGTCACTCCAGCTGGAGGGGAGGCAGGGAGGTGCCTCCAGCTGAGCAGTGTGGGCCCGGCTAAAGCACAGGGGGTCTTTTTACTAAATTGCGGGGAGAAGTCATAGGCTCTGGAAACAAACAGCAGTCTCTGTCACAGGTCCTGACAGACCACTGTAAATGCCCCTCTCACGGGATCAACAAGAGGCAGGGCAGAGAGGCCTGGATTCAGGTCATCTCAGCTGGATATATGTGGCGATAATTATATATGCACGTGTGTTTAACACACAGCACACATATAAAGCATACATGTGCATAATACATACAGGCACACATACATGTACTTATGTTTATGTAACATACCACACATATATATTATACATGCATGTACATTGTTATATGTGTATTTACACTCATGTATATATACATAGAAAACTCCCATGTGCATAATGCATACATGTACACCTATACTTACATGCATAAATAACACACATATTTAACATATATATATATATATATATATATATGCTCTCTGTTTCTTGGGTTCTCTAGGGACGGGGAGCTAGAACATAGAGAAGTTGTAAGAAAAGTCAGTGGGCATCATCTCTGATGGGCAAAAGTATATTCCCCATTGCTGCAGCAAAGCCGGTGGGTTCAGAGCAGGAGCTCTGGGGTCATAGGGACAACGGATTTGAGCTTGCTGCTGGTGCTAAACCCATGGTACAGAAGATGCAATGAAGGTTTAAAGGGTGGAGGTTTTGAGGGTGGACAGTCGCTGGTTGGAATCTATGCTCTGCCAATATCCTAGCTGAGGAAGTTACTGACTCTATTCCTTGATGATTATTCCCTTGTTTACTTCACTCTAATCCTCAATTATTTCATATGTGAAATGGGATGATAGTTGTTCAAACATCATAGAGTTGTGAGGAGGGTGAGGAAATGGTGCACATTGGCTGGCTATGGGAAGCGCTCAGTAAACAGGAGTTATCACAGCTGTAAATATCACCAGGTTAGTCCTTCATGGATGCTGAGGGGCGGAGTACAGCACTGGGCTAGGTCAGTGGTTCCTGAAACCTACTTGGAGAGCTTTTACAAAATCTAGATAGAAAAGTACCCCCTCTCTCCGAGGAATTTGCAGTTGATTGATCAGGGGCAGGGCCTAGGAGTTTGTTTTTCTAAAGGCTTCCCCCAGTTGATTCTGATGTACAGCCAGGTTTGGGAAGTGGCCTTCCAATGCTAAAATTTTATATTCCAATTCTTTAACTTCACTCTCTGTCCTTTTATCTTCAAGCCAGAAATCCCAGCCTTGGTCCCTTCCCAAGCCATTAATATGAATTTACGACTCTCTGTCGTCCTTCCTCCTTCCAGTCCTGATCAATAGTTCTCCTCTTAGTATTTGGCACTCCTCTTCATGCACTGGGCAAGCTCTCAAGGT
Organism: Nomascus leucogenys; assembly: GCF_006542625.1. Classification (NCBI taxonomy): domain Eukaryota; kingdom Metazoa; phylum Chordata; class Mammalia; order Primates; family Hylobatidae; genus Nomascus; species Nomascus leucogenys. Next base: position 96,181,479 of record NC_044390.1, on the reverse strand, counting down.
CAGTGATGGGCAAAGAATCTTCTCTTTGAACAATAGTGCTGACCTGCAGGATTCTGTGTTCCTGAACCATTCAGCAGCGGCGATTGGATTTAAAGCAGCCCTCTGCTCTGTGTGTGCATGGCAGAGTGAGACGGGAGCCACACCCAGTAGAATGCTGTTGGGAAGACCAGTGCTGAATGCTGCAGAGGTGTGGCGAGCGAATGAATTCAGTGCAGAAGGTGGCTGCCGGCCCCAGACACTGCTGCCACCGATGACGAATGAGCCTCCAGAAGCCAGCTGCAAGCTCTGTTCCTGTATGGAGCCTGCGTGCAGTTACTTAGATAGCTCGCCAAGTGACCCCCAGAAAAAAAGGCAAGACTTGACTCTTCAAAGTACATGAGGTAATTTATCCTACAATTGGACCTGTGCATTTGCACAACAGATGAAGGCATAAGGTTGTTTCTTGCAGAGCTTACTGTCGTGACGAAACACTGGGAACAACCTAAATGGCCTTCAGTAGAAAGCTAGCTAAGGAGTTCATGGGGCCCTCTGCTTCTGTGGGGTTGTGACAGCACCTCAGTCCCCATGGACATAGTACTGGCTTCCAAGGCTGTAAAGGGCTGATATGGGCTCTTCCGGCCCTGTGTGGACCCCATAAGTGTCTCCAAGCTTCAATGCCAGTGTGGACTCTATTGTCTAGTGGTGTGGACTGGTATAATGGGTTGATTACAGCAAGGAGCCCCAATTCTTCTCCCCATGTGCACATCATTTCCCTTTTTTCAGTTTGTAATATTTAATTGATATTCTATGTACTCAAAGCATACAACGTGATAATTTGATATTATATATACATTGTGTAGTTATTTTCAATATATCTCTGTACTCTATCGGTGGGGGGGAGTGTATTTCTCCACTTTTTGAATCTCAGCTGACTTTTCCACTTGCCTTAAGTTCACAAAATACAGTAGATATAACATTGTGCCAGCTCCAAACCTAAGTGTCAAGAACCCTTGAATGCTCCTGCTCATTCTTTAGAACTTTCTGCCTCCACAGTAACAAGCCCAGGCTAGCTTGCTGAGGAATGAGTCATGTAGAATAGTTGCCCTTGTCAAGGCTTCAAACATAAGACAGCCCAGCCAGCTGACCATAGAAACATCAGTAAACTCAGCCAAGATTTACGAACTGTCCAGCCAATGCAGAGATGCATGCATTGGATAAATGTTTATTAACAGTGGGTTTAGTGCTTGGGGGTTTAGTGCTTGTATATTATGCAGCAGGAGCTAACTGATACATCTAGGTGGGGTATGGTGGTTCCCTAATCTTTATTATAGAGTCAATTTGGCTTCTTGTTATCATGTAGCATTCTATAGGTCCCAAAGTATAAAGGATCTGTGGAGTCTCTTCTCTGGACACATAAAGTCACCCCAGGCTTCCAGGACCCCATATATGCCTCAGGAGCAGAAGATTCAGAGCTCACCATCATCAAAATAAGTGTCTCTGGCACTATGATGATCTCTGGGGAAGAAGGCATGGGCAGCTGTGATCCAGAGGCAGCAGAACGGTGGCTATCACTGTGGTTGGCTTTTTCAGTGGGGATATTGAGGTACAAGGGAAGTCACTGTCATCAGTTTACACCGGTGGTGATACATGGCAAAGACAAGGTTGGAATCCGGATGGCAACACTGTCTACATATTGTCCCCCTGGGGCAGAAAACTCAAGTACCTGCCAGGGCCAGCCAGGTAATGAAATGTGTGAGTCGTCATACCTGACCGCATTTTCTTCAGCACAGAAGCACGTTGCTTGCATATTAAACAGGTGCACAGAATCTTTACTTACACAGAGAATGAGCCTCTCTATCATTGTTCTTGGAACACAAGCATGATTGGCTTCCCTCGACTCTCCCATAAGAAACACATGAGCACACACATAATGATATATAGCAACTGACAACCGGGTTTAGTGTCAGGAGGACAATTAAAAGGGGTAGGGACTGAGGAGATGTTTTTCCAAAAAGGGGTGACCACCCCTTCACATCAGGCATGTGGAAATGCAAGCCCAGTGTCTTCAAGCTTTTCAAATTTTCAGGAGAATCAGGAAGTTTCAATCAATCTGTATATGAAACCTTCAGATAGGCAATTCTTAGTAGCTATCTAACAAATAAATCATGTTGGGATTGTAGGAAATAATAAATGAAGGAGGTTCTACTCTTTGACAGTGTGGTTAAAATAAAAATAACAGATAAAATGAATTGAGTACTCACAAACACAATGTTAAGCAAAAGAAGACACAAAAGAGCGATATACTGTATGATTACATTTGTAGGAAGGTCAACAACAGGCAAAATAATACATAATGATATGAGTCCAAATAGTGGTTACTGTTAAGGTTATAGTGCCTAGAAGGGGTATGAGAAAGCCTTCAAGGAGTACTGCTAATGTCCTATGTCTTAATCTGGGTGGTGGTTTCAGGGGTGGTTACATATTTAAACATTTGTAGGCTGGGTGCAGTGGCTCATGCCTGTTATCCCAGCACTTGGGGAGGCTGAGACAGGCAGATTTCTTAAGCTCAGGAGTTCAAGAACAGCCTGGGCAACATGGCAAACCCTGTCTCTTCAAAAAATACAAAAGTTAGCCAGCTGTGGTGGTGCACGCCTACAGTCCCAACTACTTGGGAAGCTAAGGTGGGAGGATCACTTGAGCCCAGGAGGTCGAGATTGCAGTGAGCCAAGATCATGCCACTGCACTTCAGCCTGGGCAACACAGTAAGATCCTATCTCAAAAATAAAAATAAATACAAATTTTAACAAATTAAAAATATGCAGTTCTGTGCATTTTCCTAAACCCAAATTATAGCTCTATCAATATAATAGTGATAATAATAATATAAACTATAAACAACTGTATGTTATAAATATGGAAAAAAAGAAAAATAGGCAAAATGTATTGAGCACTAGGTGCCAAACACTGATCGAGGATAGTTGACATATTTCATTCTCACACCTACCCTATGGTGGCAAATGTTACCATCCCTAATCTATAAATGAGAAAATTGAGGTTCACAAAAGCCATGGAACTTTCCCAAGTTCATACAGCTCATACACAGCAGATATGGGCTATGAAATTAGTGCACCTGGCCCCAGAGCCTGCATTCATAACCCCCACCCTATGCACAGATGTGGTGTGCCTGCACACTCTCGCACACACCCTCAAGGTAACAAACTCAACTTATATCTCTATATGCCCACTACAGAGAGGACCCAATTTAATTTCCTCTTTTTACATTTTTGTTTACAAAGCATTCAGCTGTTCAAGTGAGGCTACAACTTCTAAGCAATTCAGTTTTCCACAGCTGAAAACAATACATATTTCCTGTCATTTATATCCATAGATTAAATGTCCTGTGTGAAAAGTTATCATATTGATTGCAGCTTCTCAATCTGTTAACTGTGCTGGGTGAGTAGTGACCATGCATTTATGATACCAAGGCTGAGCCCAGAAGTCACCCAACTTGGTCATTACCACAGCAAGGCAGGGGCTGATAGGTAGATCTGTCCGTGGTGCTGATTAACTTACTAGAGAATAAACAAGGCTATTCCCGCCCATCTAGAGGCAAGCTCTGGTATTTTCCCTTGCTCTGAAGAGGAGGAGTTTAGGATCAAGACCACTTGAGACGAATTGGATTCTATTTTCAAGCCAGCCAGATCAGGGTGAAGTTGGCTAAACTTTTCCAAAAGCTGTATTTGAGGAGAAGGTAGCAAGGCAAGGCTTAAGTAGACCCATGAAGAACAGAGGTTGAGGCTTTATTAAAAAAAAAAAAAAAAAAAAAAAAGAATTAAGAAAAAGTACTTTGGCTGGGTGCAGTATGCAGTGCTCATGCCTGTAATTCCAGGGTGTCTGGAGGCTCATGCCTGTAATTTGGGTGTCTGAAGTGGAGGATTGCTTGAGCCCAGGGGTTCAAAACCAGCCTGGTCAACAAAGTGAATTAAAAAATTAGCCAGCCATGATGGTACATGCCTGTAGTCCCAGCTACATGGGAGGCTGAGGTGGTAGGATTGCATAAGCCTGGGAGGTTGAGGCGGGAGTGAGACATGATTACGCCACTGCACTCCAGCCTGGGAGACAGAGCAAGACCCTGCCTCCAAAGAAAAGAAAGAAAATCAAAAGAAAAAAAAAGCAATTTGATGCATAAATCTTATGCTAGTTACAAATTCTGAAGCACAAATGATATACTGTCAGCAAAGGATTATATAGGTCTGGTCAGAAGAACATTTATTACAGTCTCTTAATTCCCCATGGGAAATGGTGTTCTGTCTGCCCAGGATTACAGGTAGTCTCAAATGGGGTTTACCAAAGCTCTTGCAGCCCTGGCTATGTTACTCTGAAGTAGCTGTGGGGTAGCAACCTCATAACTCCCTTTCCTGGTTTCAAAAATGACTTTAGTAAACCACAGCTTCTATATCTCACATGCCATTTTGAGTGTAATTATAGGTATTTCCCTATATTGTCCACAGATTATATGAAAATGACAAAGCATCACCTATGCAAAGTTATGCTTCAACTATTTAAGAAAGAACTATTTAAGACAGAAAGAATTCAAATCTTACAGGGCTTGAGAGGGACTGGGCATGGCAAGCTTAGCCAGGACCTACACAGAACTGCCATGGCCACCAGATTATTGCTAAAAGCAGCAAATACTTTCTCCACTATTCCAAAAATAAATAATATATCTAGTCTACTTTGCTATATTAATGTTATAGTATGGAGTATAAATACAATTGGCAATAGGGAAGTAGAATTGCTCTCAGGTATTTTATTTTGGGGGATGCCTAGGGAACCCCAGTAGCACCAAAATCAGCTGTATCCACCAAGTCAACCACTATTCTTGTGGCCACATGGTAAGAGACTCTTCCCACTGACAGACATGTGGTTTGCAATCATCTTGAGTTTGGGTAGTTTTATTGTTTTGTAGAGGCAATGGAATGTGGCACTTAAAAGGTCAAACTTGAACCAGACTACCAGGGTTCAATTCTTGGCCCCTCCCTTCCAGTCCTATATACCAAAGTAATTTATTTATCATCCCTCTGCTTTAGCTTTCTAACTTGTAAAATGGGAATAATAATGAACAATCTCAAAATATAGTTGTGAGGATTGAATAGATATAAACTATTTAGAACAGTTCAATAAAGTAAGAGTTAAATGAAGTCATTGAACATTGTCTTCTTGTCTTCAGCCCCTTCAGGATGTTTATAAGATACTTTTTTTTTTTGTCTGAGCCAAAATAAATAGCATTTGCCACTACAAAGCTTGTTGGAGATGGCCAGATTTCTTGGTTGCAGGCAACAGAAATTGACTCATTATTGAAAAGAGATGAGAGGCTCAGAGAACAAATGACTGGGGATAAATGCTTGGGAAATGAACAGAACCAAGGGAACAGCAGAGAGTGAGATATTAGATACCACAGCAGAGGAAACAAAAGCCACTTCTGTTCCTGCCATGGATGTGACCTCCTATAGCCCCCAGCCTCCCTGCACTTCTGGTTCAAGAATCAGAATTCCTGAAGAAAGACTCAGGTTGACCAAGCCCCAGCCATGTACTGACCCAGCTGTGAGAAGAATCGCACACCTTCAGCTTCCAACTCTCTTAGAGGGATCACTGGTGTTCAACAGTCAAAAAACGACAAAATCCCACTGGAATGAGAGGCACGAGCTTCTGAGCAATGTTCTTCCCTAGAGCAAAAACATTTCCCATGAGTAGTCCACCAAGAGATCTAGAAGACTTAAAATGCAAAAACAGGTCTGCTGCTATCTCATTAAATTTAAAGCAAAAATTTGAACATGAAAGGGTTGTAACTTTTCTTCACTCCTCTCTCATTTCTTCTCAGTTCCTGGACTCAAATAATTACTGAAATTAAATATAGCAATTGAGGCTGCCTATTGTTTCTTGCTGTGTAATATGTTACAGTGGCACCTTCAAACTCAGCCATCCGTCTGAATTGCCTCTGGTGTGTGACTCACACCATGGTTATTGTTGTAAAAAGAGACCCAAGAATGAGCTCTTGCATTATTCACTTCATTTATTTTGATACAATATTTAGAGCTACTTCATTAAATTAGCTTAGAATGTCCTGTCATTTTTCCCTCTGCCAGCGTCTGTTTCACACAGATAATATAACACACAGAGAGTGCGAAAAAGTTGCCTGTAGAAGGGAATAGAAATTATTTAACTTGATTTATAGATTGGGGTTAGCTTTTTCTTCTCCTCTCAAAGAATCCAAATAGCATAAAACATTTCATTAATAAACATATCAATGTATTTGGTTACTAAATGGTTACTAAATGGGGAAGGCAATTAAGCTGTTGTTTCCTAAGATGAAAAGAGACAGTGTTTGGCTTTGGTTGGGGGAGGGGTTTCATCTAACTAAAGCTGGCTCTGACAGCAGAAATGCTAAACAGGAAGCCCATGTGTACTTTTAACTTGTATCAATGTGAGAGACTGAAATCTTCAAGTTCTGGATGATCCTGCTTTTCAGTCTAACAAAACAACCAAAGACAAGCAGCTGTCTTATTCAGAGACTGTTGCTTTTTTACAGTTAATAAATTTGTCACTTGTGGCTGAGATATGCTAGGCAAACAGGAATTGAATTTCATTGAATTTAAAGGTCCCCAGCCTCACATTTATGGTAGGAAAACAGCAGGACCCAGCTGAAGAAGAAGAGTTGAAATGACAGAATGTCAGAATTCCTAGCCCAAGGCTCTCCTCGTTAGACACACTGGTTCCAAAATTATCCAGAAATGAATGTATAGGAAGGAAAGACAATGTAAATTAGAAACCAGTGTTTTTTATTATTTTTACTTCTCCAGCTTTCAGAAAAAGAAAACTAAATCCTTTACGAGTGAAAACCATGTCTTCCTGCAGCTGTGACTGATGCTCAGCTTGCGTACACCAGCAGGGGCATCCCAGATGTTTACGGCCAGTTCTATTCTGATTTGTGAGTGTTCATACTAGTTATTAAAAATTCTGAATGCAATCCCTCTGTCAACCAAGAGGTCAAGGAGGATGGAGTAGTCAGCTCCTGTTTTGCTGTCAGCAACTTTTCCACCTTTTTCTGGTAATAATATTCCAAATTTCCTTTGGGGCAGCCACTTTTCCCGTCACATTCAGTCTGGTGAAGCTCTCAACCACGATGCTTTGGTTTCCTCCACTAAAGGATGTCTCCTTGGTGCCCTCAAGAGACCAGCCATCGGTTTCTATTTCCTATCCCTGCTCTGCCACCTTGGTTTTCTCCTGCCCATTTTAAGTCTCGTCTTCGTTCTACTTTCCCATTTTGTAAGATACCCTCTAATAAAGCCCATTTCTCTCTAAGTTAGTCAAAGTCCATTTCTGTCACTGGCAACCCAAAGAACCTTGGATGAACCCCAAAATATAAGCCCCTTAGTCTTCTAGAAATGATAGGTCAATCCATGAGATAACAGTAAGTTACATCCCACAGATGGAATTAGCTGGCTGCAGGAATGCTTCCAAAAGCAAACCTTCCTGAAAATATAGCTTGGAGACAAGTTATTGATGAGATTAAAGTGCCTCTTTATGTCATCAGGAAGCATCAACTAGGAAGAAAAGTCTGTAACGATGAGACTCTTAACATGTTATTAAATGTCTGTTGAAAATACAATACTGACTCACAAGTGTGGGCCTCAGACCAAATAAGGTCTGGGAAGAATTTAATTAATATTTATGCAGAACTGTGCAGAAAAACTGTTGCCTATTTTATTAAGAAATTATTTTTCAAAGGCTTGCATGATCATACTTGGAGGCATCTGTCTATCTACATTTGTTCTGTTTCCTGATGAAAACAACCCTCGACTTTCTATTAATGATACTCATGATTCCTACATTTATTAGGATACACCTAGGCAGTTGTAAATGACAGAATCTTGGCTCAAATTGTTTTAAGCAGAAAAGAGAATTCATAGGCACATGTAAAATAAAACGGTGTCTAGAGGGAATCAAGACTTAGATTCTCTTCGTCGTCTGGCTCAGCTTTCCTCTGAAATCACATGACTCTCAGGAAGCCTCTTCCAACATGGTAATTGCCCCAGAAGCCTCAACACACGTTCTCCTCGTTTCATTCTCTAAAGAAAAGTTCTCTCTCCTCTTGGCATTTCCATGAAATGTCCAAGAATTGAGCCTCATTGGCTGACAAGAGTCATGTGCCCGTCCCTGAACCAATCACCTTGGCCATTTAGAGTCTATCTTCTGACTGGTTAGGTAGGAGCCACACCTTCCCTCCCGGGGGTGGCCTAGAGGCCCCATGCAAGAAGAGGGCTTTCCCAAAAGAAGGCCAGGATGCTATTACCAAGAAAAAGGGCAAATTTAAATGTCCACTGGCCTCTCTTCACACTAGAACGAGAGGTCTATGGTTCATTTCTGAAAAGGCTTATTAGCAATTGCCTTTTTGGATTTATAAAGAATTAGTTTCCTTTTCTTTTTTTTTTTTTTTTGAGACAGGGTCTTGCTCTGTTGCCCAGGTTGGAGTGCAGTAGTGCAGTCATGGTTCACTGCAGCCTTGACCTCCCAGGATCAAGTGATTTTCCCACCTCAGCCTCCAGACTAGCTGGGTCTACAGACACATGTCACACCCAATTACTTCTTTACATTTTGTAGAGTCTGGGTCTTACTATGTTGCCCAGGCTGGTCTCAAACTCCTGGCCTCAAGTGATACTCCTGCCTCAGCCTCCCAAAGTGCTGGGATGACAGGCATGAGCCACCGCACCTGGCCAATAATTCTTGTAAGCAGGAGCAACAAATATTATTTTGCCTGTTTCTAAAATCTCCCTATTTCTCTACCACCTACAAACTGGGTAAAATGAAGCAAGTGTGAGTTGAAATCCTCACAGCAGAAGGGGTCTTTCTCCTTAGTCTTTCCTGCTGAGTGCCTTTCCTCCAAACAGCAAATGCCATCCATGGTGTGAGACTCTTCACTGGCCGCACCTTCCCACCTGCCTGTTAGTCCCCTTTGCCTCCTTGGACCACACTCCCCAAAGACTCAACTCCTCCCTTCATCCTCTCCCTTTCAAAACTTGTTCTCTTCTAAGTATTCATGAGCTAAAAAGTGTCCAAAGAGGTAAACAGCAGTAGAAAATAGATGTTTCATTATGTACTAATAGAGAATAATGAAGCATCAATTATATATTGTGCTTTTGGCCCCAGTCCCCCCTAAACATGCCTGAAGTATCTGGTGTTTACTAAATAACCAAAAGGAGTGCTTGTGGCCATGGAAATTTTATAATTGAATGGGGTTGGGGCAGTCACATACCCACAGAGATTCTGCAATGTTGATAGAATGGGGTGCTTTGAAGTCTGAGCAGTTTTTGCCAATGGGAGATACACTTACTCCTGGGTTGCTTCTCATGATTTCAGCAGGCAACATTACTTCATTCATAGAATGACCTCAAGGGGCTTCCCTGGGCATCTGTGCCCAAAAATGAGCCTTACTAATCTGACACTTTGTGATAGAAAAAGGGGCCTGCCGAGACTAGTTTTATGTTCGGGTCTACACCTTTCTCCCATGCGGGATGCTTCCTGCCTTCGAAGGTAGACTCCACGTTCTTCAGATCTGGGATTCAGACTGGCTTCCTTGCTCCTCAGCTTGCAGATGGCCTGTTGTGAGACCTCTCACCTAGTGATCGTGCTAGAACATCCAAGACTGAGGGACCAGAATCTGAGGAGGGCCTTCTTGCTGCATCATCCCATGGCAAAGAGTGAGAAGCAGAGAGAGAGAGAAGATACCATAAACTGATCTCCTATCAACAAAAATGAGCATTATTCACAATAGCCAAGATATGGAAACACCCTAAGTGTTTGCCAACGGACAAGTAGATTAAGAAACTGTGGTACATGCCTGTTTTGATTGCTCATTCTTATAAACAATAGCGGGAGGAGCCCAGATGGCCGAACAGCAACAGCTCCGGTCTACAGCTCCCAGCGTGAGCGACACAGAAGACGGGTGATTTCTGCATTTCCAACTGAGGTACCAGGTTCATCTCACTGGGGTGTGCCAGACAGTGGGTACAGGACAGAGGGTGCAGCGCACCGTGCACGAGCAGAAGCAGGGTGAGACATCACCTCACCTGGGAAGCACAAGGGGTCAGGGAATTCCCTTTCCTAGTCAAAGAAAGGGGTGACAGACGGCATCCAGAAAATCGGGTCACTCCCATCCTGATACTGTGCTTTCCCAACGGGCTTAACAGACGGCACACCAGGAGATTATATCCCGCACCTGGCTCCGAGGGTCCTATGCCCACAGAGCCTCGTTCATTGCTAGCACAGTAATCTGAGATCAAACTGCAAGGTGGCAGCGAGGCTGGGAGAGAGGTGCCTGCCATTGCCGAGACTTGATTAGGTAAACAAAGCAGCTGAGAAGCTCGAACTGGGTGGAGCCAACCACAGCTCAAGGAGGCCTGCCTGCCTCTGTAGGCTCCACCTCTGGGAGCAGGGCACAGACAAACAAAAAGACAGCAGTAACCTCTGCAGACTTAAATGTCCCTCTCTGACAGCTTTGAAGAGAGTAGTGGTTCTCCAAGCACGCAGCTGGAGATCTGAGAATGGGCAGACTGCCTCCTCAAGTCCCTGAACCCCCAGTAGCCTAACTGGGAGGCACCCCCCAGTAGGGGTGGACTGACCCCTCACACGGCCGGGTACTCCTCTGAGACAAAACTTCCAGAGGAACTATCAGGCAGCAGCATTTGTGGTTCACCAATATCTGCCGTTCTGCAGCCACTGCTGCTGATACCCAGGCAAACAGCATCTGGAGTGGACCTCTAGCAAACACCAACAGACCTGCAGCTGAGGGTCCTGTTAGAAGGAAAACTAACAAACAGGAAGGACACCCACACCAAAAACCCATCTGTACATCACCATCATCAAAGACCAAAGGTAGATAAAACCACAAGATGGGGAAAAAAACAGAGCAGAAAAACTGGAAACTCTAAAAATCAGAGCACCTCTCCTCCTCCAAAGGAACGCAGCTCCTCACCAGCAACAGAACAAAGCTGGATGGAGAATGACTTTGACAACGTGAGAGAAGAAGGATTCAGATGATCAAACTACTCCAAGCTACAGGAGGAAGTTCGAACCAATGGCAAAGAAGTTAAAAACTTTTCAAAAAAATTAGATGAATGGATAACTAGAATAACCAATGCAGAGAAGTCCTTAAAGGACTTGAAGGAGCTGAAAACCAAGGCACAAGAACTACGTGACGAATGCAGAAGCCTCAGTAACCGATGCGATCAACTGGAAGAAAGGGTATCAGTGATGGAAGACGAAATGAATGAAATGAAGCATGAAGAGAAGTTTAGAGAAAAAAGAATAAAAAGAAATGAACAAAGCCTCCAAGAAACATGGGACTATGTGAAAAGACCAAATTTATGTCTAACTGGTGTACCTGAAAGTGACGGGGAGAATGGAACCAAGTTGGAAAACACTCTGCAGGATATTATCCAGGAGAACTTCCCCAATCTAGCAAGGCAGGCCAACATTCAAATTCAGGAAATACAGAGAACACCACAGAGATACTCCTTGAGAAGAGCAACTCCCAGACACATAATTGTCAGATTCACCAAAGTTGAAATGAAGGAAAAAATGTTAAAGGCAGCCAGAGAGAAAGGTCGGGTTACCCACAAAGGGAAGCTCATCAGATTAATAGCTGACCTCTCAGCAGAAACTCTACAAGCCAGAAGAGAGTGGGGGCCAACATTCAACATTCTTAAAGAAAAGAATTTTCAACCCAGAATTTCATATTCAGCCAAACTAAACTTCATAAATGAAGGAGAAATAAAATACTTTACAGACAAGAAAATGCTGAGAGATTTTGTCACCACCAGGCCTGCCCTAAAAGAGCTCCTGAAGGAACCACTAAACATGGAAAGGAACAACCAGTACCAGCCACTGCAAAAACATGCCAAATTGTAAAGACCATCAAGGCTAGGAAGAAACTACATCAAATAATGAGCAAAATAGCCAGCTGACATCATAATGACAGGATCAAATTCACACATAACAATATTAACTTTGAATGTAAATAGGCTAAATGCTCCAATTAAAAGACACAGAATGGCAAACTGGATAAAGATTCAAGACCCATCAGTGTGCTGAATTCAGGAAACCCATCTCACGTGCAGAGACACACATAGGCTCAAAATAAAGGGATGGAGGAAGATCTACCAAGCAAATGGAAAACAGAAAAAGGCAGGGGTTGCAATCCTGGTCTCTGATAAAACAGACTTTAAACCAACAAAGATCAAGAGAGACAAAGAAGGCCATTACATAATGGTAAAGGGATCAATTCAACAAGAAGAGCTAACTATCCTAAATATATATGCACCCAATACAAGAGCACCCAGATTCATAAAGCAAGTCCTGAGTGACCTACAAAGAGACTTAGACTCCCACACAAAAACAATGGGAGACTTTAACACCCTACTGTCAACATTAGACAGATCAACAAGACAGAAAGTTAACAAGGATACCCAGGAATTGAACTCAGCTCTGCACCAAGCAGACCTCATAGACAGCTACAGAACTCTCCACCCCAAATCAACAGAATATACATTCTTTTCAGCACCACACCACACCTATTCCAAAACTGACCACATAGTTGGAAGTTAAAGCTCTCCTCAGCAGATGTAAAAGAATAGAAATTATAACAGTCTCTCAGACCACAGTGCCATCAAACTAGAACTCAGGATTAAGAAACTCACTCAAAACCGCTCAACTACAAGGAAACTGAACAACCTGCTCCTGAATGACTACTGGGTACATAACGAAATGAAGGCAGAAATAAAGATGTTCTTTGAAACCAACAAGAACAGACACAACATACCAGAATCGCTGGGGTACATTCAAAGCAGTGTGTAGATGGAAATTTATAGCACTAAATGCCCACAAGAGAAAGCAGGAAAGATCTGAAACTGACACCCTAACATCACAATTAAAAGAACTAGAAAAGCAAGAGCAAACACATTCAAAAGCTAGCAGAAGGCAAGATATAACTAAAATCAGAGCAGAACTGAAGGAAATAGAGACACAAAAAACACTTCAAAAAATTAATGAATCCAGGAGGTGGTTTTCTGGAAAGATCAACAAAATTGATAGACCACTAGCAAGACTAATAAAGAAGAAAAGAGAGAAGAATCAAATAGATGTAATAAAAAATGATAAAGGGGATATCACCACCGATCCCACAGAAATACAAACTACCATCAGACAATATTATAAACACCCCTACGCAAATAAACTAGAAAATCTAGAAGAAATGGATAAATTCCTCGACACATACATCCTCCCAACACTATACCAGGAAGAAGTTGAATCTCTGAATAGACCAATAACAGGCTCTGAAATTGAGGCAATAATTAATAGCTTACCAACCAAAAAAAGTCCAGGACTAGATGGATTCACAGCCGAATTCTACCAGATGTACAAGGAGGAGCTGGTACCATTTCTTCTGAAACTATTCCAATCAATAGAAAAAGAGAGAATCCTAACTCATTTTATGAGGCCAGCATCATCCTGATACCAAAGCCTGGCAGACACACAACCAAAAAAGAGAATTTTAGACCAATATCCTTGATGAACATTGATGCAAAAATCCTCAGTAAAATACTGGCAAACCAAATACAGCAGCACATCAAAATCTTATCCACCATGATCAAGTGGGCTTCATCTCTGGGATGCAAGGCTGGTTCAACATACGAAAATCAATAAACATAATCCAGCATATAAACAGAACCAAAGACAAAAACCACATGATTATCTCAACAGATGCAGAAAAGGCCTTTGACAAAATTCAACAACCCTTCATGCTAAAAACTCTCAATAAATTAGGTATTGATGGGATGTATCTCAAAATCATAAGGGCTATCTATGACAAACCCACAGCCAATATCATACTGAATGGACAAAAACTGGAAGCATTCCCTTTGAAAACGGGCACAAGACAGGCATGCCCTCTCTCACCACTCCTATTCAACATAGTGTTGGAAGTTCTGGCCAGGGCAATCAAGAAGGAGAAGGAAATAAAGGGTATTCAGTTACGAAAAGAGGAAGTCAAATTGTCCCTGTTTGCAGATGACATGATTGTATATCTAGAAAACCCCATTGTCTCAGCCCAAAATTTCCTTAAGCTGATAAGCAACTTCAGCAAAGTCTCAGGATACACAATCAATGAGCAAAAATCACAAGCATTCTTATACACTAATAAAAGACAAACAGAGAGCCAAATCATGAGTGAACTCCCATTCACAATTGCTTCAAAGAGAATAAAATACCTAGGAATCCAACTTACAAGGGATGTGAAGGACCTCTTCAAGGAGAACTACAAACCACTGCTCAATGAAATAAAAGAGGATACAAACAAATGGAAGAACATTCCATGCTCATGGGTAGGAAGAATCAGTATCATGAAAATGGCCATACTGCCCAAGGTCATTTATAGACTCAATGCCATCCCCATCAAGCTACCAATGACTTTCTTCACAGAATTGGAAAAAACTACTTTAAAGTTCAGATGCAACCAAAAAAGAGCCCGCATCACCAAGTCAATCCTAAGCCAAAAGAACAAAGCTGGAGGCATCACACTACCTGACTTCAAACTATACTACAAGGCTACAGTAACCAAAACAGCATGGTACTGGTACCACAACAGAGATATACACCAATGGAACAGAACAGAGCCCTCAGAAATAATGCCACATATCTACAACTATCTGATCTTTGACAAACCTGACAAAAACAAGCAATGGGGAAAGGATTCCCTATTTAATAAATGGTGCTGGGAAAACTGGCTAGCCATATGTAGAAAGCTGAAACTGGATCCCTTCCTTACACCTTATACAAAAATTAATTCAAGATGGATTAAAGACTTACATGTTAGACCTAAAACCATAAAAACCCTAAAAGAAAACCTAGGCAATACCATTCAGGACATAGGCATGGGCAAGGACTTCATGTCTAAAACACCAAAAGCAATGGCAACAAAAGCCAAAATTGACAAATGGGAGCTAATTAAACTCAAGAGCTTCTGCACAGCAAAAGAAACTACCATCAGAGTGAACAGGCAACCCACAGAATGTGAGAAAGTTTTTGCAACCTACTTATCTGACAAAGGGCTAATATCCAGAATCTACAATGAACTCAAACAAATTTGCAAGAAAAAAACAAACAACGCCATCAAAAAGTGGGCAAAGGATATGAACAGACACTTCTCAAAAGAAGACATTTATGCAGCCAAGAAACACATGCAAAAATGCTCATCATCACTGGCCATCAGAGAAATGCAAATCAAAACCACAATGAGATACCATCTCACACCAGTTAGAATGGCCATCATTAAAAAGTCAGGAAACAACGGGTGCTGGAGCGGATGTGGAGAAATAGGAACACTTTTACACTGTTGGTGGGACTGTAAACTAGTTCAACCATTGTGAAAGTCAGTGTGGCGATTCCTCAGGGATCTAGAACTAGAAATACCATTTGACCCAGCCATCCCATTACTGGGTATATACCCAAAGGATTATAAATCATGCTGCTATAAAGACACATGCACATGTATGTATATTGCGGCACTATTCACAATAGCAGAGACTTGGAACCAACCCAAATGTCCACCAACCATAGAATGGATTAAGAAAATGTGGCACATATACACCATGGAATACTATGCAGCCATAAAAAAGGATGAGTCCATGTCCTTTGTAGGGACATGGATGAAGCTGGAAACCATCATTCTCAGCAAACGATTGCAAGGACAAAAAACCAAACACTGCATGTTCTCACTCATAGGTGGGAATTGAACAATGAGAACACGTGGACACAGGAAGGGGAACATCACACTCCGGGGACTGTTGTGGGGTGGGGGTAGGGGATAGGGATAGCATTAGGAGATATACCTAATGCTAAATGATGAGTTAATGGGTGCAGCACACCAACATGGCACATGTATACATATGTTACAAACCTGCACATTTGGCACATGTACCCTAGAACTTAAAGTATAATAATAATAAAATTTAAAAAAAAAAAGAAAAAGAAAAAGGCGTCTGCCGGCAAGGTTCATTCTCCCTGTTTGTTCTCAGCCCAAAAGATGGGAATGGAGGCAGAGTGTCAGTGGCCCCATTCGCACAATGGCCTGTGCAGCAGGCCCCCAGCCACCCCCCTCTCATCATTCACCATCTTGCTTACTCATTCAACAAACGCCAAATCCTTTCAGCTTCACACCATGATCAGAACCACCTAGAGGTACACAGTCGCGTGAAGGAGGGCAGTGGCACGGCCAGGATGATAAGCCAATCGCCAGCGGGGCTCCTCCTATTCCTCAGACAGCGTATTCACCTCCTAGGGTTGCCATAACAAAATGACACAGACAACAGACATGTGTTCCCTCATAGTTGTGGAGCCTAGAATTCCAAATCCCAGATGTCAGCAGAGCCCCGTGCTCCCTCTGAAGGGCCTGGGAGGGAGCCTTTCCCTCCTGCAGCTTCTTGTGGCTCCCCGAATTCTTGGCTTGTGGCCACGTCACACCAATCCCCACCTCTGCCATCCCATGGCCTTCTTCTCCCTGGGTAACCCTCTGTGTCTTCTTTTATCCTTAGGCCTGCTGGCCTTGGCCTTCAGATTTTTTTTTTTTTACAGAGTCCTTCTCTGTCACCCAGGCTGAGTGCAGTGGCACCATCTCAGCTCACTGCAACCTGTCTCCTGGGTTCAAGTGATTCTCCTGCCTCAGCCTCCCAAGTAGCTGGGATTACAGGCGTGCACCACCGTGCCCAGCTAATTTTTGTATTTTTAGTAGAGCTCAGGGTTTCACCATGTTGGCCAGTCTGGTCTCAAACTTCTGACCTCAAGTGATCCGCCCATCTCGGCATCCCAAAGTGCCAGGATCACAGGCATGAGCCACCATGCCCGGCCTTCTCCTCTTCTTATAAGGACACTGAGTCATTGGATATAGGGACCACACGAAATCCAAGATGATATCATCTCTAGAGCCTTAACTAGTAAATCTGCAAAGACCCTATTTTCAAATAAGGTCCCATTCTGAGGTTCTGGGTGGACGTGACTTTCGGGGGAATGACATTCCACCCACTACAGACAGGGACAAGCCCAGGAGTAGTCAAGGGAGCAATATGGGGTGAGGAACAGAAGAAACTTAAGAAGTCCTGCTGTCAGGCCTGAGTCATATTGAAACTCCAAAGAAAACCGAGCAAACAAAAATCTGAAACTAAGGCAACAATCTAGCACCTTGCATCCTAGTAGCCACAAAAGACATTTCACTGATGAGTTGTTTTCTTGGTGCTGACAGGTGCCAAGAGGGTGGATGTGTACGTGTGTGCATGCATGTGCATGTCTGTTGCCATTAAGTCTGTGTGTGAAGGGGGAGTGTCCGGGCGCAGAGTAGCAAATCAAGGAGGACGAATCATACTTCTGTTTTTGTGACTGTGCAAGTGCTTTCCTTCACTCTTGATTTCAGAGTAAAATCTGGGAACACTGCCTCTCCCAGCAGCACTCAATGCGGCTCCATAGACAGTTCCTGAAAACCAGTGCTGGCCGGGCATGGTGGCTCACACCTGTAATCCCAGCACTTTTGGAGGCCAAGGCAGGCAGATCACGAGGTCAGGAGTTTGAGACCAGCCTGGCCAGCATGGTGAAACTCCATCTCTATTAAAAATGCAAAAAATTAGCTGGGTGTGGTGATGTGCGCCTATAGTCCCAGCTACTCGGGAGGCTGAAGCAGGAGAATTGTTTGAACCTGGGAGGCGGAGATTTCAGTGAGCTGAGATCGCGCCACGGCACTCCAGTCTAGGCGACAGAATGGAACTCCAGGGAAAAGCAAAACAAAACAAACAAAACAGTTCTTCATCCGGCTATATCTGCAAAGAATACACCTCCGTTAAGGGTTTCTGACTATTACACTACTAATTATAATAACTAGCCCTTCATAAAAGACTCATGGCCAAAATAGGCCTGTTTAGAGCTGTTCATTCCTGTCTGCTTTTCACAGAACAGGGAGAAATTTATCTGCCTTTGCAACAAGCCAAGAGTTATAGCGTGAGCCCTGCACCAGCCATTCAGTTGCTGCATCCTGCAGCAACATAAATTCTCCTGTGTGACAGGGTACAAAGCTTCATAGCCATCGGCAGCCCAGAAGCTTTTTCATCCTAATTGCTCTGCAGACCACTCCTACTCAGAGGGGCCCTCCACTGAGTTACTGCAGGAACTGTAAATTGCGTGTGCACGGAAAGGCTACAACTATCATCTGGCTGTTAGAGGCTGGCTTGGCCCACGTGTGGGGGGCACGGTGGGGAATTAGGGGGAGATCTAGGGGCTGGAAGTTAGGGATGAGGAATTCTTTGTTGTTGGCTGCTTTGAGGGGTGACGAGTCCTGGTCATAGCTGATGGGGAACAGCAGTGCCCAAGAGCTTCTTGTTCATCCTCCTGTCTGGCAGTTAGGCTCATATTTGTCCCCACCCTTCTCCAGGCTAACAGTGGAGCGCTGGAGGTCAGGGTAGGATGCTGCCTCCTTACGGGCAGGGAGACTTCCAGGCATCTGAGAGCTGGAAGGCGACTAGGATTTATGAGAAGAGTGGACTCATCTCGCTTGTGAGCTGGGTGCAGAGAGCTGGTGGCTGGCAGCTTCCTGGAGGGGAGGCAGCCGGCCAACATTACCCACCGTCACCACATCCACTGACCCACTGGGGCCGCTTCAAGCAGAAAGAAACCCAAAGGACACTGCTCTACAGCTCAGAATAGAGAGCTGTGTGGGGTCCAAAATTACATCTGTGGCTGCAGGAGAACAAGGAAAAGGAGTTTAAGTTTACTGCAGGCCCCATGCCCCAAGCCAGCCTCTGCTTCAGAAACTGAAATGTTTAAGAATCAAGGGGCTGGGCGCAGTGGTTCATGCCTGTAATCCCAGCACTTTGGGAGGCTGACAAAGGAGCCCAGGAGTTACAAACCAGCCTGGGCAACAGAGCAAGACCCCCTCTCTACAAAACATAAACAAAATTAGCCAGGTGTGGTGATGCATTCCTGCAGTCCCAGCTATTCAGGAGGCTGAGATGGGAGGATCACTTGAGCCTGAGAGGTTGAGGCTGCAGTGAGCCATGATTGCACCACTGCACTCCAGCCTGGGAGACAGAGCAAGGGCCTGTAAAAAAAAAAGAATTGAGGGTCCTACTCTGATCGCCACATCTCCATCCATCGTACAAACTCAGATGCTGCCAGGGCCAGATAAAAAGTAGTGATGAGGCTGGGAGTGGTGGCTCAACTTTTAATCCCGGCCCTTTGGGAGGCCAAGGCAAGAAGACTGCTGGAGCCCAGGAGTTTAAGATCAGCCTGGGTCACATAGCCAAGACCCTGCCTCTACAAAAAGAAAAAAAAAGTAGTGACAGTGGTGGGGGCTGCCGTGAGCTGGAGACACACTCCCATCAGATAAGAGCAGGTGCCACTCGGCACCGGCCAGTGGCGGTCAAATGAAAGGTGAGGCTGGTGTTGACAAATTTTCTGAATTTGAAGGACAGCAGGCCTATGGAAAACTATCTAGAAATCAGGATTTAACATAAAACCCTCCAGTGTTTTCATGTTGGTTCAATTTAAAAAAAAACATTCTGAAATACAAACCAAATTGGTCTGTGGCTCAGATTTAACCTGGAGGCTACCAGCTTGCAGACACTACCTCCCAGTAAACCCTCTTAATAATGATAGTCCATGCCCATGAGACGCCAGCTTCACATCAAGGCCTTGCTGAGAACGTTGCATGCGCCATCTCATTTAATTCTCTAGCAACCCTGTGAGGTGCTTATTCATTTATTCATTCTTTCAAATCTCTGAGCACCTACGATGGGCCCAGCAGCACTCACGGTACAGGATCCAGCAGCGAACCCAGTATTACCCCTTCTCCTGGTAGCAGCACCCTGGACTTCCTTTGGGAAACTCCCCTTCTTGCATGGGGTCCCTAAACCACCCCCAGGAGGGGAGGTGTGGCTCCTACCTGTCCAAGTACAAGATAGAATCTAAACAGCCACAGTGATTGGTTCAGGGATAGGCATGCAACTCTGTCAACCGACAAGCCTCAATCCTTAGACATTTCATGGGAATTCTAGGAAAAGAGAACCTTTCTTTAGAGATTGAAACTAGAAGCATGTTAGGCTGAGGCTTCTGGGGAAATCACCATTGTAAGGGGCAGAGTGAGAGCAAACAATGAAAAAGGGTACAAATAAACAAGGTCATCTCGAAACTGATGAGTGGCTCTACGAAAAAAGTCCTGGGGCTGGTGGCTGTTGGGGACAGGCAGTTGACGAAGGTCTGCATGGAGGATGCACATTTGAGCCAGCCTTGTGAGTAGAGGGATGCAGGTTGTTGCAGGAAGGCAGGAGTGCTAGGTCCAGGGGCAGCATGTCTGGGGAGGCCGGTGAGGCTGGAGGAGAGGGCAGGGAGGGCCATGCTGGAAGATGAGACAGAAGCCATGGGCAGGGCCACATGCAGAGGGCCTGGTGGCTGCAATAGGAGCTGGAACACAGCTAGGCACGGTGGCTCACTCCTGTAATCCCAGGACTTTAGGAGCCCAGGGCGGATGGATCACTTGAGATCAGGAGTTTGAGACCAGCCTAGCCAATATGGCGAAGCCCTGTGTGTATTAAAAATTTTTAAAATTAGCCGGGCCTGGTGGCAGGCAACTGTAATCCCAGAGGCTGAGGCACGAGAATCGCTTGAACCCAGGAGACGGAGGTTGCAGTGAGCTGACTGTGCCACTGCACTCCAGCCGGGGCGAGACTCCATCTCAAAAGAGAAAAAAAAAAAAGAAGCTGGAATGTTAGTGTAAGTGCAGCAAGAAGCTCTTGGTTGGCAGGACCTTGTGTGCAACCTTTGCAGGTCACTCTGAGTGCTGGGGGCATGGACTGTCGAGGGGCAGCAAGAAGAGACCAGCTGAGAAGAGTCTGCAGAGGAAGAATATGAGCACTGTGTCTGCAAGGTGCATCCAGAGAAAGCATGTTACATTAACAAAAATTCCCAGAAGAAAGCCAAACACCCAGCTGTCCACCCGGGAGCTGCCTGGGGAGAGGGCTGACCGACACGCAGGCGTTACAAGCTGAAACTCACAGAGGCAAACTGAGGACTGAGCATGTGCAGTGAAAAATCCTACTAATTTCCCCCAAGTCTGAAACTCAAATATGAGCCATGTGTCTTTCTTAGAACCGAGCACCACAGACCTACACACTGCAATTCCCCAGTGTGTCATTAACTCGCTGAAAAAATGTCACATCTTTCAAAAACAAAAATGACCTTTGAGTGGATTTTCTGGTTGTTAGTAGGACAAAGGGGCTGTGAAAAATCGCCTCTCTCTCGGGTTCCCTGGCAAAGCAGCTGCAAGCCGGGCCACTGACCAGGGCTGAGGGGGTGGCATTGGTGGTGGGCTGCAAATGTATCTTCGTGCAAAGCTGAGAGATCTGATTAATGATCAAATGTTCTCCCAAGGTAGCTTTCTGACCTTAGGGAGTCCTCAGACTCAAATGATCCTTCCCTCCATCTAGGTAGCTGGAGGCCAGCCATTTCTGCTTTAGAAATTCCTTTAAGTTCAAGTGCTTCCAGTCCTATGTGAATGCAAATGTCCTTCCAGGGAAGAGCGGCTTTAGGCCAGTCTTTTTGAAATAGCTTGACACAGTTGGCTGTCATTGCTCAGCAAGGCTTAGAAAGATGGCACGGAGGATGGGAAGGTCACCTTGGGGGCTGAGAAAGGCAGCAGAAAGGGAATGCCTCATTGGAGGTCCCCAGATCCAAAGGAGGATACAATTTTCCAGTAATGATGAAAGGGCTTTGCTGAACAACTAATAATTTAGAAGAACCCCAGAGTAAAGCAGAGACAATTAAATTCGATGATTTCATCTATCCTTGTTCAGAAGAAAAGAAAAAGAGACGTCATAGTTCCTCTAAGGGCAGGGAGCGTGTCAAGCTGAGGACATCCTGGGTTTTGGATATGGTATTCCGTAGACCATCATTGTCTTACTTCAATCATCTTTTCACCTGTCGTTGATTTTTCTAAGGGGATGTTCCAAACCCTTCTACCTCTTAAAAATTAATATCGATATTTACTGAGTTCCTGCTATATGCCAGAGTTGCAGTAAGGGCATTTATACAGTATTTTTATCATCCTGACAGATCTGCAATGTCTTATCCACAATTCTGAAATTTTTTTGGAAAAAAAAAATCGCTCTCAAATTCAAAATTTTTTTCATAGGTTTGCATCAAAATATTTCGTGGGAAAACTTGCTGGAATAATACAAAACTACATAAAGTGCTTTGGTAGCACACTTACTGTTGCTGTCTTACATGCTTTACTACAGAAATATTGTTTTTATATTATGGGGTTCTACCTCAGATTGGAGGTAATCCTGAGTATGATACTATAAATTAACATACTATGTATCCATCTATGTGTAGAAAGATAGAGATTGTGTGTGTGTGCGTCTGTGTGTGTATGCATAAAACTTAAAATTTCTAAATTTTTTTTTTTTTGAGAGAGAGTTTCACTCTGTCACCCACACTGGAGTGTAGTGGCGCAATCTCAGCTCACTGCAACCTCCACCTTCCGGTTTCAAGTGATTCTCCTGCCTCAGCCTCCTGAGTAGCTGGGGTTACAGGCACCTGCTACCACGCCCGGCTAATTTTTGTATTTTTAGTAGAGACGGGGTTTCACCATATTGGCCAGGCTGGTCTCAAACTCCTGACCCCGTGATCCGTTCATCTTGGCCTCCCAAAGTGCTGGGATTACAGGCGTGAGCCACCGCGCCTCGCCTAAATTTCTAAATCTTAAAGCTCAATTGAGCACCAAGGTTTTCAATGAATGACTGTGGACCCAGGATAGACTGTGCAGTTGTTTAAAATATTCACTCCCGCTCCTTCCTTAACAACAGTCCCTATGGGAGAATCAGTACGTGACTGCCCGCCCACGTCGACACAGCCACATGACTTGCTCAGTCCACTGGAATGGGAACAGAAGTGACTTTTTTTTGCTGCTCCCAGGAGTTTTAAGTGCCATGAAAAGATCCCTTACTTCCCTTCTTTTTCTTCTCCCCTAAGACCAGCAACACCCCGGGCAAGAGCTGTTCTGTAAACACAGTTCACAGAATGAACAAGATGTTCATTATATCACAATAGACACAAAATGTGGCCCTGAAATAAATCTCTGATGAGTCACTGACATGGTGGCGGGGGGGGGGGGTCCTATGTTTCTGCAGCACAAATAAAACTAAATTGACTGATATGGGACTTATCACCTCCATTCTCCATACAGGTAACTAAGGCACAGAGAGGTTAAGAATTCTGCCCAAGATCACAAAACCGGTCATGGGTGATGCCTGACCTCGAACTGGGGGAATCTACATCCCAAATATACTTTGTTGAGCATCACACTTGATCACCTCTCTCTGAGCCCACTTGGTATTTTATTATTATTTTTTGAGACAGGGTCTTGCTCTGTCACCCAGGCTTGGGGTACATTGGTGTGGTCACAGCTCACTGCAGCCTCAACCTCCCAGGCTCAAGCGATCCTCCCACCTCAAACTCTAGAGTAGCTAGGACCACAGGTGCCCACCACCACACCCTGCTAATTTTTATAATTTTTTCTGTAGAGATGGGGTCTTACTATGTTGCCCAGGCTGGCCTCAAACTCCTGGGCTCAAACTCCCGCTTCAGCCTCCCAAAGTTCTGGGATTACAGGCGTCAGCCACCATGCCTGGCCATGACCCCACTTTTTTAAAAATGACTTTTCCTTTCCTGAGAAGATCCAAGCTCCCAGGGTCTATTTCCCTCAGACTGCCCCCAATTCCAAGAAAGCTATTACATGAGGCTGATTCTATTTCTGTGGAAGCCGGCCTGCTTGCTGCCTTCAGACCAGCACGACCCATGGGGTCTCATCAGAGCCTGGCCTAATGAGGGAAGATTTTCAGAGTGCTGATTGATTTTCCTGCCTCCTGAGGTGTGAGCCGTGTGGGTCAGAATAACTTACCCTGGTCTACTGAAGAGAAATTACCCTTCTACAGCTCCCCAAAGGACACTTGAATTCCCTGTCCATATGTAAAGGCAGCTGTGGGAATGGTCTGTTCCACAGCCATAAAAGCAGCACTGAGTGTACCTTATGATCACACTTGCAGCAGCCGCCTCCTTCTTTAACGGTAAACTCTCCTGACATCTCCAACCAAGATAATTACGGTGCTTAGGGGAACTTTTGGCCTTACTAAAAATACTTAGCAACAGTTTGCACAGCAAGGAATGCACTTACAGGTGACGCAGTGAAGATGCTGGAGCCAGCGTTTGCTCATTCATCAGGGAGCCCTTGAAGCTGCCGTCTGCCCCCATCTTAGACACGTCTCCATTCCTCCTGCATGGGTGTCCTCCCTCACCTCACATCCCTGCTGTTGAAGCCAGCACGCTTAGCCGACCTGGATGCTACCTAACGGGGAGAGGATAGGGAGTAAGGAGAGGCACCTGCTTCGTTCCACTGCTGTGGCTGAAGCTGCGAGGTATCCACCAAAACAACTTCCTTTCCTCTTGGGAACGCAGCTTAACAGGATTTCTCAGTCTCCCCTGTAGTTAAGCAAAGCCAAATGGCTGACGTTTCACCAGTGGAATGTGAGTGGGAGTGAATTCATGGTTGAATGAAGACCTGGCTTATAAGCACCTTCTCGACCCGATCCCTCCCTTGCCCCATCTGCCAGCTGAATGAAGAAGCCACACAGGAGGTCAGAGTCCCAAGATGGGAAGTTCCTGGGTCCCTGAATCACCATGTGGAAGGAACTCCCCAATGCAGTGGCACTGTTATAGGAGCAGGACATAAGCTGTGTTGAGGTGCTATTTACAGTAGTCAACTTTGCCTAACACCATGGCCCTGACCCAGGGCTGCCCCAGCTAAATTCCAGGTGTCTTTAGTTGAGCCATTGGAGAATCCCCCGAGGTGCCCTAATTGAGATACTCCTCTAACCTGGAGCCGGCTACACACCGTATGTCTCTTCATATATTTAGCAAACACTGTGGGTGCTTGCAGTTTATCAAGCATTCACTGGGCACCGACTTGGTGCAAGGCACGGAGTTAGAGACTCATGGGCAGCCACTGTGTACAAAGATTATCAGATGGGCTCAGTCTCAGCCCCAGGAGTCCACACACCAGTTCAGGGCAGCAAGGCCATGTTTAAGTCACATAATTCTACCCGAAGGGGCTGCACTCACCTATTTGGTCTCCTGAGAAGGAAGTACAGCAGGGTTTTTTTTCTTTCATTCTTTCTTCCAGCTCTATGGAGGCATAACTGACAAATAAAAAAATTATATATTCAAATGTGCCTAGCGTGAGGTTTTGAAACACATATACACTGTGAGATGATGGTCACAACCGAGCTAGTTAACACACCCATCCCTTCACATAGTTACCTTCTGTGTAGTCAAAACATTTGAGAGTTATTCTCTTCGCAAATACTATATTTTTTTTTTTTTTTGAGATGGAGTCTCACTCGGTCGCCCAGGCTGGAGTGCAGTGGGGCAATCTCGGCTCACTGCAAGCTCCGCCTCCCGGGTTCACGCCATTCTCCTGCCTCAGCCTATTAACTCTATCAGCACACAGCACATTAGGTCTCCAGAACTTATTTGTCTTATGACTGCAAGTTTGCATCCTTTGAACAACATCTCCCCATTTCCCTCACCCCTGACTCTTGGTCACCACCCTTCTGCTCTGTTTCTACGGGTTTGACTACTTTAGAGTCCACCTATGGGTGAGATCACGCCGTATTTGCCTTGCTGTGTTGGGCTTATTTCACTCAGCATAATGCCCTCCAGGTTCATCCACGTTATCCCAAATGGCATCATTACCATTACTACCTTCTCGTTAAGGCTGAATAATACTCCTGTGTGTGTATACAGATGCCATATTTTCTTTCTCCACACATCCACTGGTGGACACTGGAGTTGATTCCATGGCATGGCTGCTGTGAATAGTGCTGCAGGGAACTTGGGTTTACAGATGTCTCTTCAATACACTGATCTCATTTCCTGTGGATACGTACCCAGAAGTGGAATTGCTGGATCATATAGGAGTTCTATTTTTTTTTTATTTTTTGAGGAACCTCCATACCATTTTTCATCAAGGCTGTACAAATTTACCAATTTACATTCTCACCAACAATGTGTAAGTGTTCTCTTTTCCCCCATCCTTGCCAACACACCTTTCATCGTTGTAATACAGTTTTAACACTAATAGCCACTGTATTAGCCCATTTTCCCACTGCAATGAAGATACTACTTGAGACTGGGTAATTTATAAACAAAGGAGGTTTCATGGACTCACGTTCCACAAGGCTGGGGAGGCCTCAGGAAACTTACACTCGTGGCGGAAGGCGAAGGAAAAGTAAGGAACCTCCTTCACAAGGCAGCAGGAGAGACAGAGAGAAACCCACGGGAAACTGCCGTTTATGAAACCATGAGATCTCGCGAGAACTCCCTCACTGCCATGAGAACAGCATGGGGGAAACGGCCCCCATGATCCAATCACCTGCCACCAGCCTCCTCCCTTGAGACGTGGGGATTATGGGGATTACAACTGGAGGTGAGATTTGGGTGGGGACACGGAGCCAAACCATATCAGCCACCCAACAGGCGTGAGGTGGCATCTCCCTCCCGTGTTGATTTGCATTTCCCTGATGATTAGCGAGGTTCAGCACCTTTTCATACACCTGTTGGAATTCAGTTTTCTCCTAATCCCTCTTTAGCCAAGAATGGGAAGCTTTCTTTTCACACCACTACTCCTCCAAGTTTCTTGAGCCCTCACATCGGGTTATCTTGCAAGTCATTTGAGCCTGTCTGGGGCACTGCTCACTCTGAAGTGTCTCACCACCATCTCTCAGTCAGCGGCCCTCACTGGACAGGTGATAAGGAAAGCAGGCCCTGACCCAGCTGTCCCTGGCTCCCGGGCTCTGCCACGGAGGGTGCTTGTGGTGTCCATCTGGCTCCTGTGTGCAGGATGCTTCTAGGCCAGCTCCTCCCCCAGCCATGCTGCCTTGTACACAGAATGGGGGCAGAGAAAGCTTGGCCTGCTGAGGTGCCTCTGCTGCTTTCTTGCACCATTGTCCTTGTATAAAAGAATTGATCATCTGCTGCCCTTACAGCAGGCAGTCTCTTTCAAAAGTCTGACTGTCTTAGGGAGAAGAAAGGGCCTTTAAAGAATTTGAAGAACACACAGGAAGAACATAAAGCACATTGGTTTGTTTAACAAATATGTTCTGAGCACTGCCACATGCCAGGTACCATTCAGGTTGCTAAGAAGAAAGTGATGGAAAAAATATAAAGTCTTGGGCCGGGCAAGGTGGCTCACGACTGTAATTGCAGCACTTTGGGAGGCCGAGGCGGGCAGATTACCTGAGGCCAGGAGTTCAAGACCAGTCTGGCCCACATGGCGAAACCTCATCTCTACTAAAAATACAAAAAATTAGCCGGCCATCGTGGCGGGTGCCTGTAATCGCAGCTGCTCCAGAGGCTGAGACATAAGAATCGCTTGAACCTGAGAGGCAGAGGGTGCAGTGAGCTGGACTCCAGCCTGGGCAACAAGGGCAAAACTCAATCTCAAAAAAAAAAAAAAAAAGAGACTTTATATATGTATATAAACTCTCTTCTCTCTTGGAACTTACATGCTAATGGAGAGAGACAAATACACGGGATGTGTACGTGAGTCTGTGTGTGCAGGTGTATGAGTCTGTGTGTGTGGGTGTGTGAGTCTGTGTGTGGGGGGATGTGAGTCTGTGTGTGGGGAGTGTGGGGTGTGTGTGGGTGTGTGAGTCTGTGTATGGGGGTGTGGATGTGTGGGTGTGGGTGTGAATGTATGTGGGGGTATGGGGTGTGAGTGTGTGTGGGTGTGTAGGTGTAAGTGTGGGGGTGTGGGGGGATGTGAGTCTGTGTGTGGGGATGCGGATGTGTGGGTGTGTGAGTGTATGGGGGTGCGTGTGTGTGGGTGTGTAGGTGTAAGTGTGGGGGTGGGGGGATGTCTGTGTGTGGGGGGTGTGGATGTGTGTGTGGGTGTGTGTCTGTGTGTGAGGTGTGGGTGTGTGGGTGGGGGTGTGAATGTGTGTGGGGGTGTGGGGGTATGTGTGTGGATGTGAGCATGTGGGGGTGAGTGTGTGTGGGGGTGTGAGCATGTGGCTGTGAGTGTGTGTGGGTGTGAGTGTGGTGTGAGTGTGGGGGGTGTGAGTGATAAGTGTTATAAAGCAAAATAAGGGGAGCAGAATGGCTGCAGCAGGGGTGCTCTTATTTACATGGTAGTCAGAGAGGGGTATTTGAGAAGATATCTGAAGGAAATGATGCAGAAAGCCACAAAGAATCACAGGAAAGAGTGTTGGAGGCACGAATGATGAACTGGGTGGGCAGGAGGACACGTTGGGAAGTGACATTAGAGAGCAGACAGGGGCCAAGGATGGGGTAGGGCGAGTTTGACTTTCCCTCTAAGTGATATGGGAGTAATCAGACGATTCTGAAGACAGGAGAGGTACAATCTGGCGGATGTCCTAAAAGAAGCATTCTGGCTGCTCTGCAAAAAATGCATGAGAGAGAGTCAAAGATGGAAGAGGAGAGACCAGGTAGCAGACCATCGCAATAATCCGAGGAGGTTTGGGGCAGAAGAGAGCCATCATCTGACTTATTTTTAGTAGATTTATCTGGAACAGGGCAAGAGTGGATCAAGGGAGAACAGGTAGAAAATCAGTGCAACAATCCCCAGAGATGAGGCTCGTGAGAAGTCCTCAGAAGCTGACAGCGCCAGAAGGGTTTGCCGATGGACTGATTGTGTGGAAGGGTTTGCTGATGGACTGACTGCGGCGTGAGGGAAGCGGAGGAGTCCAGGTGACTCCAGGGTCTTCAGCTGGAGCATAGAGATAAATGAAGTTGCCATTGACGGAGACGGGGAAGATGGCTGCACGAGCGCACTAACTCATGAGTTCTGCCTTAAGCATGTTAAAGTGAGATCTATGCTAGATATACGAGGAGGGATATCCAGAAAGATGCTGCAGGTGAAAATCTTGAGTCCAAGGTAGATACACAGACTAGAGAGTCATTAACCTGTAGATTGTATTTAAAGAGAAGGAAAAGAGGAGAGAGGAGAAAAAAGAGACCTAAGGAATTGAAAAACAGGGAAGAACCTGCCCAGGAGATGGGGAGGGAGGTGCTAGTGGAGGGAGGTAAGAAACAGGAGGGAGTGGGGTCCCCAAAGGAAGAAGTCGATTCAGGAAGGAAGAAGTCGATTCAGGAAACAAGAAACGATCAATGGTGCTGTATGCTGATTAAAGGCAGATCAAGATGAAGACAGAGAATTGAACATGAAGTTCAGCAACAATGAGATCACGGGTCATCTAGACAGGAACTTCTTTTCTTGAGTGCTGGGAGCAAAAGAGTAGCTTAACAAAAGAGTGAAGAGAGGAAAATACTGTGGACAGTTTTTCTAATGCGTGTTGCTAAAATAAAGAAGAGGAGAGGAAAGAGAAAAGGTGGGATAGCAATTTTCTTAAAAATTAGAGATATTATAAGATATTGCAGGGCTGATCCAGTGGTGAGAAGAAACATAATATTGCAAGGGGATAAGAGAACCACTTCTGGAATGTGAATGTCCCCACGTAGTTGATAGATGCGATGCACTGACCAAGGAGAAGGATTGACCTTAAATCAGAGCACAAAGCATTGATCCATTGTAACAGGATGGAACCTATCCGTAGGTTGAGAGATATGGCTCTGAGAGCTCACAAAATTCTTCTCTTCCTACTTCTATTGTACTCGGTGAACAGGAAGCAAATGGCTTTGGGAGCTATAAAGGGGTTTCTAGACTGCACTGAGCATCCACTGAAATTCATGGTCAGAAAATTGAAGCGAGGCCAGTGGGCATCAGCGGGTGTTTCCCCAGTTACTTTCAGCTGCCTGCATGCAGGGGCAATGTAGATGCACAGTTGGATTTACCTGGAATTGCTGTTTTTGCAGGCGAATCTAACAGATGAAGAGAGAGCCCAGAGCGCTGAGGTTATAGACAAGAGTTCGATGATTACCGTGGAACACAGTGTCTAAGCTCAGCACAGAGAGAGGTGAAGACGAACTGTGTGTGTTCTGATTGGAGGTCAACCTTTCCTCCCCAAGAGGAGAGTGGTGAAACGTGAGAAGGAAGTAGGAGCAACGGAATACAGATCCAGGTGCAGTAAAAGAACTGCAGGATTTGAAGAGTGGGGGGGCAGTGAGCTACACAGGTGAGAAGTGGAGACCAGAGAAGGATGAGACATTTGGAATTGAGAGTGGGGTGGGTGTACTTTTTTTGATAATGAAAAACATCTAAAGGGCGAATATCAACAAGGGGCTGCTTCACGACATCTCAGCGTGCAAGGCTAATATCTGTCACAGAGGGTTATGGAAGGGCTTTGGGAGCATAAAAATTCAGAAATTAATTCTTACTCATGCTCATTGAGGACGTTGAAGAAGGCTGCACGAATGACGTGGGTTTTGGGGGGGTCTTTTTGGCTGGGTCTTGAAGCATGCACAGAATCTAAATGGGTGGGGATTGTGCAGTAGAGGCTAACCTTGCCCCAAGAAAGGCTTGGCTCCTGACCAGCCAGCCTCTAAGTCCTTGGGATGTCCTGCCTGACAAGAGTATCTTTGTTTACCTGGGACCTTTTGCCCACAGTAGTCAATGTGGTTCATGGTGGGAGGTCTTAGGCAATGCAGTTATCTGCTCAACCTCTATAGGGGCTGGAGAATAAGGTCAGCCATGAGGGTGGTCAGGTGAGTCTACAGGACCATCACCCAGTCAGAACTCTGCCCACCAAGACTGGGAGAGCTTCACTGGCCGGCGGGAGTCTGAGCGTGTTGCCACGCTTCATGGCTGGGAGCAGTAAGTGCTGTGCCTGTGACTCCAGTGGGAAAGGACAACTGGAACTCTCCTGGGCCCACCCTGTGCACTGCTTCCATATGCTGGGTTCAATCTGCGTGCTTTCACTGTAATAAACTGTCGCTGTGAGCATAATCGTTTTGCTGAATCATGGGGCTTCTAGGAAGTCATTGAGCCTGGGGGTAGTCTTGAGGGCCACAGTATTCGAGTTAAAGATGAAGGCTAAGATACTCTAGTTAAGGACCTGGTATGAAAAAAACACAGAAACTTGGAAATGTCATTTTCACATGAATAGACAGTACACAGAAAGGAAAAAAATTACTCTTAAACATATGAAAAAAAGGTCCAACCTGACTCCATAATATCACAAGGATGAAAGTATATTGAGATACCATTTTTTTAACCTAGGAGATTGGAACAAATCCCAAAGCATCATAACACACTGCACTGTTGAGGCCGTGGGGACCCAAGGTCTCTCACACACAGCTGGCGAAAATGTGAACCAATGCAAACACCATGGGGGTTAATTTGGCAATATCCATTAAAATTACAAGTACAAATACATTTCACCCATCTATCCTATGTCTGTAAATGTATCCCACCCGAATACTTGTACATGTGAGAATGCCTATACATAAGAATATTCATTGCAGCTTTTTTGTGTAATAGAAAAAGATTGAAAGTAACTCGTATGTCTATCGGTAGAAGACTGATTGAATAAATTACATGATGCTATCCATCAGAATAAATAATGCAATGCAGCACATCTGAAAAAGAGGAATGAGAAAACTGTGTACTGATGTAGGAAGAGATACATTTCAATGAAAAAAACAAGTTGCAATACAGTATTACAGCAGGCAACTATTTATGTTAAAAAGTGTGGAAAACAAGAATACACATTGTATTTGCATGTGTTCACGTAAAGATACCATGTAATAATATACAAATAATGAATAAATGTAATGGCCTCTTTAGGGGTGAAGAGAGGAAGGGGAAGGTATTATTTTTGTACCATGTGAATGTATTGTTTATTACAGGGATTAAATTTAAAAAGAAAGAACTGCTATTTTCTAAACCGCGGTACATTTTTGAATGCTTCTAAAAGGCTGAAATGAAGTTGATTGCAGAAAGATGTTTTGTGCCATTTCTGCTGGTTATCTGCTAATGTAGTAGGCAGCCTCTATGATGCCCCCACCAATGCCTGCCTCCTGGCATTCATGCTCTTGTGTAATCCTCTCTCCTCACACATGAGCTGGACTTACTCACTTCTAATAAATGGAACATGGCACATATGATGAGATGTCACTTCCAAGGTTAGGTCATAAAAAGGCTGTAATTCCCACCTTGGGAAGCAATGTGAGGTGAAATGTGTCCCTTTACAATTTATATGTTAAACCCCTAACCCCCAATGTGAATGCATTTGGAAATAGGACCTTTACGGAGCTCATTAAGGTTCAATGAGGTCATAAGGGTAGACCTATAATCTGATAGGATTGTGTCTTTATAAGAAGAGAAGCCAGGCACTGTGGCTTACTTCTGTAATCCCGGTGCTTTGGGAAGTTAAGGTGGGATGATTACTTGAGCTCAGGAGTTGGAGACCAGGCTGGGCAACACAGTGAGCCCCCATTTGTTAAAAATACTTTTAAAAAAATTATGGCTGGGTGCAGTCGCTCATGCTTGTAATCCCAGCATTTTTGGAGGCCAAGGTGGGAGGATCACATAAGCCCAGGAGTTTGAGAGCACCCTGGGCAACACAGTGAAACCCCAATTCTACAAAAAAAAAAAAAATTAGCCAGGCATGCTGGTGTACACCTGTAGTCCCAACTACTTGGGAGGCTGAGGCCAGAGGATCGCTTGGGCCTTGGAGGTTGAAGCTGCAGTGAGCCGTGATTATGCAACTGCACTCCAGCCTGGGCAATAAAGCAAGACCCTATTTACGAAAAGAAAGAAAGAAAGACAGAAAGACAGAAAGGAAGGAAGGAAGGAAGGAAGGAAGGAAGGAAGGAAGGAAAGAAAGAAAGAAAGAAGAATGAAAGAAAGAAAGAAAGAAAGAAAGAGAAAGAAAGAAAGAAAGAAAGAAAGAAATGAAGGAAGGAAGGAAAGAAAGAAAGGAGGCAGGGAGGGAGGGAAGAAAGAAAGAAAGAAGAAAAAAAGAAAGAAAGAAAGAAGAAAGAAAGAAAGAAAGAAAGAGAAAGAAAGAAAGAAAGAAATGAAGGAAGGAAGGAAAGAAAGAAAGGAGGCAGGGAGGGAGGGAAGAAAGAAAGAAAGAAGAAAAAAAGAAAGAAAGAAAGAAAGAAAGAAAGAAAGAAAGAAGAAAGAAAGAAAGAGGCAACACCAGAGCTTTCTCTCTCTCTTTACTATGTGAGGACACAGAGAGAAGGCAGCTAGCCGCAGGCCAGGAGGAGAATCCTCACTACACACCAACATTCTGGGACCTTGATCTTAGACTTCTAGCTTCCAGAACTGGGAGAAAATAGATTTCCTGTTGTGTAAGCCACACAGTCAATGGTATCTTGATATGGTAGCCTGAACGTGCTCCTACAGGTGACAGGTGTGCTCTCTCACACTCTCTGTCTCTGTGTCATTACTTGTTCTAGAGGGAGTCAGGAGCCACATCACAAAAGAGCTCCATGGAGAGGCCCAGGTGACAGAGGCCTGAGGCTCATTGACAGCCACATGAAAAAGCTTGGAAGCCAACCCTCTCCACATCAAGCCTTGAGATGACTTTACCGCTGGCCAGCATCATGAGAGGCCCTGAGCCAGAGCAACTTGACTAAGCTGCTCCCAGGCTTCTTACCTACAGAATCTGTGAGACACTGAATGTTAGTTGTGTTCAGCTGCTATGTTTGGGGGTAATTTGTTACACAGCAGTAGATAACTGATGCATCCACACAACAAGTTATTCCAAAGCTTAGCAGTCTGAAACAACAAACACTTATTATGGCACACAGTTGCTGTAGCTCAAAAATTGGTACTGGCATAGCCATTGGTCCAGCTCAGGGCTCCTCATGGTTGCCATCAAGATGTTGACCAGGGCTACACTACTGGTTCAACTGGGGCTCGGGAGCCACTTCTAAGGTGGGTCACTCACAGGCTGCTGGAAGGAGGCCTCTGTTCCTGGCTGTGGGCAGAAGGTCTCAGCTCTCCATCACATGGGTCTCTCCACTGGGCTGCTTGAGGGTCCTTTCAACGTGGCAGCTGGTTTCCCCCAGAGCAAGTGATGCAAGAGAGAGAGGAGAGAGTGTGTGTGGCCCTGGATGTCACATACTATTTATAATACCCTATTGGTGACACAGGTCAGCCCTATTCAGTGTCAGGAGGGAACTTCCCAGTGGAATGTACTCCAGAATCAGGGACCCTTGGGGAGCAGGTTGAAGACTATTGAGACGGGATTTTTCCCTTCACCTTGACCCCCTTCAGGAGTGGTACATTTCACTCAGTCTGCAGTCTGTGGACAGCTAAGTGTTAACAGTTCAGTGAAGAGTGAGGGTAACAGAATCCTGCACCTGCCCTTTTTGACACAGTTGTTGTTGGGTGTCCAGGAAGAACCAAGTCACATGAACTGTTTGAAAGACGATGAATGTGGAAGGCTTTATTGAACAGTGGAAGTGGCTCTCTGTGGAAGGGGAGCTGGAAAGGAGATGGTTCAGGAAGAAGGTGATATTTCCCTGAAGCCCAGCCATCTCTGGCTGAGCTCCCCTCCAGAGCTGCACCATCTGAAGTTCTCCCATGCTCATTGCTGTTTCCCGGCTCCCCACTCAGCTGCTTGTATCCCCGCCCATCAGCAGCTTGTGTTGCT
Organism: Nomascus leucogenys; assembly: GCF_006542625.1. Classification (NCBI taxonomy): domain Eukaryota; kingdom Metazoa; phylum Chordata; class Mammalia; order Primates; family Hylobatidae; genus Nomascus; species Nomascus leucogenys. The sequence continues at coordinate 96,146,767 of NC_044390.1, read as the reverse complement.
CTCTTCTTTTTTTTCCTGCCAGCTAGTCTGGCTTTTACGTACACAGGACAGGGGGCCGTGTGGGCCAAAAAGGCAATCATTTGGAATGGGGTCAGCTGCTTTCACTGAGGGCCGTGGGTCCAGACTTGTGGGTGGAGTTTAGCCGGGAGCCCTTCTGTATCAGGATCAGCTGTTTTTACTTAGGGTGGAGGGTCCAGGCTTGAGCGTGGAGTCTAGCGGGGATCCCAGAACTTCTGTATCAGGATCAGCTGCTTTTACTTAGGATGGAGGGTTCCGGCTTGAGGGTGGAGTTTAGCTGGGAGCCCAGCCCTTCTGTATCAGGATCAGCTGTTTTTTCTTAGGGTGGAGGGTTCAGGCTAGAGGGTGGAATTTAGCCTGAGCTCAGCCCTTCGGTATCAGGATCAGCTGTTTTTACTTAGGATGGAGGGTTCTGGCTTGAGGGTGGAGTTTAGCTGGGAGCCCAGCCCTTCTGTATCAGGGTCAACTGTTTTTACTTAGGGTGGAGGGTCCAGGCTTGAGGGTGGAGTTTAGATGGGAGCCATTCTGTATCACTAGGACAACATTGATAACACAGTCCCAGGGCTGTGGGTGGGTCTCAGGATTGGGGGGGTTTCAGGAATGAGGTTTAGGGATAAGCAAAGAATGCTTGAGCCTTATCAGGTAACCATTGCTAACTACTTGGTGCTTTCCTTTCCCTATAAATTTATATGGAAGCTACATAAAGAAGAGGGAATTAACATAAATGATAATATACTGAATATACCTGTTGGTGATTTTTTTTTTTGAGACAGGGTCTTGCTCTGTCACCAAGGCTGGAGTACAGTGGCAGGATCTTGGCTCACTGTAACCTTGACCTCCCAGGCACAGGTGATCCTCCCACCTCAGCCTCCTGAGTAGCTGGGGTTACAGGCATGTGCCACCATGCCTGGCTAATTTTTGTATTTTTGTAGAGATAATGTCTCTGTATATTGTCCAGGCTGGTCTCAAACTTCAAGGCTCACGCTATCTGCCCACCTAAGCCTCCCAAAGTATTGGGATTACAGGTGTGATCCACGGCACCCGGCCACTGCTGGAGACTTTTTATACAACAGTATGTCATGGAATTCTATGTTAGCACATATAGGCCTACTTTATACTATTTGGTTTTTAAAAAAAAAATTATGGCAGTGAGGTGTTTAATATTGTCTTTTAAAATATACATAAACAGTGTAGATGCATTTGAGTAATACTGAATTTTTAGAAAAATCTATTGGAGTATCATATATGAAAGGATAAGTAGAGATTTGGAAATGCTTTTTTTAGTTGGACAAGAAAACTGATGAAATCTAAATCTGGACAAACTAGAAACAGAAAGTTTGGGTGCTAGCAATATGAACTATAGACACATTCATTCTATCGTCACTTCTATGTCAGAAGTATCAGAGAATTGTGGTGCCTGCAAATGCATGCTCTTACACACCCATTAAAAAAATAAAGCCAAGCTTTCTAGAGCACTTAGCACTCATTTAATGTACTTGTTCTTCCAAATATTGCAAGGTAGAATAGGATTTATAAAGATAAGGGAATACAGAACTGAGGCAAAGACAATCAGCACATACACAGCGAATCACTCTCCATAATCATATTGCTAGAACACCATCAGGAAGTAGCCTTGTAATCACAGACCTGCTGCCATGATGTGCAATTACAGGACAGAGGTGCCAGGAGAAGGGCCCATTGTGACCAAGGAAAGCCTTTGTGAGAAGACTACTTCAGGGTGCTCCCCATCAGAGGAGCACATCCCTGATCTTGTATTCCTCATTGGTCCAAGTTTCATGTGAATTGGTCAGGTGGGGAATTTTTTCTTCCACGGACATCAGCCTCTTCTGAGCTTCTTCATCAAAGGCAGATTTATGCAGCCTTAAATATTTGGAAGTAGGGAAGATGGTTAAGTTTCCTTTCAGCTACAGTGACACCAAGCATCCGCAGTGCACAGTCCGGATGGCTCAAAGCCTCACACAGCACCGCCACCACATCGGGTCCAAGGTAACCAACCCAGTCGAGGTTCAGGCTCCTCCGTGTTTTGCAGGCAGTGAGTGCCGCAGCGAGGTCCTCACAGCAGGCACAGATGATCAGCCATGTTTGCAGTGCAAGACACTCTCATTTACAGTGAGGATGCTTCAAAGCGTCACATAACTGTTTGACACCAGCACCTCCTATTTCATCACACCCAAGTTTCAGGGTCTTCAGTGTTTCATTGCAAATAAGAACAGCAGCAATGTCCACATAGGAAACGGAAGTAAGGAAACAGCCCATCAACAACAACTCCTGTATGTTTCAGTCTTTGTGGTTCAGCGCTTCACACAGAGACGCCGCTCCATTATCTTCCAGGAAATTTGACCCCAGATCAAGAAGGGACAGGGATTTACCCCAGAAAAGGACGTGGGAAATGTCTTCACAGGAGACACAGGTGAGACAGCAGTACATCAACATCAGCATTTCCAGGGCACGGCAACATCATTCTTTCGTCCTTTTCGGGATTTTCTACCAAGGACAGATGTATCAGCTTGCTGTTGCAGGCCAGGACAGTGGCGATGTCTTCACAACCTTCATCGGAGATGTCACACGTTCCCAGTATCAGCTCTTCTATCTTGCATATTGCATGCTTCACTGTCTCACACAGGTGCCTGACACCAGTATGGGAGAGGCTAGTGCCATACAGGCTCAGAAGTTTCAGATGAGGGTCATGAAGAACTGCCTTAAATAATTCTGGATCATTTCCAAAGTTAGACATAAAAGTAAATTTGAGTTTTTGGAGCTTACAAACAGGTTGAACCAGCGCTTTGCCAAGAATTGCCAGGGAGGCATCACCGAGGCTACTGTTTTCCATGTCTAACATCTGGAAGTTCTTGTTGGTACTGAACGTTAAGCAAAGCTTACATGACTTAAACTTTTAAGGCATTGGGTTATTTCCTTCTTTAGGTCTTTTGACAGTGGAAAACCAAAGGACGTCTCCAGCAAGCTGACGATTTCTTCTGTTGAAATTCCAAACACAAATACCCCTACCTGGGCCAAGTGGGTTTGAGGCTGAGCCACACTTGCTCTTACAAGCTGGATTATGCTTCTAATGGTTGGGTTAGGATCATCTTTGGGTTGTTTGAGCAAATAAAACATGGCGGCACAGAACTCTTGGATACATACATGGATGAAGGTAAAACAGTCACCTCTCCTTTGGAGAAGTTTCATACCCACTCACATTAAGCCCTCAGACTCAGATAACCCACTCCTCCAGAGATCCCCGTGGGAAAATACAAATGCATGTGTCCAAATTCCCTCTGCAGCCAAAGTACACAGACTTTTTTGTTGGGCTCTGTTCACCCTAGGTGGAAAACTCTGACTTCCTGCTTTAAATACCTTTGTTAAAAATGAATGCATCATTTTTAGCAAATGAATGAAATGCATTCATTTTTAACAAATGAATGAAGGTGTTTTGGGAGTTTATTTCAAGGTCTTCTCCCCTTTCTAGCCACCATTTCATACAAGTACAGACCAACCAGCATATACAGGGATTATGGCACAAGATAAAGAGCAGTCCAGTGTCTCTCACAAAATGGAAGGCTTTCAAGGCTTTATTCTCGCTGAAGAAGTGGGAGAAATACAGCCTCCTTTCAAGTTCAGTGAATCCTGGGAGCTTTATGAGTTTTGGATGCTACAACATAAAATAGTTGTTTTGCATACCCACTTTTCCTAATGCAATAAGCAGAGAGGATTCTGGAATCATCTTTTTTTGCAACAAACTGCTCAGGATAATGTGTGTTGGCTGCTGCTGCCTCCAGTCATCACACAAGCCAGCCTTAAGTTCCAAGTCAAACTTCAGTTGCTCAAAGCCATCCATGATGAACAGAATTTGCTCTGGCTGGGGAAAAAAATGTCTTTGATCTTCTCTGGAGACTCAGGCCAGTCCCTAGAGAGGAGCTCCACTAAGCTGGTCTCTGTGATACCATTCGTTTCATAGACATTAAGGAAAAAAACAAATGTGAATCTATCCTTCCATAAGTTTCCTTCTGCCCAGTCCCACATCACTTTTTTTTTTTTTTTTTTTTTTTTTTTTTTTTTTTTTTTGAGACTGAGTCTTGTTCTGTTGCCCAGGCTGCAGTGCAGTGGTGCGATCTCAGCTCAGTGCAATCTCCGCCTCCCAGGTTCAAGTGATTCTCCTGCCTCAGCCACCCAAGTAGTTGGAATTATAGGCATGCACCAGCACGCCCGGCTAATTTTTGTATTTTTAGTAGAGACAGGGTTTCACCATGTTGGCCAGGCTGGTCTTGAACTCCTGATCTCAGATGATCTGCCCACCTCGGCCTCCCAAAGTGCTGGGATTACAGGAGTGAGCCACTGCGCCTGGCCCATCACTTTTCTTAAAAGGGTTGTTTTTCCAATTCCATCAGAACCCTCCAGGACCACAGTGAGTAGTCTAGCCTCAGCAGTATATGCATCATTCAACACTTTATACTCATTTTTCATGGTTTCTTTGTGGAAATGCCCAGGGACATGGAGACAGGTTTCTGTTTCCCATACAAGTTGAAATTTTTCTTTCATATGCTTTCTATATGGGTTTAGCTTATTTCTTCTCTCTTCCTGAGCCTTCATCCAGAGATCTTTCCTATTGATCTGTAGAAATAGGTTCAGTGTCACCTCCCAAGCCTGTTTTCCTGTTTGTCCAACAGCTTTGCTACATCTTCGTGGGAAGCTCAGTCCGGGTGATTGGCTTGAGTTCCAATTTCAAAGGTTCTTGTTTGAGGAGCTCCTTAAATTTCCAAAACTCTTCGTTTCTGAGCCCCTTCAGCTACCACAACAAGCCAAAATCTGAAAAAAAAGGATTCTGCCATATTGTCCCAGATTGTGAGCTCAGATATCTCCAGAGGAAAAACAAAGATCCTGAAAAATAAAGAATAAATGATACCCAATCCAGCTCCTGGTCCCTCCAGCTGGTACTCATCCTACTTTATGCTATTTTAACTGGCATATGGCACTTCGCAGTATGTTTATAGACTGTTTTATTTAACTATTCACTTACTGACGTACTTTTCGGTGAGTTCAAGTTTTGCACTATGAAAAATAATAATAGACAATCTCAAAAGGTTATATATCATATGATTCCATTTCTATGATATCATCAAAAAAAAAAAAACTATAGTGATGGAGAACAGATCACAAGGGCCAGAGGTAAGGGGTGGGGGAAGGAGTATGTTACTACAAAGGGTTAATGTGAGGAAATTTCCAGTGCCCTGATGGTGATGCCAGTTACACCAATCTATACCTGTGTAAATGTCATGGAACTATACAGAGACAAGATGTCAATTTTGATAAGTGGTAATTTTTTTAAAGTAAATTGATTTTTTAAAGTAATCATATATGTACAATGCTGCTGTGACCATCCATACGATGCCCAACACAAGGAGGTTGCTCTAGGGCAGCCTATGGGAAGAGAGATACCAAGTCACAGGTTATCACATCTTTGATTTCAATATTTTCTGCCAATCCCCTTGAAAGCAGCTACACAGATGGGCTTTTTTTTTTTAATGAGCAAATTTTGTTTCATATATTTGAGGTTCACAATGTGATGTTTTGGGGTACATATAGATGGTAAAAATGGTTACTGCAAAAGAAATAAAACAAAAAAGAGAAAGAAAATAAAATAAAACAATTACTATTGTGAAGCAGATTGACATAACCGTCATCTCACATGGTTCCTTTTTTGTGACAAGAGCAGCTAAAATCTACGTATTTCACAAAACCCCTAACACAACTTTGTTAACTTGCGTCCTCCTAATGCACCTTAGACCTCTAGACCTGTTTATTCTGCATATCTGCTCATTTGTATCCTTTGACCCACACTGCAGCATTAGTAACATAGTCACAATAACCAAGACACAGAAACCACCTGAGTGCCCATGAGCAGATGAATGGATAAAGACAATGTGGTTCCATAGAGAGAGAGAATGGAATAGTATTCAGCCTTTAAAAAAGGGGCTGGGCGTGGTGGCTCAAGTGTGTAATCCCAGCACTTTGGGAGGCCGAGGCAGGCGGATCATGAGGTCAAGAGATCGAGACCATCATGGGCAACATGGTGAAACCCCGTCTCTACTAAAAATACAAAAATTAGCTGGGCGTGGTGGCACATGCCTGTAGTTCCAGCTACTTGGGAGGCTGAGGCAGGAGAATTGCTTGAACTGGGAGGCTGAGGCAGGAGAATTGCTTGAACCAGGAGGCTGAGGTTGTGGTGAGCCGAGATCACGCCACTGCACTCCAGCCTGGGTGACAGAGTGAGACGCCATCTCAGAAAAAAAAAAAAAAAAAAAAAAAAGAAGATCCTGCCACGTGCCACAACATGAATGAACCTGGTGGACATCATGCTAAGTGGGATGCAGACACAGAAAAACAAATCCTGCATCATCTCACTTATATGTGGAATATTTTCTAAAGAGCTCAAATATGCAGACACAAAGAATGAAACAGTCATTACCACAGGTGGGGTCTGGGGAAACGAGGAGATGTGGGTGAAGGGATACAAAGCAGAGATGTAGCATGGGCTTTTCTTAAAGGCAACACGGCCTCAGGGATAGTTCCTGCTACGGACTCTATGGGGGACCTCAACAGAGAAGTGAAAATCTATATATTAAAAATCCTAGGTCGGGCGCGGTGGCTCATGCCTGTAATCCCAGCACTTTGGGAGGCTGAGGCGGGTGGATAACGAGGTCAGGAGATCGAGACCATCCTGGTTAACACGGTGAAACCCCGTCTCTACTAAAAAAAAATACAAAAAATTAGCCGGGCGTGGTGGCGGGCGCCTGTAGTCCCAGCTACTTGGGGGACTGAGGCAGGAGAATGGCATGAACCCAGGAGGCGGAGCTTGCAGTGAGCCAAGATTGCGCCACTGCACTCTGGGCTGGGCGAAAGAGCGAGACCCCGTCTCAAAAAAAAAAAAAAAAAAAAAAAAAATCCTAAATATCCCAAATCTATTTTCCAAACTGCTGTCCTTTCTTCTTACTGGGGTAGATTCACAACGCAGGTACAGAATGAGAAATAAAGCAGAAAAAGAGGAAATGAGAGGAAGAGTTGAAAACTCAAGTACCTACAGGGCACAGCTGGTAACATTAAAAAACAATTATTATCATAAGTATAGCAAACATTGACAGAGCTCTTTCAAGACGTCAGGCACTGGCTGACATGGTTTGCCTCTGTGTCCCCATCCAAATCTCATCTCGAATTGTAATCCCCACATGTCAAAGGAGGGACCGACGGGAGGTGATTGGATCATGGGGGTGTTTTCCCCCATGCTGTTCTCATGATAGTGAGTTCTCAGGAGATCTGATGGTTTAAAAGTGTGTGGCTTCCTTCACTCTCTCTCTCTCTCCTGCCACCATGTAGACTGCCTTGCTTCCCCTTCACCTTCTGCCATGATTGTAAGCTTCCTGAGGCCTCCCCAGCCATGCAGAACTGTGAGCCAATTCAACCTCTTTTCTTTATAAATTACCTGGTCTCAGGTAGTATTCTTTATAGCAGTGTGAGAACAGACTAATTCATTGGCCAAATGACTTTCCACATCACAATGTATTTGATCCTCACAACACACCTCTAAAGTCGGTTACCTTCATATCCTGCATATTACAGGTGAGGAAACTGAGGCACAAAGAGAGTGAGCAAAATACCTGATATTACAGCTAGAAAATGGCAGAAGCAGAAGTCAATACAAGGCAGTTCAGAATGCACAACCATAAGTGGATGAAATCAGCCAGGAGTTAGAATCCTGACGTTCCATATTGCATTTTCAACACCGCACCTGACAACCAGAGTGAGGATCGAGGACGTGAGGGCAGATGCAGCAGGCAACAGCTCCACACATGGCTGCCCTTGGAAAACACACCCTCAGCATCAACAGAAATTTCATCTTTTTGTGGAAAGAGCCCAAACTTGGGATTTCTTTATAAAGTGTCTCAATTTTAAAATATGGACTCGGTTTAATAACTGTAGATCATCTCATGATCTCTGAATTAGAACTAGATGATGTTGTGTTGACACAAATTGCCAGCCCTCTGTGATTCATTTAGACCAGCTTGAGGAGCTCACCCAAGGATACCCTCTCTTTATCTATGATTGCATCACAAAACTAAATAACACACTAAATCTTCGTGACTTACAATGAACACAGTTTGCTTATTATTATGGTTTATTGATTGTAATTTATTATGATGTTATTAATTACTATAACTATTACTCATGAGTCTGCAGTTCTGCTGACCTAAGTCATGCTCGGCTGGTTGTGACTGGACTCACTCATATATCTGTGGTCAGATGCCTGGTCGGCTGGGGGCTGGCTGGTCTAGAATGGCACACAAGACACTGGTTCTACTGCATGCTGTTAACAAAAGCAAGTCAAGCGACCAGCCTGTGTTTTCCACCTAGGCAAGAGGAAATAGACAACGAAGTCCTAGGCATGGAGCCCAGGCAGGGGAGTTGATAAGGCTGCAAAAATAACCTCGCTTCCTTGCCACTGCACTCATTTTGTGGCCTTACCCCCTCCTCTGCCCCAGCTTTGCACCTGGGAATTTGTTGATTGCTTTAATGAAAGCCAAAGGCTAGAAAGGAACAATTAAACTTTCACAAGTGCTATTAAGTGAAATTATTCATTGACATCTGATAAATTCAAACTATTCAGGTCCAATTTTGTTGTTTGCTCCTATTCCCATTGAAATAGTCATCAAAGGAAGCTGAAGTTAGAAGTCGAACCCTATCAGGAGTTAATTCTATGGACTGCATACCTGAAAGGTAATAGGAAAAAAGTGAATAAATAGCCTTAACTGAGGTGGAAGTTCAGCACTATATGAAGACCACCACCCTCTCAGAAGGCTTTTCCCACCTTCCTCCTAGAATGTCTGGAGTTGTGTGAGTCTAACATGTTGACATGCAGAACAGTGCTTAGAACAAAGGGAGGACAATGTAAGTGTAAACTATTACTCTTATCATTTCTGAATCCCACCGTGTTTTACTAAGAACCTACTTAGTGCATGATGTTGTGATAAATGTGTGTTGTGGGATTTAATAAATACCCCTTGAATTGAGAGCAGCCTGTTACTTTCGTTTGCTCCTTGACTTTCTTTCCTTCCTTCCTCCCTTCCTCCCTCCCTCCCTCCCTCCCTCCTTCCTTCCTTCCTTCCTTTCTCCCTCCCTCCCTCCCTTCTTTCTCTCTCTCTCTCTCTTTCTCTCTTTCTCCCTTTCTCCCTTTCTCTCTTTCTTTCTGTCTTTCTTTCTGTCTTTCTTTCTTTCTTTCTTTCTTTCTTTCTTTCTTTCTTTCTTCTTTCTTTCACAGAGTCATGCTCTGTCACCCAGGCTGGAGTGCAGCAGTGCCCAGCTCACTGCAACCTCTGCCTCTGGGGTTCAAATGATTCTCATGCCTTAGCCACTCGAGTAGCTGAGATTACAGGCATGCGCCACCATGCCCGGATAATTTTTGTATTTTTAGTAGAGACAGGGTTTTGCCATATTGGCCAGGCTGGACTCGAACTCCTGGCCTCAAGTGATCCACGCACCTTGGCCTCCCAAAGTACGGGGATTACAGGCGTGAGTCATCACACATGGCCACTGCTTGACTTTCTAAGTGAGACATTCACATTCTGGACCTGCAGTAAACAGATTTGCAAAAGCCAGGAATGCCGATGAATAAGGTTAGTTCCATGTTCTTCTCCCCCTCCACACACACACTCTTTAGATTATGTGGTAAATATAAAATGACACCCCGGAGATGTCCACATCTTAATCCCTGGAACCTGTGGAGGTGTTACTGACGTGGCCAAACGGATTTTGTAGGGGTGACGTATTAGTCTGTTCTTGCACTGCTATAAAGAAATAACTGAGGGTGGGTAATTTACAAAGAAAAGAGGTTTAAATGGCGCACAGTTCTGCAGGCTGCACAGGAAGCCTGGTATCATCTGCTCCTGGGAACGCCTCAGGGAGCTTTGATTCATGGCAGAAGGTGAAGTGGAAGCAGCTGTCTTACATGGCAGGAGCAGGGCCAAAGGCGAGTGAGGTGCCACACACTTAACCGGATCTCATAGGGACTCAAGCACTCACCCTCCTGAGAACAGCACGGAGAGAATGGTGCTAAACCATTGATGAGAACTCCGCCCCCATGATCCAATCCCCTCCCACCAGGCCCCGCCTCCAACCCTGGGGATAACAATGCCGCAGGAGATTTGGGTGGAGACACAGATCCAAACCACATCAGGTGATTATGTGAGGAGATCATCCGGGATTATCCCAAGAATCAAAATGTTTCTAATAGGGAGACAGAGTCCCAGAACAATAGGAGATGCAAGGACACGCAGAGGTCAGAGAGACCTGAAGACGCTGTCCTGCTGGCTAAAAGATGGAAGAAGGGGCTGTATGAGTCCATTCTCGCACTGCTGTGAAGACATACCTGAGACTGGGTAATGTCTAAAGAAGCGAGGTGTCATTGGCTCATGGTTCTGCAGGCTGTACAGGAAGCAGAGTGGCTTTGTTTCAGCTTCCGGGGAGGCCTCAGGGAGCTTTCAATCATGGTGGAAGGCAAAGGGAGAGCAGGCACTTCCCCGTGGGTGGAGCAGGAGGAAGTGGGGAGGCGCTGCACACTTTTAAATCACCAGATCTCACAAGAACCCACTATCACCAGGACAGCACCAAAGGCCATGGGGCTAAAGCATTCATGGAGGATCCAACCGCATGACCCAATCACCTCCCACCAGGCCCCACCTCCAACATCCGGTATAACCATTCTACATGAGATTTGGGCAGGGACATGGATCCAAACCATTCAGCGGCCACGAGGCAGGGAATTGGGCAGCGTTTAGGAGCTGCAAGAGGCAAGAAACTGATTCTCCCCAAGAGCCCTCAGCAGGAAGGGAGCTCTGCCAACACCTTGATGTTAGGACTTCTGACCTCGGAACTGTCTGAAAATAAATGCATGCTGTTTAGAGTCACCGGATTTGTGGTGATTTGTCACTGCAGCAGTAAGATACTAATACAGATGGATATGGGGGCAGCATACCCTCATCAGCTCTCAGCCTCCCCACTCCCGTCAAGGAAGAGCCCAGCACAGGGGCTGTCCTCAGGGCCTCTGGGACCAGCCTGCCTGTGTGAATTCCCAGCTCTCACACAAGCCATTTGAATCCCCTGTGTCTCAGTTTCCTTACCTGAACAATGGGCATAATACAAGCTCATGCCTCATAGCGCTGAGAGAAGGATTTAGCAAATTAATACATGAAATGTGTTTCCAGTTTCTAGCACATATAAAACATATGTCCTGATTTCTAGGGATCTGAAAACCAGTTTCAGAAGAAAGACAGTTCTTGGTGTTAGTATTATGTATCTCCATTTCTAATTAAGTTCATGGAGAGAAGAAAAGAAACAACCGCTTCTGCAAACCTGGGTACAGCGTTTCTCCGTGCAAGCCTTAGAGATCTGTGCTCTAGTGTGTGTTGTGTGGGCCTGTTAGCACGTGTAACTTTTGACGGATCCCTTATCTTAGTTATTGCTTTCTATTTTATTTCCCTTGGATCCCAGTAATAACTTGGGCCTTTCTATGGTATGAAAGATCTTTGAAAATAGTTTAGACCCTGTTGGATGCCTACTAAAATATGATTGAATTAAGCTTAAACTCCAGATGGCCTTTATCTAGAGGAGTAACACAAGTAAAAGATTTTTTCATGTAAAAGGCTAGACATCACATTGGTTGCCATCTCCCTAAAGCCCTTGTAGACCTAGAAACATTAAAAAAAAAAAAAAAAAAAAAAAAAAAAAACACCTCGTGCATCTCATTGATGCCCATCCTTCTCTATGGAGAAACATGCATTTGCTTGAATCCAGGAAGAGCTCACCAGTGTCGCCCTGTGTTGCCCTCTGGCCCTTTTCTCCTCACCCCCACCCGGGTTCAGGTGCTCTGTGGTCAGTGCTGTGTGGAAGGCTGGAATGGAAATTGCCCAGATATTGTACCTATGCAAATGGGGTGACCAGTTGATTCGTAATGGTCATTATGGTACAAATACATTTCGTCTGGAACATTTCTTGAAGGACGGTCATTGTTATTTGGCTTTGCAAGCTCATGAGGAAAGTAATTTGTAGGACATGAAAAAGAGACTTGTTTCTTATTGTGTGGCAACAGGATTAATAATTAATCAATGAGTTAGCCCTAAGCTCCATTCATGTGTGTGTAAGTGTCTATTCCACACCTCTGGATGAGTATCTAAAAGGCACCTCTAACTCATTCTAACCACACGGGTTCTTGGTTTTTGTTCTACTGTTCATTTCTCCCCCTAAGAGTAGACTCAGTGGCACAGAATGGAAATCACAAAATAACAGCTGCATAAACATAACGGGCCTTATTCTCCCACATAAAAGGCATTGAAAGATGGACAGCTCAGACCTGACACAGAGACCCCATGAAGTAATCAGGGACCGAGGCTTTTTCTACCCCAAGGTCGCAAGGTGGCCCCTGAAGCTCCAACTACCATATAGCCATTCCAGGTAGCCAAAAGGAGAGGTAAGAGGTGGGCCCCTCTTGGCGGAGCCAGAACCTTCAAAGGCCTTTCCTGGAAGTTCCTTCCGAAGATGCCACTTTTATCTGATTGGCCAGGACTTAGTCACATGCCCAAATCCAGCTGCCAGGAAGGCCAGAAGGTGCAGCCTTTTGATCTCAGCAAGTTGCCATCCCTGAGAAAGGCCGGGCTCTGAGGCCGAGAGAGGACGAGGGAACACCAGTGGGGCAACAGCAGTATCAGCTACCCCTCCAAACCGCTCCTCACTCAGCTACCCCTCCAAACTGCTCCTCCCTCAGCTACTCCCTCCAACCTGCTCCTCTCTCAGCTACCCCCTCCAAACTGCTCCTCCCTCAGCTACTCCCTCCAACCCGCTCCTCTCTCAGCTACCCCCTCCAAACTGCTCCTCTCTCAGTACTCCCTCCAAACTGCTCCTCTCTCAGTACTCCCTCCAAACCACTCCTCCCTCAGCTACTCCCTCCAAACCGCTCCTCCCTCAGCTACTCCCTCCAAACCGCTCCTCCCTCAGCTACTCCCTCCAAACCGCTCCTCTCTCAGCTACCCCCTCCAACCTGCTCCTCTCTCAGTACTCCCTCCAAACCGGTCCTCCCTCCACTACTCCCTCCAAACCGCTACTCCCTCAGCTACCCCCCTCCAACCCACTCCTCTCTCAGCTACCCCCTCCAAACTGCTCCTCCCTCAGCTACCCCCCAAACTGCTCCTCTCTCAGCTACCCCTCCCAGTCACTCCTCTCTCAGCTATCCCTCCCAGTCGCTCCTCTCTCAGCTACCTCCTCCAAACCACTCCTCCCTCAGCCACCCACTCCAAGCCACTCTTCTCTTAGCCACCCCCTCCAACTGCTTCTCTCTCAGCTACCCACTCTAAGCCACTCCTACCTCACCTACCCCACCCCGCAAACCGCTCCTCTCTCAGCTACTCCCTCCAAACTGCTCCTCTCTCAGCTACCCCCTCCAAACGGCTCCTACCTCAGCTACCCCCTCCAAACCGTCCTCACTCAGCTACCCTCTCCAAACTGCCCCTCACTCAGCTACCCCCTCCAACCCACTTCCCTCTCAGCTACCCCCTCCAACCCACCCCCTCTCAGCTACCCCCTCCAACCCACTCCTCTCTCAGCTACCCCCTCCAAACGGCTCCTACCTCAGCTACCCCCTCCAACCTGCTCCTACCTCAGCTACCCCCTCCAAACCGTCCCTCACTCAGCTACCCTCTCCAAACTGCCCCTCACTCAGCTACCCCCTCCAATCCACTCCCCTCTCAGCTACCCCCTCCAACCCACTCCTCTCTCAGCTACCCCCTCCAACCCACTCCTCCTCAGCTACCCCCTCCAAACGCCCTACCCCCCCCCCCCCTCCCCTCAGCTACCCCCTCCAACCCACTCCCTCTCAGCTACCCCCTCCAAACCACTCCTACCTCAGCTACCCCCTCCAAACTGCCCCTCACTCAGCTACCCCCTCCAACCCACTCCCCTCTCAGCTACCCCTCCAAACCGCTCCTACCTCAGCTACCCCCTACAAACCACTCCTCTCTCAGCTACCTCCTCCAAGCCACCACTCCCCAGACTTGCCCACCTCATAAATGGCACCCCCAGCTGCTCCAGCCAAAACCACAGCAGTACCTCTGGCTCACTTGCCTGCATCCTCCACACCTAATTGAACAGCAGGATGCACCAATTCCACACCCAAAATATATCTGTTCCTGCCCACGTCTCTCTGCGTCCCCGCTGCTACCCTACCCCCAAGACGTTACAGTAAGTGTAAACTATTACTATTATCATTCCTAAGTTCCACCGTATTTTGTTAAGAACCTACTGACCGGACGTGGTGGCTCACACCTCTAATCCCAGCACTTTGGGAGGCTGAGGCAGGCGGATCACAAGGTCAGGAGATTACGACCATCCTGGCCAACACGATTAAACCTCGTCTCTACTAAAATACAAAAAAAAATTAGCCAGGTGTGATGGTACGCACCTGTAGTCCCAGCTACTTGGGAGGCTGAGGCAGGGGAATCGCTTGAACCTGGGAGGTGGAGGTTGCAGTGAGCAGAGATCGCACCACTACACTCTAGCCTGGCGACAAAGTGAGACTCTGTCTCAAAAAAAAAAAAAAAAAAGAACCTACTTAGTGCACGATGTTGTGATAAATGTGTGTTGTCAGATTTAATAAATGCTCACTGAATAGAGAGGAGCCGGTCACTTTCGTTTGCTGCTTGACTTCAGACCCAGCTGCTCTCACTTTCCTATAACCCACTCTCTACAGAGCAGCCAAATCTCGCCGTGCCACTCCCTACTTAGACCTCTCCTATGACATCCCATGACAGGTAAGTCAAAAAACACAAACTGGCCACTGCCATCCAGAAACCCCATGGTCTCAGCCCCATAAGTCCTGAGCACTTGTCCTGCCTCCACACCACTCACTCCTGCCACAGGGCAGGCCCTTCTTCTCCTGTTCCTCCAACAGCCCAAGCCCTTCCTACCTGGGGCTTCTGCACTTCCTCTTCCCTGTGTCTGGACAGCTTCATCTCAGCTGTGCACATGCGACCTCGTCACAATTCCACCTCAGTACGATGCCCCTCCTCACAAGCACCCACTCCCATCACCTGAGACCAAGTCTCACCCCAATCATACACGCCCCAGTCACTCTGTAGCCCTGTTTTGTGCTTTTTTTATTTTTTATTTTTAAATATTATTTATTTATTTATTTATTTTTGAGACAGAGTCTCGCTCTGTCTCCCAGGCTGGAATGCAGTGGCGCAACCTCTGCTCACTGCAAGCTCCGCCTCCCAGGTACACACCATTCTCCTGCCCCAGGTTCACGCCATTCTCCTGCCTCAGCCTCCTGAGTAGCTGGGACCTCAGGAGCCTGCCACTATGCCCGGCTAATTTTTTTGAATTTTTAGTAGAGACGGGGTTTCACTGTGTTAGCCAGGATGAGTCTCAATCTGACTTTGTGATCCGCCCGCCTCGGTGTCCCAAAGTGCTGGGATTGCAGGCGTGAGCCACCACGCCCGGCCAGCCCTGTTTTATCTTCTTTACAACCTGGCCAGGTGCAGTGGCTCACATCTATAATCCCAGCACTTTGGAGTCCAAAGCAGGAGGATCACTTGAGCCCAGGAATTCTAGACCTGCCTGGATAACACAGCGAGACTCTGTCTCTACAACACAGAAAAAAAAAAAAATAGCTGGGTACGGTGGCGTGTGCCTATGGTCCCCAGTTACTTGAGAGGCTGGGGTGGGAGGATCGCTTGAGCCCAGGAGTTTGAGTCTGCAGTCAGCCATGGTCACCACGGCACTCCAGCCTGGGTGACAGAGCAAGATGCTGTCCCAAAATAAATAAATAAAACTTATCATTACCTGCAATTATCTTTTTTTTAAATGTACTGGCTTACCGGCTCATAGTTCAGCTCTACCTGTTAAAACGCAACCCCCCATGAGGACAGGGAGCCTCCGTTTCTTGAGGTCAGATTCCTTAATGTGTAGAAGTGCATTTGATGCATAATAGGCGCTCAAAAGCTGTTGAATAAACAAATGACTGGAGGAGCGAACCCTTCTGAGGCAAGCAGGCATGAGATCAGAAGGGATGGGCGCTGGAAGGTGGAATGGGCCTGGGGATAATAACCCACCTCCCTGGGAAAGAACAAATCATGAAAACACTGACAAGTCAACCAAGACCAAAGCAGGAGACGATGAATGCTCGGAGTTCACGCCAAGAAAGCTGCCCGGCCACTCGGCAGGACACCAGATAGAGCTCTTGACTTTCTCGTGACTTTGCATCTGACCTGAAAGCACAGGAGAAAGAGGGATACTTCCTGGAATGATGAAATTACACCGGACAAGTTAATGAAAAATTCTCAGTTCCCACTGAGGCATTAAATAGTTGATTTCCACATGGAAGCCTCCATCGCCTGTGACAAACTGTTTCTTTATTTTTCCACAGAAATGTTAGAGACGAAAAACATGAACCAAGAAGACCTCCCTTGACTGCAGCCTTGCCAGTGAGCTTCATTGCTCACCAGTGAAGATTCAGCCAGCAGAGTAAGAACAGGAATATCCAAAGATGGATTATGCTTTCGCTTCCAATTAGAATGGGCTATTAATTACATGTTTTGAATTGACTTGAGTTATAAATTGCTCATAGAGAAAGAGAGCTGTTTTCCTTTCCCTGTGTAGTTCAGCATTGCCACCTTTCATCGGCAAAAAATAAAGTCCTCTCTTGAGAGATTTTCAAATTTCAGTAACTGAGGTTGTTAAACAAGGAAAGGCGAGTTTAGCCCTGAGAGCTCAGAAGTAATTCACATTTTGTTAATTTGGGACTCTCAGGCTGGCCATTACGTCTTTAGATCACTTGGGTCGACTCTGAATTAAAGCTGGCATCCCAAATCGCTGAAATTAATCTGCTGAGTACACTCGCCACCGAATGTCAGGATTTCACTCGGTAGGGTCTTCAAAAAACTTGGCATGGCTGATACACTGACAGCCGCAAAACAGTTAATTTCAACTGAGTTAAGAACTGCAATAGCAGTATTGATCCGTTAAACACCACACCACATTTGAGTGGGAGGTTAGTCCCAATCTCCCTCTTAAAACCCTCACAGATTAAAGTCATGTGCCCGTCTGTGTATGAAATGAACATTTCAACATTTAATCCTGGAGCACTGTATTTGAAGCGTGCCCGACCTTTATGTCCAGCTCTTTCTTTCTGCCATTTCATTAAGTACTGGCTGGAAGACCAAAACACAGCGTTAAGCCAGAAGCCCAGGAAATACCTACACAAAACATGGTCTGAGCTTTGGATCAAGATTTCATGACTTTTCAGGATGAAATATCTCCGGTGAGATGCCAGGGAAGAACAGGGAAAGGTGCCCCTCATGTTATGCCGTGCCTTCAGCTAGTTCACTCCAGAAATGACACATTCGCCCCTCCTGTTGGCATTTGGACCTGGTAGGAACCAGAGACACAGTCGCTGAGGGATGAGTCAGAACTTAGTAATTATGTTTTCTGCTTCATTCCCTTAATTCATTTTAAAATATCATTTTTTAATCTACCAAAAAATGCTCACTTTGGAAAACCTGAAAGACTACAGAAAAAAAATGCATAAGAAAATAAAAATTACCCATAACCTTATCACCCAAATACACACGTGTGTACCACTACAAGCTCTGTTTTATGCATATATATGCATCATTTCAATAAATATATATACATGTTTACCTATTCTATATAATAAATATAAAATGTATATATGTGTATATATATATACCAAGTAGTTCTAAAGAAAGCTTGTGCCAAACTCCCAATGACAATCCCACTAGCAGCGTGTGAGAGCGTGGCGATTTTAAGGTGTTTGCGTCTTTAGCCGGCACTTTGATGTCTTCCTTTCTTCCACCAACCTGCCTTCTAATTCCACGGGGCAGAGAACAAATGCTCTGACTGATTTCATCAGTATTCGGTGTAAAACGTCCCCACTCCCCACCCTCTCGCCCCTACCCCTGCTATAGCAGTGGCTAATTGCCTCAGCAATCCACATAGTGGACAGCTTGTTCGTGCAGGGGGCCCAGGTGCGTTGAGAAGCTCTGGAGGGTGCCATGCACATTTTACTCTGGAAACATGGAGGTCCTGGGTTGGCACATAAATGGATGGTCTTAACTTGGCTAAACTGTATCTGCGCTGGTGTAGTGGGTTGAATCATGGCCCTCCAAAGATATGTCTACCCAAAACCTAAGCATGAGATCTTATCCGGAGCACGCATCTTTGAAAACATAACTAAGGCAAGAATTTTTTTCTTTCTGAGACAGAGTCTCGCTCTGTCACCCAGGCTGGAGTGCAATGGCACGATCTCAGCTCACTGCAACCTCCGCCTCCTGGGTTCAAGCAATTATCATGCCTCAACCTCCGGAGTAGCTGGGATTACAGGCACCCACCACCATGCCAGACTAATTTTTGTATTTTTAGCAGAGACAGGGTTTCCCCATGTTGACCAGGCTGGTCTCGAACTCCTGGCCTCAAGTGATCAACCTCAGCCTCCCACAGTGCTGGGATTTACAGGTGTGAGCCATTGCACCCAGCAAGGTGAGGATCTTGAGATGACGTCATCCTGCATCTGGCCCTAAAGCTGAGAATGAGGATCCTGACAAGAAAGAGAAGAGGAGAAGACAGAGAGACACAGGGAGGAGGCCACGTGACCACAGAGGCAGAGATGGGAGCAATGTGGCCTCAGGCCAAAGAACATCTGGAGTCACCAGGAGCTGGAAGAGGCAGGAGGGAGCTTCCCCTAGAGCCTCTGAGGGAGTACAGCCCTGGCCACCCCAATTTCAGATTCCAGCCTCCAGCCTCCAGACTGTGGGGTGACAATCTCTATTGTTTTAAGCTTCCAAGTTGTGATGACCTCTTTTTTTTTTTTTTTTTTTTAGACAGAGTTTTGCTCTTGTCGCCCAGGCTGGAGGGCAGTGGTGCAATCTTGGCTCACCGCAACCTCTGCCTCCTGG
Organism: Nomascus leucogenys; assembly: GCF_006542625.1. Lineage (NCBI taxonomy): Eukaryota > Metazoa > Chordata > Mammalia > Primates > Hylobatidae > Nomascus > Nomascus leucogenys. Next base: position 96,127,721 of record NC_044390.1, on the reverse strand, counting down.
GTTCAAGTGATTCTCCTGCCTCAGCCTCCTGAGTACACTCCACCTTCTCTGTCCCTCAATGTGCCTGTGGCCCTGTGACGCCTGTCCTGCCTTCCTTGTCCTGCATTCTGCGCCAGGGACTCACTTGTAGGGATGGATGAGCTGCTTGCTCATCCAGTGGCTTCTAGGTATGGGGGGTACCAGCAGCCAAGCAGAAGGGGGAGGAAAGTGGGTGCTCCTCCCTGCAGGGGCCCCACTGGGGCCAGGACTGGAGAGGCTGCACCCCTCCACACAAGGCTGCAGCTCCTATCAAAGTGCCCTCTCCACACAGCTTTCTCTCTCCAGGTATGGGAACCGCTCCCGTCCCTCCTCTTCGAGTCTGTAGATTTGAAGTTTCCCCCTCTATTAGTCCCAGGGATGCACCAACCCATGCGATGTTCCTAGACTCTGCTGCACCTGTGTAAGTAATCCTTGTATGAAACTCTTCTCAAAGTTGGATGGGGCCACCTATTTCTGTGGCATGGTTACATGAGTATATCATGATATTATTGCATGCTTTGTGTATGTTCAAAATTCTCCATGACAAAAAGTTTAGAAAAATATAACAGAAGTTTTTTAAAAAGAAGGCTGAGACAGCACACTGCTCCAATCTCCTGCAAGATGGTCCAGTTGCCACCTCCCTATCTCCTCATGCTTGCAAGATGGCTGTTGGAGCTCCAGCCATCACGTCTGAGTTCTGACAGGAAGAAGGGATAGGCAAAGGGTAAAAGGCATCTGTTTCTGGTAATGTCACATCTAGGAAATACTGATGTGCTGAGACTGCGACTCATGGCCACAGGCAGACTGGAGGGATGTAGTATTGTTACCTGAGCACACTGCCTTCTTTGAACAAAACTGGGGTTTAGTTGGTAAGAAAAGAGGAGACAGTAGGTATTGGGTATGGAATTAGCATTCTCTGCCACTGAGGGTGAATTCACGCAGAGGAAGCGAAACGGTTACCAGTGAGAAAAGGTCACCAAGTAAGAAGATCTCACAACAGGTTCAGAAAGGCATGAGAACACCCTCAGTCATGGCCAGAGCAAAACCCACGGATTCAGTGAATGGGATTCACCAAACCCTAAGCTTGACTGCACTCAGATGGAAGCTTTTACCCTTGACCTGTCAGTGCCTTGGACTAATCCCATCCCAGACTTCCAAATAGCTTCGTTCACCAACAGCTTTCAAGTAATTATAAGCCACTTTCATTGCAGTCCAACTCATACTAACGTAAGCAAAAAGCATGATTTATTTTAAAGTTAAGAGGGGTCAATTGGAACAAAAAGATAAGAACTATCTCAGGAACGACCAGAATCAGGGACTGGAGTGCCTTTGGATCTCTCCCTCTCTCACATTCTGCTTTTTTCTGTACGCTTTTTTATATTTTCCTCTCTCCTTTGTGGCTCCAAATTGTTAGGGAAAGATTCCGATTGCCTGTTATCTTGAAACAAGCATTTACTCCTGGTCCAACAAACTGTGACCAGAGGAAGGGTTCTGAGGAAGAGGCTGTGTGTGATATATTATTAATAACCATATTAGTCCGTTCTCACATGGCTATAAAGAACTGCCTGACACTGGGTAATTTACAAAGAAAAGAGGGTTAATTGACTCACAGTTCCACATGGCTGGGGAGGCCACAGGAAACTTACAATCGTGGTAGAAGGGGAAGCAGGTACGTCTTACATGGCAGCAGGTGAGAGAGTGTAGGAGGAGCTGTCAAACCACACTCATAAAATCATCAGATCTTGTAAGAACTCACTGTCACAAGAACAGCATGGGGGAAAACACAACCATGATCCAGTCACCTCCCACCAGGTCCCGCCCTCAACATGTGGGGATTATGGGGATTATAATTTGAGATGAGATTTGGGTGGGGTCACAGAGCCAAACTGTATCAATAACTAAATATATATATATATATATTCTTGATTATAATTCAGACATTTTAAAAATTTGCAATATTAGATTTTAAAAATGATTTTAGTCAAAGGTTGATGCAAATGATTTAGACCAGTCAACTACAAAGATTATGGCTTTGATTGATCTTATTTGACCATTTTTGAAAACTTCACTGAGCATATAGACATTGGCGTCTCATAATCTTCTTCAAACTGACTTTGTTTTCCACTGGTCCCCTCATTAAGGTGTTAAGTGAAACTTAACATAGTTTCATTGGTAGAATTGTATTTTTAACATTTTGAAATTTCTATTTGTAACATTGCTCATGTGGTAATATTCTACCTTCTGTAAAATTCATGCTTTTAACATCTGCCTTCTAAGCATATGCTGGGCACTCCTGGTTCTGAACAGGACGTCTAAGGTGCTTATGTCACCTTGCCTTGTCTTGCTTCCCTCATTCCCTAACCCTCACCACCACTCCCCACCACTTAGGAGCACTTTTCAAATACAAACCAACCAATCCAGAGTCCATACCTACAACTACCTTCCTTATCAGGCTCTCACGCCCTAAGGTCAGTATCCACCTGCCCAATCACCCCAAAGCCAGGTACCAGACAACTAGAGGCAGCCCCTATGCTCAGAGCCCACTGAAACTATTCAAGCGACTCAATACTAAGCCTCACTTGTTCCTGCCCATGGAAACCACAATAAAGTGTCTTCCCTGCATATTCCTCTCTCTGTGTCTCCTGAGCAACCCTGGTGCATCCCGTGGGGTGAGACATGTCCCCTCCTCTTGGGAACTGTGAGTGACAGCTATCAGTTGAATGGCAGTCATCTCAGATCTGTTGGTCTTGCCATAACCAAAATTTCCTATTAATACTCTGTACTTAAGAGCAGACAGCACCAAGATCATCTCTTCCTCTCTTGCCACAAGGTCACTGGGCCCAACACCTCCCCCAGGTGTGTCCTCTACTCTCAGATCACTGTGTTTAGTTGATCTCAGGGAGGGCAACAGAGGGGATGTGGCACATACCCTGCCCCTCCTGCATCCCACTCCCGGCTCCCACCCTCACCCCTATCCCCGCCTGGGCCACCTTCTCATAGACCTGGGGGACCTGATTCATCTATTTTCTTTCCAATCCGGTAATTTAAGCACAGACATTAAGCCTGAGTCCTTCAGAATTTTGAGTCCAATATCCATCTAGACTTTGCATTTTGAACATTAAAATCATTCTCTCTCAAAACACCCCTGCTTTGCAATTCAATAGCTTTGTTTCTCAAGACTGTTTCCTCTCTCATAACATTCAAAAGCCTCCTCAGGCACTCGGAGCCAAGAATTTGACTCTTGATGACCTGAGTTTGGTTATGTCGATGGCCACCTCCACCCCCAAATGCAGTAAGCTCAGAATGGTCTAATTTTCATAGTGAATTATACGTGCATGTATGTGTGTATGTGTGCAAAACAAAATACTTACCAGTTAATATCTGAGTTTACTATTCTGCCACTAAAAACAGAACAAATGTTTACATACAGGCAGTATCACAGCTTATGAGGTTTATCCAAAGAATAGTTATTTCTAGACTGCTAAAGACATTCTAAAACCAATAAAGTCTCATTGTGTTTAGAATCCGATAATCGAAATTCCCTCTCCGTGCCTCTTATCAACAAATAACAATCCTTATGTCAGAGACGTTTGAACCAGAGCGACTCCATGTTGAACAGGGCCTGGGTAAAATGAGGCTGAGACCTACTGGGCTGCATTTGCAGGAGGTTAAGGCGTTCTAAGTCACAGGATGCAATAGGAGGTCAGCACAAGATACAGATAATAATGACCCTGCTGATAAAACAGATTGCAGAAAGAAGTCAGCCAAATCCCACCAAAACCAAGGTGGTGACGAGAGTGACCTCTGGTCGTCCTCACACGGCTCATTATAAGCTAACTATAATGCATTAGGAGGCTAACAGACCCTCCCACCAGTGCCATGACAGTTTACAAATGTCATGACAATATCGGGTAACTTCCCCACATTACCCTATATGGTCTGAAAGGGGGAGGATCCCTTAGGTCTGGGAATTGTCCACCCCTTTCCTGGAAAACTCATGAATAGTCCACCCTTTATTTAGCATATAATCAAGAAATAACCATAAAATAGCCCACAAGTAGCCCACGCTGCTGCTCTGCCTATGGAGTAGCCATTCTTTATTCCTTTACTTTTTTTTTTTTTTTTGAGACGGAGTCTTGCTCTGTCGCCAGGCTGGAGTACAGTGGAGCGACCTCGGCTCACTGCAAGCTCCGCCTCCCAAGTTCAAGTGATTCTCCTGCCTCGGCCTCCCGAGTAGCTGGGACTACAGGCACACACCACCATTCCCGGCTAATTTTTTGTATTTTAGTAGAGACGGGGTTTCACCATGTTGGCCAGGATGGTCTCAATCTCCTGACCCCGTGATCCACCCGCCTCGGCCTCCCAAAGTGCTGGGATTACAGGCATGAGCCACCCGGCCTGGCCTATGCCTTTACTTTCTTAATAAACTTGCTTTTTTGTTGCAAGACTTTTCCTTAGTTCAGCTGAAGACAGGGTCCTTGTCACATGGCCATGAAATTTTAGGCTTGCAGACTATTTGAAGGGTGAGTAGGGCAGGGTTTTACTGGGTGAAAAGGAAGAAAAGAGGAAACAGGGACCCTCTACAAAGCCAGAGTCCCTGCTGGGGCTCATTATAGAAGAGGAGCCAGGCTCCTCCCTGCTGCAAACAGCGCAGACTTCGGTGGCTCCACCCCAGTGTGCACCCCTCCCAGTACGCAGGCCGGCTGGAGTTTTGCCAGGGAGGCCTTCCCACCTGTCTGTCTCACTGTATGGACTTGCTCCAAATTATTTCTGTGCAAGATCCAAGAACCCTCTCTTGGGGTCTGGATCAGGACCCCTTTCTGGTAACACTTATACTATGCACCTCATTCAAAGTAAATGTGAGAATATTAAAACCGATGGTTTCCTTTGGCCTGACTTGGACATTTGTCTAGCCCATGTGCGAACTGGATATCATAGGGTACAGCTGGCAACTGTATGAGGGAGGAGAGTTGGGGGAGAGAGAGACAGAGACAGAGAGAACCAGAGAGAGAATGAGAGAGCACAGTAGGCTGGGGGCCATGGCTCACACCTGTAATTTCAACACCTTGGGAGGCCGAGGTGGGTGGGTCACTTGAGGTCAGGAGACCAGCCTGGCCAACATGGTGAAACCCCATCTCTACTAAAAATACAAAAATTAGCCAGGCATGGTGGTGCACACCTATAATCCCAGCTACTCGGGAGGCTGAGGCAGGAGAATCACTTGAACCCAGGAGGCGGAGGTTCCGGTGAGCAGAGATTGTGCCATTGCACTCTAGACTGGGCAGTAGAATGAGACTCCGTCTCAAAAAAACAAAACAAAACAAAACCAAAAAAAGAGAGAGAGAGCACAGTGGACACGGGCCAGCTGGCCATGCTTCCCAGCTCCCACCCTTCCTCCCCATCTCAGGTGCTTCCCAGCTCCCACCCTTCCTCCCCGTCTCAGGTGCTTCCTAGCTCCCGCCCTTCCTCCCCCATCTCAGGTGCTTCCCAGCTCCCGCCCTTCCTCCCCCATCTCAGGTGCTTCCCAGCTCCCACCCTTCCTCCCCGTCTCAGGTGCTTCCCAGCTCCCGCCCTTCCTCCCCCCATCTCAGGACCAGGTTCAGGGCCTTGGTTTTCTCGCTTGTAAATGTATGGGGTGGTTTGAGGATTAACTCAACTATTGTGGATAAGACACTGTCGAATAAGAAGCAAACCTGGACTCTGGAAGGGACTTTATTCTAACGGATCCCTGAGGGGACAGGAAGGGATGCTGGCAATGTGGAGAGGGCTCTAACTGTGCACTCTGCCAGTCCCCAGGGTCAGGCAGCCTGGACTTTCCTTTTTTTGGGAGGTGCAAACAAGCTAGGAAGAGCCAGTGTGGTGCGAGGAGCTGGGGCAAAGGTGGCAAAAACCAGACAGCAGATCCAGAACGTTTTGCCTTGGGGCCATCTGCTCCCAGGAGGGTCTGCTGGGGGCCATCTGCAGCTCAGGCTGGGGAGCGGCGCATGCCTGGTAGATGGAGAGGAGCTTCAAGAAAGTTTGGTTCACATGCATTTTTTTTTTTTTTGAGATGGAGTCTCGCTCTGTCACCCAGGCTGGAGTGCAGTGGCGCGATCTCAGCTAACTGCAAGCTCCGCCTCCCGGGTTCACACCATTCTCCTGCCTCAGCCTCCCGAGTAGCTGGGACTACAGGCGCCTGCCACCACGTCCGGCTAATTTTTTTTCTTGTATTTTTAGTAGAGACAGGGTTTCACTGTGTTAGCCAGGATGGTCTCGATCTCCTGACCTCGTGATCGCCCACCTCGGCCTCCCAAAGTGCTGGGATTACAGGTGTGAGCCACCGTGCCCTGCCAGTTCACATGCATTTTATTCTGGTCCACCATGGGGTACAGTTCAGCTCAGTCACTGACGAGGCAAAGATTGAGATTTTGGAGGGGCTGTATCTGGCCTTGTCACAGGTAAACAGGGGTGTCTGGGAGTCTCATCCCATTCTGGGAAGAGACTCTTTGCAGTGAGGGGTGTCCTGACCTTTGCTGTCAGCAGACAGAGAACATCTCCAGGGACTGTGGGAAGTTAATCCACTTGAGCATCAGCCGGTTTTACAGTCTCCTGCCCCACAGCGTGTTCTTCCCCAAACCCTGGGTGGAATGTGGACACCTTGTTGGTTGGAACCCTCTCCTGACAGCCCCAACAACTTATAGATGAGCCTGACTGAGCCTTCCTCAGTGCCACGCTAGAGCCTCCATCCCGGGAGGGGCTACAGCTTCATTACCATCACATGTGACCTGTGCTGACATGAGACTCACTGTCTCTGCAGCTGGGGCCCAAGCTCTACATGCAATGACACACCATCTCCCCTCTCCCTGACCCATAAGCCCTCCTGTCACTTCCCCCTAGGGAGATGCTTCTTTAAGGAACCCTCCCAGTGCTCTCCTGACTTCAGTCAAGTAGTAAAACTCCTATTGATCAAAACCTGCATTGTGGTGGAGTCATTTGTAACTCGCCAGGTGAACGAACCCGGGTATTTTTCAGGCAACACAGAGCTCGAGAAGTTCAGTGTTGTCAGCACCGAGCACTGCCTGGCACACAGTTGCTGTTCAGTTAATGTTTGCTGCGGTGGACAGAAGTGGAACACTGTCCCCATCTGATGGTGTCCAAGTCATAAACTTGGCTTTGTTCCAAATCCTCTCATGATTGGCAGTTGTTTACAGAATGGCTGAGCCCTTGAGTGCATTTAGACATCGGGAGAGACAGGACAGAGAAACACAGAGAGGGACACTTTCTTCACAAAATCCAAATCCAGCAGGTCATTAGACTCTGAAAGCTATTTTTCCATATATTTTTAAAATCAAGGAATTTGCAGCAAATACTGACTCAGAAACCTATTATAGTTGACTGTACTATCAAGGACCAGCCTGCGGCCTATTAGGAATGGGGCTGCACAGCGGCAGGCAAGTGAGCAAAGCTCCATCTGTATTTATAGCCACTCCCCATTGTTCACATTACCATGATCCACCTCCAGTCAGATCAGCAGCAGTATTGGATTCTCACAGAAGCATGGACCTCATTGTGAACTGCACACGCAAGGTATCTAGGTTGTGTGTTCCTTATGAGAAGCTAATGCGTGATCATCTGTCACTGTCTCCCATCACGCCTAGACAGGACCATCTAGTTTCAGGAAAACAAGCTCAGCACTCCCAGTGATTGCACATTATGGTGAGTTGTAGAATTATTTCATCATATGTTACAATGTAATAATAATAAAGTGGACAATAAATGCAATGCACTTGAATCATCCCCAAACCACATCCACCCCCAACCCCAGCCCATGGAAAAGTTATCTTCCGTGAAACCGGTCCCTGCTGCCAAAAAGTTTGGGGACCGCTGAATTATACTGCTTGGCACCCCGATCTCTGGATTCTTGTAAACATCTGGCTATTAACCTTTCTACCATATTTTTATATTAGATGGTAAAATGAAAATACAGAGGCTAAAGACAACAATCTGTTTTCAATGAAGCATGACTGTTCTACTAGTTGAAGCTTTCCAAAGTGCTTAGGGTGATTTCAAAGACCTCTAATGAAAAAGGCATGACTACGGTTGTTTTTTTTCTTCTTCTTTTCTAAGGAGAAAGCTTTTGAAGCTTTTGTAATTTAGCAGAATGATCTTATATTTTAGGAGGACAATTCTCTCAGCCTAAATTTTTAAGGACTATTTATGAGTCTGAAAGAAGAAGTAAATTATAAAATAATCTCTTTAAAATAGATTGTGGCCACAGAGGCAGATGAAGTCGTTCCTTTTAATAAACCCCTCCCCCTTTTTTGTATTTATTTTTCCCAGAAATTCCTTTACTCTACAAAGATTCTCTTATAAATTACTTGCAGTCTCTTGGATGTGGTTTTTATCCTGAAAAATTGTTGAGGCTGAATAGCCCTTAGGTCACGTTCTCAGTGACTTTTGATCCTACCTTCTTCATTAGAGAGGATTCTAACATCATGGAACGCTTTCCATGAGAACGCATTAATGCTCACACCTGTAATCCCAGCACTTGGGGAGGCCAAGGCGGGTGGATCACAAGGTCAGGAGTTTGAGACCAGCCTGGCCAAGATGGCGAAACCCCATCTCTACTAAAAATACAAAAATTAGCTGGCGTGGTGGTGGGCACCTGTAATCCCAGCTACTCAGGAGGCTGAGGCAGGAGAATCACTTAAATCTGGGAGGCAGAGGTTGCAGTAAGCCAAGATCATGCCACTGCACTCTAGCCTGGGTGACAGAGCAAGACTCTATCTCAAAAAAAAAAAAGGGAATGCATTCTAATACTAATTGTGAAGCACCCCTGGAAGGTAACCCCAGCCCCCAAAACACAGCCTGAAACAATTATTCTAATAAAAATTTGTAGAATGAATGAATGAATGGTTATATAGACACTGTCATACAGGATAAAATAAACCCCACAGGAAAATGGGAATATTTCCACATTTCCTGCTGGAGATTCAGTTCTGTACCTCAGAACAGAATGGCTTGGAGAGTCAGTCAGAGGTTGACTTTCTTTCATTGAGCTTAGGGGCTATAAATCTTGGCTGTGCATAGTATATGATATGCAGGGCTGTACATATGCGATCAGACGTGCCGTGCGTGTGGGGAGTTTTCAAGGAGAATGTTGACTATACGAGATTTTGGGTTTCAATGCTACCTCTAGAACCTACACTCTGCACAAGATGGACTTCCATTTTATCTCATTTTTAATGTCAATTCTTGATTTGTTTTAGTCAAGCTCTGACTCATGGATCCCTTCAGAAAAGACTTCTATTTCCCAAGACCCTCCAACGGGAACAACAATTTACTTGGTCATTCAGGGTAGTCATAAAAACATTTACAAGGGCCAAAATTAGGCCAGGTTCAGTGGCTCACACCTGTAATCCCAGCAATTTGGAAGGCCAAGGCAGGAGGATCATTTGAGGTCAGGAGTTCGAAGCCAGCTTGGCCAACACAGTGAAACCCTGTCTCTACCAAAAAATACACAAAAATTAGCTGATCATGGTGGTGCACACCTGTAGTCACAGCTACTCGGGAGGCTGAGGCAGGAGAATCACTTAAACTCAGGAGGTGGAGGTTGCAGTGAGCTGAGATCATGCCATTGAACTCCAGCCTGGGTGAGAGAGTGAGACTCTGTATTTAAAAAAAAAAAAAAAAAAAAGGGCCAAAATTATATATAGTCGATACATTTCATTGTGTTGTGTTTTCCAGGATTGTGTCTCACCTAACACGGAGGGACATCTTAGGAGATTCAGATGAAAACCCAGGCACTCTTTCACTCTGAGTTTTTAATTTAGGAGCTGCAGGGTTTGAAGCAGTAATCAATAGAAGCAATTGGCTGAGGACTCATTTTACAAATGAGTATCTTGGGGAGGAAAAGTGAGCTGTGTCACAGTGGACTCAAATGCTAAATTAAAACCTGCTGGAAAACAGTTTTCTTGGCATTAAAAGGTATTTAGTGACTAATAAAAAGTAGGATGCCTGTAACTGCTGCAGACACTAAAACCAGTTTATCTCAATAGTAGCTGCAACTTCAAGCTGCCCCTAAAATATGTATTCTCCCCTTGTTTGTCATAGACCCAGCTTTTCAACCAGGCACATGGCTGCTCAGAATACCCTGCATTTCCAAGACTCCCTTGCAGCTAGGTGTGGCCATGGGATGTAAGTGGAGGTGGAGATTGTCCTGAAAGGAAGGAGAGAGATGTCTTCATTCCTGCCTTCCATTTTCCTGCAGCCTGGAATTCAGGCATGATGCTGGAGCATGGGTGGCCACCTTGCACCATGAGGTAGAGACAGCCACAAACTGAGGATGGAAGAACAGGATAGAAGGAGCCTGGTTCTTTGCCCCATACCTGCTCAGTGAATCTCTTGAAAGAGAGAAAATATGCATCCTCTTTTTCTTAAGCCACTGTTTATTATGGATCTTAAGTCTGTTTTAACCACATGTCATCCTGATACCCTCCCACTCCATAGCAGTGTCAAGTTGGTCCCTCTTACTGACTCTTAGGTATGTAAAATGTTTAAAATACTAACAGGATGTAAATACATTGAAAAGTAAAATTGCAAATGTTGTAAAAGATGCAGGATTTGCTGAAACTGGTGAAATGGATGTTGGAGAATTACAGATTTAACCTTATATAAGACAGAAATAATCCAAATTATTTTCATAATTTTGGGCTTCATTTTTCAGTATGAAGTCACAATCCAATCTTTTCTGAGATTGTCCTTGTTTTCCATGAAACTCTGGTCCCTGTTCGAATGGATGATGTAAGTCAGCAGTTGTCAGCTTCTGCTGCACACTGGGTCACTGGGGTGTTTCGGGCCTGGGTCTCCCCTGAGAGTCTGATGCCTTTGGTCAGGGATGCTACCTGAGCATCTAGATTTCCCAAAGACAAGGCTGGGAGCCACTGTTTCAAGTGGCCCTGCCAGGTACGGCTGATCCCAGGTAGGGAGATCTTCATTCACGCCATTCCCGCATCAGCTCCTACCACGGACTGACCCTTTAAAGTGAAATTAGAATCAGAGAGGGGAAGTGAGGGTGGGGACTGGGAAGATGCAAGGAAACAAAAAAAAAAGGAGGGAGGGAGGGAGGGGAGGAAGGAAAAGAGAAATGTTTCTTCATCAGAAAATGGATAAGCAGAGCTAGCTCTGCCGTCTCATAAGAAGCTCCAGATAAATGCTAAAGAAGGCAAGTTCAACCACCAAGGACCCTTCAAGGGAAGAGGTCCTGTAGCTCCACGCAAAGTACTACTGCAGAGGCCAAAAGAGGAAGGCAATTAACACATGACACCAAGACACCTGCTGCAAGCTCAAATGTTTTCAAAATTCCATCCTTAACTGTACACAGGGAGTGCAGTCTTTACCACACTTTCCAGATCTGCGGGGCTGGCAAGGGGTCCGGCTGGGCCCACACAATCCCATTGACAAGGGGAGCCTATGCAGTCTGGTTTTTTAAACTTTAAGATGCACAATGAACCTATGAAGGTGGAAAAGGTACTCTGTCTTACTGCTTCACTGTGAGAGTGTGGGAAGGGGCTGAAGAGTGGTATTTAAGGAGAAGCTGTAAGCCTCAACTCATCACTCGGACCTTCAGCCGAGTGTCAGCAATGCCTCTCTGCTACATGACAGTAAGTTATTAGATATATATATACACATGTATATGTGTATATATGTATGTATACATAATGTGTATACATACATATATGCATATCTTATATTGTGTGTATCTATAGTGTGTATACATGTATACATACAAATACATATATATGTATATATACATATATGTGTGTTTATATACACACACACACATATGTATATATAGTTTGTGCTTTGTTTTTTTGTTTGAGACAGTCTTGCTCTGTCACCCAGGCTGGAGTGATGTGGCATGATCTCGGCTCACTGCAATCTCTGCCTCCCAGGTTCAAGCAATTCTCCTGCCTCAGCCTCCCTAGTAGCTGGGATTACAGGCATGTGCCACCATGCCTGGCTAATTTTTGTGTTTTTAGTAGACACAGCATTTTGAACCATGTTGGCTAGGCTGGTCTTGAACTCCTGGCCTCAAGTGATCTGCCCGCCTCGGCCTCCCAAAGTGCTGGGATTACAAGCGTGAGCCACCACACCTGGCTTAGTGTTATTTTTATTGAAAGTATTTCCCTCAATATGTAAAGGTTATAGTATCTCAATTTTATCCTGAAATGTATTTTTGAGTCATTCAAACCTGTACATCAGCAAACTAAAAACTACACACGAAATGTTTGAACATTTTACCCAAAGGAAAAGAAATCATTATATCCAAAAGACACCTGTGCTTATGTGTTTATTGCAGCACTATTCACAATAGCAAAGATCCAGAATCAACCTAAGTGTCCATCAACGGAGGACTCGATAAAGAAAATGTGGGGGCCGGGCGCGGTGGCTCACGCCTGCAATCCCAACACTTTGGGAGGTCGAGGTGGGTGGACCACCTGAGGTCGGGAGTTCGAGACCATCCTGGCCAACATGGAGAAACCCCGTCTGTACTAAAAATATAAAATTAGCCAGGCATGGTGGCACGTGCCTGTAGTCCCAGCTACTTGGGAGGCTGAGGCAGGAGAATCGCCTGAAGCCGGGAGGCAGATTGAGGTGAGCCGAGATTGTGCCATTGCACTCCAGCATGGGCAACAAGAGCAAAACTCTGTCTCCCACCCAAAAAAATGTGGAATATATACACACAATGAATAGTATTCACCCATGAAAAGGAATAAAATCACGTCTTTTACAGCAACATGGATGGAAGTGGAGGTCATTATTATATTGAGTGATACAACTTAGAAACAGAAAGACAAATATTGCAAATTTTGCCTTGTAAGTGGGAGCTAAATAATGTGTACACATGGAAGCAGAGTGTGGAATGCTGGGCCTTCGAGGGCTCAGAGGGAGGAGGGGAGGATGAAGGTTGCTTGGCGGGCACAATGTGCACTGCCCAGTGATAGATGCCCCGAAGACCCTGACCTCACCACCGTGCAATATATCAACAGAGCACAAATGCATGTGTGCCCCATGAATATATACAAATAAAAATAAATACATGTTTAGGCTGGGCATGGTGGCTCACACATGTAATCTCAGCATTCTGGGAGGCCAAGGCGGGCGGGCCACTTGAGGTCAGGAGTTCGAGACCAGCCTGGCCAACATGGTGAAACCCCATCTCTACTAAAAATACAAATAAAAATACAAATACCATATACAAATAAAAATAAATAAATGTTTAGGCCATGTGTGATGGCAGTCGCCTGTAATCCCAGCTACTCAGGAGGCTGAGGCAGGAGAATCACTTGAACCCAGGAAGCAGAGGCTGCAGTGAGCTGAGCTCGCACCACTGCACTCCAGCCTGGGTGACAGAGTGAGACTCTGTCTCAAAAATAATAATAAAAATAAATAAATGTTTAAACATAAAGTGAACCACGTGTGAAACTGACACCATGTAGAACCCTCATGGAAAAGCCCTGGTTTTACATCTATACTTGGGCATTAAAATAGTAGCTGCATTTTAACCCCCTCTTAACTAGATGCTTGAGTGTCTGTACTTCCTTTGAAGACGCGGGGCCTGGCGGGTGAGGAAGGGGCCTGCTCCTTACAGAACACTGCTCACCATGGGAAGAAATAGAGGCTATTTTCATATGGCTAATGGTGACACACTTTATTAATTTAAAAACACGCCCTTCCTCCATAGTGCATGGGGCATGTGCACATTTTCCTACAAAGACATAAATAGTGATGTGGAGGTACGGTGGAGGTCAAGCATCTACAGGGCCATTCAAGGAGGAAAAGATTCAAGCTTTCGGACGATCAGTGTTTTGTAAATAGCAGCATCATCAGATCTAAGACAACACTGGACCTGGCAGGGCCTTTTCTTTGGGTGGCATTAATTACTCCAGATTCAGACGAGGCCATTCTCTCCGGGCCCAGGATCTGCCTCTCTCTCCTCTGTCCCTACACCAAGACATGAAAGCCATAACCCTTGGGCCCCTCAGAGGGAAAAAACAAGGGTGGGGGGGTAGAGGGGGCGACGGGAGGCATTGTTGAGCTGCTCTCTCACTGCTGGCAGCCTCTGCTGTTTCCAGTTAACTGCCTTTCTGGAAAGCGATTCTACTACATGATGGAGGCAGCGGAATGAAACATCGAATTACACGGCATGAGATCCAAGCTAGTTGTTCTCATCCCCAGGGCATCAGAGTTTAAGAAGTTCAATTTGAGGCTACTTCTTTTAAAAACAAGATGTAGGTTGTGCCATTAAAAAAACGATGGTTGAAAACATGAAAGCAGAAAGTTCACACATCCTAAAACTTGAAGCAAGGACAATGCTGGTGGCATCTTCTCCCTCGGCCTCCTAAGCGTCTAAACCCGCTTTCACCGAACGCTTCCCACAGCAACGCCCTGCCCTGGCTTTGCCTTCTCGCCTCCTCAAAGCAGACGGCTTTTACCCACAAGAGGTGGGAAGAAACACCGCATTCCCCATTGTTGTAAGAATCCACGGGCATGCAACAATTTCAGTATTCAGTGGAGGTTCTCCCAGGCAAATTCCACTAGCAGAGGACAAGGAAGACTGCACGTCCTCATGTGCCATGGATGGCATGGATGGCATGGATGGGGCGAGGCCACCATTACCATGATGGTGGGGCTGGCCCCGGACTGATCTCGCTGTGTGGCTGCAAAGCCCTGCAAACCCGAGCTCCATCCTGCCAAGGGTTGGAGGCTGGTGACCCTTCCAACACCCATCCCTGGGTCTCTGATGTGGGAAGGGGAAGGGCCCATCCTGGACCCAAAGCCCCAGGCCTCCATCTCAGGAGGAGGCCTGCACGCAAGCGTTTTGCAGGCCACGCGTGGCATGGGCTTGCTCCTCCCTGGTTTTCCACTCAAATTCAGCCAAGAGGTGGGCGGGGCCTACGAGCAGCCTGGCCACTTTTCTAAAAAGCACAACTTTCAATTCCACCATTGAAAGGTGAGATGTGCCGGGCGTGAGCTCACTCACAGCACTTCCTAGTGTTCAGAGAAGCCTCGGGCCACCCACGTGCCTGTCAGAGTCCTGAGATCACAAAAATCCTGCTAGGACTCGGCTCAGCTGACAGGTCTGTGTTTTACTTTTGCCTTTCAAACTGGCAATGATGAGGAGAGGCTGGTCAGAAGGCAGGCGGAGGGAGTCTGAACCATGACTGCTTGAAAATAAGCCTCTATCATCCACGCCAAAGCCCTAAAGCAGGTCATCAAGTTCTCTCCCAAATTCCCTGAAAACCAGTTCCCCTTTCCCTGTCCCAGTCAACCCAGTCACTCATGCACCTTCAGGACTGGCTGGTGAACACGCCTGGGACAGCATCTGAACGCACAGAAGGACATGGGACGAACGCAGTGGCTCTGGGGACTCACAATGAACATTTTCTAGGATTCCGCTGAGGCTGGTTTTATCTGAACTGCACTGGACCCACGTGACCCAGAACTCTGTCTCTGAGTGTCCACCCAGAGCTGTGTGTCCAACAGCAGGCGTCTGATGAGGCGGGGCCCTCAATCTTCAGTGCTTCCTTCCAGCTTCCTGATGAGCTGTTGGTAGGTGTCTCTTTCCACCTGCCATGAATGATACATTCTCACGTATTCCCTTCCGTTCACTACAATTTCCTTTTCTAATGCAGGGTCACTAACCAGTCTCTTTGCCAGATGAACAAACTCCTGCAAAAAAAGGAAGGAGAAGTAGACATAAATCACTGATGAAGGGAGATTTTGCAAATGTACCCAAGACCCTGTGTCTGCATTAGCTGCTGGTCTTGCGCTTGTCTGCCTCCTGGGCCTGGAGAGAGTGACTTTTAGGAGGGATGGGAGTTAATGCAAACACTGAGACTGAGTAGGAAATAATATATATGCACAGACACACACACACACACACACCCATGCACACACACACGTACATACACGCACACACGTGCACACACATATGCACACACATGCACGCACACACGCACACATATGCTGGGATGAACATCATGAAAAATGCTGGAGCCACCAACTCCCTTCTCTAGATCAACAAGACCAGCTGTCTTCCCAAGGACTCTCAGATCCACAATTTCTTCCCTCTCATGAGTGGAGCCTCAGATGTGAACCTAGGTCTTACCCCAGAGTCTGAGCCCCACACAATATGACCCCCAGCCCATTTCTTTTCCTCTGTGTTGTTCTGTCCTCTTCCCTGGGTGCAGAGCCAAGCCTGTCTTCACAATATGGGCGGTGTCTGCTGTAGTGGAAAGCACTAGTGCTTCAGAGCCAGATCTGGGTTCAAAGTCTTCTGAACGACCTACCTTTGCTGTGTGCCTTGGGCAAGCTAGTGAGCCTCTCTGAGCACCACATTTCCCATCTGTAGAGGAGTGATGGGTACTTAATCGGTAAACCCAGCCTTACGCCAAGTCCCAGGGGTTCCCAGCATGAAGAAAGGAGGGAGGGGGATTTAACAGCCCTTTCCTTTTCTGGCCTTTCCTTCTGCAGCTCAGCTTCGGGCTGTGTTTCCGTTTATGCTCATTACTGAAGAAGGCTTGCAGACCCTTGGCACAGCAATGAAAGAATGCTCCTGCTGACCTGGTTTTAATATCAAAGCCCTTCAGGATTGGAAAAAAAATTATAAGTATTTTCACTGTTAAAGGGTATTCAGGGAGAGGAGGGGACCAGTCATTACTCTCCATGCGTGCATGTAAGTCAACAGCAGAGTTCTTGACACAGGAGGCCTGGGTTTAAATTCACACCCTACCCTTCATGTGAGCGGCACTGGGTCAATTTCTTACCCTCCCCGAGCCTCAGCTCCTCAACTGTCAATCAGAGGTAATCACATACCTCTTTCCTAGGGTGTTGAGAGGATAGCAAATGAGTCACTGCAAACAAAGAATTTTGAGCAAAGCCCGGCACATACTTAGCTCTCATTACCATGGTTATTCCCCCACGGCCCACGTACATTCCAAGAAGGCAGCAATGCCTAAGATCAATATCAGTGCTTTTGCTGTTTAAAAGGCACATAAACATATTCTCAAAATTATTGTTAATTAAATGTTGAATGCCTTTTATGGCTGGCAATATAAATAGCAACATTTATGGTACAGTAGAATTATATGTTTATAGATTATGTTTATACTTTATAGTAAATTGGTGATCATTTTCTAATAAAAATATAATATGTTTATTCCCGTTTCAGGGCAGAACAACATTCTTATTAAAATCATTTGAGATGCTTATAGCTGGGTATATTATTTTATGATGCTGGTCGTATCTTTGATTTATCTGACGTGGAGACTTTGGTGGAAACCCAACCCCCTCCTTCCCCGCTCTGCTTATTATTCCTCCAGAATGCATGGCCCTTTTGCAATCAAATCCTGAATGACAGAGTTTCTAGGAACAGGTTGTGATAAAACACACTCTTCTTTTCTCTCCGCGTGGAAAAGTGAACGAAAAACATAGACTTAGATAAAGCAAGAGAGAGGGGGATTATGAGTAGGCAACATCTTGGCTGCTGGCTTAATAAAACCCTGGATGAGTGACAGAAAGAAAGGAAAGGAAAACCATTAGCAAAAGCAAAAATCTCTCTTGAATCATAAGTCACTCCCTGAGGCTCTGGGATTCTTTCCTTCTGGACTAAAAGCTCCTATGTGGCTGCATCGGGAATCTGCTGGACACGCGCCTGTGGACATGAGAAATCCATGTGGACAGACTCTGTCGTTTGCTTACCAGCGAAGACGGTTTGCAAAGGTGGCCACACCCTCTGTCCCTGTACACAAGGCTCTTTGCGATATGACACTGCCACTCTCCCCGTTGAGTGGGTGTGGTCTATTCCCCACCCCGCCCCCGATGAATCTGACTTGGTCGGGTAATTTGCTTTGACTGACAGGATATATCAGAAGGGATGCTGTCTGCCTTCCACGCAAAGCTTCAAAAGCCCTTATAGCTTCCATGCCCCGCCCCCCGCCCCCGGCCCTGGAGACCACCAGGTAAAGCGAAGCCTGGGCTAGCCTGCTGGGGGAAGGGAGGCCACGTGAACAGGGGCACTGAGCAGTGACCAGCACCATGAGTGAGGCCGTCTCGGACCATCCGGCTCCAGGCTAGCTGCCAGAAGACTCTCGCTGGACCAGCGGCCCCAGGCCACTCCCCAAACCAGCAGAAGCACCACCCCGCGAACCCAGCTCAAACTGCAGACTCGGCAAACTGCAAACAAATCAAATGGTGGTACTTGTAAGGCACTGACTTTTGGGATTCTTAGTTACACAGTGATGCATAACTGACACTCTCGCCAGGCACTCAGCTCCTCCTCTTCAACAAGAGAATTGTGAATGTCTGAAGTTCTACCCCTTTGCAACATGGTCTGGGAAGAAGACCCTGTCTCCACTTCCAAAAGTTGGTCCTGATTTGTCCGAGCCTGTTGTGGGGTGGCAGACACACCCTGGGCTGACCCCAGGCACCCCCGCCTGTTACGTGAGTGTGGGTGGACTCGCCTCCAACCAACAGAATAAGGCAAAGGTCGGGGGATGTGGCTCCCTCGACAGGGTGGTGTCACACAGGACTTCATCTCAGCAGAGTGGAGCAGGGGACACCCCATGCTGCCAGGCCTCGGGGCAAGAAACCACAAACATTCCCGACTTATGATGGTTCAGCTTAAGGTTTTTCAGTTTTCCAATGGTGTGCGAGTGAGATGCATTCAGTAGAAACTGTACTTCAGGCACCCATACAATCATTCTATTTTTACTCTCAGTGCAGTAGTTGATAAATTGAGATACGCAAAACTGTACTATAATACAGGCTTTGTGTTGGTTGACTTTGCCCGACTATAGGTTAGTGCAAGTGTTCTGAGCACTGTGGAGGTAGGCTGGGCTAAGCCGGGATGCTCCGGAGCTTGGTGTATTAAGTGCATTTTCTCTTCTTTTTTTTTTTTTTTTATTTTTGAGACAGAGTCTCGCTCTGTTACCCAGGCTGGAGTAGAGTGGTGCAGTCACAGCTCACTGCAGCCTCAGCCTCCTGGGCTCAAGAGATCCTCCCCCCTCAGCCTCCCAAGTAGCTGGAAATATAGGCACATGCCCCTTATCTGGCTAATTTGTGTATTTTTTCTGGAGACAGGGTTTCACTGTGTTGCCCAGGCTGTTAAATGCATTTTCAGCTTCCAGTGGGTTTATTGAGATGTAACCCCATCACACATCCAGGGGCATCTGTCCTGGCAGCTTCTAAGAGCTGAGGGTGGCCCCTGGCCAACAACCAGTGAGAGAACAAGGGCCTTAGTCCCACAGTCACAAGAAACTGAACCCTGCCACCAACCGTGCTCTAGATGAGAATGTGGCCCAGCCACCCAGAGGGACTGGTGGGACGTGAGGCCCCGAGCCGAGGACCCACCTGGGCTGTGCCCAGAGCCTGGACTCACAGAAACTGCCAGATGGCAGGTGGGCGTGGCTTCAAGCTGCTGAGTTTGTGTGATTTGTTACATGCAGTAGAGAATGAACACTGTTATCCTGTTCTCCCCTGCCAACGTTTGACCCAAGTCTGGCCACTGAGATTGTCAGAGGCGTTTGAACCATAGGAACTCCATCTTGAATAGCAGCTGGGTAAACTAAGGCTGAGACCTGCTGGGCTGCATTCCCAGACAGTGAAGGCATTCTAAGTCACAGGATGAGATAGGAGGTCGGCACAAGACACAGGTCACAAAGACCTTGCTGATGAAACAGTTTGCAGTAAAGAAGCCAGCGGAAACCCACCAAAACCAAGAGGACGATGAGCATGACCTCCGGTTGTCCTCACTGCTACACTCCCGCCAGCCCCATGACAGTTTACAAATGCCATGGCAACGTCAGGAAATTGCCCTATATGGTCTAAACAGGGGAGGCGTGAATAATCCACCCCTTGTTTAACATATTATCAAGAAATACCATAAAAATGGGCAAACAGCAGCCCTCGGGGTGCTCTGTCTACGGAGGAGCCATTCTTTATTCCTTCACTTTCCTAATAAACTCACTTTCACTTTACGGACTCGCCCTGAATTGTTTCTTGCGACAGATCCAAGAACCCTCTCTTGGGGTCTGGATCGGGACCCCTTTCCCGTAACAAGATGGGAGGGAGAGATCAGCAGTCAGTGTCTTCTGGAAAAAGTGGTTTCCTCCTTCTAAGAAGAGAACATGAGGAACGACGGCCCCGTCCAGCCTCTGAGGCCACCCTGGTCGCATGGGGAGCCCGGATCCACGGCAGCAATCCCCACCGACCTCAGGACGACGCCGCACACAGGAAGGCAGGGCCAGACACTCACACGGGGGAGGACAGCCGTGCCCGTCCTGACATGCCACACCAGACATCAGCTGCAGCTCTGGAATCTGACATTGGACACCACGTCAAGTGCACTAAAGAGCTACACAGCAGGACTTGCGGCCCTGAGTGTCCCTGAGACGGATCCTTCCAGCCCAGGTGCTGCAGGTTTCACACAGGTTTCAGCCAGGAGCTGCGGAAAAGCCGATTGGCTGACAGCCACACACACAGGCTGTAACCCTGGAGGAGGGGGTGTCCACTCAGGATCTTCCGCTTGGCCGTGCAGTGATCTACTCTTGAAAATTATTTATGAAAATAACTCACAGGCCGGGCACGGGGGCTCATGCCTGTAAACCCAGCACTTTGCGAGGCTGAGGTGGGCAGATGACCTGAGGTCAGGAGTTCCAGACCAACCTGGCCAACATGGTTAAACCCTGCCTCTACTAAAAATACAAAAAAATTAGCTAGTCATGGTGGCGGGCACCAGTAATCCCAGCTACTCAGGAGGCTGAGGTAGGAGGATCGCTTGAACCTGAGAGGCAGAGGTTGCAGTGAGCTGAGATAGCGCCATTCGTTGCACTCCAGCCTGGGCGACAAGAGCAAAACTCTGTCTCAAAAAAAAAAAAGAAAGAAAAGAAAAAAGAAAAGAACTCACAAGGCATTATAGAGGGCAGACGCTAAAAACTCAAAGCAAAGCCAAGTACAGAAATTCCATCTCTCAAGAGAGTTCAAAACAAGCCTCATCTGTTCCTGATCAGCGGTGGGAAACGCAAATGCCTTCTGGGGCCCAGCAGGTGAAGTGGGAGATGCACACAGCCACCACAGTAAATGCAGGCCTATGCTGGTTGCTGCATTTCTTTTCTTTTCCAAGAGAGGTCTAAATTCTGGATATTTATATAAAAGTGTTCCATGTTAAATAACAAGTAATTCAATATTTTAAGAATACAGCAAAGTAAACAAAACACATGTACAGACCAGATCTAGGTCCAGGGCCACAGGTGTGCCAACGCTGGCTCAGGTAATGCACTTGTGATGTTAAATAATAATAACAATAATGCAAAAGAGCATGGTTTTGTCTTTAGAGAGTAATTAATCAATTAGTAGATGACCATCCTCAGAGCTTCTTCCTTTCTGAGGAGTCTGGAGCTGCTGGTGGAGCATTTCCCAATGAATCCTTTTGACCTGCTCCATCTCCCTGAGGTTTCACCAAGATCCAGAGGAAAAGAAGTGGTGCCCATTTTGTTTTCTTGTTTTGCTTTTGAGATGGAGTCTCTCTCTGTCGCCAAGGCTGGAGTGCAGCGGCGCGATCTCGGCTCACTGCAACCTCTGCCTCCCGGGGTCAAGTGATTCACCTGCCTCAGCCTCCCAAGCAGCTGGGATTACAGGCTTGTGCCACCATGCCCGACTAATTTTTGTATTTTCAGTAGAGACAGAGTTTTGCCATGTTGGCTAGGCTGGTCTTGAACTCCCGGCCTCAAGTGATCCACCTTCATTGGTCTCCCAAAGTGCTGGGATTACAGGCGTGAGCCACTGCGCCCAGCCAGTACCCATTTTATAAAATGAATATTAGAACCTCATACAATCCTTCTCATGATGATGTCACCTCAAAGCCACAGAACAGAAGGGAAAAAAAAACTCCACGAGAAGCGAAAGCCTTGAGCAGGACGCATGCTGGGGCTGGCAGATTTAAAATGCTACGGTTTTAAAGAGCATTACATTCTGACAACCTTCAGTAAGTGATATATACTTATTTTTCCAAGATGAGCTACAGTCAATCACAGGAAAACTCTTGAATTTCTGGCTTGGTGTGTTAAATTAAACAGCCCCGAAGCTCCTCTCCCGCTGCTTCAAATACGACAGCTTATCGATGGGAGACGTCGACGAGGAAGTGTCTCAAGACTGGCACAGGCTGCCGTCATTAAAGATCTCGGGTTTTCCTCGGGGTTTTTTGGTTGGAGCCTTCGAGTTAATTAAGGCTTCGACGGTGGCTTTGCTTCTCAAACCTTGCTGTAAGACTCTCTAACGGAGCTCGTGAAACACACACGCCCCACATACCCGCCCTCTGCCCCCGAGATACTGATTGGGTGGGTGGAGGGTGGGGTTCAGGAATGTGCGTTTTCTAACAGTGCCCAACAGCGCCCCCAGGGGATTGCAGGAAGCCTGACGGGTCTAAGGCAACCTGCCGTGCCTGCCTCATTTTCCAAAAATTATTTGATCATAGGACAGATTTATTTTGTTGAAAACTGCAAGTTGTGAGGCTCCTCCTTCAAGACTTCAATGCCTAGAAGAGAAACAAGCACCTGACTGTGGTACTTTTCTTGTACACGACACCATCCCTCTGGTCACATTTTATGGCACTATCCAAACTGTCAAACTGTCACCGCTGACGACACATCAATGTGACCACGTCATCACCCCGACTGCCAGCGTATGCTGATCGTTCTCCCAGTGGCTCCTGCATCGGGTAACGTCAAGACCATGCAAAAGAACATGAAGCTCTTCTCTAATCTCTTCAGCATGAACCTTCCATCCACCTCTTAAAACACAGAGTAGTCACTGATTTATAGGAGAACTGATGTTCTTTCACCCTGAACATCATGGTTACCGTTAGGGGCTCACTTTAAAATAAGTATCAAAAACAGCCATTAGGGGGCCGGGAGCTGTGGCTCACACCTGTAATCTCAGCACTTTGGGAGCCCGAGACGGGTGGATCACTTGAGGTCAGGAGTTCGAGCCCAGCTTGGCTAACATGGAGAAACCCTGTCTCTACCAAAAAACGCAAAAATTAGCCTGGCGTGGTGGCACACGCCTGTAGTCCCAGCTACTCCAGAGGCTGAGGCAGGATTGATCGCTTGAACCAGGGAGCTGGAGGTTGCAGTGAGCTGAGATAGCGCCACTGCACTCCAGCTTGGGTGACAGAGTGAGACCCTGTCTGAAAAGAAAAAAAAAAAAAAACAGCTATGGGAATCTACTGCGGATGGAGACTCAGCAAGCCAACTGGGTAGGGTCAGAAATAACCTCTCAGTCAATGAGCCCTGTGCATAGCAACTGCTCAATACAGGGCCAGAGGACAAGGTGGTGGGGTGGGGGACTCTGACCCCTACTCACGATGCTTGACTTCCCCCGCCACCCCAGTCACGATGCTTGAGTCTGACGTCCATTCCAAGACCGACCCCCAGTGAATCTGCCAGTGGGCCCTCTGTAGGCACGCTGAGCCAGGGAGGCTCTGTGCTCGGGCCCTTTGCCGGGACAATGCCTGCGCGTGTATCTAACAGGCCACCCGCAGACATGGTGGGTGCTCAGGAGTGATGGAGCGTGGGAGTGTGTAGCATGCGGAAGGAGGTTTGCAGGTGCAGGTGCAGGGGGGGCACTAAGCAAAGGAGAGCCAGCAGGTGAGAAAGCTAATTCCTACCCGATTCATCTTCGCTGCTGGTGGAGGGGAGGACAGCCTCAATGAGGGGCAAATGCTTCTTTCTTCAACACTTCTTTAGCGAAGAGAGAGCCGGCCTCTGGCCAAGAGCCTCCAGTGGAGGTCAGGATCCCAGCCAGAAATTAACAACAGCAGCCAACATGCATCCAGTGCTCAAAAATGTACACAGAATGAGGCTTCAGAATTCACGACCTGAGGGATTTTAGTAAATAGCTGCTATAGCCTTCTATTACATATCATCTCCAGCGAGGTCTAAGGCCATGACCGTCAACAACAGATCAGTGTTTCTTAATCAAAATGTATGAATAGTCCCGTGACGCACGACAAACACAGCCCTAGGTGACTTCACATCAGTTCAGACAGGAGTTTTGGCACCAAACTCACTAAAAAGAGTGGTCTTATGGGTGGTGAGACAGTAAAACTCCTCTTTCCCTTCTGGCATTTGCACAGCAGAGGTCGACTGTGCTGGTCAAAGGACAGCTGTTATTTGAGGAGGGAAAACAGTGCAAGACCTGGGTAACTAACAGCAGGGTCACTGACTGCTGGAGAACCTGTGTTTGATTCCTGCCATTCCCGGGGCTCTGTGGCTCATGAAATGCAGGATGCAGGGTTAGTGTGGCTCAAAGACATTGCTGTGGCTGAAGTAGGAGGGAGCAAGAGCCCTCGCCCTCTGTGAGCCGGGTGGGTCCACAGACGTCCGTGTGAACAAGGACTCCGGCCATCAGCCAGGTACCTGCTAGTAAAAACGCACAGAGCTGGCAGGTGGGTCCCGATGGCAGGTTTTTCAAGCGCATGTTTTCCAAGCGCTTTTTGGATTTTGAAATTGCAGAAAAGGAACTAGGAATTTGGACTATTCCTATGCGCCCTCTCCCCCTCCATACACACAGATCAAGAGATGGGCGCCCAGGTCACCCAGGAACCCGCCTGAGGTTAACACGCCACTGACCACTGCCGCACGTGGTGTGAAGCACAGATCACCAAGCACCCACTCCACACACACACACACACACACACACACACACACACACACACAGAGAGAGAGAGACAGGGGAAACCTGGGAGCCACCGATGAAGCTAAAAACAACTTCAGGAATATTTTCTGTGCTTCTCATTTGCTCACTTTCCAGATGATGGGCCAAGTAGAACACTAGCCATTTCCACACACCTGGCTGGCTGAAAGGTGCTTCTGCTGCTCTGGTGTGCTTTGGGGGTTGGTGGGGAGAAGGTGGGCATCTTGAAGGAAAGAAGAAGGTGAGAGGCAGGGAAGGGAGGGAAGAGAGGGCCTGGGAGACTTTCCTCTGGGCTTGTATGATGGCTTGGCGGGTTAGAGCAGGAGGAAGTTGGAGGGAAAGAGCAGCCCATTAAAGTGTGGCGGTAAATCTGCCATTCGTTCTGGTTATGCCTGGGGGAGAGGAAAGAAACACAAGCAGGCTGGGGCAGTAGCTCACGCTTGTCATCCCAACACTCTGGGAGGCCGAGGTGGGTGGATCACTTGAGGTCAGGAGTTCGAGACCAGCCTGGACAACATAGTGAAACCCTGTCTCTACCAAAAATACAAAAAAAAAAAAAAAATTAGCCAGGTGTGGTGGCACACGCCTGTAATCCCAGCTACTGGGGGGGCTGAGGCAGGAGAATTGCTTGAACCCAGGAGGCGGAGGTTACAATGAGCCAATATGGTGCCACTGGACTCCAGCCTGGGCAACAGAGTGAGACTCTGTCTCAAAAAAGAAAACCAACAAGCAAACAAACAAAATAGAAAAGACAAATACTTCATAATTTTACCTATGTGTGGATTCTTAAAAAGTCAAGTTCATAGAAAGAGAGTAGGAGGGTGGTTACCAGGGGCTGGGGGGCTGCAGGAGAGGAAATAAGGAAACATTGGTCAATGGTTCCAAAGTTTCAGTTAGGAGGGTCACATTCTGGAGACCTATGGGGGCAGCCTGGTGACTCTAGTATACTTGAAAGTTGCTAAGTGAGTGGATCTTAAATATTCTCATTACAAAAAAAAAGGTATGTGTGGGGATGGAAATGTTAATTCGCTCGATTTCATCATTGAACAATGGATGCACATAGCAAAACACGAAGTGGTATACCATACACGTATACAATCTTCAGATTTGTCAATCAGACCTTAATAAAGCTGGAAAGCAGAGTATGAACCTCAGCTGCACCTTTTACCAGGTTCTGGGCCTTGAGGAATTTAACTCCTCTGTGCCTAGTTTACTCATCTAGGAAATGGGGCTGATAACAGCACATTTGTCATTGTGCAGGTTAAACAAGATAATCCACATTTGTATCTGCAGAGCAAGCATTCAACAGATGCTAGCCATCTTCCTTCTGATGGGTCTTGTTTTCTGTGTTTTTTTTCTCCAAGAACACGTTAGCCTCAGTCTTTCGGGAGAAAGGAGGAGCACCCAGTCATACGATTGCTCCCCGGTTCTTCCCAGGCTGCAATTCCCAGCCCCCCTAGCAGCGGGCGCAATGTGACCAGGGTCCAGCCAAGGGAGCATGAGTGGAGAGGGGCGTGTGCTCCCTCCAGCCCAGGTCACACATACCTCCCATGGTGGACCCTGTCTTCTGTCTCCCCAGCAGCTACCTACACGTGGAGCTGGAGCCAGGCCACGGAAGGAGCCTGGGCTCTGAGTGACCGCATGGGCGGTGGTCACAGACCAAAACAACCAGCTCTGGCCTCCAGAAGAGCAAGAAATAATGTCTCCCAATGCTGCCCTCCTGAGGTGATGGGGTCCATTAGAGCAGCTGCCACCTCCTGTTGGCACCCTGGTCATCTCATGGCTTTGCTCCGCATGCAGCCCAGTTCTGCTGCAGTCCAACATCCCAAGGGACAGCTTGCTTATTCAGACATGTGGTAGCGACACTTGAGAGGGAGCCTTGACGTGTGCGACAGAGATTCAGGGAAAACCACAGAGATCATGCTCCTGTGTAAAGTGCAAACAATGGATTCTCCCGGCAAAACCAAAAGAAAGTTGAGCTCACTAATGCGGAACCACGAGGGCAGTGGCACACAGGAAGGGAGAGAGGAGCGGAGGGAGGGAGGGAGGAAGGGACAGAGGGAGAAAGGGAGCAAAGAAGGGAGGAAGGGAGGAGGGAGGGAGGAAGGGAGAAAGGGAGCAAAGAAGGGAGGAAGGGAGGAGGGAGGGAGGAAGGGAGAAAGGGAGCAAAAAAGGGAAGAAGGGAGGAAGTTAGGGAGGGAGGGAGAGAGGAAAGGAGGGAGAGAGGAAAGGAGGGAAGAAGGAAGGGAGAAAGGGAGGGAGAGAGGAGGCAAGGGAGGAAGGGAGGGAGGTAGACAGGGAGAGAGGGAGAAAGAGAGGAAGGGAGAGGAGATAGAAAGGGACAGAAGGAGAGAGGGAGGGAGGGAGGTAGAGAGAAGGAGGGAGGGAGGTAGAAGGAGGGATGGAGGGAGGAAGGGAGGGAGAGAGGAAGGGAGGGAGGAGGGGAGGAAGGGAGGAGGGGAAGAAGGAAGTCAGGAGGGAAGAAGGGAGAAAGGAAGGAGGGAGGGAGGAGAAATCAAAGAAAATGAGAGCAAAGAACAGATGAAGAAAAGGAGGGAGGAAGAAAGGAGGTAGACGAAGGAAGGAAGGAAAAAGGGAGGGAGGAAGGGAGGGCAAAAGAAAGACAGTTTCTAAGCCAAAGGCATTTACATGGGATCTAAGCACCCAGGCAGGAGTAGGCGATCCTGTCGTTTTGCCGCTTGGCACTCAGCACCAGAACCTGTGATTGGCATGAAACTGTCAGCGACTACTTGCTAGGCATGGGGACAAAATCTGACAGGTGCCAATGATTGGGCGGGATGACTGCTGTCATCTGCGACTTTGAAAAGAAAAAGAAAAGAGAGCATTTAAAGTACAACTGTGTGGCGTGCTGCATCGCTCGCTATCAGATGAAAATAACAAAACATGCCCTCTGGGAGGGTGGCGCCTTGTATGCTGGGGCATATTCATCCCTTCCAGTACTGTACGCCGGGGCATATTCATCCCTTCCAGTACTGTACGCCGGGGCATATTCATCCCTTCCAGTACTGTACGCCGGGGCATATTCATCCCTTCCAGTACTCACTGAGCACCCAGTCCACATCAGGGTCCCTGCGAGGGACAGCTGATGAGTGAACATGCCTGACTGCTGCCCTCGGGAAGCTTCCAGGCTGGGGACTGGTGTTTATAGATGGCGAATAGTGCAGTGTACACAGATACAGGTGCAAGGACAGAGGAAACCCAAGTGGGAACCCCAGTCACACTGGGTGGCCACGAAAAGTCCTTCCAAGGTGATTTCAACCAAGAAACAGTCGAGGAGGCGCCAGCTGTGGGCGCAGCTCAGTTAGAGACAGAGGGTGAGCAGAGCTCAGGTGCTGGACAGAGAAGCCTGGAATGAGGAGGAGGCAGCACGAGCTATGCAAGGCCTCAGAAGCCGGGCCAGCAGTGGCATTTTCTTCTAGGTGCAATGGGGAAGCCACCACAGGGTCCTCAGCTGCAGTGGATAGAAGCGGACTTTCACTTGGTGCCTGTGGCTGCGGGGAGGGAGTGGGGGGAGCTGGAAGGAGGAGGCTGCTAGAACAGCCCAGGCAAGACCCTGCAGCCCCTCGGTCGGGAGTGCAGGGGAGATGGGGTGCAGCTGCGTTTGCAGACAGAGCTCAGGAGAAGTGGGACAGATGGGAAGTGGGGCTCAGGAGAGGGCGCGGTGGGCTTGGGAGCCCAGGACCCAGGACGGTGTGCCCAGCCGCTTGTGCACGCACCTGCAACAGGCAGGGGCTGAGGCTCCAGGCACACCTTCCCCTGCAGCCCACGGGGGTCCTCCACAGACCCTGGCCCGGCTTCTACCAGTGCCAACAAGTCACCATCCTCTTCCTTCTGAATTCCAGGATACCCCAGAAATGGCCTTCGGAGCTGATTCCTACAGCAGCGTTGTTTTGATGCGAGGCAAGCACCCCGCTGACTGGGGACTGCATTTGTCATTGCTGACACAGATCACCAGGAGGCCTCCAGGAAGCGCACACAGGCAGAGGCAGGGGGAGGGGAGGGTCTCTCCATGCCTGGCCCCTCCCCTAATCACAGTCCCCTGCTGGAGACTGCAGGCTCACACTCCTGTGCCCAGCAGGCTTTGCACAGCCACAGGTGCACCCGCGCGAGGGCCCAGGAGATGGTGGAGAGCCAAGTGTCAGGATGACGCAGAGATGCCTCCTCCTGTTCTCAGAGGTGGGGACTGAGGGAAGGAAGCTCACAGAGGGAAGGAAGCTCTTCTCTCTCTGCCTCTTCCCTCTCTGTATTTTCAGCGAATTCCAGACGCGATGCAAGCAGGATGCTCCCTGCTTGGTCAGGAGTGAGGCGGCCAGGAGGAGCCCCGAGTGCCTCTGCACGTTGGTGACGGCCCAGCCTCTGTGCCTGAGCAGTGAGCCCCACCTTGTGGCTCACCCGTGTCCTGGCCCTGCTCGCCACGCCGCAGCTCAGTGCACGCTCAGCTCGGTGCACGCTCAGCTCGGTGCACACCCAGCTCGGTGCATACCTGCCCCAGGGGCTACTCAGTCAGCCAGGGGCTTCTCTTCCCGCCTCAGGCTGCATCCAGGGGCATCTACACCCAGGGTGGGGCTCAGAAATCGTCCCTTCTCCCCAAGAATACAGACAGAATCAGGGTGAGAAGAACCACTTCAGAAAATGGTTAGGTGTAAAACAGGAGAGGAGGGGAGGGAGGGAGAGAGAGAGTGAGAGAGAGCTAGAGACTGAGATACAGGTAGAAACAGAGACACAGGAAGAGACAATGAGAGAAACAGACTGAGAGGGAGGAAAGCTACAGAAACAGACAGAGAGACACAAAGAGGAGGAGGAGGGCTACAGAGACTGAGACAGAGTGACCATGAGAGACAGAAAAAGACAGAGGGAGAGAGGAGCTACAGAGACAGACAAGGAGATGATGAGACAGAGGGAGAGGGAGAGAAAAAGGGGGGCACAGCAGGAAAGAAGAGGCAGAGTGAGGAGGAGCTGCCAGGGCAGCAGCAGGGAAGGGGGAGAGCAGGGCCATTTGTGCTCCCGGCCCTGCCTGAGCTCAGGCTCTGCAGTCAGACCCAGTTCTCACCCAGCTCCTCACCCCACCCAAGTGGCCAGATGCAAGGGACCCACCCTCTCTAGCTCACTGGAGAATCTGTGTCCCTAACAATACACCAACCCAGGCACCCCATCACAGCCCCCAGGCAGGCTGTCCCTCTGCTGCTCGGGCGAGGTTTACATCTGTTGTCCTAGTATTATTATTATTGAGACGATGTCTCGAACTGTCACCCAGGCTGGAGTGCAGTGGCATGATCTCGGCTCACTGCAACCTCCACCCTCCGGGTTCAAGTGATTCTTATGCCTTAGCCTCCTGAGTAGCTAGGATTATAGGTGCCTGCGACCCTGCTCAGCTAATTTTTTGTATTTTTAGTAGAGACAGGGTTTTGCCATGTTGGCCTCGAACTCCTGACCTCAGGGGATCCACCCAGCCTCTCAAAGTGCTGGGATGACAGGCGTGAGCCACTGTGCCCAGCCTGGTGTGCTTGTATTATTATTCTGCTCTCAAATGCTTCCCAGAATCGCACAATAAGCAACCAGGTCACACTACTTCCAAATCCATGTAAGTGGCCGGGCGCAGTAGCTCACGCCTGTAATCCCAGCACTTTGGGAGGCCGAAGCAGGCAGATCACGAGGTCAGGAGATCGAGACCATCCTGGTTAACACAGTGAAACCCCGTCTCTACTAAAAATACAAAAAAATTAGCTGGGCGTGGTGGCGGGCACCTGTAGTCCCAGCTGCTGGGGAGGCTGAGGCAGGAGAATGGCGTGAACCAGGGAGGCGGAGCTTGCAGTGAGCTGAGTTTGCACCACTGCACTCCAGCCTGGGCGACTGAGCAAGACGCTGTCTCAAAAAAAAAAAAAAAAAAAAAAGCCAAATCCACATAAGTTTTGCATTAACCTCCAATTTTGTTCACACATGCTTTGTCCGGCGTTTCCTCTGGGCTTAACTGGAAATCCAATCAACGCAGCAGGGTCTGCAGCTCGGATTTCATGCTGAGGACCTACTGTGTGCTGCGCACTGGCTGGTGCTTACACATCCTGGATGCGTTTAACTTCCAAGAATTATAGGTATTATGTTAAAACATTTTTTAAAAATAAGAGAGAAGTAATACTTTACATAACGTTGGCCAGTGGCCTCCCCAAATCCATAAGTAGAACATAACTCGAAGTGAGAGTGAGACAGGAATTTCTCCCTGGGTTCTCAGTGCTCTGCACCAGGTGGGAATCCTGCTGTGGGCTGATCCCGGCACTTAAACATAAGTGCTTTCCATATTCCACGGCTTCCCCTAGTGCGCAGCGCTGCAAGCCGTGAACGCGGTTGAGTATTTGCAGTTTTTTTTCCAGGGGAAGGGAGAGGCAATAGTGCATGCATCCTCCCTCAGCCGTTCCCCAAAGAGAGGTCATGATCTCCACTCTCCCGAAGAAGCATCGAGCAGAGGACAGGAGGGGCGTCCAGGATCACTCAGCTGCCAAGAGCAAAACTTGAGATCTCAGCGCAGCCCTGCCTGAACGAAAGTTTGGAGGCTGACGTTTTCTACCGGGCCTCACATTTCCCAAACATTAAACCATTGACTGACTATTAAAGCCATTAGCGTCTGAAGAAAAATAAGCTATCTTTAGTGAAAATGCAAGTCACATAGAACACTATGGCCAGAGCCCAGCCCAGAATACCCACTGGATGAATGCCAGCTCTGGTCAATGTCATTATTCCAGAACTTATGTTTATCTATAGCAGTGCACCATACAAACAGAACCTCCAAGCAAAATAGGTTTGAGCTACACTTTAAAAGTCTGACCCTGGGACAGTGTATAGATTCACAGTTTCTATTAAATGTCAAATGGATTTTAATTTTGAAGCTATAAAACAGAGCAATAAAATACCTAGGAAAATAGCTCAACCCTTTTCTACTTCTTAAAAGGAGAAATAACAGGATTGTGGTGGTAATGAAACAATCGATCTTTGGTAGGTTTGGAAAGCTCTGCTTAAATAGAAGTTTTCCAGGAGTGAGGTATATAGAAATAGAGATTACTCTGTTCCTACCAGGGCTGAATATGTTTAATCGTCATTTAAAAAATAAATAAAAAATGGTTTTTTATTCAGTTCAGTAGGCTGTCCTCACAAGCTCCCTAAAGCAAACTTCCCTCCAGATGCTCATCATCTTTGTGCCAACAGCTGCCACCCCCACCCTGGGACCCTGTGCTCACCATTCACCCATCAACACACATTTAGTGGCACGTGCTGCCCAAGTGCTGGGGCTGCGTGCAGAAGAGCATGAAACCCCCCAGATGAGGCCTCACTTCCCCATTTTACAGTTGGAGAAACTGCTCTCCTGGATCTAACAGTCTGAGGGGTTGGGGAGGAGGGTGTGGGGAGCAAGCAGTGTAGCACCGTGACACACGCCAGGAAGGAAATAAGATAGGGAAGGGTGCTGAAAAGAGGCTGGGGACTCAAGTTACCTGTGAGGGAGGAGCAGAGATACCCATGTGGCCGCAGAGCACCAAAGGCAGAGTGGTAGGCAGGGGTTAGCTCAGGGACAGCTTGGTGGCCATCAGAAAAAGTTTGGACTTTCTTCCAAGTGCAGCCGGCCACTCCTGGGGCATTTCAGGCAGGGATGCTGGCTGGTATGCATGCCCTCTCAGCTCAGCCCTGGCTCCCAGGAGCACTCTGCTGTCTCCTTCTCTCCAATTGCACCAGGGACTCGTACTTCCAGCCGCTCATTGAATACACAAAGATGCAGTGGTTGCAGGGGGAAAGAGAAACATAAGGTTTTCTCCAGTAAGACCCTATGAATCCCCTTGAATGATCTTCCATCATCTCAAACGCGATGCATTAACTACCTGAAACAGTCCTCTTTCTGGAGGTCCCATCTCTGCCGCTGTGAACACATTCTTTCCTCCTCTGCAGCCAGCTGCATTGGCGTCACTGGAAACTCTTCTCTTGCCTTCTTCTTGGAGCTAGTTCTCTTTTTCTTTATTTTTGAGACAGGGTCTTGCTGTTACCCAGGCTGGAGTGCAGTGGCAAGATCTCAGCTCACGGCAACTTCCATCACCCAGGCTAAAGCGATCCTCCTACCTCAGCCTCCCAGTAGCTGGGACTACAGGCACGAGCCACCACATCTGGCTAATTTTTTTTCTTTTTCTTTTTCTTTTTTTTTTTAAGCAGAGACAGGACTTTGCCATGTTGCCCAGGCTGGTCTTGAACTCCTGAGCTCAAGCAATCTGCTTGCCTTAGCCTCCCAAAGTGCTAGGATTACAGGTGTGAGCCACCATGCCCAGTCTCTGGGACTAGTTTTCTATTGCTGCATAACAAATAGCCACAGACTTGGGACTTAGAATGACACCCATGTATTATCTCACGGTTTCTGCAAGTCAAAGTCCAGGCACAGACATAGCGGAGCTGACTTTTCAGCTCAGCATCCCACAAGCCTGAGATCAAAGTTTGGGCTGGGCTGGGCTGGGCTGGGCTGGGCTGGGCTCCTGTCTGGAGCTTGGGGTCTTCCTCGAACCTCACACAGTTGTTGGCAGAATTCAGTTTCTGTGGGTGTAGGACCCAGACCATCTTTCTCCCACTGGCTGTCAACCAGGGGTCGCCCCCAGCTCCTAGAGGCTGCCCAAAGTTCCTTGCCATGTGGATCCCTCCACAGGTCCCAGTATCTCTGAATTCTTCTGTCCTTGACCTCTAGATCTAAATTTAAAGGGCTCTGATGATGTCAGGCCCACATAGTTCATATCTTTGATTAACTCAAAGTCAACTGATTAGTTACCTTAATCACATCTGCAAAATCCCTCTTGCCACATAACCTACCATAACAGCCGAACACCAGGAGGCAGAGGCCACAGGGCATCTCAGAACTCTGCTCACCACACTCCCCTATGTCCCATGCTCCTTACATCTGAGTTCCCTTTCATTTAGGCCATTCCTTCCCTCACACCTTCCATACTGCACTACGCCTAACTCTTCCAATGCATTGCACACTTTCATGCCCCTAAACTTTTGCCCAGGTGATTCCCTCTACTGTGAATGCCTTTCCCTGCCTGGGGAATCTCGTCCTTTGAGGTCCAGCTCAACGTCTCTTCCTTCATTACACCTCATCCTGCCCAGGTAAACCCGCAGGCTTCTCGCCACTGGTCCTTAGCAATCTCTTCACACTAATAACACAACATGCCAGGGTGACGAGGCTCCAGGTGTGGCTCTGACACTTACAACCTAGTTAACCGAGCTTCTCCATGCCTCAGTTTCCCCACTGGTCCCACGGTGATTATGAAGGTGTTGACGCCACGGCATTGTTGTGAGAGTTCATGGAGTCCATCCATGTAAAGCAGCAGGAACGTGTCCATCACAGGGTGAACATTTGACAAAGGGTCATACTGTGGGGTGAATGTTTATGTCTCCTAAAATTCATACGCTGAACTGCTCACCCCAAAGGGGACGGCAGGAGGTGAGGTCTTTGGGAGGTGATTGGGTCATGAGGATGCAAAGATTAGTGTCTGTGTTGTTTTGAGACAGGGTCACTCTGTCACCGAGGCTGGAGCGCAGCCACGCCATCATGGCTCCCCTGCAGCCTCTAGCTCTCAGGCTCAAATGATCCTCCCATCTCAGCCTCTCGAGTAGCTGGGACTACAGGCGTCTGCCACCACCCCCAGATAATATTTTACTTTTTTTGTAGGGACAGGGTTTCTCCATGTTGGCCAGGCTGGCCCTGAACTCCTGGGCTCAAGCAATCTGGCCTCCCAAAGTGCTGGGATTATAGGCATGAGCCAGCGCAACTGGCCGAGATTAGGGTCCTTATAAAAGGGACCCCAGAGAGCTGTCTCAGCCCTTCTACCATGAGGACACAGGAAGAAAAGAGCTGTCTATCAGGTGCCCATCTTGGACTTGCAGCCTCCAGGACCATGAGAGAGAAATGTTTGTTGCTTAAGCCCCCAGTCTATGGTATTCTGTTACCGCATCCGGAACAGACTAAGACAGGTGTTGCTCATGATGGGCCGCTGATGCAGAGGGCATGCTACCTGCCGCTGTGTTCTGCCATCTGCGCACCACCCACAGCCGACTGTGCATTCCTGAGGGCCTTTCACCCTTTCTGTTTCATTCCTTCACCTTCAGGACTTGGCTCAGTGCCGGGCACATAGTAAGAACTCCATAAAAGCTCTCTGCCTAACATGCCTGTGCGTGATAGGAGTCAGCACACGTTAATTTTCGTGTAGAGAGAGAAAAAAACATCGTCTTGTTTTTGTTTCAAGACGGAGTCTCACTCTCGCCCAGGCTGGAGTGTAATGGCGTAATCTCGGCTCACTGCAACCTCCACTCCCCGGGTTTAAGCAATTGTCCTGCCTCAGCCTCCCACGTAGCTGAGATTATAGGCGCCCATCACTATGCTCGGCTAATTTTTGTGTTTTCGTAGAGACGGGGTTTCACCATGTCACTCAGGATGGTCTTGAACTCCTGACCTCAAGTGATCCACCCGCCTCAGCCTCCCAAAGTGCTGAGATTACAGGTGTGAGCCACTGCACCCAGCCTCCCACTGTTGTTTTATCACATCAAGTCCTTCCTGTTTTCTGGCCCATACGATCCTGGAATCAACCCCACTCCACTCCCGAACCCACAGCAGGCCCTCCTGGGACAGCTGACACCTCTTCTGTCTGGAGTGAGGAGGACACTGATGGCCAGAGGCAGCCTGGACCCTGGGACCAGACGTCACCTTTGATGTGTCCTCCTCAGGTAACCCACTGTCGTCAGTGTGCACAGTGTGCTCCGGCTGAGTTACAGTTCTCATCTGTCAGCGGAAAGGGGTATCCCTGATCCAGAGCAGAGGTTACAGGCTGGCAGCAAATCTCCCCACGAATGTGTAAGTAGGTCCCCATCATGTCTAAAAGAATCATTTTGGCTGGGCGCGGTGGCTCACGCCTGTAATCCCAGCACTTTGGGAGGCCAAGGTGGGCAGATCACAAGATCAGGAGTTCGAGACCAGCCTGGCCAATATGGTGAAACTCCGTCTCTACTAAAAATACAAAACTTAGAGGGCATGGTGGCGCACACCTGTAGTCTCAGCTACTCGCCAGGCTGAGACAGAATAATCACTTGAACCCAGGAGGCAGAGGTTGCAGCGAGCCGAGATCACATCACTGCACTCCAGCCTGGGCGACAGAGAGAGACTCCATCTCAAAAAAAAAAAAAAAGAATCATTTTAGAATCTGAGTTGTCTACATTTATAAATCAGTAATACCCACATAAGAATCGACTTTCAGCCACTCTTCAACAGCAGCAAGGGCTGTACGTCTGACCCCAAGGTCCCTAGGGTTGCACCTGACCAGGCCACCTCACCCCCTGCATACCTGGGTGCCCTCCAGACACCTGAGCTTGAACCTCCTGCCCAGCACAGGCCACACTGTGTTCTACTCCCTCCACTCATTCCTCGCCCACACTTGTTTGCCGGGAAGTCTTTCCCTAAAGACCTCATTGCTGCTGCCCAGGCTAATCGATGCACTGCTATAGCCATTGCTGATGTCTTAGTCCTGTCCCTTCTTAGACGAGATGTGAATATCATTCAAAGGCTCTGGATATTGTGTCTAGACCAGAGCTAGCCCTGCAGGTCTGCAACAGACAGCTAGGAGAACAACTGACTGCCCCAATCCCACTATACACTGCAGCTCACTCCACCCTTGAAGGCATGACGTGTGCAACCCCTCACTGGAGCACATACGCAGGGCCGCCGTAGGACACAAGTGCCAGGAGGCCGAGGGGGACAGAGGCACACACACAGGGCTGCCGTAGGACACAAGTGGCGGGAGATGGAGGGGGACAGGGGCACAGACATGGAGCCGCCATAGGACACAAGTGCTGGGAAGGGAGGAGGGGGACAGGGGCACACACACGAGGCCACCGTAGGACACAAGTGTCAGGAAGGGAGAGGGGGACAGAGTCCGGGTTACCAGAAAAACTGCCTGACCCACAGAGTGTGTGTTATGGTTTTGAAAAGAAAGGTCACATTTCTGTTCCTTTTGTTGGTTTAGTTTTTATGATGGCTAATTTTATGTGTCAGTGTGCCTGGGCTAAGGGATGTCCAGATAGCTGGTGACGCCTTATTTCTGGGTGGGTCTGTGAGGCTGTTTCCGGAAGAGATTAGCATTTGAATCTGTGAACGGAAGAGGGAAGATGCACCCTCAGCAATGTGGGCCGGCACCATCCAATCCGAATAGAACAAAAAGGGGAATCTTCCTGCTTCTTGAGCTGGGACATCCATCTTCTCCTGCACAGAGACATCTAAGCTCCTGAGTCTCAGCCTTTCAGACCCCAGGAATGTGCGATATTCATCTTTCTTTGCCTGCCTTATTTCACTTAATATAACGACCTCCAGTTCCAACCATGTTGCCATAAATGACATGACTCCTTTTTTATGGCTAAATAGTACCCCACTGGGCATATATACCACATTTTCCTCATGCATTCATCTGTTGATGGACACTTAGGTTGATTCCATACCTTGGTGACTGTGAATGGTGCTTTGATAAATATGGGGGTGCAGGTGTCTCTTCCATAGGCTGACCTCCTTTCTTTTGGATTCACACCCCTGATTCTTGGGATTTTAGCCTCAGACTGAATTGCACCACTGGCTTTCCTGCATCTCCAGCTTGCAGACAACAGATGATGGAACTTCCTGGCTTCCATAATCATATCAGCCAATTGCTATAATCTCCTCACATATTTATATCTATCTCCTACCGGTTCTGTTTCTCTGGGGAACCCTGACTAATACTGTTTTATAAAAGATTCACAAAATGAAAAGAATAGGGAATGCCCTTTAACAGTCATCCACGTCCTTTACTGTATGTAAAATCAGTTTTCTGTTTTGAAAAATAGGTAACTGGGGTATTAAACATACAATCTAATGTGTTGAACTTCATCTTTTTATATCAGGTTTCTTTACATTCTCAATTAGAAAATAAAAGTGAATGCACAACTACTAACTGCACATTTAGCATTGATTTGAATAGCATACATGGTAATATATACACCACATACATACATAACTAAGGCTGACGCTCTGACATGGACATTCCTTCTTAAAAAATGGAATGCTGGTTCCAACGCAGATTGAAATACTTATTTATTTATTTATTTATTTTTGAGACACCCAGCTCTGTCATCAGGCTGGAGTGCATTGGAGCAATCTCGGCACAATCTTGGCTCACTGCTCTCTCCACCTCCTAGTTCAAGCGATTCTCCTGCCTCAGCCTCCCGAGTAGCCAGGATTACATGCACCTGCCACCACACCTGGCTAATTTTCATATTTTTAGTAGAGACAGGGTTTTGCATGTTTGCCAGGCTTGTCTCCAACTCCTAACCTCTGGCGATCCACCCACCTCAGCTTCCCAAAGTACTGGGATTACAGGCGCGAGCCACCGTGCCCAGCCTCATGTTTAAAATTAATCTTGCCAACGTTGGCAACCCACTAGTGGTTCCTTTCATCTGAG
Organism: Nomascus leucogenys; assembly: GCF_006542625.1. Lineage (NCBI taxonomy): Eukaryota > Metazoa > Chordata > Mammalia > Primates > Hylobatidae > Nomascus > Nomascus leucogenys. The sequence continues at coordinate 96,089,454 of NC_044390.1, read as the reverse complement.
TTTCTTAGTCAAGATTCATAGAACCATAGTCCCTGACTTATTTAAAATGCATATTGTTGTTGAAGCAACAGCTCCTACCCCGTGCTAGGTAAAATTGGAAGGAGACTGTAAAGAAAAACAAACCAAACCAAACCAAACCAGGTGTGACATCCACGTCTAGCATACTCTTTCAACCTGTATTAAGAATCGCAGCCTCCCCCAGCATAAAACCAGAAGAGTTCTATTTTTTTTTTAACATCCTTTGTGAAATGAACATGAACGTGCTGGAATCAAAATAAGTCTGCAACTAGACTCCATGAGTGCCGCAGAGTTGTGTCTGATGGCTCACAGGAAGCCGGTAACTTGAAGAAATGACCTGAATACATCGGAGGCACGATAGTGATTTGCAAACGTTAAAAGGAATATCTTACAAGAGGCTGTATGAAATTGGAAGAGGCAAACTGCTTTCATTCTTCTGTTCAGCCTAATAGATCCAATTATACGGGATTGCTATTCAGACGTTCACTGATAAAGTTGGAGTGCTTTCTTTGGTCCTCTGAAATTGAGCTATAAAGTAAATAGACGTTGCCTTTTGGGAGATAGAAAAAAAAAATCCAGAACACTTTGCCAGAGTGGATGTTAACATTCGCTGACCTGAAGCTTGGCTGGTATTGATTTTGAGAGATATAAAACATGGTAAAAAGCAATGAGCTTTTGTTTGGAGAATCGACAAGTAACTACTGAAAACTTTTCCTATCCTGACATTATTTAGGCTTTTAGGTATTACTAGCAAAAGAGAAGCCTTTAGTGCTACCTACGCCTTTTGTAGATGATAACAGATAAACTCCTGGGTCCCAACTTTGCTATTTCCCTCCGCTTCCTGGGATGGTCAGTGCATTCATTCATGACCTGCTGATACCTCACGACTTACGATCTCCACCCCCACCGCCCTGCTGCCCCGCCACCTCCCCACCCCGCTGCCGCCCCCCACCCCACTGCCACCCCCACCACACCACCCCTCCATCCCCCCGCCCCCCACCACCCCGTGAAGCTGGCTTTCATCTTTTTTGTGCTGGAATTTGTTTACGACTCTACGAGAAGCTGGCAGTGAAAAGCATGACACATCATCACACTACAGAAAGGGAAAGTTGAACTTGAATTAAACATCTGCTGTTGGAAATCTTAAAAACTGAATATTCAAGCATTTGAGTTTTTAGTTTTTAAGCATAACCTTCTGGATTTCGGAATACCATATGTGCTTTAATAAAGATGGTTAGGAGTAGAACCTAATATTTTTTTAAGCGGCTAATTTTTGCTGAACGTGGTGCTCATGCCTGTAATCCCAGTACTTCAGGAGGCCAAGCAGGTGGATCGCTTGAGGCCAGGAGTTCAAGACCAGCCTGGGCAAAAAGGCGAGATCCTGTCTCTACAAAAAAATAAACAAAATTAGCCAGGCGTGGTGGCGCACGGCTGTAGTCCCAGCTACTTAGGAGGCTGAGGTGGGAGGATCTCTTGAGCCCAGGAGGTCAAGGCTGTAGTAATGCCATGATCACACCACTGCACTGCAGCCTGGGCTACACAGTGAGACCCTGTCTCAAAAAAAAGAAAAGATTTTTATTTACTACTGCCTAACAAGAGGCATATGCAGTGACAACGCCTTCCTTTTTTTTTTTTTTTTTTTGAGACAGAGTCTCACTCTGTTGCCCAGACACAGTGCAGTGGTGCGATCTTGGTTCACTGTAACCTCCATCTCCGGGGTTCAAGTGATTATCCTGCCTCGGCCCCCCGAGTAGCTGGAATTACAGACATGTACCATGTCAAGCTTTTTTTTTTTTTTTTGTCTTTTTAGTAGAGACGGGGTTTCACCATGTTGCCCAGGCTGGTCTCAAACTCCTGACCTCAAATGATCCTCCCACCTCAGCCTCCCAAAGTGCTGGAATTACAGGCGTGAGCCACATGGACCACTGCACCCAGCCAACACCTTCCCTTTTGATAGTATCGGTGTTTACTGAGCTCTGAGCATGTGTCATGTGCACCTCTAAGCTCTGCCATCAACTCATTCAGCGCATGTCACGACTCTAAGAGGCAAGTATTACGATAAGCTCCACTTATCTGGAAGAGAAAATGGGGCTTGGAGACTCAGCCAGGGCCACTCTCTGCAGGAGGCACTCAGGGTGTCGGATGCAGGCAAACCCTGGCCGGTGAATCCCCAGAACCGTCTGTGGCCCCCCACACTGGGCAACACCTTTCCATGCTCCTGGGAGGTGATGGCACACATGTGTGCCCTAGAAGTCACCAGATAACCAGCTGGACCGATGGACAGCTACGTGGCCCTTTCTTCTATTTCCCGACGTTCACACGTGTTTCTGTATTTACACAAGAACCCTGCATACTTTGTGCATTTGTTTCAAGGAATGAAAAGTGGTCACCTAGGTGCTCATCCTCTGAAAGCCAGCAGATGTTCCATAAATACAAGGTTGTGTCTGAGAGTTTGCATTTTAGAAATCAGAAATCCGAACATCTCAGAGGTGATTATCTTTCCCAGCCCCGTAGAGCAACTTGGCAACAAACTCAGGAATGGAACTCAATACTCCTGTTCCCTAGGCTTCTGCTAGTGGCACACCCAGGCAGCTGCCCAGGTGATAACAGAAGACGGCATGCTCTCTGCAGGGCTCCGGCTAGGACAGGAATGCTGAGCGCTAACAGAAAGAGTCTCTCCATTCAACACAGAGGAAAACTATTCAGACAAGGTGAGTGAATGGAGGGAAAGAACTTTTCTTTACCTGGGGATCGGAAAACAGCAGTCCTGTGACTTCATGCTTCACCACGGCAGCATTCCCGGGGATGTTCCTGGCCAACACCGGAACTTCTAAATCCATCGCCTGGAGGAGACAGGAGAAAAAGGGGCAGAAGGCGGTCATTTCAAGAACCTCTGCAGCAAGGTGAGCCAGGGTGGGGCAGAAGAACTTCTTGGGTTAACTGGACCTCTGGCATCTCACAAAAAATATGCCTTGCCAAAACGATATCCCAATCTCAACAGCACGTTTTCAAAATACATCTGAGTTTTACTACTATGTTTGGAAGCTCTGAAACACTATATACTGTAATCGTTTGTCTGACATAATCATTGCAGTGTCACAAAGAACCCCCTCTCTCCGAATGCTCATTTGACACCTCTTCACCAACCACATGGAGTATGCATTTGTAATTACCATCCTCACTTTTCCTGAGGAGCCACTTCCTTCCAGCACAGGCAAGGGAGTGTGAATGCCACCGAAACCAAACTCAGCTCTGTGGCATGCAGACAAAGGTAAAAGGAAAATGATTTATCGCTCCAACTATTCACGAAGCCGACTTTCCACTTCCGAAGGTCTGGAGATATGTGCCTGATGCCCCACAGCCTGGCAGCGACTAGCAGCTGTGCCACAAGAAGATGACCTGACAGCACGGTGTGCAGCCCTGGCCTCGCCTGCCCGGAATGGAGGCATTTTGCGGGTTCTCTTTCTACAATGTTCTAAGTTCAGTGATGTCAGGTTGAAAGGAAACAGACGCCAACTTCAAGGGGACCCCACTGACCACAGCGGGACAATTTTGCAACTTCAAGAAGAATAATGATTGTAACAGATGGTAACACATTAAATTTCAAAAATACCTGATTCCCTAGTCATGAGAGGGAAATGAAAGGAAAGAGGAGGAGGAGGAGGAGGAAAGGTAGGAGGAAGAACAGGGAAAGCTCATCTCTGCAGAAGAATCTGCATGTATAATAAGTGTAGATAGAAGAGCAGAATTAGAAAATCATCACTTTGTAACTCCCAGTGTAATAAGTGATTCAGGTGAGAATCGGGGATGAACAGTGGATCCTAGTGGATCCTGATCAAATCCATCAAGTTAAAGGTCATCGGGAAACAGGATACACATGGTCTCTGACTTATAATGATTCAACTTAGGATTTTTTGACTTCGTGGTGCTGCAAAAGCAATACCTGTTCAGTAAAAACTATATTTCAGCAACAATACAACCATTCTGTTTTTCACTTTCAGTACAGTATCCAATAATATCTTCCATGAGATATTCAACACTTTATTATAAAATAGGTTCGTGTTAGATGATTTTGCCCAACTGTAGGCAAAGCAAGTCTTTTGAGCATATTCAAGGTCAGCTGGGCTGAGCTACGATACTTGGTGAGTTAGGGGTATTTAACACATTTTTAACTCACAGTATTTTCTTTCTTTTTTTTTTGAGACGGAGTCTCGCTCTGTCACCCAGGCTGGAGTGCAGTGGCGTGATCTTGGCTCACTGCAAGCTCCGCCTCTCGGGTTCACACCATTCTCCTGCCTCAGCCTCCCAAGTAGCTGGGACTACAGGTGCCCACCACCACGCCAGGCTAATTTTTTGTACTTTTAGTAAAGACGGGTTTCACTGTGTTAGCCAACTCACAGTATTTTCAACTTGTGATGGGTTTATTGGGATGCAGCCCCATCATAAGTCGAGGAGCATCTGTGTCCCCAAATCCCAAAGCACCACTCCACAGAAGACTTATCAATCGCAGAGGAGAGGTGAGGGACAGGTGAGCCTTCACAATGGAGCCTTCTGTCACCAACAGCCAGAAGAGCTGACCAGATGCATCTCCCGTTTGAGGTGGTGGGAAGTACGCATCACCTGCGTGGAGTCCCAGCTGGAAGTGGGATGTAAATCCAACTCCGAGGAACGCGTCAGCCAAATCTATCGGTATGTTCTCAAGGACAACTGACCAGGACCCTTCAGAGGGTTCAATGTCATGAAGAGCTATGGGGAGCTGGGTTGCGGGACACTAAAGAGACACAAAGCCAAATGCAATGCATGAATGGTGTGTGGATCCTGCCTGAAAAAAAAAAATACAACATTGAGGGAATTATGTATGGAGTGCACATCCAGTGACGTAATTTAACTAACACTGAACTTTCTCAGGCACGCTCATGTCTTCTCAGGTGCAGGAGAAGACACCTGTCTGCAAAGTTTCAGAGAGAAATATTAGCAGTGCCGTGATCAACCACCTTCTTTCAGATGATTTGGCAAAAGAAAAGAGAGAGAAAGAGAGTGTATGTGTATGGAGAGAGATGGGGGAGAGGGAGAGGAAGCAGGAGGATGAACGTGGGGGAAGGGTACACAGGTATTTGCTGTACTGTTCTTTCAGTTCTTCTACAGATTTTACACTTTCTAAAAGTAAACAAATAATCACATTTGTAAGGAAAGCTCTGAAGCTGACCTGCCTGGGTGTGAAGCCTGGTTCTACTAGATACTAGTCGTACCATCTTGGGTCAACATCTCAATCTCCCCCAGCTGTTTGTTTCCCCTGAGGTAAAATAGAGATAATAAAATATCCTTCAAAAGGGTAGTGGGGAAGATTAAATAACCTTTTTGGGGGGGAAGAGGGGACAGGGTCTCACTCTGTTGCCCAGGCTGGAATGCCGTGGCTCAATCTCAGCTCACTGCAGCGTTCATCTCCTGGGCTCCAGCAATCCTCCCACCTCAGCCTCTCTAGTAGCTGGGACTACAGGCACATGCCACCATCCTCAGCTAATGTTTTTAAAACTTTTTTGTAGCGATGGGTCTTGCTATGTTTTCCACACTCATCTGAAACTCCTGGGATCAAGCAATCCGTCCACCTTGGCCTCCCAAACTGTTGGGATTACAGGTGTGAGCCACCGTGCTTGTCCAGATTAAATGGTTAATACTACAGAATTTACATCTGTCTCTGGGCATTGTTATAACTGCAAATGAGATTACAGTAGCAGATGGGCTTCCTACCTGACTCAGTAAGTTTTATAGAGCATAGTGACCTGTCCCAGGTCTTGAGAACGCACTCTACACCCATAAATCCCAAGTGAAAAACAGGTGACCTTAGAACCAGACCTCGAGATAAAGCAAATTAAAATTATATTAAAGCTATATTAGGCTGGGCACAGTGGCTCACGCTTGTAATCCCAGCACTTTGGGATGCCGAGGCGGGTGGATCACGAGGTCAGCAGATCGAGACCATCCTGGCTAACGTGGTGAAACCCCATCTCTACTAAAAATACAAAAACAAAAAATTAGCCGGGCGTGGTGGCAGGCGCCTGTAGTCCCAGCTACTCGGGAGGCTGAGGCAGGAGAATGGCGAACCTGGGAGGCGGAGTTTGCAGTGAGCTGAGATCACACCACTGCACTCCAGCCTGGGCGACAGAGCAAGACTCCTGTCTCAAAAAAAAAAAAAAAAAAAAAAAACAACAGGTCAGCTTAGGACCAGACCTCAAGATAACGTAAAGTAAAATTATATTAAAGCTATATTAGACTGGGTGCAGTGGCTCATGGCTGTAATCTCAGCACTTTGGGAGGCCAAGGCAGGCAAATCACCTGAGGCCAGGAGTTCCAGACCAGCCTGGCCAACATGGTGAAACCCCGTCTCTACTAAAAAGACAAAAATCAGCCAGGCGTGGTGGCATGTGCCTGCAATACCAGCTACTTGGGAGGCTGACGCAGGAGAATCGCTTGAACCCGGGAGGCGGAGGTTGCAGTGAGCCGAGATTGCATCACTGCACTCCAGCCTGGGCAACAGAGTGAGACTCTGTTTCGGAGAAGAAAAAAAAAAAAAAAGCTATATTAGTCATTGTTAGTGTGCACATGCCAAAGAAGGAAGGAATTTGGAATCTTGCCCCTTCCTCACTCCACACACACAAAATTCACTCAAAATGGATCACAGACATAACGGACAAATTAAAACCATAAAATTCTTAGCGAGAAATACACAAGTTAAGTCTTTAAGACTGTGGGTTAGGCAAAGCCTTCTTAGATATGGCATCAAAAACACAAGCAACAACAAGAAAATAGGAAGACTGGACTTCCTCAAAATTAAAAACTTTCAACCAGGTGCAGTGGCTCATGCCTATAATTCCAGCACTTTGGGAGATTGAGGCAGGAAAATTGCTTGAGGCCAGGAGTTTGAGGCCAGCCTGGGCAATACTGTGAGTTCCTTTTTCTACAAAACATAAAATAATAAAAATTTAAAATTTTTGAGCTTCAATGGAAACCAATAAGAAAGTGAAAAGACAATCTACAGAATGGGAGGAAATATTTAGGAAATAAATATCTGATAGGCTGATAGATTTGTATCTATAGTATATAAAGAACTCTTACAACTCAAAAATAAAAGGAGAACACAGTGAAAAAGTGGGTCGGGAGTTTGACTAGATACTTCTTCAGAGAAGGTATAAATAGGGCAATAAGCACACAAAAAGACGCTCAACATCAGCCAGGCGTGGTGTCTCGAGCCTGTAATCCCAGCACTGTGTGAGGCTGAGGTGGGAGGATCACTTGAGGCCAGGAGTTCATGACCAGCTAGGCTAACATGGTGAAACCCCGTCTCTACTAAAAATAGAAACAAAATTAGCTGGGCATGGTGGTGCACACCTGTGGTCCCAGCTACTCGGGAGGTTAAGGCACAAGAATCACTTGAACCAGGGAGGCGGAAGCTGCAGTGAGCCAAGAACGTGCCACTGCACTCCAGCCTGGGCGACAGAAAGAGTCCGTCAAAAAAAAACGCCGGTCGTGGTGGCTCACACCTGTAATCCCAGAACTCTGGGAGGCCGAGGCAGGCGGCTCACCTGAAGTCGGGGGTTCAAGACCAGCCTGACCAACATGGAGAAACCCCATCTTTACTAAAAAAAAATACAAAATTAGCTGGGCGTGGTGGCACATGCCTGTCATCCCAGTTACTTGGGAGGCTGAGGCAGGAGAATCACTTGAACCTGGGAGGTGGAGGTTGGGGTGAGCCGAGATTGGCTATTGCCCTGCAGCCTGGGCAACAAGAGCAAAACTTCATCTCAAAAAAAAAAAAAGAAAGAAAGAAATTTCTCTTTTTGGCCACACCCCTGCCCAGGGACCTCATTCTAACTTGATTACCTCTATCTCCAAATACATTCCCATTCTGAGACGCTCGGGGTGAGGACTTCAACACAGGCATTTGGGGAGGGGCCACAGTTCAGCCCATGACAGCATGGAGCCTCCCTGAGCGCGTCCCCACCGCCCACTGTCGTGTCATGCTGCTGCGCTTCCTCCTCAGCACTTACTACCTCCTCAAGTTCTCTGTTCACTCTTCCATTTGCCTGCTTCCTGCCCGTCTCCCCGTCCTTCTTTCCGTCCCTCGCAAGGACATGGGTTCCATGATAACAAGGCCCTTTAGCATCTGCCCGCTGCGGCATCTCCAGGGCCTGACAGACCTGGCACTCTACACATTTCTGCTGAATGACAGAAGGCATGAACACACTCATCCCATCTGATGGTCCACGGCCAGGGGAGACGTAGGGGAGGATTCCACACTGTGGTGGGCACGGCCCTGCCTCCAAGGAAAACCGCAGTTCAGCAGAAAAGACGCAACGCAACCCGCGCACGACGTTGTGAAATGAACAGAGGGCGAAGAGACTTCAGTGGAATCTGAGGGTTGCACATTTACAGAAAACTAGTTCTGAAGTCAACTCTCGGAAAACCAACAAAATGTGCCTTTAACAAAGGAAACGTCTTAAGGAGAGAAGAACTCCTGGACAATGGTGACGCTGTGCAGCCGGGCCTGACGGAGACGGGCGGTGCCTGGGTGGACAGTGCACAGAGGTGGGTGTGCTCGACCTCAGAACACGCCCTGTGAGTCCACAGGGGGGCACTGTGCGTGACTCACAGGCTTGGGACGGAAAGCGGTTCAGAGCCAGTGTCAGGGACCCCACTCTGGGACTAAGTGAAATGTCAGGATCCAAGATGCACCTGACACCTTTGTGTTTGAACTCACTTGATTAGAAAAAAAAAAAAAAAAACTGACAAGCAAAAATCGCCTACATTTACAGTGTACAACATGATGTGTTTTTGTTTTGTTTTGTTTTGTTTTGTTTGAGATGGAGTCTCGCTCTGTCACCCAGGCTGGAGTACAGTGGTGTGATCTCAGCTCACTGCAACCTTCGCCTACCAGGTTCCAGCAATTCTCCTTCCTCTGCCACCCTAGTAGCTGGGATTACAGGTGCACGTCATCACACCCGGCTCATTTTTGTATTTTTAGTAGAGACAGGGTTTCATCATGTTGGCCAGGCTGGTCTCGAACTCCTGACCTCAGGTGATCCACCCGCCTCAGCCTCCCGAAGTGCTGGGATTATAGATGTGAGCCACTGCGCCCGGCCACAACATGATGTTTTCATATACATCTACCCCGTGGGATGGCTAAAGCAAGCTAATTAACATATGCATTACTTCATACTTGTTTTGTGTGGTGAGAACACTTAAGATCTACTCTTAGCAATTTTCAAGGATACAATATATTGTTATTAACTGTAGTCACCATGATGTGCAATACAGATCTTTTGAACTTATTCCTCCTAATTGGAAGTTCAGGTCCTTCAACCAACATCTCCCCACTCCCCACACTCCCAGTCTCTGCTACACACCATTCTACTCTCTGCTCCTATGAGAACTCACCTGATTTCTTATTTTCCCCAGATGAGCTCTCCAAGCTCTTATCAGGCAGAAGGAAACTTCATATGAGACTCTTTGTAAAAGCCTTTGTGGCTAGGATGCCATTTTCAGCAGAGCTGATAAAGGTTTCCAGAGACAGTGCCTCTGTTCCATCCTGCAGAACAGTCATAAGACACTCAGCAGCCAGGCCCCTCCCCAAAACAAGCGAAGTTGATCTGTGAGGGGTGGGCACCATCACCTGTATTTATGGTTTTTTTAAGTTTCAAGGTAATTCTGGTGCACACCTGGGGCTGGAAACCACCATGTCTAGATTTTCCTGCAGAGAGGTTGGCTTGCATTTTAATGGTCTTTACTGAGCGTCTGTCAAGTCAAACAAGCGTTGCTTGTCACGTGGCAATGGAGTTGGGCTACACATGCCCACAGCACATTCGGATCTTACATAATTGGGGTTACAGTGATTCTCAATGGGGGTGCCAACGGCATTTGGGTACAACTCTGATGCAATGAATTGATTAGAATCAATTCAGATAGCCAAAGTGTTCAATCATGGAATAAGTGTCTATCACTTTTGAAGGAAGTGATCTTTTGACCTTTCAGAATTAGCTACATTCTGGCACCTTGAACCGGCACCCCACCTCCCTGCAGCTGCTCCATCCCAAATACATGCCAGTAGCATCTTCCTAATGATGAAAACTCAAAAGGCCCTTCACTTTTCAAGGTGGGAAAGGCATCACACTGCCGTATCCACACACACACTTACAAACACAAACACACACACATTTACAAACTAGTCGAGGTTAAAGCGACACAGAGTCGCAGCTGCCTTTGAATGCTCTCACATCCTATTTCAATCACTAGGGCTGGAGTCTGGAAGCCAAGAGGCCAGGAATCACCTCCTTCCTGCAGGTGCTCCTCTCTGCTTTAGAAGATGGGCTTCCTCTGTCAGGCAGAGTGTGTGTGTGTGTGTACACGTATGTGTACGTGCGTGTGCATGTGTACATGTGTGTGCATGCATGCTTCTGTAGGTGCATGTGTGTGAGCGTGTGTGTGTGCCTGTGTGTGTGTGCCTGTATGTGTGCATGTGTGTGCATGCATGCATGTGTAGGTGCATGTGTGTGAGCGTGTGTGTGTGTATGCCTGTGTGTGTGCGCATGTATGTGTGTGTGTGCTTGCGTGTGTGTGTTCTAGGGCCGGGAAAAGAGCCTAATCATGATGGCTGGGATAAGCAAATAATTGTTTATATACTTTTAATGTAATTCTCTGCAGGATTCAACTCCGTAAAAAAGCTCAAAAGTGGAAACAACTGATTAGTTGTAGAAGTGTTCACCCTGCTGCCCACGCATCCAGCTAAAGTTTGATTTTTGGAGTTTATCAGTAAGAAACGTGTCTCTGCAAATGGGATGTTTCTACGCTTCCATGGGAAAATACAGCTAATTCCGAAAGGTCAAAAGGTCACTTCCTTCAAAAGTGATAGGCACTTATTCCATGATTAAACACTGTGGCTATCTGAATTGATTCTAATGAAATGCACCCTTACCACTCCTCTAAAATCAGTTTCATTCAAAACCCTTCACCCAAAGGTTATTTTGGAGTTTTCAAAAGGAACACAACATCAACATTTTAAGGCAGTCGGAATTGCTAACAGCTGCCTTTGCTTTGAAGTAAATGAGGTTTGACAGCGATTCATCCGCAGTGAAGTGCCGTGTGTACTGGTTATAAAATTATTCCCGAATTTCATTCTACCTTTCCTTAAGAAGTTGAAAAAAAAATGTATATTTACCTACAAAGGAGCAATTCACAATAGTTCAAATACTGGTACCATAAGCATATACACTTTTAAAGCCAACATGATGAATAAAATGTATTGCTCCGAGGACTGCGGTTGGGAGCTGATTCAAAGGACAGTGGAGATTAATACTAGCGACAACCCCTAAGCGGAGGTGCTGACATCTGGCTGAGGACGATCACGTTACAAACTCACACTTTGTGCTTTGAAAGCACCTAACAGCAGATTCATGGGCATGGACACACAGCTTCTACCATCTCCCTGTGTGTTTTTTTCTTTGGGTTTTTTTTTCTTTTATAAATGATGCCAAATTAAGAGCAAATATTATGCATACAACGTCAGTCATTTCTTAAATGTAAGGAGAGGATTTTTTTCCTAGTTTATTTGCCATGTTCTCTCTGGACCCCGAAGGTTTGCAGATCTTAACTTCTGTCAGTAAGTTCAGTACACCCAGTATCCAAGGGGGATACATGGATATCCCAAAGACTTATGATAAAGTAACAGCATTAACCTAAGTAGACACTGACATAAGAAATCCACGTATTCAGAAGGAACACATGAAAGCTGGATCAAAGACCTCAGGAAGCAGTGGCCACATGTTTCCTTTCAACAGGAAAACAGGCTTTATCATGTGCCCATCAATGCTTGTTTATGCCATGTCTGTCGTGTGCAGTGTGTGTGCTGAGGACCACCAGGGGTACCATGCATGCGGTACTGGGTGTTTAATCGCATGAGGAAAACCCAGTGCTAAAGGCTGGCGTTGGTGTGAGCGAGCCCAGCCTGCCCTTTTCTGGGTTCATTCTTCGGAAGCCCCCAAGGCAATGAACTAACAACAAAACAAGAGAAGGAACATCTTTTTCTGTGAGACACATGCTGGTGATTCTCTCTAGGACCTAACACCAAGCACCAAAGATAATGGTTAAATACCCTAGTCAAAAACCTCTCAAGGAGGAGAAGAGATGTTGTAGGTGGTCCCATTGCAAAGGGGATGCGAGGATTGCCAGGATCTTTTACAGAAGAGGGGACACAGCCCAGCCAGGGCCTGCCCAGGCTTCACGAGCATGGCCTTCCCACTCCAGCCTCGGTCCTGAAAACACAGATACGCTGGTGGGGAATTGCAGAGTGGTGCTGGGATAGACACATTTTGTCAAAAAAGATGAAGTGATTTTCTAGAGCTGACTGCTAGATGAAGAGATGAGATCCACCCTGGCTGCCACGCCACCCCGTCATCTATGATTACCGCCCTGCCCCTGTCTCCTGCCACCTTCACAGTCCAGCCCTTTCTTCTCCTCCCTTAAATTCTGGAATTACAGAACATATGGAAAAGAAAGAGAAAAGATCAAGTAAAAGGAGGCTTCCTGCAAAAATACCTTCATCCTGTTTCCTGTCCCAATCTTTTGTAACCTTAGCTGCCTTCCTATCAGAGATATTTAGAGGGTCAGAGAGGCAATGCTATCCCAGTTTTATTTTACATCGTAGCTGGCAAGGAGAAATAGCAATGAGAAATGAAATGATATTTTTAAACTTCCAGATAGAACTTCAAAAGTACTTTTGAACTCCAACAGGTATGCTGCTTGGCCTTTTTAGCTTTGAGAATTGCAGAATGTTATTGACAAAGACGTCACCTCCATAAATAAGAGAAGGAGTGATGGATATTTTCATACTCCCACTTTCAGTACTCGAGTTACATAATTACCTCCAAAATTGCAGCTGACATGCCTTCAGAGACAGAGCTATTCACCACCACGAAGCAATTCTTCACCACCGCGTGCAGATCTTCTTGAGGCATCTCTCCAATCAGTCGTACCCCAGGGGACCTGAAACACAAAGCAGGAAGAGTGGCTCTGATTCCAAGAATCTCATGGGTCGGCAGCTGAGAGGAGGAGAGATGACAATTTGGGTGTAATACTCTAGATCAGCAAGTAAGCATTGTTGAGCAAGCGTTCAGCCAGGAGAACTATACTGGGGTGGAAATCCTTACAGCTCATGTCCCTGACAAGGGAGGCAGGGAGTTGCTTAAGTCTGCTTTTGTTTTCAATATGCTCAATAAAGACACCTGCTCTCAAGGACTAGAAAAGTCAGAGAAAAGGTTTGTACCAGTTTCTCTGCATGATTTAGAGAACATTTTTCTAATAATTCAACTTTTTTTCAAATAATTCTTTAAAATACTAATGAGAAAATAAGAATAGAAATAGGCCAGGTGCAGTGGCTCACACCTTTTATCCCAGCACTTTGGGAGGCCGAGGCGGGTGGATCACCTGAGATCAGAAGGTTGAGACCAGCCTGGCGAACATGGCGAAACCCCATCTCTACTAAAAATACAAATATTAGCCAGGCGTGTGCACCTGTAATCCCAGCTACTCAGGAGGCTGAGGCAGGAGAATTGCTTGAACCCAGGAGGCGGAGATTGCAGTGAGCTGAGATCGCACCATTGCACTCCAGCCTGGGTGACAGAGCAAGACTAGGTCTCAAAAAAAAAAAAAAAAAAAAAAAGAGGCCGGGCACAGTGGCTTACGCCTGTAATCCCAGCACTTTGGGAGGCTGAGGCGGGTGATCACGAGGTCAGGAGATTGAGACCACAGTGAAACCCTCTCTCTACTAAAAATACAAAAGATTAGCCGGGCGCAGTGGCGGGTGCCTGTAGTCCCAGCTACTCAGGAGGCTGAGGCAGGAGAATGGTGTGAACCCAGGAGGTGGAGTTTGCAGTGAGCCGAGATCGCGCCACTGCACTCCAGCCTGGGCAACAGAGCGAAACTGTCTCAACAACAACAACAACAAAAAGAATGTAAATAGAAATACTAAATAGAGACAATAACGTCACAAAAGCCCTGTTCCCAGCACATAGCACTAACAGCTATTTTGTCATAGACATTTTGCCTTGTTCTATTTTTTTTCACCACACAATGTAAATCTTTGCCTTTCTTTGATCTTCCCCGTCCCCACCGCTGGCCACCACTCTCATGGCTCTGCCAGGCCTCCCTTCCCCGAGCAGGTGATACTTTTGCACACATGCATCCGGACCTAGGAGCAATCTAAAGATCCCTGATTATAGATGGGGAAAAACCAGTCTTTGTCAGTGCCCTTTGCAGTTGGTGTGGCCAATGAGTCTGGCTGGAATCCCAGGGCTGTGAGGACACCACTTTACAGGGGACTGACCTACATCCTTCTGGTCTGCTCATTCCCATTGCCCCACTTAAAACGCAGACTGACGACACAGCTCTATAGCCACCATGTCACCTTCAGGATGGGAGCCACAGGCTGAGGAAGGCAGGACAGAGACAGGAGACAAATCCCTGGGGTCTCAGGGAAGCCTCCATTTTGCTCCTTGACTGACCACCCTCAGACTTGTTGATGTGAGCAATGCAACTTCAATCTGTTCAAGCCTGTGCTGTTGGGCTCCTGGCCGACAAATGCAACTTATAACCAACACACCAACAGATTGCTCTCCAGGCAGGCTGTGACAAAGGGCAATACCCCTCCATTCTTTCAAACCCTTGAGAGTTTAAATCTTTCCATTTTGGCCGATGTGATCCGTTAAAAATTATAATCACAAAGTGATTTTTATTGGCCTTTCCCTGGGCAAATAATAGTGCCTAGGATGCCACGGGCTCACCGGGAGGATGCATGAGGAAACACTTGGAAGCTGCTTGGAATAGTGCCTGGGACTGGATAAATGAAAGTTCAGGTAACCCAGGGGCCACTGAGGCTTTCCGTTCTGCAAAATGACTGGTCTCCACCAACTCTTACCTTTTCACTTTGGCTTTCACTTGCCTTGTAAACACTGGATCGACCTGAAAAGAGACAAAGATAAATGTCAGCGGTTGCCGCCTGCTAGTGGCGCTGCCAGCTGGCCAGCACGGGCCAGGCCAAAGCCCTGGTGCCAGCGCGGCGTGGGCCTCGGTCTGTGGCCATGGGGGTGTCCTAGCGGCTGCTGCGTGCGGTGATCATGGGGGCCCCAGGCTCGGGCAAGGGCACCGTGTCGTCACGTATCACCCAATGCTTCGAGCTAAAGCACCTCTCCAGCGGGGACCTGCCCCAGGACAACACGCTGCAGGGCGCAGAAATTGGCATGTTACATGTTCTCACTCATACGTGGGAGTGGAACAATGAGAACACATGGACACAGGGAGGGGAACATCACACACTGGAGCCTGCTGGGGGTCGGGGGCCGGAGGAGGGAGAGCGTTAGGAGAAATACCTAATGTCAATGATGAGTTGATGGGTGCAGCAAATCAATATGGCACATGTATACCTGTGTAACAAACCTGCACATTGTGCACATGTACCACAGAACTATGTATATATATATGGAGAGAGAGAGAGAGAGAGAGAGAAATTGACGTGTTAGCCAAGGCTTTCCTTGACCAAGGGAAACTCATCCCAAATGATGTCATCTTGGCTGGCCCTTCAGGAGCTGTAAAATCTCACCCAGTCTAGCCGTTGGATAGTTTTCTAAGGACACTTCCACAGGCAGAAGCCCTAGATAGAGCTGATCAGATCGACACAGTGATTAACCTGAATATGTCCTTCGAGGTCATTAAACAACGCCTTACTGCTCACTGGATTCATCCCGCCAGTGGCCGAGTCTACAACATTGAATTCAACCCTCCCAAAACTGTGGGCGTTGATGCTGTGACAGGGGAGCCTCTCATTCAGTGTGAGGATGATAAACCAGAGATGGTTATCAAGAGACTAAAGGCTTATGAAGCCAAACAAAGCCAGTCCTGGAATATTACCAGAAAAAAAGTGGTGTTGGAAACATTCTCCAGAACAGAAACCAACAAGATTTGGCCCTGTGGATATGCTTTCCTACAAACTAAAGTTCCTCAAACAAGCCAGGAAGCTTCAGTTACTCCATAAGGAGAAATGTGTGGAACTATTAGTAGTAAGATGGGCATAGTCCTTGCATTTAGAAGCTGCTTTTCCTAAGACTTCCAGTATGTATGAATTCTTTGAAAATTATATGACTTTTTTATTTCTACTGATTTTATTCTAGATACTAAGGATGACCCAAATGAGTCAGATACTAAGATTCATCCTTTGAAATCATCTAGTGTATTTTACGCAGCTATCCTCAAAAACATCAGTGATGTCTGAACTTTTAAAACATCTGTTGGAGCAAAATTAAAAGAGCATTTGGTAGTAATCTCACTTTTTGTTCAGTTAATAAGTGGTTGATAAAGCTTCCTTATTTTCCCATAAAGTTAAAAAAAGTTACATGTCATTGGGGGAAAATACGTGATCAGAAATGTTGCACAGATCGATGCCACAAAAGACATCTCCATCGTTGTGGAACATGGTGAGATACTATATAAAATGCCAGAAAGAAAGCAACTGGGTTTACAGATTTGTTGTAAGACACAAATCCTCTGCTACTAAGAAATGTATATGCTAACCATATATGCTGTATTTATTTTGTTGTTAAGCACACTTTCAGTTTACTCAGAATTTTCAATTTGCTACAAAAACGTAGCCATTAGCATATAGAAAAATATTACTTTAAGATAACTTGCTTCCTTTGAAAATACGTATGTACTGAGGGTTATGATTTATGTCAGAAATTGACAATATAAGTCCTTGGACAAGCACCAAAGTTGAATGAATTTTCAACAAAATGTAATTAAAATCTGTATGTTTTCAGATATGACTCAGGTTAAGAAATGTGTTTTAGGATCTACTTGCCGGTTTCTCTTTTTGATCCAAATGTATGATCTGCCCTGATAAATAACGAGTTAGAGCACCACTCCCTGCCAAAAAAAAAAAAAAAAAAGAGAGAGAAAAGAGAAAACCTGTGGCCCTATGTAAATAAAGTAAGCGCACTTCGTGGTTAGTAAATAGATGAGACATGCCTAGGAAATGCTCCCTTGGCATAAATAGCAATCAATCCTAATTAGTAGACAGGTGTGCCAATAAAAAGACTTTACACAATAGGTTAACAAGGACCACGAAAGTAAGTGAGTTTCCTGAAGGAGTTCTTTGTTCCTGATCAAAGAAATCGATAACTGTTAGCATTCACTGCCAACTTATTTTAAAGGGAAAGAACTCTGTTGGTGTCATCTGAGAAGCCATTTAAAAATTGGAATCTAGGCCGGGCGCGGTGGCTCACGCCTATAATCCCAGCACTTTGGGAGGCCGAGGCGGGTGGATCATGAGGTCAGGAGATCGAGACTATCCTGGCCAACATGGTGAAACCCAGTCTCTACTAAAATACAAAAAATTACTCGGGCTTGGTGGCGCGTGCCTGTAGCCCCAGCTAATCAGGAGGCTGAGGCAGGGGAATCACTTGAACCCGGGAGGTGGAGGTTGCAGTGAGCCTAAATCGTGCCACTGCACTCCAGCCTGGGGGGCAGAGCGAGACTCTGTCTCAAAAAAAAACAAAAAACAAACAAACAAACAAAATTGGAATCTAAAGTGATTCCTGAGTGGGGCAGCAAGGATGGCTGCTGATGTGCTGTGTGGTCTGGGAGAAGTGGGGCAGTGTGAGAGGTGGACGAAAAACCTGATGGCGTCTTCCACGGCGTATTTACTCTTAACTTCACTTGGTGCCAAATCAAATGAAACAAGCCCTCGTACAAGCTGTTATTAATTGCCTTTAAAAATCTGTTCCATTTTTTTCCCAGGTACTTAAAATACAAGTGCCAGTAAGCAGTTCTTATGTATTTTTGGGGAAAAAATTTTATTTTCCTTTTCTTCTGATATTTTAAAAATTCATTGATCTTTCAAGATGAACCAAAGTTTCTTAAAAGAATTACAGTAAACACTTCATTCTTTATAAAACTTTCTATAATGCCTTATTTAAATGTTAATCATATGTGCTTTCTAAAAATGTTGTGAACTGCCAAACTTGTGGATTATCACTAGGTTATCAGGCATACATTAGTCTTTATCAGAATAAAATGAAATTTTGTAACTGTGGCTATTACTTTGTCCTTGGTCCTTCACAGGGCCTGCTCCACCCCACCTTCCTTCCTGCTGCCTGATGTCTCAATGGCTTCTGAATGACTGTGTTCTCATAAATGACCTTAAAACAGTGAAAAAAAAAAAAAAAAAAAGACACACGTTAGCAAAAGCCTGAAATGAGGCTAAGTCTCCAGGAATTACATCGAATGGCAGCAGAGCCAGACTCAACAATTCAGACAGGGAAAAAATTAAGTAGGAAATGGTACTATGAGCCCAGCTATTAAATAATAAAAACGATAATAGTAAAAAAAAAAAAAAAGAGAGAGAGAGAGAGAGAGACCGGGCACGGTGGCTCACGCTGGTGGCTCACACCTGTAATTCCAGCATTTTGGGAGGCTGAGGAGTGGGGATCATGTGATCAGGAGTTCGAGACCCGCCTGCTGGCCAGCGTTGTGATAGCCTGTCTCTACTAAAAACACAAAAATTGACAGGGCGTGGGTGTAGAGTGAGCACCTGTAATCCCAGCTACTTGGGAAGCTGAAGCGGAAGAATCGCTTGAATCTGGGGGGCAGAGGTTGCAGTAAGCCGAGATGACTGCATTGCACTCCAGCCTGGGTAACAGAGTGAGACTCTGTCTCAAAAAAAAAAAAAGAGAGAGAGAAAGAGAGAAAGGAGAGAGAGAATGTTCCGAAGAATATATATAGGCTCTGGTTAGGAGCCTGTATGGTTGCATCCGAGTGTGGGGAGGGAGAACCCTTCAGCCAACTTAAGGTCTTGAGACAGAGTCGTTTCCAGAAATGGAACAATTTGACAACAACCGAATATTGCAGTGGAAGTGTTGGTTAAATGATGCAGAAGGATTTTGTCATAAAATCATTCAGGCAGAATAGGTTGGAATCCTTAGTAAGTCTATGACAAAAGGTCTGACCATATCGAAATATTTTTTAACAGGATGACTTCTCAGAAACAGTTTGAAAGGCCAGGACCTGATCATCAGCTGATGAATGAGTAAACGTGACGTGCCTATCCATACAAAGGAGTGCCACTCAGCCATGACAAGGAAGTGCCGACTTAGGCCGCAACAAGGGTGAGCTTGGAAAACACGATGCCACGTGAGTTACACCAGACAGAAAAGACCGCAGAGTGTATGACTCCACGTCTATGAAATGGCCAGAGCAGGCAAATCACAGAGACAGAAAGTAGATCAGCGGTTACCCAGGGGTTGCTTAGGATCTAATTAGGGGTTATTGGGGTGAGGGGGAAATGGGAAGTGACTGCTTAGTGGATAGAAGGTATCCTCTTGGGGTGAGAAAAAATATTCAGGAATGAGATAGGTGTGATGGTTGCACAACTTTGTGAATAGACTAAAGCCCACTGGCTTGTGCACTCTAAAATGGTGAATTTCGTGGCATGTGAATTCCACCTCAATTTTTAAAGGCCAGGGGCAGCCTTTTCATTAGTCACAACCTAACATCCTCCAGTCCCAACTTGACTCCTACTTCGCATCTGGAAGGAAGAGGTGCTTTGGGGCAGGGACTGTGTTCCATCCTGTTGCATCCCTGAAGGCTAATAACACACTTGTTGAATTCATGCAAAAATTAATGGCAATGTGTTCAAACTTATCGCTCCTCAAAGACAGGCCAGAAGTTTTTAAGCAAACTCGTAGTGGATGTGTGGAGGCCAGAAAGAGGCAGCACCAGACTGAGGGGACTCCAGATACAGAGGGCCAGGGTCAAGGCTACCCAGGCACCAAACTGGCCTCATGCACATTAACAGACCTCTCTGCGTGTCAGTTTGCTCGTCTGTCCAGTGAGAACTCTAGCACCTTGAGATTGCTCAGAGGAGTAAATGACTTAGAAGACATGAAATGCTGAGCCTGTATTCACATTCAGGCCGACCCCAGGGGCTGAATCTGTAAAACTATGCTCTGCTGCCTCTCTGGTTGCTGTTAGAACTGTGCCTGGGACACAGTAACTGCTATACGTGTTGCAGAAGAAAAAAGTCAAATGTCAAACTCTTATTAGAAAAATACTAGAAGAAAATAGCAATGAGAGCTACAGACAGCACCACCAATACAAAATACCAGTACAATACCAATACAGACGGCACCACCAATACAAAATACCAGTACAATACCAATACAGACGGCACCACCAATACAAAATAATCTATAAGCTTAATCTTATATATATACATATTAAAAATGGGGTCTGATACTGTTTGAATCTGTGTCCCCACCCAAATCTCCTGTTAAATTGTAATCCCCAGTGTTGGAGGTGAGGCCTGGTAGGAGGTGACTGGATCATGGGGTGGTTTCTAACAATTTAGCACCACCCCCCAGTGTTGGCTCGTGATGGAGTTCTCAGGAGATTTGGCTGTTTAAATGTGTGTGGCACCTCCCGCCTCGCGCTTTTCCTCCTGACCCAGACAGGCAAGACGCGCCTACTTCCCCTTGGCCTTCCACTGTGATTGAAAGTTTCCTGAGGCATTCCCTGGCTGTGCTTCTTACACAGCCTGAGGAACTTGAGCCAATTAAACCTGTTTTCTTTATAAATTATCCAGTCTCATATCCAGTCTTATAGCAGTGGGAGAACTAATACAGGGTCTCACTATGTGGCCCAAGCTGGTCTCGAATTCCTGGGCTCAAGTGATCCTCCTGCCTCAGCCTCCCAAAATGCTGGGATTACAAGCATGAGCCACTGTGCCCGGCTGAGCTTAATCTCAAATGTGTACTTTTTTTTTTTTTTTTTTTTTTTTCAGAGACAGGGTTTCGCCATATTGGCCAGGCAGGTCTCGAACTCCTGACTTTAAGTGATCCACTCACCTTGGCCTCCCAAAGTGCTAGGATTACAGGTATGAGCTGCTGCACCCGGCCTCAAATGTGTACTTTTGAGATTAAGTACACATCTGAGATTAAGTGACACTGCCACACTTCTGAAAACTCCAGAACTGGGAGGTAGAGAGAAGCTCCCTGACTGCCTGAAAGGAACCCCTGGATTCCCAGGGGCAGTAGCCATACTCCTCACCACCAGAAACCTCGCCATGACACGACATCAACTTATGCAACCTCGTCTTGTGCAATGATCTCGTCTTGTGCAACGACCTGGCCTCAGGTAAGTTTGCTTACTGAGGTGCTGAGAGAACCTTCCCAGGGTGCTGTTTCACCTCTTCCGGCCCACTCAGGACAAAGCCGCAGAATACAGTTATCATATCTGGCTCATCCAACAGCAAAGTCTTTAACAAAACAACCAACACCCATGCCTCTCCTGGTCTTATTGACAATGAATAGAATTTTAAAATACTGAAAAAAATTCCTAAATGTATGCGAGTGTAACACAAAATTCTAAGCATTTATTCAAAGATACAGGCAGAGGGTCTAAACACATTTTGCTACTGCTATGCCTGCAGTTTCTTCCCAGCTGCTACTCCTGATGAGCCGGGAGTGAAGGCATATTCAATTTCTATTCTCATTTACACTTTACCAGTGGGCATTATGAGTTACAAACCAAGTTGGTTTGAAGAATATGATGATACCCCAACAGTTTATAACACTAACTGAAATAATGCTGCTTTCTAGAAACTTTATTTCCGTTTCTTCTGGCGAGGAGATGTTTCACGTGTGTATTAAACCCCAACTCCTTCAGATGACCAGAAAGCCTGAGATTGAACCCAAAGGATTGGTAACGTTGAGCTCGTTGACATCTCTGAGGTCACTAAGTCACTGAAAATTTGCTGTTAGCCTTCAGCCAATTTGGATGCATAAGAAAATGTAAAAGAATTCCTAGAAATCTAATTCAAGAGAAAAATTCATAGCCATACACAATTGTTTTATTTACTGCTGTCGTTGCTCTTAACGGTTAATGCTTCTCGGCCACCTACTCTGTGTGGAACGTATGCTAAGTCTTTTACATGCATTAGCTTATTTCTTCCAACAACCTGGTTATCATTACCCGCCTTTTATGCATGAACACACTGAAGCCCAGAGAGTTCTATAACTTAACCAGGATCACACAGCTAGAAAGTTGCTGAGCCAGTATTCACATTCAGGCTGACTCCTGGGGCTGAATTTGTAAAATTATGCTCTGCTGCCTCTCTGGTTTCTGTTCAAAGTATTTCCTCAGACATAGTTCATAAGCTTATGTCGATTATGGAAAACCTACCTACTTATTAATTTACCCACTACACCCCATCCGTGTCCGTATTAGTCTGTTCTCACACTGTTAATAAAGACATATCCAAGACTGCATAATTTACAAAGGAAAGAGGTTTAATTGACTCACAGCTCCAATGGGCTGGGGAGGCCTCTGGAAACTTACAATCATGGTGGAAGGGAAGCAAACACATCTTTCTCCACATGGCAGCAGCAAGGAGAAGTGCAGAGCGAAGGGGGAAAGCCCCTTATAAAACCATCAGATCTCGAGAACTTACTATCACAAGAACAGCATGAGGGTAACCACCCCATGATCAAATTACCTCCCAGGACATGTGGAGATTATGGGATTGCAATTGAAGATGAGATTTGGGTGGGGACACAGCCAAACCGTATCAGTGTCTATCTGTGTCCCTGCATTCTCTCTACCAGGAATATCACTCTGTGTCCCCAAAACCTATTCATCCTCTGAGATGCAGGCAATGCCCCCTCTCTGAGACACTTTCCCATCACCCTGTCCAGAAGTAACAGCTCCACCCCACGCTATCGTAACACCTCCTACCACAGGGGCCAACCTCTTTTAATACTTGCCCACTTTCTCCTCCTACCTCCATGTCCCTCCCAAGGCCATGCACAGGGCCCTGCATACAGTTCTATGCTCATAATATCTGCAAAAAGAATGATTTCCAGCTGACCCCACCTTTCCATTTCCCATTTCTGAAGCCTTTTGCTCGAATTATCCTAAACAACTGAATTACCCTTTAACCCTAACATCTTATCATGAAAAAGTGCCAGGTGCAGTGGCTCACGCCTGTAATCCCAGCACTTTGGGAGGCCAAGGCGGGCGGATCACAAGGTCAGGAGATCGAGACCATCCTGGCTAACATGGTAAAAACCCGTCTCTACTAAAAACATAAAAAATTAGCTGGGCATGGTGGCAGGTGCCTGTAGTCCCAGCTACTTGGGAGGCTGAGGCAGGAGAATGGCATGAACCTGGGAGGCAGAGGTTGCAGTGAGCCGAGATTATTGCGCCACTGCACTCTAGCCTGGGTGACAGAATGAGACTCTGTCTCAAAAAAAAAAAAAGAAAGAAAACTACACAGTCCAGTGAAAGCCTTTTTGGGGCTCTACATACTAATTTTCAAAATCACATTTTATGAGTATTTTTAGTTAGAAATTTCTCTTATTTTAATTTTATTAGCATGCCTCTGCTCTCATGAATAACTATTTAGGGAAAAATAATTTATCAAGGAAAGAAACCAAATTTTATTAGACCACAAAAACACTTCATCTAAAACTTAAGGCATAACAGCAACTTTCAAGTTGAAACTAAAAACTGCATTAAATTTTTCTGGATTTACCTTCCACATCAGTTCACTTTCAAATCTCTTAGTGAAGCCACGTGGAACAAAGTGCGAGATAAAGAAAAAAAGAAGGGGGGGATATTTTTATTTAATGAAAGCACATGTCATGAAATTTTAAAGGGCAAAAGCATCGCAAGCCACAATGAAAATTCTCATTTCCTCCTTCCAAGCTTATTTATTTTCTAGCAAAATATATTGTTACAACTCCTAGGCTTAAGGGAAATAATCTCTGATATAAGAAGTTATTGTGGGAAGTCATTAAGCTGTCATGCTCAAACCAAATGTGCATACCTCACTCCTTATCAAAGAGCACCAGAAAATGCACCCACATATGATCGCCTGCAAGCAGAGACCATATGCTTCATTGAAATGGTTGAGCTAAGAGATCAAAGAAGCTTTAATAGAAAACCAAAGCCACGCTCAAACCATCCTGCAGCTAAAACAGAATCTCAGCATGTCAAAGCAGAAAGGAAACATCAGCATGAAAAGATATTTTATTTAACACTCACAGGCTGCTGCCTAGGAACCAGGCACTATTCCAGGCACCATCCAAGTGTTCACTCATCAAATCCCCGCTGCAAACTGTGAGGCAGGTAGTATTAGCTCCGTCATCCCTATTTTACAGATGGGGAAACTGAGGGACAGAGCAGTTAAGTCCTGTGCACCCAGGTAGCTGGATCCAGAATCCACAACATGTGTGTGACCACTCTACTACACAGCCATGTGGTTGTGGTCTAGGGGTGTTAACTAACTTGCCAGCGGTTAGCATTGAATGATTGCGTGGATTTCATACGGGACTATGACCCATCTTTTTAAATAGTTATTGCTAAGAATTACCACAAAAATGAACATGTGTATGGCATCTAAAAACTAAAACAGTGCTAGGCATGGGGGCACGAGCCTGAAGTCCCAGTGACTTGGGAGACTGAGGTGGGAGGATTGCTTGAGGCCAGGACTTCCAGACCAGCCTGAGAAACATAGTGAGATCCCATCTCTACAAATACATACATAAACAAATAAATATAAATACAACATATGCAGCCTCAGCGACATTTTAGGCGATCTAAGAACATCTCTACTCTACTATTTTTTTTTTTTTTGAGACAGAGTCACTCTGTCACCCAGGCTGGAGTGCAATGGCACAATCTTGGCTCACTGCAACCTCTGCCTCCCAGGTTCAAGCGATTCCCTTGCCTCGGCCTCCTGAGTAGCTGGGATTACAGGCATGTGCCACCACACCCAGCGAATTTTGTGACTTTAGTAGAGATGGGTTTTCACCATGTTGGCCAGCCTGGTCTCGAACACCTGACCTCAAGCAATCTGCCCGCCTCAGCTTCCCAAAAGGATTACAGACGTGAGCCACCGCGCCCGGCTACTCTACTATTTCATAAAGTGCTGGTACAGTAGAAAATGCAAATTAAAAAGCAGAGAGATGATATTCAAAGAAAGCTGCTTTGACTATCAACTGCCTCCTGGCTGCGCCCAGAAATGGCCAGTGCAAAAGTCCACATAGCCCGCACCCCGCCTGTACTTGCCTTTCCTGAAGCACCTCCAGCCGGTCCTGTTCCAGGCTCACAAAAGGGTGGGCTGTGACCCAGGCTGGGACAATTCAGTGCCCTCTTCCTGGACCTCAGAATGACAGAGACTGAGGCATGGGTGGGGCTCATTTTCTCAGGTGTGAAGCCTTGAATGAAGGGCTTCTTGACGCGACATCCTGGCCTCTGGAATGTCTTGGTTCTGCCTAAATCCAAGCTGGCTCGCCAGCCTGCCCAGGAATTCTCTTAGTGAGACCTTGTCTTCTTCTAATCAATAGCTTTTGGCTGGCGTTGGGCCAGAGGTGGTTTCTGATGCCTGGGGTGGAGGCTCAGGACTGAGTTGGTGTGGTTTCTTCATTGGGGCTTCCCGCGAACTGGGGCTTCATGGACAGAAATGGACAAGAGGGAAACGCTGCTGTAGATGCGCTGCCATTGCCTCCTAAAAATAGACTGAGCTGGCCGGGCGTGGTGGCTCATGCCTGTAATCCTAACACTTTGGGAGGCCAAGGCGGGTGGTGGATCACCTGAAGTCAGGAGTTTGAGACCAGCCTGGCCAACATGGCGAAACCCCGTCTCTACTAAAAATACAAAAATTAGCCAGGTGTGGTGGCATGTACCTATAATCCCAGCTACTTGGAAGGAGAATAGTTTGAACCCAGGGGGTGGAGGCTGCAGTGAGCCGAGATCGTGCCACTTCACTCCAGCCTGGGCAACAGAGCAACACTCCATCTAAAAAAAAAAAAAAAAAAAAAAAAAAAAAGACTGTCTCTTTGAAGACACAGTAAGTCAGTCAATATGATTTTGTACTAAGAGGCACTGAACGTGACCTAGGAAAAGCTCCAGCCCTCCGAAGTGTCTAGCTGATACCTAAAGGGTGTGTTCATTCATTGAGCTTTGCAGTTAACAGAGAAAGTCATGGGCTGAAGCAGAGTGCACTCCCGCTGGATGTCACAAATAGTGGTGAGATTCAGGGTGTCAAATCTGTTGTATGCCATAGTCTTTCCAATAAGAATTTTAATGTGTCCAAAGACTTGACCTCTCGCCCACTTCTCAGATCCACCTCCCAATCTTCAGCACGTGCACTAGTCACACTGCAGGAAATAGTCAACTTCAAGCATGAAATCGCCTTAGTCCCCTCCTAGTTCTGTATTCACAAGTGTAATTAAATTGAATGTTTGACTCTGAAAAGTAATCGATGTTTGGAAATGTTATAATGATGATGGAAGAGAGGGAGTTTCAGTTGAGTGGTCAGGGGAAGGGTGTCTGAGAGGGTGGCATCTGAGCCAGACTGAGGTCTGCAGAGAGAGAATTTCACCCCCAAGGAAGCAGCAAGTGCACTGGCCCTAACCAGAGAACATCTTTAGCGGGTCCAACACTCCCACAGACCCACACACAGACCCTCCATACGGGGTCGCCTAAGTCACAACTTTTCAAACTACACCCTAGGTAGCAAATTTTGGGGTAAAATTAAAGCAAGCATTTCTCAAAATGGCGTAGAGTAGAACAGCATATCATCACAAAGGGCAGCCCGGGACAGTTTTTAAAAAATCAGAATGCATGAACTGCATGAAGTAAAATAAAGTGTATTATTTAATAGAGCTTGTTTCTGACGTGCGCATGCGTGTGCGCCTGTGGCGGGTTCCCGCGTAAAACGTGCGGGAATCGGCTCCGCCTGCGCACGCGCGCCGCCTGTGTCTACCTGCATCGCTTCCCCACTGTGTGTTCAGTGACGTCGGCTGAGGAACTGGAAACTGGCCTTGGTAAAGCATGGACACACGGACACTGATAAACAGGGCTTTTAGGAAACAGGGCTCCCCCACTTCCTAAAAAGCTCTCCCTCCCAGAGAGGAGTGGTTTCCTGCTTACAGTTAAAAAACAAACAACACGCGAAGACACCAGCCTATCTGCAGCACCAGGCACTGAAACACCTGCCCAGAGGCCCCCACTCTGTGAGGCTTCAGTGGGACGGGGGAAATCTAGAGGCCCCCGTTCTGTGAGGTTTCTGTGGGACAGGGGGAATCAAGAAGTAAGTAAGTTGTTGGAAGGGGCTTGTAATTTGTTAGATTCAGTGCGGCCTTAGAAAGGTAGACACTCAAATTCTTTCATCCACTGAGATGACGTCAAGGTTTTGTGGCGGTGGCTGTTGCTTTTCCCCTTAGATATGAAAGACCTTCGACAAGGCAGGGATCTTAAACTACGGTCGTGCCCAGAGCCTTCGCTTCTGCTACAGGCCCCCTGAGGCTGAAGACCCGCGGCCTCACTGTAAACCACGATTGGATGCGGAAGCCTCGGTTTCAGCAAATCCCAGGACAGCTCGGGGCTACGTGTAAACAGGCACAAACCTGGCGCTTATGACCTGTTTGCTTAAACAACAAATCCATAACCAAAGGGTGCACTTTTCCATTGCCTAGGACTGCTTTAATTATAGATAGCAAAGTGCCTCGTGAAAGAGGTGCTTTAGAATTCTTAATAATTTATGACAATGAATTTAAAAAACTCTCAGACCACTGGAGTCCTTCCCACCAGGGTCTGGGACACTCTGCTGCAGCGCTGCCTCTCCCAGCTACACTTTCCTCTCATTACTTTGTGTTCTCTGCTCCACCCAAGCCAACTAACGTGCTGGGCTGGACGTGCAGCTCCAGACGGGGACATGGGGGTTTCAGGGATGGCAATCTAGTTGGGGTGTGAGCTCTAGGGGACTCACCTGGGACCTGTACTTGCCTACCACGTATCTTGTCATCAGGTATGTTACAGATGTGTTAGACTAGCTTGGAAATTGAGAGGGGGGCCTCTGGAAATCATGGAGGAGCTAAAGCTTCCCCAGACCGGGATTTCCATCACCGCCAGGAGCCGGCAGCACCTTCAGGCAGCCCCATGCCCCCGACTGTTCCCTAATCCTGGAATGTCAAGTTCCAGTCAACTCTTCAACAGGCAAAGGCATGGCAATCCTTGCTCAAAACCATTTCGCGATGACCTCCTGCCAGAATTAGGAAAGAAAATACAGAGATGCATTTTGTAGGACATACAAGGCCAACGTTGTGTGTGTGTGTGTGTGTGTGTGTGCGCATGCACATATCCTCACATGAACACGGTGTTTAGTTAGTTCCCAGCACTTAAAAATAAAGGCATTTCACTGACGTTATTTTTAAGAAAAGCACACACACATTCACCCCTTCAAATAAAAAGAGGAGGCTGCTGGACTTGTGGCTTCTCCTGCGGAGTCAGCTCCCAGCCCTGCAGCGACAAGATTCCTAACAGCCACTTTAGGAGGGAAGACAAACACTTTTTACACTCACTGTGCTTTCGAAAGCAGGCAAACAAAAGTTAGGGGGGAGGTGCTGTGTTCCATAAAGAAGTGGTAGAAGGGGGCCGGGTGTGGTGGCTCACACCTGTAATGCCAGCACTTTGGGAGGCCAAGGCGGGCAGATAACCAGAGGTCAGGAGTTCGAGACCAGCCTGGCCAACATGGTGAAACCGCATCTCTACTAAAAATACAAAAAATTAGCCAGGCGTGGTGGCATGTGCCTGTAGTCCCAGCTACTAAAGAGTCTGAGGCAGGAGAGTCGCTTGAACCCAGGAGGTGGAGGTTGCAGTGAGCCGAGATCGCATCACTGCACTCCAGCCTGGGTGAGAGTGAGACTCCATCCCAAGAAAAAAAAAAAATTGGGCTGGGCGCAGTGCCTCACGCTTGTAATCCCAGCACTTTGAGAGGCCGAGGCAGGCGGATCATGAGGTCAGGAGATCGAGACCACGGTGAAACCCCGTCTCTACTAAAAATACAAAAAATTAGCCGGGCGTGGTGGCGGGCGCCTGTAGTCCCAGCTACTCGGAGAGGCTGAGGCAGGAGAATGGCGTGAACCCGGGAGGCGGGGCTTGCAGTGAGCCGAGATTGCGCCACTGCACTCCAGCCTGGGCGACAGAGCGAGACTCCATCTCAAAAAAAAAAAAAAAAAAAAAAAGAAAAAAAATTTAAAAAGTGGCCAGGTGCAGTGGCTCACGCCTTTAATCCCAGCACTTTAGGAGGCCGAGGCAGGCGGATCACGAGGTCAGGAGATTGAGACCATCCTGGCCAACATGGTGAAACCCCGTCTCTACTAAAAATACAAAAAATTAGCCAGGCATAGTAGCACGTGCCTGTAGTCCCAGCTACTAAGGAGTCTGAGGCAGGAGAATCACTTGAACCCATGAGGCAGAGGTTGCTGTGAGCCAAGATCACGCCATTGCACTCCAGCCTGGGCGGCAGAGCAAGACTCCGTCTCATTAAAAAAAAAAAAAAAAAAAAGTGGTAGAAGAGACATATTTCCTCCGGGAAGTGAAAAACGTTTCTGATTGCTTCATATGAAAACAACCGCAGCAACAACGGCGTCTGTCCTAAAAGACTATTACTTAAGAAGCCATCAAGAAACAAACGGCACCTGCTCCCTCACCGGCAGGCAGCTGAGTTAAAGAGGACAGATCAATCCAGGCAGCGTCTTTTGTTCCAGCAGCTCTCTCTTCCCCCACCTCTGCAATCGGCTCACACATGCCCCGAGTCTTTACTTCTCTGGAAGAGGGCTCTGTCATATACCTAGTGCTATCTGTGTGTCCCCGCGTTTGCCCCCCATACCAGCTTCCTGATCCAGAAAAAGCCAGACATTGCGACCAGATGATCATCAGTTCAGTGTTTGTGGATGATCTTCTCCAGCAGGGGTTCTTTTTAAGTATTGCTTCCACCCCACACGCTAATGCTGTACAGAACTCTTTCCCGAACTTTGGCTAGTCGCATGCACTTGCACCGTTTGTCATATCTGCATGCCACCTGCACCACTGCTTATTTAATACTTTCTGCGAAGTCAATTTATTTTGAAAGGAAATGTTCATAATTGGAAAGCCGATATCAAGCACTACACATGGGATGTGATCATCAGAATGAAAATAATGAAAAAGAAAGCCACATTATTAAATGCCTTCTAGATACTGTTGTTGCCTGCCCATGGCCTTCTCTCTCAGAGAGAAGGCCTCAGACTTGGAGCCATGCGCAGGCAACAACAGTATCTAGAAGGCTAGGCCAGGTGTGATGGCTCACGCCTACAATCCCAACACTTTGGAATGCCAAGAGGGGCGGATCACCTGAGGTCAGTAGTTTGACACCAGCCTGGCCAACAAGGTGAAACCCCATCTCTACTAAAGGTATAAAAATTAAAAGTACAAAAATTAGCCAGGCATGGTGGCCTGCACCTGTAATCCCAGCTCCTCGGGAGGCTGAGGCACGAGAATCACTTGAACCCGGGAAGCCGAGGTTGCAGTGAGCCGAGATTGCGCCACTGCACTCCAGCCTGGGTGACAGAGCAAGATTCTGTTTCAAAACAAACAAAAACATCAAGGGCTAGAATCTGTGTGGCCACATTGAATACCATATGGAAGATAAATTACGCTTAAATGTGGCAGTTTGTTAGCATACACCCACATATACACATGCACACACACACATGTTAAGTGCTAGCATTGTAGTAGTAACAAGATAATTCCCAGTGCGCTAATTCATGTTAAGTCCCATAGAGGTACGGTTATTATTATTACTTTTTAAAACTTTCTTGTCATTTTTCTGTTTGAAGAACATTGAAAGAAAAACTTCTAGTTTGATGCTAAAATTCTGGCAGCTCTCTGGGGCCTCCCTAATGGGCACAAATCTGCCCTCATGCCTGAATCACCCCCAAAGGCCCCAGCTCCTAATACCCTCACACTGGGGAACAGGTTTCAACATAGGAATCTGGAGGGATGCACACACTCAGGCCATAGCAGCAACCCTGGAACAAGAACCCCACAAAGAGGCCGGGTACAGTGGCTCACGCCTGGAATCCCAGCACTTTGGGAGGTCGAGGCAGGTGCATCACCTGAGGTCGGGAGTTCGAGACCAGCCTGGCCAACATGGTAAAACCCTATCCCTACCAAAAATACAAAAATTAGCCAGGTATGGTGGCAGGCACCTATAATCCCAGCTGCTAGGAAGATTGAGGCTGGAGAATCACTTGAACCCAGGAGGCAGAGGTTGCAGTGATCTGAGATCACACCATTGTACTCTAGCCTGGGTGACAGGAGCAAAACTCTGTCTCAAAAAAAAAGAAAAAAAAAAACCCGCAAAGACACGGAGCTGTCACTGGCAGCGGTCCACCCTGTCTGGCTGGAAACACTAGGTGTATTCTGTTTTCCAAACTCTTGGAGTAAAGACGAGCTCATTTTCATGAGATGACCAGTGCAGCCACAGATTCTATGAACCCTAAGCGCTTGGTACTTCTCTTAGGACCGGCGTGGAACACAGCACGTGTTTGGTCCTGATCTGGCGAGGGATGAGTGAATATCCTGGAATCCCCATGGAATGGGAGGCGGCGTCTACAAGTGGCTCCCAGGGGCTCCATCCCTCGGTCACAGCCACCATGGTCGGGTAAGAACGTCTCCCATCCCAGCGTGTTTCTCAGAGTTACAGATACTCATTTTCCAAACAACAAGGCTCCCAGAGGTGTCACCTGCCATCTGATGCTGGGTGGAAGGAACCACGCCAAGTTTGCTGAGCAATTTAAGGAAATTTCAAAGACAATTTGGATCACACATAATATTTGCCTTATGCACAAAATTAGACTAATTTTCACTTTATATAACTTTAATTTTCTTTTTATAGGACTCCTATGTATTTCTTTTTTTCTTTTCTTTTTTTTTTTTTTTTTTTTTTTGAGACAGAGTCTTGCTCTGTTGGCCAGGCTGGAGTGCAGTGGTGCGATCTCGGCTCACTGCAGCTTCCACCTCCTGGGTTCAAGCTATTCTCCTGCCTCAGCTTCCTGAGTAGCTGGGATTACAGGCACCCACCACCATGCCCGGCTAAATTTTGTATTTTTAGTAGAGACAGGGGCTTTACCATGTTGTCCAGGCTGGTCTCCAACTCCTGCCCTCAGGTGATCCGCCCGCCTCAGCCTCCCGAAGTTGCTGGGATTACAGGCGTGAGCCAGTGCGCACGGCCGGACTCCTCTGTGTTTCCATAGAAGTTATTAGTTATCCTTTGTAGCAATAAATTAGTCGTCAAGATTCGTTGTTGTAATGATCTTTAACCTTGGTCTAGTTTTCATTTTTAAGAGGCAAATTGACTTCGTTTACTTAAAAAGAGGAAAACTCCATTGGTTAGAAGAGCAATGAAGGCCGGGCGCAGTGGCTCATGCCTGTAATCCCAGCACTTTGGGAGGCTGAGGTGGGCAGATCACAAGGTCAGGAGATTGAGACCATCCTGGCTAACATGGGGAAACCCTGTCTCTACTAGAAATACAAAAAGTTAGCCGGGCGTGGTGGTGGACACCTGTAGTCCCAGCTACTCGGGAGGCTGAGGCAAGAGAATTGCTTGAACCTGGGAGGTGGAGGTTGCAGTGAGCCGAGATCACTCCACTGCACTCCAGCCTGGGCGACAGAGCAAGACTCCGTCTCAAAAAAATAAAAAAAGAGCAATGTAAACTAATTGTAGAAAATACATAAAAGCTATATAGAGGAAAACAGAGATGACATAAATGTTTACTGCACATCAACTTACTTCAGGACCCACAATCACCAGGTACACATTGGGCTCCTCCTGATGCCATTCTTGGGAAGAAAAAAGAAGACAAAAAAACACTTAAAATGGTTTTAAGTCACAGCTGCAAGCACAACTAACTTCAATATAAATTTCTCAATAACAAATTATTTCATATCATTTGGCTTTCATTCATATTAGTCAATTTAAATTATATTTAGAATTTCTGTATTTGACATTTTATGATTTTAAGTGAATTTCTACAGTATTATCCATTGTCCAGATTTCTAATTTACTGGATAACTAGGACTAGACTCCAATATCACCCCAATTCAATGTGGACTTTGGAATATACCAAGACTATACAGATTACCTTAAACAAGAAACAAAACTCCAAATGCATCACACAAATCAGCATGTGTGAAATATTTTCAGGTAAAATTATTTTAGTCCTATAATTATTTGCTATTTTTATGATTTTCTCGGAACCTGAGGGCATAGGACAGCGGAAAACGAAACGGAATTCCTCCAAAGAGCTGCTGATCCCATACATTATCTTTCTGTTCTTTTCCAAAGTAGCAATCTAGAAACAGCTCTGCTCATGTGCAAAGAATGAGGAAAGAAAACTCAGGGCCTGAAGAGAGAAATGCTGAGATGGGCGCCCACACGGAATTCTATAAACAGTGGAGGTTTTCTATAAACAGTGGGTATTCTATAAACAGTGGGTAGCCAGCAAACACACCTGAAAATGCGTCCACCAGATAGAGAGGATCCTTAACTTGTCGAAGTCCACATATCAGAAGAAATATGTGCAAATTATCAGCACTTTGGTTAATCTCTGTAAGAGAAGAGTTCAGAATGTTTTCAGTGGGGAGGGCTCTGCATGCTGCAGCAGCAATGACATCACAGATGCATTCAGAAGTGGAGGCCTCTGACTTCGAGGCCAACTCCTCCTACTCTTATTATTATTATTATTTTGAGACAGAGTCTTGCTCTGTTGTCCAGGCCGAGTGCAGTGGTGCAATCTCGGCTCGGCTCACTGCAACCTCCTCCTCCTGGGTTCAAGCGATTCTCCTGCCTCAGCCTCCTGAGTAGCTGGGATTATAGGCATGCACCACCACGCCTGGCTAATTTTTGTATTTTTAGTAGACATGGGGTTTCACCATGTTGGCCAGGCTGGTCTCAAACCCCGACCTCAGGTGATCTGCCTGCCTTGGGCTCCCAAAGTGCTGGGATTACAGGTGTGAGCCACCATGCCCCGCCCCTACTTTTACTTTTATATTAATTTCCTTGCTGTAAACTAATTATTTCTGGTGGGAAAAATGGAGCTGAGCTCAGGCTGTAAAATGCAACTTCACCTCTGCTGCAAAGAAAAAGGATAAGGCAAGGAGGAACTGACTCAACTATGACTGAAATGAGAGCCAAACTTTCTAGAAAAGATTTAGATGCAATTCTAGATAGGAAGAATAATGTCTTGATGAAACTAGAAAAATGGTTTATATATTAATGTCCTCATGAATTCATATATGCATAGAGAGATCCACACACCTAAATGAATGCATGTCCTGGAATCAGCCCAAACACCCATCAGTGATAGACTGGATCAAGAAAATGTGGTACATATACACCATGGAATACTATGCAGCCATAAAAAGGAACGAGATCATGTCCTTTGCAGGGACATGGATGGAGTTGGAAGCCATTATCCTCAGCAAACTAATGCAGGCAGAGAAAACTAAAAACCGAATGTTACTCACTTATCAGTGGGAGCTGAATGATGAGAGCACATGGACACATGGGGGAAGGACACACGGGGGCCTGTCGGAGGGTTGGGGTGGCAGGAGGGAGAGCATCAGGAAGAATAGCTAATGGATGCTTGCGCTTAACACCTAAGTGATTGGATAATCTGTGCAGCAAACCACCATGGCACACTGTTAACCTGTGTAATAAACCTGCACATCCTGCACATATACCCAGAACTTAAAATAAAAGTTGAAGAAAAGATAAGTAAACACATATCCATAGGTATATACAAGAAAATGTATACAGATATCAAACCATCAAATTGTACACCTCACATACACATAATTTCTGTCAATTATACCTCAATAAATACGGAAAAAGTTAAAAAAAAAAAGTTTATTTATGAAGAAAAGAAAGAAGCAGCATTGTTTCCCAGGTTGGAAGCTGTCACTAAGACTACTTGTGGTGGATGGCCACAGTCTTTGCAGCCCTTCCCAGCAGAAGTGGAACAGATCGCTGTACCCCAAGACCCTGGGCTGGCCTGGGACTTCCAATGGCAGTCAGTGGCAGCGGCCATATGTGATTTCCAAGCCTGGGTGGGGGAAGATTTGTGCTTCCCACTCTCCCCACTGCCCCGTTCACACCAGTACCCTCTAATCTGGCCCCACGACCTCTGTTCTCATTCTTAAGAATGAGGCTTTTTGGCTGGGCATGGTGGTTCACCAGGATCACTAGAGGTCAGGAGTTCAACACCAGCCAGGCCAAGATGGTGAAAGCCCATCTCTACTAAAAATACAAAAATTAACTTGGCAGGGTGGCAGGGGCCTATAATCCCAGCTATTCAGGAGGCTGAGACAGGAGAATCACTTGAACCCGGGAGGCAGAGGTTGCAGTGAGCCAAGATCACTGCACTCTAGTCTGGGCGACAGAGCAAGATGTCTCAAAAAATAAATAGATAAATAAAAAGAGGCTTTTTCTTTCTTTTTTTTTGAGACCAAGTCTCACTCTGTCAACTATGCTGGAGTGCAGCAGCATGATCTCGGCTCAATGCAACCTCCACCTCCTTGGTTCAAGCGATTCTCATCCCTCAGCCTCCCAAGTAGCCGGGATTACAGGCACACACCACCCATGCTGAGCTAATTTTTGTATTTTTAGTAGAGATGGGGATTCACCATGTTGGCCAGGCTGGTCTCGAACTCCTGACCTCAAGTGATCCACCCACCTTGGCCTCCCAAAGTGTTAGAATTACAGGCGTGAGCCGCTGCTCCAGGCCAAGAACGAGGCTTTAGTCTGGAGACTCCTGACTGCGTGAGGCCCTGGGACACGTTATAAGCTCATGCAGGACCCAGTGAAGGGTTGAGCCGTCTGTAAGTGTCCAAGTGAGCCCAGTGCACACACATGAAGCAGCCCTCACAGGGCTAAACCCCAACAGCAGGAGAAATGCAGGGGTGGCTGCTTTCAGCTGGTGCATCTTTTTTTTTAATAAGAAAATATGTTTAATTTTGTAATAAAAGTTTCTGGAAAAGAGGCGTAAATTTAGACACATTTGCTCACAGTCCAAATTCCTATAGTGCATCTGCTCTCTAAAGTGAGGGATCCTGGCCAGACGCAGTGGCTCATGCCTGTAATCCCAACATTGTGGGAGGCCGGGAGGGCGGATCACCGGAGGTCAGGAGTTCGATACCAGCCTGTCCAACGTGGTGAAACCCCGTCTCTACTAAAAATACAAAAATTGGCCGGGTGTGGTAGCAGGCACCTGTAATCCCAGCTACTGGGGAGGCTGAGGCAGGAGAATCGCTCGAACCCGGGAGGCAGAGGTTGCAGTAAGCAGAGATGGTGCACTGCACTCCCAGCCTGGGTGACAGAGCGAGACTCCGTCTCAAAAAAAAAAAAGAAAAAGATAAGTGAGGGATCCAGGCCAAGACATCTGCAGATACAGGAAAAAGCTGAGCCTTATTAGCAAAGGACTTTGGAGGCATTAGAAGGTCCATACCCCCGACCACAGAACAAATGGGAGCAGGTGGTGCATCCTGAGGTGGCTTATTACAGCTCAGTACATGACGCATG
The DNA here is from genome assembly GCF_006542625.1 of Nomascus leucogenys. NCBI lineage: Eukaryota > Metazoa > Chordata > Mammalia > Primates > Hylobatidae > Nomascus > Nomascus leucogenys. Next base: position 96,052,934 of record NC_044390.1, on the reverse strand, counting down.
CAATAGAAATTGCTAATATATTTAACACAAGCCGACCTAAAACTTCAGCATTTATAACCTGTATAATTGGCCATAAAATTATGCAGGTTCAAGGTTTTCTTTCCCAGCACAGGCATTCATCCATTATTTAATTCAAACACTTTCATTTTCTCTATGCTATTCCAAATCTTGAACAAGAATACAACTAGTGTGAATATAATGACTTATGGCGACACCACTTTAACACAGTCACAAAAGCTTCAAAAAATTAATACCTAACGGGAGAAAATCTTACTGAAATGTTAAGATCGAGATGTCGCTCTTAGAAAAGCCTTGGAAAATTGTCACAGCCTCTGAATAAGCCACTGACAATCTGCATTGTCAATTTTCGTTGAAAATGTTGAGTTTTTAATATTTCCTTAATACTCCTTTTTTTTTTTTTTGAGATGGAGTCTCAGCCTGTAGCCCAGGCTGGAGTGCAGTGGTGCATTCTCGGCTCACTGCAACCTCTGCCTCCTGGGTTCAAGCGATTCTCCTGCCTCAGCTCCCCGAGTAGCTGAGACTATAGGCACAGGCCACCATGCTCGGCTCTTTTTGGTATTTTTGGTACAGATGAGGTTTCACCATGTTGGCCAGGCTGGGCTCAAACTCCTGACCTCAGGTGATCCACTGGCCTGGTCCTCCCAAAGCGCTGGGATTACGGGCGGGAGCCACCGCACCTGGCCCTTTCCTTAATATTCTAAGTATCCTGAAGCTAACTGTAGAAATGCAAACCTTAGTGCGTCCTTGTTTGACCAAAGGCCTAAGCTAGACGCTGCATGCAGATTTGAATTGGAGGTAGGAGAATTTGAGGTTAGGCATTTGGATATGAGGTCAAGAATCAAGCTATTCATTTTAATAAATGATTGTTAAAAATGGAGAAAACTTCTCAAGATTGTGAGGTCAGGTAAGAGAAACAGTCCAAGCCTACATTACTAGGCAAGAGCCACTAATGAATGCTAAAATTTGCAAGTGAAAGTTTGACGAGGATAGAGATTAAGAGCACCCTCTCAAAAATTACTTATTAATTACAAAGGAAAATAATACCTGTACAGTACACGGAGAAACCAGGGGATACCTGCTTAACTAAGGGAGGAAGCCTCAGCCCAGCACACATGGCTGGTGTATACACACACACACACACACACACACACACACACACACACACAGAGTTTACATAGTCAGAAAAAGATCTCCAATATTGGGACAAGCTGATGCTATACACATCCATATGTGACACGCTGAGAAGGAAGCAACATCACTTCCCTCATATTCTTGATGTGTATGAAATATCTATTCACAGGCACAGCAGGAGGAAGAGGGAAAGAAGGAAGGTACAAGGAGAATCACAAATGTACCAAAAAGAGGGAGAAAGTCAAGAATCGGTATTACCAAATTGGAAAAATAAATAAATAAATACCAAACAAACAAACAATCTACAAAGATGGCATCCAGAGATGGTATTGAAAGCACTGTGTGAAGAACGCAGGTGACGTCAAGGTGAAGAGACTCTGTTTAATTCTTTATTTTTGCTATGTGAGAAGTATGAGTGCTGGAAACCTATTTTGTTCCTTTACTGACACACTTAGCTACTGAGAACTCGAGGCTCTGAAGACACATTGGCATTTTGGTCACGCAGGCTGTAAAAAAAGTGGCCCTCCAACTACCCCTGTCCTGGGATCCCTTGGAAAGATGGCCCTGAGAAGAGAATAATCCATAAGGTACAATATTGATTTTCAGAGTTTTTTGACTATGACACACGGTAAGATAAACATATTATGTTGCAACTCAGTCACACAAGATATATAAATACACACATACACATACATAGACATAGAGTTTATATATGATTAAAAACATACTTTAGGCTGACTACGTGCAAGCCATTTCGATGTTTTCTATTTGATTTCACTTCAATGTTTAAAAGTGCTGGTCCCTAACTTACTCAATTCATTATGACACCCTTGACCTGCAAGATGCTGCAGGGAGATGGAGCGAATCCTATATTCCTTTCCTCTCCCCTCATCTTCTTCCTGGCTTGGAGATTAAGTGTAATGGGAATATAGGAAACTAAATTAGAAAATGATAGAATAAAGGGCCATAGCCTTATCTTACTCTAGGTTAAAAAAAAAAAAACTAAAAGGCAGAGACAGCATTTGGATTTGAGTAGCTTAGGTGCACTTTCTACATACTAAAATATCATTCACCAAAAATAAAGATTACAGAGGAAAAATCCTGATCAGGTGTTCAAGGGCTCAGGCTCATCACACGTAAGCATCAACTCTGATGAATTACACTTCAGGCTCCCTAAAGCCCCTGACAGCTTTAAGGGGGTATAAATTCTTAGCTTTTAACAAAGAACTGTTAAATAAGGTTGGCCTCCTGATGCTCAGAGACAAGGCACATACCTGACTAATTGTTTTAGTAAATTTCGTCTCCTCCTTTTAATGCCAAACTTATTTTTATTCCTTTTGCTTTTCCTCTAATATCTAGGTTATCAATGAGTCAAGATTTGAACTTGTCACTTAACAAATGCACACATTGACATGTCTTTCCGATAGAACCATTTCCTGGAGAACGGTATTTTTATCTTCAAAACAAAATGTGTTGTTTTCACGATCTGGCATATTGCTGCCAACAGCTACACTCCACGTTGCTTAATCTCCCAAGTATGAGTCACCAGTGGGCTCAGGAACAGAGGCCCAATCCACGCTGAGGCAGTCTCTATGCCCTGTATTCTATTCTAGAAGCTGTCTTTATTATTTTCTTTTTTCTTTCTTTCTTTTTCTTTTTTTTTTTTTTTTTTTTGAGACAAAGTTTCACTCTTGTCGTCCAGGCTGGAGTGCAACACCGCAATCTCAGCTCACTGCAACCTCTGCCTCCCAGGTCCAAGCAATTCTCCTGTCTCAGCCTCCCAAGTAGCTGGGGTTACAGGCATGCACCACCACACCTGGCTAATTTTTGTATTTTTAATAGAGACAGGATTTCACCATGTTGGTCAAGCTGGTCTTGAACTCCTGACCTCAAGTGATCTGCTGCCTTGGCCTCCCGAAGTGCTGGGATTACAGGCGTGAGCCACTGCGCCAGGCCACACTCTTCATTATTTTTCACTTGTTATTACAAAAAAAAAAAAATACTTCAATCGAACACATTAGACTTACTAAATTATAGCTGAAAAAGCTGATTGGGGGGGCTATGCAAGAATAAAGGCTTCTACTAACACTAGTTTTCCATACGACAAACAAGTGAGTTTTCCTAGGACTAGCCTGAGGAAGAAAAGTGCTACAATCTGAGTTAGGCAACTTTGAATTTCCATTATAGAAATACAAATAGAGTTGACAGAGAGATAGAGATAGAGATGAAGAGAGAGAGAGAGAGAGAAAGAGATAGAGATGAAGAGAGAGAGAGAGAGAGAAATAAGCAATAAAACTAGAAATACAATAAAACAGAAATCAGAAAAACAGGAAGGAGTTACCCAGTCAAATTTAAGATTTCATACATTTTAGGATTGATAGCCTTAAAGGAATCACGACTTTAGATGTGTTGGTTATTGAAATTTAAAGGCAAAACTCACAGAACATGGAATCATCACATTTAAAATATATCTGGAAATGCACAGAAAAACTCAAAGACCAGGTAACTAATTTGATGTCTACACATCTATCTTCCAATCAGAATAGCTACTGTCAATATTATGTGAAAAATTACAACCATGCCATTTACTACATTTCACCTGCTTTATTATTTGTTTGTTCTTAGTTGACCTGTTTGCATGTGAGATAATGGTAAGCATAAGAGGGGTTTGATGTTTTAAATTAAGGAGACTTAGTGATTCTTTAGCTGGGGCTTAGAGATAGAATTGAGTATGGTCTGAAAACCTGTGACATGCCGGAAGAGGAGAATGCATCGTGACGCGGACATCAGACATTTAAGAAGCACACTGCACACCCTGGTGACGAATCAATTACTCAACTGTTTATACGCAGTGTTAAATGAAGCCGTTTCCACCTACTCCCCCTGATTTCAAGGTTAATAGTTGGTGAGAAGGCAGAGGGTATTTGATCACTAATAGCCTTTACCAACTTCACTCTACCTTCTGTTTTCACTGTCTGCAGCTCCAAGTGGGAGGGACAAATCACAGTCACAAGTTTCCAGTGCTCCAGAGGCCAAGGGAAGATAGTAAGGATGATGAGATGGCCCATCCCCAGAGCCTGAGAGATGACAAAGACAAACGATGGCACAAATGCGGGCAGACGCCTGATCATAAAACCCAGAGACGCAGATTAATCCTACATCTACCCTTAAGCCATTATCTGCCACTGTCAGCTACCAGAGCCACAACCAGTCTCTCTAAGCCCATATATTCTGAATACATTTACAACTTCTAATTGCACACATTAAGATTAAGCAGCAGCCAAGTAGGTCTCCAGAGGAAAACGCTTTCTAAGGAGTGTTTAAAATCTCCTGGCTGTTCCCTTAATCATTCAATAGCAAGACCAACGAAACAGTCAACCCTGAGACTGTGGAATGTGACGACAGATCATTCTCCTACTGGAAATTATGAATCTTAGTTACAATACCATTGCGTCCTGTGATAGATCAAAGACAGACTAACCTTACAACAGGAAATTGAAAATGGGCCCACTCGTTCTGAATAATGGTACATGTAACTGACATGACAAAGCAGCTGAGGTCGCATGGGTTCATCTGTAATACTGAGAACAGCCATGCTAGTGTGGCTGAGATTGATGAATATACTACGAAAATTATTTCTGATAAAATGCTTGGAAATTTTTCTTTTCAACAGAACCTAATACTGACATAGAGTATGTGGTAGAGGCTTTGTTTCGAGTCTTTTGTTTCATTTTATCTTGTTTTAAGTTCCAGGATACATGTGCAGGATGTGCAGGTTTGTTAATAGGTAAACGTGTGCCATGGTGGTTTGCTACACCTGTCAACCCATCACCTAGGTATCAAGCCCAGCGTGCATTAGCTATTTTTCCTGATGCTCTCCTGATGCCCCCAGCCCTACCCTCCCCTGACAGGTCCCATTGTGTGTTATTCCCCTCCCTGTGTCCACGTGTTCTCATTGTTCAGCTCCCACTTATAAGTGAGAACATGCGGTGTTTGGTTTTCTGTTCCTGCCTTAGTTTGCTGAGGATAATGGCTTCCAGCTTCATCCATGTTCCTGCAAAGGACATGATCTTGTTCCTTTTTATGGCTGCGTAGTATTCCATGGTGTCTATGTACCACATTTTCTTTATCCAGTCTATCATTGATGGGCATTTGGGTTGATTCCATGTCTTTGCTATCGTGAATAGTGCTGCAGTGAACATACATGTGCATGTATCTTTATAACAATGATTTATATTCCTTTGGGTATATACCCAGTAATGGGATTGCTGGGTTAAATAGTATCTTTGTGGAATTGCCACATTGTCTTCCAAAATGGTTGAACTAATTTACATTCCCACTAACAGGGTAAAAGCGTTCTTATTTCTCCACAAGCTCGCCAGCATCTGTTGTTTTCTGGCCTCTTAATAATCGCCATTCTGACTGATGTGCGATGTTATCTCATTGTGGTTTCGATTTGCATTTCTCTAATGATCAGTGGATGATGAACTTTTTTCATATGTTTTTTGGCTGCATGTATGTCTTCTTGTTTCAAGTCTTTAGCATGAAAACAGACTTGGAGTGTCTTTCTGTTTGCTGAGGGCAGAGAATTGATTTTGCATCTTCAGTCTCTTCTTGGAAGTTTGCAGCAGGAGGCTAGGCGAGGTGGCTCATGCCTGTAATCCCAGCACTTTGGAAAGCTGAGGCAGATGGCTTACTTGAGCTCAGGAGTTCAAAACCAGCCTGGCCAACATGGTGAAACCCCCCTCTCTCCAAAAAATACAGAAAATTAGCCAGGTGTGTTGGGGCGTGCCTGTAATCCCAGCTACTCGAGAGGCTAAGGCAGGAGAATCACTTGAACCTGGGAGGTGGAGGTTCAATGTAATAGGAGTTTACAGAAATTGACGAGTTGAGCCCCAAATTTAAATTGATATGCAAAAAACCTAGAATAGTTAAAATAATTTTGAAACAAAGTTATTGACTAACACTACTTGGTTTCTAGACTTACTATTACCCTATACCAACAAAACAGCATGATATTGGAATAAAGGTAGGCATAGATAATGGAACGCCACATACAGCAAACTGACTTTCAACGAAGGCACCAGAGCAATTCACTGGGCAAAGAAAAACATTTCCAATAAATGATGCCGGAACCATCTGGATATTGTTAAGAAAAAAAAAAGATCCCTACCTCATACAACACACAAACAGTAATTTCAGAGAGATTTATAATCTTAAATGAAAGAACTACAGCACTAAACTTCTAAAGACATTTAAAAAAGAAAGAAAAACATCTTTGTGACCTTAGGGTAGGTAAAGATTTTGTAGACAGGACTCAAAAGCACTAACCGTCAAAGAAAAAGTTTGATAAACTAGACTTCAATAAAATTTAAACCTCTTCTGCTCTTCAAAAGACATGGTTAAGCAAATGAAAATATAAACCAGTGAATGGGAGAAAATATTAACGATATATTTATCTGACAAAAGGCTTGTACCTAGAATATAAGGAAATTCTACAAACCAATAATTAGAAGACACACACACAACTGGCTAGACACTCACAAAACAAGATACATGAATGGCCAATGCACACATAAAAAGGTGCTGAACAAAACTGATCATCAGGGAAATGAAACTTAGAAGAATGACAATGAGACACCATTTCATTATCTCCCTAGAACAACTAAAATTGAAAAGACTGTCTATTCTACTGGTGGGCAAGAATGTGGAGTGACTGAAGCTCTTGTCAGCTTCTGTGGAAGTGTAAGATGGCACACCTTGGAGAACTGTTTGGATATTTTCTATAACATTAATCATATAGTCAAGCTATTTGACTTAGAGGCATTTATCCAAGAGAAGTGAAAACGTAGGTCACCAAAAAACCTTGCACAAGGATGTTCATAGTAAATGTATTTGTAATGGTTAAAAATGGAAAACAAGTTAAAAGTTCATCAATAGAAGAAGAGATAAACAATTTGTGATATATGGAATGAAATACACCATTCCAAAATAGAATACTAAGAAAAAAGGTCTACAGATACACACAATAGGGATAAATCTCAAACACATTAGTTGAACAAAGAAAGCCAGATACAAAAAATTATTTAATGCATGACTCCACTTAGATGAAGTTCAAGAACAGGTAAAACTAATCTAAGATAAGAAAAATTAGACTAGGAATTGCCTATAAAGAGACAGAAATTAAATATGGAAGAGGGCATGAGAGAACTTTCTTGAGTGGTGGAAATGTTATCGCTCTTGACTGGGGTATTTGTCACATGGGTATATACATTTGTCAAACATTTGCCTAATTTTATACTTGAGATCTCTGCATTTCACTACATACAAACTTCAGAATTTTTTTAAAAAAAGGATGAGTTCACTCTATTCTACTGACATAATGAGCAAAGAAGGCAGGTTAGAGTAGTAAGTGAAGCTTGATTTTGTCTTTTAAACATCATTATTTACATGTAAATTGTTGAGAAAGATCACATCAAACATTAATAGCAGTTCCTTTTTGGTGATGAAATTTCAAGTGATTTAACTTTTTGGTGCATTTTTTGGCTGGGCCCAGTGGCTCATGCCTGTAATCCCAGCACTTTGGGAGGCCGAGGTGTATGGATCACCTGATCAGGAGTTCGAGACCAGCCTGGCCAATATGGCAAAACCCCGTCTCTATTAAAAATACAAAAATTAGCTGGGCATGGTGGTGCATGCCTGTAGTCCCAGCTACTTAGGAGGCTGAGGAAGAAGAATCATTTGAACCCGGGAGGTAGTGGCTGCAGTGAGTCTAGATCACACCACTGCACTCCAGCCTGGGCAACAGAACGAGACTCTATCTCAAAAAGAAAAAACAAATGTGTTTGTGATATTTTCTCATTTTTCTACAATGGTAATTTAATTATGTGTATAATTAGTAAAGTAAAATAAAATGAACACATGAGGTTGTTATTCTTATAAAGAACAAATGTCACAGGAAATGATACTGAAAATTTGGAAAGCAGGTGCTAAAAACAGCATCAGAAAGGGCCAGAGCCCGTCTCTCTGGCTTTCTAACCCTGCTGTTCCTCAAAAGGATAAAACTACTCATGAAGTCGCAGACAGAGGGAAATGAACCTTGTTCTCCCTGACAACCACTTTTTCAAAACCACATGAACGCCACAAGCTCCTGAAAGTAACTGACAAGATGCACTTCATCAAAATCCTCTAAGAAGATCTCATGTCTCACCAGATCGTTGAAGAAAGGTATTCCAGTTAAAAGCGGCGTTTGGTGTTGTTGCAATTCCTGGGTCAAAGAAACAGAAAAAGGGCAAGTTCACTTTGATGCGACTGCTGAAATACAATGAGTTATTTTGTGTTGAGGCTTATTATTATTATTACTATTATCATTATTATTTTGAGACGGAGTCTCGCTCTGTCGCCCAGACTGCAGTGCAGTGCCACGATCTCTGCTCACTGCAACCTCCTCTTCCCGGTTTGAAGTGATTCTCCTGCCTCAGCCTCCCGAGTAGCTGGGATTATAGGCGCCCGCTGCCACACCCGGCTAATTTTTGTATTTTTAGTAGAGACAGGGTTTCGCCATGTTGGCCAGGCTGGTCTTGAACTCCTGACTTCAAGTGATCCACCCGCCTCAGCCTCCCAAAGTGCTGGAATTACAGGTGTAAGCCACCACACACGGCCCACTTGTGTTGAAGTTTAAATAACGGTAGCACCTGGTTTTTATAAAACCACTCAATGCTCTGAGTGCGTCACTGAAGTCCCCTGAAGCCTTCAGCACAGGAGGGTTAAAAAGAGCCCACAGATTCCACATGAGAAAAGACCCACCCCTTTCAGCCCCAGGATCCATGACAGGCCCAAACTGGGTTAGACAAACGATGAGTTCCTTAAAAATGCCAGGAAGTAACAGGTTTCAAAAACACTGTCAACTAAGCCCCATGTGAAAATTACACCTCCCTGTAAAATTCCCACTCTCAACCCTCACCAACTCATGCCTGACGGTCTGTTGGTTATTACTTCCTCAGAGAGAGAAGTTACATTTAATTTTTGCTAACAAAAAAAAAAAAAGACTATTTTACAATTTAGAAATTCAGAGGCAACATCTAGCACGTTATCTTGGTAACAGAAACATTTTGAAATTTTATAAAATGTAAGTAAATCAAGTCGTCTAACCACCTCCAAAATCCACCTGCATGATCATTATTCACACTGAATGATACGACAACGGCTATTGAACAAGTGCCCGCTTCAAGCCAGCCCCGGGCTCTGACTGCATGTAGGCGCTTCCATACTCCACTGCAACCTTTACAGGCCCACTGAGCAGACCGGTTCCTCCAGTTTATCCAGCTGGACACTGATGTTCAAAGAGGTTAAACAGACTTCAAAATGCGCAGGGTCGAGGTGGCAGACGCTATGTTCAAACCTACGCACTGCCTCAGAGCCCAGGTTTTTCCTGCTGCACCAGCTAAAAATGTCACTGAAGCCAGTGCAGCAAGGACACAGTGAAAACAGGACCGCGGGCCTCACTAAGGTGCGCCTGAGCACCGTGGAAGTCAGTCCTCAGGAGGCGCGAACACCTGGCCTCAGCCTCCGCACTCGTTCTAACCTGAGCTTGGGGCGAATTACATGTTCTTCCTTGGATCTAGGCTTTCCATTATTTCTATCGTGTAGTACGGTGGTTTACAAACTGTGTTTAGAGAGGCCGGGCACGGTGGCTCACACCTGGAATCCCAGCAATCTGGGAGGCCGAGGCGGACAGATCACCTGAGGTCAGGAGTTCAAGATCAGCCTGCAACATGGTAAAACCGTGTCTCTACGAAATACACAAAAATTAGCTGGGCGTGGTGGGGGGCACCTGTAATCCCAGCTACTCGGGAGGCTGAGGCAGGAGAATTGCTTGAACCCAGGAGGCGGAGGTTGACGTGAACCAAGATCACACCACTGCACTCCAGCCTGGGCGACAGAGCAAGACTCCATCTCAAAACAAAAACAAAAAACTGTGTTTAAACCTCAGAGGGTTTGATGAAAGGCCTCAGATGCCACCATAGGGGTAGAATTGGGCAGGGGGGAAGGAGGAAGATGAAGGGAGAAGAGTTCCAGGTCCCCCAACTCAAGTCAGCTGAAACAGAAGTCCCGCATTTGGTTTGGTTTGGTTTTTCCAAACATACTGCTGATGGAGTATATCGTACTTCTACTGGCAGAAAATGCTAAGTGATCTGTATTTTAAATCATTATTTTATAATTTCTCCTATTTATCTTTTATTCTAACGTTAGAAAAATCATAACAATGTAGCCATTCTCAGGCAGATTGCTTGAGCCCAGGAGTTCAAGACCAACCTGGGCAACGTGGCGAAACCCCATTTCTACAAGGAATACAAAAAAAATTAGCCGGGCATGGCGGCTCATGCCTGTAGTCCCAGCTACTTGGGGGGCTGAGGCTAGAGAATCGCTTGAACCCAGGAGGCAGAGGTTGCAGTAAGCCGGTATCGCACAATTGCACTCCAGCCTAGGCGACAGAGCCAGACCTTGTCTCAAAAAAGAAAAAAAAAAGTAGCCATTTCACTGATTATTTTTAAGTAAATATGAGAAATCATATTATCTCCTTCATAAACATCTCAATATGTGTCTCTTAAGGACGCAAACTTATTCTTTTAAATATATCTATATATTTATCACATATAAATATACATCTATTTTTATATATTCATTCTCTACCCCTGTACATAAGTAAATAAATATTTTAAAATTCTTACCTTGACTCTGGACATAGATCTTACCCTTAGCATGTGGCTTTTGAAAGGGGGGGAGAAAGAAAAGAAAAGTACATTGGATAGTGCATGACAACTGCTTTTTAGAAATAAAATGAAAGTTGTTAACAAAAAAAGCCGTCCTGGAAAACATCACTGAGAGTCATCTGCACAGCTGCTCATAGACTTATTACTCTGTAAGAGCAAAGCATTACTTCTGCTTTTAATAGGTTTTGCCATTAAAAATACCGCATCTATAAGGTAAGAAGCGCACACAAAAAGTCTCTTAAATGAGGCGTGATGCAATGTTGCAATTTTACACTTGCTATGTTAGTGGAGATATTACTGAAGTTCAGCCAGACAGCATGCCAGTGCCGGCCCAGCTGATGCAGCTCCTGCCCCTGCGTGGAGGTGGAGGTTCGGGGAAGCTTGTTATGGCTTATGCATCCCTGAGGGGAAGACTACTTCCACCACCCCCAGAAAAAATGAAGAAAGCAGCAGGAGGAGAAGGAGGAGCTGCCGATATGTTGGGAAACCAAAGACAGGTCCCAGGAGGCAGATCCGTCCAGGCAAGGGAGGACAGCCGGATGGAAAGCGTCTGGTAGGGTACCTCCCTGGCACCAAGCAAAAGGCAGCCCTTGCATGACGGATTTGGGTATTTGTAACAAGATATCAAGTTACTATTCCTTGCCGTGTTTTCTGGCGGAATGTCACAAAACTACTAGAGAGAAATTGAATCCATTTCTCCAGTTCATTTTGAAACAGTGGCAGGAATATTTTTAAGATGACGTTTAGATGGAAAGGCGGAGGCAGGAGCAGAGTGAGACCCTCTCTGAAACGGCTGATGGAGCAAGTCCATGCCAAGGACGGTTTCTCTCAAGTGATCAAAATAGGCCGTCATTTTGGTGAAAGAGTCCAAAAAATGGATGTCTTTTTCTCATGTGACCTAAGTCTGATCAATGCATGAAATGACCGAACTAGCTAGATCCCTGGAGGTCACAGAAGTCACACCCCTGTGCTTTGTTGGTGTGGGGATACAGGGTGGTCTTTAGGGTACCAGGGAGCCCTCGGCACTGCATGGGGTGTGCTGGTCCACGTTGGACATTGTCCCCACGTCAGTTTTATATTTTGGGACACAAGCTAAAGGGGAAGCAGCCCTGCCAGGGCGAGACAATCAACAGGAAGAAGGAGACTGGCCCTCCCCAAGCCTGGGAAGGTTTGGCAGAGGCAGCATCCAGGCAGAAGGTGGGTGGCACGGCCGGGCACGGTGGCTCACCCATATAATCCCAGCATTTTGGGAGGCCGAGGCAGGCAAATCATTTGAGGTCAGGAGGTCAAAACCAGTCTGGGCAACATGGTAAAACCCTGTCTCTACTGAAAATACATAACTTAGCCGGGCGTGGTGGCATGCGCCTGTAATCCCAGCTACTTGGGAGGCTGAGGCAGGACAATCACTTGAACCCGGGAGGCAGAGGTTGCAGTGAGCCGAGATTGGGCCACTGCACTCCAGACTAAGCGACAGAGTGAGACTCTGCCTCAAAAATAAAAAAAAAAATAAAGAAGTTGGTGGGTACACACGAGACTTGGCATGGCGTTGGTTTTGTCCTTAGCATCGCATTTTGTATTTAACTACGGGAAGCACCTCAAGCCTCCAGAAGTCTTGCCTCTCCTCCCCACTTCACCATGCAAGCAGATACGCGTGGTATTCCAAATGCCTTTAAAATAGTAAACCTTTAAGAGTTTCAAAGACCTCTTCTCTACCAGTTAAAAAAGACATTAACTTTAATGAAAAAAAAAAAGGCTAAGGGCAACCATTGAAATTAGAAATTGCAGTTCAGAGCCCTAAACTATTCCTTGTGCTGAATTATAATTTCCCTGGAAAGCAGGAAGAGCTGTTACTGGAGTGTAGTGGAGGCTCAGAGTGCTTCTTCCTGAAACAAGCCTGTGTCCAAAACACTCGCCTGGAAACATCTTGAAGATGGATGGCAAAGCACTCACAACAGAACGCCATGGCATTTAACTTAATATAAGTTAAGTTAATGTAAGTGTTTGACAATAACAGATTCAGCATAGTCCTAGATAAATATAAGGTGAGGCAACATAGAGTTTATAGTTTTTGTCACTATTTTCATTGGAAATATGCTCTGCAATTAGCAATACATAAACTGAAAATGTTCCTGTCAAGAAACTCCTTTTTCCACCAAAAAAAAAAAAAAAAGTTAAACTTGTATCTCAGCTCTGTCAGCAGAAGGAATTGACTGAATGTGAAGATTTCTGGACTTATCTGCTGATCTTCCCACATCTCTGAGCATCATTTTTCTCAAATCATTTGAAAAGCGTTTCATAAATGGTATTTTCAGATCTCATCCAGGCAAACAGAGGAAATAAAGTTGCAGTATAAAGGAAGTCTCGACCTGAGTTATTTTTAATCATTGCAATAAAAGAAATCTAGCAAAAGCCAATTGGCTTATATTGATTTTGAAAAACATTTTCTATATGAAAGTGTAACAAATACAAATTAGCTTTCCTTGTTGAATATTTATGATTGTTCTATCTGCCTTGAAATAACACGAGTCAAAGTCCTTGTGTACGGCCTGCCTTGCAGATTAGCTCATCAGTGCACACAATGGCAAACACTGAGGTGTGTCTATCAGCAACTGTTACCTCTTTGGCTCATTACTGGATATAAAAAGCCAGGATCTTATTGGATAGATACCTATAAATAGATGGACTTCTAACAGACCCAAGGGCTAACTGATACCTTTTCATGCTGGAATAACATCAACCAAAGAACTTCCCATTCTTTGACTAAATATAAGCCAGAGATTCACCTTCTAAAATTAAACTTTCTGCAAATGGAAACCACAATAGATTATTTTCAAAATACATGCACAATTTTATGCTCTACAGATGACAAAAATAATAGTTTTTGTTCTGAAATTATAATACAACTTCAGATTGTGGCTTTGTTAAAACTACTTGTAAAACGATTACAAACTGCTTAAAAGAAATGATGGCCCATACATATAAAGTTAAAAAATATATTTATGCCGCAAAACACATAGAAATTGGGCACTTTTCAAGGTCACGGTGTCTTTTTTCCTCCCTCTACTCTTTTCCCTTAGAAATCTATTACCGTGAATAAAAAAAAGAAAATAATATTCAAAAGGAAGGGGAGCTATGGGGAGATTCAGCCTTGCCACTGAACTCCTGCAATGGAACCACACAAAGAACAATTTTTTTCTTTTCTTTTCTTTTCTTTTCTTACTAGGAAGTACTTTAATCATTTTTCATAGAAAAAAAATGTCCAGACACTAACACTTCACAACATTTTAACAACAAAGAAAGAGGTTTTCAAGAGTTGGGATTCTGGAACATGAGGAAGAAGCGTTGGTGTCCTGCTTCATTATAGATGGATGGCACAGGTCAGAAATGGGAGACTGGCTGTGAAGCCAATATCAAAACCCAGTGGAATGACGCTTGGACCTATCGTGTTTTTTGTTTTTATTTTTTGTTTTTTTTGAGACGGAGTCTCGCTCTGTCCCCCAGGCTGGAGTGCAGTGGCGCGATCTCGGCTCACTGCAAGCTCCGCCTCCCGGGTTCACGCCATTCTCCTGCCTCAGCCTCTCCGAGTAGCTGGGACTACAGGCTCCCACCTCCGTGCCCGGCTAATTTTTTGTATTTTTAGTAGAGACGGGGTTTCACCGTGGTAGCCAAGATGGTCTCGATCTCCTGACCTCGTGATCCGCCCGCCTCGGCCTCCTGAAGTGCTGGGATTACAGGCGCCCGCCTCCGCGCCCGGCCCATCGTGTTTATTTTCCTTCCTGCTGTCCTCTCTGTCCGACAGAAACGCCAGCCACCATACAGAGCCCAGTAGCACCTAGCTGAGCTGCCAGTCTTCCCCCTTGGGTAGGAGAACAAAAAGATAAGAAAAAAAAAGGAAAGGAAAGAAAAGGAAAGGAGAGGAAAGGAGAGGGGAGGGGAGGGGAGGGGAGGGGAGGGGAGGGGGAAGAGAAGAGAAAAAAGAAAAGAAGAAAAGAAAGAGAAAGAAAGAGAGAGAAAGAAAGGAAAGAAAAAGAAAGAAAGAAAGAAAGAAAGAAAGAGAAAGAGAGAGAGAGAGAGAAAGAAAGAAAGAAAGAAAGAAAGAAAGAAAGAAAGAAAGAAAGAAAGAAAGAAAGAAAGAAAAAGAAAGAAAGAAAGAAAGGGAGAGAAAGAGAAAGAAAAATATACATGGGTGAGATGAGAAAGAAACGTTGAAACTAGACTGGGACAGGATTCTGTCAGGTCCAATACGGAGCAGGCATAGAGATGAAATTAACCCAATCCGGCCGGGCGCGGGGACTCACACCTGTAATCCCAGCACTTTCGGAGGCTGCAGTGAGCTGAGATCGCGCCACTGCACTCCAGCATGGGGGACAGAGCAAGACTCGTCTAAAAAATAAATAGTTAAATAAATTTAAAAGAACAACCCGTGACCCTTCACAAAATCAAAGGATGAGAGTGTGGCACCCAATCTAGTGGGGCAACTCAAGAAACAGGAACATCAACAGGAAATTTCCAGAGAAGATTTTTTTTTTTTAAACAAATGTATGGAGTAAACTCAGAATGATTATTCATTTCATTCAGAAGATTCCCCTACCATGATCTGCCTTGGCAATTTCATGAATTAGAAACAATACTTGTGATGGTACCACACATTTGAGCCCCGGGTCATGGAAAAAGTAAACTCAAGATCTATGCTCTGGAATGGATGAGTTTTCATACTTCTGAGTTCCTTTCAAACTTCTCAGTTCCCAAGGATCTCACATGGGGGGAAACAAACAAACAAAAAACACCCACACAGACATAAAGAACATTTGCAGTTCCATCCAGAAATCTCCAATAAAGGCTCACCTTCATAGAAGCTATTAAAAATGATTAGCGGCCAAGCGCGATGGCTCACGCCTGTAATCCCAGCACTTTGGGAGGCCGAGGCAGGTGGATCACAAGATCAGGAGATCGAGACCAGCCTGGCCAACATGGTTAAACCCCGTCTCTACTAAATATACAAAAAATTAGCCAGGTGTGGTGGCGGGCACCTGTAGTCCCAGCTACTTGGGAGGCTGAGGCAGGAGAATGGCGTGAACCCAGCAGGCAGAGCTTGCAGTGAGCCGAGATCGCACCACTGCGCTCCAGCCTGGGCAACAAAGCGAGACTCTGTCTCAAAAAAAAAAAAAAAAAAAAATGATTAGCTTCCTGGGACATGATCAATCCCTGGAGCTTCTCCTACAGAGGTGAGAGGGTTGGCACAGAAACGAGGTAGTCTAGAGGTGAAACCCACGTGCTCAATGCATTTTTATGTTTCCAGGAGGGTGGGAACTCTAATAAAAGGTGTGGTCTGTGTAGTTTCAGCTGCTGCCAAGATGACTTTCCGAGATAATCAGACATAAAGCAATGGGGCCATGCAGGAAGAGGGAGAAGTAATAAGTAGCTCAAAAGACAACATGCTTCTACTGCAGACTTTAGGGTTAAGTAGACACGCAGCTCATTCTGATTAGGCCAGCGCTAACATCTGCACTGACTTGTGGAGCTCACCTGTATGGGAACTGCACTTGTGACAGCCAATGAGATCTGTCTTGCTTTCTGTGTTTTAATTTCCAAAAGAATTTTGATGAGTAAATGTACACAAAGTAAAATTACACTTTAGGTTTTGCCTAATACAGCAACTTCAAGAAGTTACTTTTCTTTAACGAGTGCCAGGGCAAAGTAGATAAATTAGGCCCCAGAAGGTGGTGACTCAAAGTTTCCAGAAAAAAAAAGAGAAAAACCTCACTCGAAAGGTAACACCTGAAAACAGCCTTTGCAAAGCATATTGACGGGCCATTACGAACGGCCCTGTGCTTTTTTTTTGTTTGAATATGATAATGGCTTCAAGCAATATTTACTCAAACAGGATTTTTTAAATATAGCTCATAAACAAATATTTGAGTTTAGATAATGTCCTCTTAGAAGAATGCTTATTAGGAAAAGAGTGTGAAAACAGGCATGAGGGGTTTTGAGACCAATGGAGACATATTAAACCATAACCATTGCTTCTCCTGGTAGAAGCGTCCATTAAGAGACACATTTAATTTGTTCATGGGTGTTTTTTTCTTTTTGGTGAAACTTTTACATTTTCCGGCGAAATTCTGATGAATTTAGACAAAGCGCTCTAAACGTGGACTAGAACTAGAAGTACTCAAGTTTGCATCCTGAATATCTATTACATATTGTAGCAAGAAATCAAAATCCTACATAAAATATTTTCAAACTTTCCACAACGCATATATCAGGATCAGAAATGTGAAGTGAATCAAATTCTTGAAAATGTCAAATCAATATTATAATATCAGAAACTGGCCAGCACAGAGGCTCACGCCTGTAATTCTAGCATTTTAGAAGGTTGAAGCAGGAGAACTACTTGAGGCCAGGAGTTCAAGAGCAGCCTGGGCAACACAGTGAGACCTCATCTCCACAAAAAAAAAAAAAAAAAAAGGGGGGCCGGGCGTGGTGACTCACGCCTGTAATCCCAGCACTTTGGGAGGCCGAGGCAGGCGGATCATGAGGTCAGGAGATCGAGACCATCTTGGCTAACACGGTGAAACCCCATCTCTACTAAAAATACAAAAAATTAGCCGGGCATGGTGGCGGGCGCCTGTAGTCCCAGCTACTCGGGAGGCTGAGGCAGGAGAATGGTGTGAACCCAGGAGGTGGGGCTTGCAGTGAGCCAAGATTGCACCACTGCACTCCAGCCTGGGCGACAGAGCAAGACTCCGTCTCAAAAAAAAAAAAAACAACAACAATGACAAAAAAAAAGTAAAAATTTCAGCCAGGTGTGGTGGCATGGGCCTGTAGTCCCAGCTACTCGGGAGGCTGAGGGGAGAGGATTGTTTGAGCCCACGAGTTTGAGGCTGCAGTGAGCCATGATCATGCCACTGCACTCCATCCAGCCTGGGCAACAGAGTGAGACCCCTTTAATAAAGAAAAAAAAAAACACTTAAAAGATATATTATAATATCACAAACCGACATAGCAATGCCATCCCAAAACATGACCTACGTTAATCATGTGCGCTAGGCATTAACAGCTTAGCATGCTGACCTGGTGAGGAGCTCACTAGGATTGTATATTTTACAAAGTAGGTACCATGTCAAATTAAGGCTGATATAAACAACACTAAAAAATAATGACGAGCATAAACAAAGGCATTTCAAATTAAAAGAGATAAAACCATCTTTATTGAAATCCAATCAAACTAATTTGTGAAGGGTCAGCCAGAGACAGGTAGGCAATCATAAACCCAGCTCCCAAGACAGCGTTTCCATAAGAGCAGCCCTGGGGGCTGAAGTTCACTCACCAGTTACAAACTAACCCTCACTGGGCATATGTCCATTCATGTGTCCTCCAGGATCAGATATCGTGTGAGTAAGTTTCAGAAATCCCAAAAGAGAGCTGCCCTGGGCACACAACAGCCCTCGCCACACGTGGCCACGTGGCTGATCCAGGGCACATGTAAGGCAGCCGGTTTGAGTTAAGATGTGCTGTGAGTGTAAAATACTCACCAGATTTCAAAGACTTCATACAAAAAAAGGTAAAATATGATGTCATTAGTAACTTTCATATTGATGACATGTTGAGATAATATTTTGGAATATAGTGAGTGTGTACTAGGAAATTCGGCCTTGACCAAAGAGAGGCATGACCTGCACCCTTAGCTTCTGGGAAATGGCGTAAGTGGCATAATACCTGACAGCAGAGTGTTTGTTTAGGGTGGGAAATGGGCCAGGCGCGGCTCATGCCTGTAATCCCAGCCTTTTGGGAGGATGAGGTGGGCAGATCACTTGAGGTCAGGAGTTCGAGACCAGCCTGGCCAACATGGTGAAACCCAGTCTCTATTAAAAATACAAAAATTAGCCAGGCATAGTGGCAGTCACCTGTAATCCCAGCACTTTGGGAGGCTGAGGCAGGTGGATCGCCTGAGGTTGGGAGTTCAAGACCAGCCTGGCCAACATGGTGAAACCCCATCTCTATTCAAAATACAAAAATTAGCTGGGTGTGGTGGTAGGCACCTGTAATCCCAGCTACTAAGGAAGCTGAGGCAGGAGAATCGCTTGAATCCGGGAGGCATAGGTTGCAGTGAGCCAAAATCGCACTACTGCACTCCAGCCTGGGCAACAGAGAAAGACTCTGTCTAAAAAAAAAAAAAAGACTGTTTTCATGCTTTAACCATCACCTGGACACCAGTGACTCACATGGCTGTGTCCCCAACTGTGCCCTCCTCTGAGGACAGTCCTACATTCTCAGCTCTATTCTGGATATTCACCCGAGTCCAATATTTGTCGCTAAGTCAATACATCCAGAACCAAATGATTCAGTTCCTCTCCTTTTCCCCCTCCAAATTCTATTCCTTGATTTCTTCCAAACCATATTGATAAAAATGTTAGATTGTATGAATACTCTTAAACCTCTCTTTATTTCTTCCTTACTGACTGTGGTCTGCCAATACAAAAGTTACCTGTACCATGGTGTTTATGTTTTTTTAAAAAAGTCTTTATCAAAGTACATTTGCAGGTAAAATGGCACATAATTATAGGTGAAATGGCATGATATTGGTAATTTTTCAAATTATTCTAGAAAACATTGTGTGTGTGTGTGTGTGAGTGTAGGTGTGTGTGTGTATTCAGGAGGAAGTAGAGCAAATAAGAATTGAGGAATAAATTGGGTCGGGGGCACATAAAGGGCTCATTCTACTATTCTTGCTACTTCTACGTATGCCTGAAAATTTCTTTAATTAAAAGTTCTGGCCGGGCACAGTGGCTCATGCCTGTAATCCCAGCACTTTGGGAGGCCAAGGCGGGTGGATCACATGGTCAGGAGTTCGAGACCAGCCTGGCCAACATGGTGAAACTCTGTCTCTACTAAAAATACAAAAACTAGCTGGGCATGATGGCAGGTGCCTGTAATCCCAGCTACTCAGGAGGCTGAGGCAGAAGAATAGCTTGAACTTGGGAGGTGGAGGTTGCAGTGAGCTGAGATTGCGCCACTGTACTTCACCTTGGGTGACAGAGCAAGATTCCATCTCGAAAAAATAAATAAACAAACAAACAAACAAATAAATAAATAAATAAATAAAAAACAAAAGGTTCTAAAGGAAGAGTCATTCCTAATCAATCAATTTAACGGATATTCACTGGGCCTGAGACAGTATACTATTCTCCGGGGATGCACGACTGACCATATCACGTCCCTTTCTCAAGAAGCTCACCACTTGAGAAGCACGAGGAAGAAAGTAAAACATGTTATACTCATTACAGACAAGCACAAAGCATGGCAGATGGTTACAGAGGCCATCAATTCTCCCCCTCCCTGCATCCGTGCCCCTGTAAGGCAGCATTGAAGATCCTCTCACTATGAGGTAGGGACCGTATCTCCACCTGCTGAGTTGCTTTGGTCAATGGGAAGGAGGCAAGCGTATCACAGGCAGAGGCCTGGAATGTGCTTGTGAGTTGAGGCCTGTTCTCTCTTCCTGCTGAGCCTAAAACAGGATGACAGACCCCACGGAGACAGGCCTCAGGGGGTCCCCACCATCCCAGCTAAGGTCTAGGCATGGAAATGAGGCCACCCTGTGTGTTTAAGGCAACTGGTTTGTTAAGCAGCAAAAGGTAACTGACAGAGGAAGGGAACTCATCTATGCCAATTCCGGAGGGTCAAGGAAGGATTTATGCTGGAGGATGATATTGAAGGCTGACAAGTTGGAGAAAAGGGCAATGAATTCATGGAAAAGGAGCACGCTTCCACAGGTAAAACATTTCTTTTCTGTTTTTTTTTTTTTTTTTGAGATGGACTCTTGCAGTGGCGCCATCTCTGTTCACTTCAACCTCAGCCTCCTGGGTTCAAGCAATTCTCTTGCCTCAACCTCCTGAGTAGCTGGGACTACAGGTGCACAGCACCATGCCCAGCTAATTTTTTGTATTTTCAGTAGAGAGAGGGTTTCGTCATGTTGGCCAGGCTGGTCTTGAACTCTTGACCTCAGGTGATCTGCCCGCCTCAGCCTCCCAAAGTGCTGGGATTACAGGTGTCAGCCACCATGCCTGGCAATTATTTCTTTAATGTCTGTCTTAACCAACACAGTTGGGTTCCCACATTTGCCGTTTCATTTAATTTGTTGCAATATGTTGTTTTGGTTGAGGTCTATAAAGAAAATCCTGCCTCTTGCAGACAGGTAGTAGGAAAAGAAAGAGTATTTTAATAGCCTTTCAGATCACTGTAGGCATTATTCTTGGATACTGCACCCAAACTCAGCAAGTGGCAATTTCTTAAAGTTTAGCTGCATCAGGGAACTTTTCTTTTTTTTTTTGAGACAGAATTTTTGTTCTTGTTGCCCAGGCTGGAGTGCAATGGTACAATCTCAGCTCACTGCAACCTCCACCTCCTGGGTTCAAGCGATTCTCCTGCCTCAGCCTCCCGAAAGTAGCTGGGATTACAGGCATGCACCACCATGCCTGGCTAATTTTGTATTTTTAGTAGAGTCGGGGTTTCTCCATGTTGGTCAGGCTGGTCTTGAACTCCTGACCTCAGGTGATCCGCCCACCTCGGCCCCACAAAGTGCTGGGATTACAGGCATGAGCCACTGCGCCTGGTCAAACTTTTCATACTCGGTTATATTAAAGTCCATTGGTCTACCTGGTAATATGAACTGATCTTTCACCTGTACTTGATTCTATAGGTCACATATTGGTCATTTAAAACATACTGGTTCACTGAGTCATGGAGATCTTTCAAATGTTTAAACATTTCGGCCGGGCGCAGTGGCTCAGGCCTGTAATCCTAGCACTTTGGGAGGCCGGGACAGGTGGATTGCCGGAGCTCAGGAGTTCGAGACCAGCCTGGGCAACATGGTGAAACTCTGTCTCTACTAAAATACAAAAAAACAATCAGCCGGGCGTGGTGGCGGGCACCTGTAATCCCAACTACTCAGGAGGCTGAGGTAGGAGAATTGCTTGAACCCAGGAGGCAGAGGTTGCAGTGAGCCAAGATTGTGCCACTGCACTCCAACCTGGGTGACAAAGCAAGATTCCGTCTCCATTAAAAAAATAATAATAATAAACATTTCATTATACAACACCCAAAAAAGATTTGTTGGTAGAACTACCGATTTCATCAGGAAAGCCTTCAGATACTGGGAAACTGACCACCTCATGCTGGCTTTCCAAAATTCTAATTTTTACTTGAAAATTCAAATTTGGCCACACCCAGTGGCTCATGCCTGTCATCTCAGCACTCTGGGAGGCCGAGGCAGGAGGATGGGCTTGAGCCAGGTGTTCGAGGTTCCAGTGGGCCATGACTGCACCATTGCACTCCAGCCTGGGTAACAGAGTGAGAGCCTGTCTCAAAAAAAAAAAAAAAAAAAAAAAAAAGGACCAGGCATGGTGGCTCACGCCTGTAATCCCATCACTTTGGGAGGCCAAGGTGGGTGGATCACAAGGTCGGGAGTTTGAGACCAGCCTGGCCAACATGGTGAAACCCCGTCTCTACTAAAAATACAAAAATTAGCAGGGCGTGGTGGTGGGCGCCTGTAATCCCAGCTACTTGGGAGGCTGAGGTAGGAGAATCGCTTGAACCCAGGAGGCAGAGCTTGCAGTGAGCCGAGATCGCGCCACTGCACTCCAGCCCGGGTGACAGAGCAAGACTCCATCTCAGAAAAAAAACAAAGAGAGAGAGAGAGAGAGAAAAGGTCAGGCGCGGTGGTTCATGCCTGTAATCCTAGCACTTTGGGAGGCCGAGGAAGGCAGATCACTTGAGGTCAGGAGTTCAAGACCAGCCTGACCAACAAGGCAAAACCCCATCTCTACTAAAAAAACAATAACAACATGTATTCAAAGGTTAATATTTGAAAAGATAATAATTTGTATTTCTTCATCAAGGACATTTTTAAGTGAAACTGGCTTAAGTGGGTGGCGGTGACTAATCAGCGAATATTAGCACAGATGGGGCCACTGCCTTCATTAGTATTAAGGCAGCTGCATTTTACTCATCATTGCATTTTAAACCACGAGAAAAGCTAAAAGAAAAGGCTTTGCATTATTATGTAGAAAAAGCTTGACTTGGTGGAGGCCCTGAAAGAGTCCCGGGGAATCTCAGAGGTCCAGGGACCCCATTTTGGTAACCACTGGTTTGAAAACTACCTTAAGAAGGCAGATAGATAGTCCAACAGGTAGGCCAGGTGCAGTGGCTCACACCTGTAGCCCCAACACTTTGGGAGGCTGAGGTGGGTGGATCACTTGAAGTCAGGAGTTTGAGACCAGCCTGGCCAACATGGTGAAACCACGTTTCTACTAAAAATACAAAAAGTAGCCGGGTGTGGTGGCACATGCCTGCCGTCCCAGCTACTCAGGAGGCCGAGGCAAGAGAATCGCTTGAACCTGGGGGGCAGAGGTTGCAGTGAGCTGAGATAGCACCATTACACTCTAGCCTGGGTGACAGAGTGAGACTCTGTCTCAAAAAAAAAAAAAAAAAAGTTAGGTACTACAGTAAAACTGGAAACCAGGATGCCTGTTGGGTTTTCTAATACTGAAATTGACAAGTCATTAAATTGCACTAGGAAATACAACCTCCATGCTCTGCCTGGGAAAAGTCTGATATAAAGGGTAAGACTATGGGCAGTCAGGGCGTGTGCAACTTCACATTCACGTATGTCTAGCATCCCGAGCTTTCGGAAGAGACCACAGATGACTGGGTTCTGCCCTTGTGCCAATGCAGCAGTTTCCAAGTACCACCATTTTGCAAATTGCAATTCCATAAAGAATGGGCAGAGCCTGCAAATGATCAGGGCATAAGCCCTGTTCCTTGATCCCCCCAGCCAACAGGAATAATGCCTGCAAATGATCAGGGCGTACACCCTGTGCACAGCAGATGAACTGGTGGAACACAAGCGCTAATAATGCTGGTGGAGCAGGCTCAATGCAGTTCCCACTGCCAGACACAGCAGCCTTGCCCACCAAAGGGAAACTGACCTTTGGCTTTTTTCTTTAGTTTTGCAGGCACCAGCTCCATGGTACATTCACATAGCTCCTTACTGGGAATTCAGTTAGGCTCCCACCAGCTCATACACCTGCCCTCTAAGTCATCATGAATACAGAGTCAATAAATGAACTAACTTGTGGATCTACAAACTCTTGACTGCTTAAAGCTCTTCTAATAAATGGTCCAACCCAGGAAACTACCTCTGTCACCTAAGAGATTGTTACTCTCATGTATACAAGGTTGCTGCAACATTTATAGTGCAGCTGATAAATCAGCCGATCTGAGAACATAAAAAGGAAACAGGGCCAGGTTTGGTGGCTCATGCCTGTAATCCCAGCACTTTGGGAGGCTGAGGCAGGCAGATCATTTGAGATCAGTAGTTCGAGACCAGCCTGACCAATATGGTGAAATCCCATCTCTACTAAAAATACAAAAAAATTAGCTGGGTGTGGTGGTGTGCACCTGTAATCCCAGCTACTCAGGAGGCTGAGGCAGGAGAATTGCTTGAACCCAGGAGGCGGAGGTTGCAGTGAGCTGAGATTGCGCCATTGCACTCCAGCCTGGGTGACAGAGCGAGACTCCATCTCAAAACAAAACAAAACAAAACAACAACAACAACAACAAAACACAGACAACACATTACTGGGCTATTTTTGTCATTCAATAACAACATCAAAAAATATCGGGGACGTTTTAGGTGCATCTACACATACAAAATCAATCTATGGGAAACATAATACACGACAGGCACCGTCCATGGGAACTCTGTGTCAGCTCAGTAAGGCTGCCTTTCAGTTCTCGAATTCTGCAAATTTCATCAGCACAACCAAAATAACAACACCAGATAAACACATACCCACTGTGCTTGTGCCATTTCCTTCATTGACTCTGTGAAAGCGACAGCAAATCTAGTAAATGAACAAAAATAATAGAAACAATTAGGCCAGAATTCAATTAAAAGAACTATGAAGCAGCTCTTTGGAACAAACTATGAGAGACAAGGTGAGACACTAAATTTAAAATGCAATCAATCTTTATTACTTGTGGTCACTGGCCATTAGGTTTAATCTCAACTCACATCAAAAAAAAGTTGTATATGCAAGAAGTAAACCAAATGAAGCCCAAAACTTCCTATTTTTTCTCTTCCTTCCACGCAAGTTCAGAGAGGCGGGGATAAAATCAAAAGCAAGAAATCGAGATGCAGGAGAGAAGCAAGGAACTTGCTTGGTTAATCCACCCTGACCATTCAAGGGCAGCCTGTCCACTCCACTAGCTCTGCCAAGGGAAGACTATGGGGACACGATCACCATTTACTGAATGCACACACGGGTGCTGTTATCATCTCCCTCCTTTCAATTGCTTCTTTAGGAAATGCACAAGGGATCTCAAAACTAAGAAAACAAAGGTAATCTATTTATAAACATTATGCTTGCCATGAAGTGCAGGGGGATTAAGAGATATTTTCCATGGAAATGTGGAGCACATTCTTCAATGGGAAGCCTCCAACACTATCAAAACGTCCATTTTTACCAAATTACGTGACAAAATCAATAATTCAAATAAAATCCAGAAGTGGATTTCTATTGAAATTTGACAAAATAATTTTAAAGTTTACCTATACATATAATTGGGTGACAAACAATCAGAAAATTTTGATAAAGAATTCAGGCCAGGCACAGTGGCTCACACTTGTAATCCCAATACTTTGGGAGGCTGAGGCAGGAAGATCACTCGAGCCCAGGCATTCAAGACCAGCCTGGGCAACATAGGGAGACCCCATCTCTACAGGAAATGTTTTTGTAATTGGCCAGGCACGGTTGAGCACACGTGCAGTCCCAGCTACTCAGGAGGCTGAGGCAAGAGGATCGCTTGAGCCTGGGATGTCAAGGCTGCAGTGAGCCATGATTGTGCCACTGCACTCCAGCTTGGGTGACAGAGGAAGAAGAAAGAAGAAAGGAAGAAGGAAGAAGAAGGAGGAGGAAGAGGAGGAAGAAGAAGAAGAGGAAGAGGAAGAAGAAGAAGAATTCAAAGATGAGATATGTATTAACAGATATCAAAACATATTAAAAATATAACAATTAAAACAGTGTTGGCAGTGAAGAAAAGATAGAAAGGTCAAAACCAAATACAAGGCCAGAAACAGACGCAAATACATTTAAGAATTTGACATAGCATAGGCCGGGCGTGGTGGCTCACACCTGTAATCCCAGCACTTTGGGAGGCTGAGGCAGGCGGATCACAAGATCAGGAGATCGAGATCATCCTGGCTAACACGGTGAAACCCCGTCTCTACTAAAAATACAAAAAATTAGCTGGGCGTGGTGGCGGGCGCCTGTAGTCCCAGCTACTCAGGAGGCTGAGGGAGGAGAATGGCGTGAACCCCGGAGGCGGAGCTTGCAGTGAGCCGAGATGGTGCCACTGCACTCCAGCCTGGGCAACACAGCGAGACTCCGTCTCAAAAAAAAAAAAAAAAAAAAAAAAGAATTTGACATAGCATAAAGTCAGAGAAGTGGTTAAACACATGGAAAAAGTTAGTTTCCTACCTTATATCACATATCTGAAAAGGTGGTTCAGGAGCTAAGTAAAAAAAGGTAAGACTACAAGAGAAGTCTGGAATGATATAAGTGAACGAGCAACTGGCCTCAGCCTGGGAAAGGTTTTCTGAGCATCAAAAGCTACGCCATTATTGGGTACCACAGGCAGGGTATGAAAAGGAGAAAGAAAAAAGCTATGAAATTAATTCTAAAGATAAAAAAGCTTTGATTATATTAAAATTAAAAAACTACTGAAATACCACAAATTAAAACAAAAATAACAATTTGGAAGAAACATGTGCAATTGACATGGAGAAAAGAGGAACAATATCCTTACTTAGGAGCTCTTCAAAATTAACAAGGACGCCAAACATCCCAAGGGAGAAAAGGGATGGGAAAAACGGGACATTCACGTGAGAGTAAACACAAGGGACCATCTAATGTGAGGAAAAGTGAAATTTCTCTAATAACAAAATAAATCTAATTAGAACAATAGGAAAGAATTGCATCACATATAAGATTGGCAGTTTTAAAAATAAAAATGCCCAATGTTGACAAAGGTGAGAAAATGAAAACATACACCCACTTGGTGAATTAAAATGCAAATATTCTTTCTGAAGAGAAATTTGAGAAACTGCATCAATATATTCACATGTTCGTAGCTTTAGACCTTGCAATTCTACCTCTGGGAATTCAACCTAAAGACACAATCAATACAATCAGACAAGTACACAAAGACAGAAACACATTGTTCCCTGTGGTGTTGTTTATAATAAAGATATAAATGCCCAATCTCAAAGAATCGGTTACAGAATTTATGATAGAATTCTATGCAGCCATTAGAACCATGTTTGGAACCTTAAAATTATCAAAAATGTAGCTGGGCGTGGTGGTGCATGCCTGTAGTCCCAGCTACTCAGGAGGCTGAGACAGGGGTATCGCTTGAACCTGGGAGGCGGAGGTTGCAGTGAGCCGAGATCGTGCCACTGCACTCCAGCCTGGTGACAGAGCAAAACTCCATCTCAAAAAAACAAAAAACAAACAAACAAAAAACAAACAAACAAACAAACAAACAAAAAGGATGTGTCATTCAGCCCAAATTTTCAAAAATAATAACAATGAAAATATAGTCATAGACATACAAATATAAGTAATTAAAAGATCACCTACCAAAAAGCTAGTCATAGTTAAAGTACACATAAAATACAAAAAAAAATTAGGTAACCTGCTTTTCCCTGGATTCTTCAGTACTTTCCAAAATTTCTACATTGCATTGGGACAGCCATTTTTTTTTAGTTAGAAAGAAAATTCTTAAAATATTTTATAAAGTCAGGACTTTCAATCTTTCAAGACTTTCTGTAGATAATATATATCCTCCTATCTTTCTCCCACATCATTATTTTCTCCTCTACTCATTATGAAAATGCTATTATTTCTCTGATCTTAAAAACGACTTTCTTAATCCCGCAGTCCCTGCTTCAATTATTGTCGTTTTTCCCTTTTCTCCTTGACAAAGAAAGCCCTAGGGTTACCTTGGCTCAACACCTCCAATGCCTCTCTTCTCATTTAAACCACTCCAGGCAGCTCCACCGACTGCACCATTGAAATTGCGCTCAAGGTCACGAATGACCTCCATGTTGGTAAGCTGAATGATCCCATCCTCAGTCTTCATCTTACTTGACCTATCAATAGCAACAGGCACATACGCTCTCTCCTTCCTCCTTGAAATGCTTCTTCATTGGTTTCTGCCATACCATTCCATTTCATCGAACTGGCCACTCAATCTCAGTCTCACTAATTCCTCATTTCTCAAAAACGGGCTGCTCCAAGACTCAGTTCTTGGGCTTCTCTTCTCTATCTGCACTTACTCCTTTGGTGAGCTCACCAGTTTCCAGTTTTCAATAGCATCTGTAAGGCCGGATGCAGTGGCTCACGACTGTAATCTCAGCACTTTGGGAGGCCGAGGCGGGAGGATCAACTGAGGTCGGGAGTTCGAGACCAGCCTGACCAACATGCAGAAACCCCGTCTCTACTAAAAATTACAAAATTAGCTCAGCGTGGTGGTGCATGCCTGTAATCCCAGCTACTCAAAAGGCTGAGGCAGGAGAATAGCTTAACCCCGGGGGGCGGAGGTTGCAGTGAGTCAAGATCACTCCAGCCTGGGTGACAGAGCGAGACTCCGTCTCAAAAAAAAAAAAAATAGCATCTGTATATTGACCAACAAACTCCTGACCCCTCCCCTAACTTGCCCAAACTTCTACCTACTTTATACCTCCATTCAGACGCCTAATACAAACCCTAAGCTTCATACCAATGTCAAATAATGAG
Source organism: Nomascus leucogenys (assembly GCF_006542625.1). Classification (NCBI taxonomy): domain Eukaryota; kingdom Metazoa; phylum Chordata; class Mammalia; order Primates; family Hylobatidae; genus Nomascus; species Nomascus leucogenys. Next base: position 96,024,154 of record NC_044390.1, on the reverse strand, counting down.
AACATATTTCTAGTGATGAAATAAAAATACATATAGTTGTATATGTGCATATATACATACATTATTTCCAAGCTCTGTCTAAGAGGGCTTACAAGAAATGACACTGAGTAAGCAGCAAGCACAGATCTTAGTTTCTAAATAATATTCTCTAAAAAGACAAAAAAAATAATAAAGGAACCAGGACTCCTTTGAGAAATAACCATTTCCAGAAGTAGGACAAGGTAGACAGGAGATGAATCAGGAACATTTTATGATGCCAGAAAGTAGAAAAGTGCTCAGAAAATGACGAATGATGAGAGCGTGTCAAAAGAACACAGGCATCAGCTCAAAGCATCTCCTGTGGGCAAATCTGGGACAATTTGAGCAACCAAATAAACAAAAATAGTAACAGATAACCTGTAAAGGAAAATAAAATAAATATCTATGAGTCCATGTTTTATTTATACATATATATTATTTTCTTTTTCTTTTTTCTTTTTTTTTGAGATTGAGTCTTGCTCTGTCACCCAGGTTGGAGTGCAGTGGTGCAATCTCAGCTCACTGTAACCTCCACCTCCTGGGTTCAAGCAACTCTCCTGCCTCAGCCTCCTGAGTAGCTAGGATTACAGGCATGCACCACCATGCCTGGCTAATTTTTTTTTCTGTATTTTTAGTAGAGATGAGGTTTCACCATGTTGACCAGGCTGGTCTCGAACTCCTGATCTCAAGTGATCCACCCAACTCAGCCTCCCAAAATGCTGGGATTACAGGCCTGAGCCACCATGCCCGGCCCCCACGAGACGGATCAAAGGGGAAAGTCTTCTGTAAGGTAGAATTCCAGTTAATAAACAAGATGCAGTGCAAATGGAAAAATCACCATCAGGCAAATACCACAGGAATAATCACTGCAGACGAGAATCAGGAAAGGACGATTCCTTCCCTGCAGCAGGACCCAGAAATGGCAGATTCTTCCTCCAGCAGGCCCCGCTTCCCCTGCCTGTGTCTGCCCCGAGGTTTCCTTTCTGCCTCCTCTACAACCCTGTCACTAGTGGAGGCACATTCCATCACAGGTCCCCTACTGAAGGGAGAAGTAAGGAAAGACGGACGGGGAGGAGCTCCGCCGGACTTCCCACCAAGGCCCACTTTCATAATCCAAGTACCACACAGTGTGACGCGGAAGGAGGCTCGAGCCCAGCACGGGTTGTTCTGCTGGCCTCAGTTATGAGAAGCTCTCCATTTGCTCTGAAAACTAACAAGAGGTGGAAAGAAACTGTATCTGGGGGAATAGACTTTATCCTGTGAAAATAAGATAAAAAAGAAAGAAAAGTAGCTAAATAACAATTGACTGACAACGGGCCCTTCAGGAGAGTGTGTAAACCTTCCTTTGCCGGGAACCTTCAAAACTGAGAAACTTAAGAATTGAACAATCAGTGGGGCGCGATGGCTCACACCTGTAATCCCAAAACTTTGGAAGGCCGAGGCAAGCGGATCACTGTGGTCAGGAGTTCGAGACCAGCCTCGCCAACATGGGGAAACTCCATCTTCACTAAAAATACAAAAATTAGCCCGGCGTGGTGGTGAGCACCTGTAGTCCCAGCTACTCAGGAGGCTGAGGCAGGATCGCTTGAACCCAGGAGTGAAGGTTGCAGTGAGCTGAGATCGCACCACTGCACTCCAGCCTGGACGACAGAGCAAGACTCTGTCTCCAAAAAAATAATAAAATTAAATTAAATTTTAAAAAAACACATTTCTTATGAGAAATATAAAGCTACCATTTTTGCACTTTTAGTTGAACATTGCCATTTTGAAATAGATTCACTCACTTTCGCATGTGATTTTTCTTGTAAAAAATATTTTAGGGCTTAAATATCTATAGCTTAAAACTTACGAAACTACCAATATTCAGCCATTTTATGCCTACAAAATAGCAAATTCACCGCGTTTAACCTATAGTGTGCTATATATTTCCTATTTATGAGGCTATTTTTGAGGTGTTTCATTTTATACAAACTCTTTTGCTCATTTGCTTGACAATAATATTTTCTTTTCTTTCCTTCCTTCCTTCCTTCCTTTCTTTGTTCTTCTTCTTCTTTGAGACACAGTCTCCCTCTTTCGCCCAGGCTGGAGTGCAGTGGCGAGATCTCAGCTCACTACAACCTCTGCCTCCCAGGTTCAAGCAATTCTCTTCCCTCAGCCTCTTGAGTAGCTGGGATTACAGGCATGTGTCACCATGCCCAGCTAATTTTTGTATTTTTAGTGAAGACGGAGTTTCCCCACGTTGGCCAGGCTGGTCTCAAACTCCTGACTGCAGTAATCCACCCACCTCGGCCTCAAAGTGCTGAGATTACAGGCGTGAGCCACCACGCCTGGCCAAGCATATTTTCTTCTAATATGTACCTGGATGATCCTTCACCAAACAATTTCCATAGGTTTCACATACTCTTCGTTTAGTTTTGATATTGATAATTATCAAGTACTTATTACATTATAATATTTATAAGCCAAAAAGCTGAAGCTAAATTCAAATACTATATAATGTAGAAAAAAATTTAAATACTAAAAAAACTTCAAAAACAGACCCTATAGGAAAAATTTAACTATTTAAAAACATTTGATTAAAAATGAAATACTCATTATAAAGCTAGACAAGTTCAATACTTTCTTTTACAGAAACGTGTGCTATCCTGTAGTGGACAAAGAATCTGCTTCATGCAGCTTTCCTGACCACTAACCTCGATCAATAACCCCCCAAAATAGAAATCAGTGTTTGCTTTAATAACAACGCAATGAATAATACTAATGATAATACTGTAAGATGGATTCATTCAATGTTGTTTCTAGTAAACAGAATTATTTTCCTTCCATAAGGCAGTGCATTACCAACTACAGGAATCTAAAGGTAATGAATTTGCAGAGTGTAAGAACAACAACAATAAGAAAACCTGTAATAAAAGATCCCCTTTTAAGGTAACCCCAGCATGTTTTAATGCCTTTTTTTATTGTAACACACACACGCACACACATGCACACGCACACGTGTGCTCTCTATTATGATAAGGTGGTGTGAAAGGAAAATATCTCGGGCCCCCAAATCACTAAGCTAAAGGGAAAAGTCAAGCTGGGAACTGCTAAGGGCAAAACTCCCTCCCATTCTATTCAAAATCACCCCTCTGCTCACTGAGATAAATGTATATCTGATTGCCTCCTTGGGAAAGGCCAATCAGAAATGCAAAAGAATACAACCTTTTGTCTGTCACCTACCAGTGACCTGGAAAACCGCCCCCTGCTTCGAGTCTTCCTGCCTTTGCTTCCAGTTGTCCTGCCTTTCCAGACCGAACCAGTGTACCTCCTACATATATTGATTGATGTCTCACATCTCCCTAAGACGTAGAAAACCAACCTGTGCCTGACCCCCTTGGGCACGTGTCATCAGGACCTCCTGAGGCTGGGTCATGGGTGTGTGTCTTCAACGTTGGCAAAATAAACTTTCTAAATAGTAACTGAGACCTGTCTCGGGTTTTCTGGGTCCACACTTGCATTGCCACAACATATGATCAGGGGTCCTCAGGAAGGACTAGGGTCCTAAATGCAGTGATACCTCTCAGTAACCCTGGTTTTCAGAAGCGAGACTGACACCTACATTACCAAACAAGGAATCTGAGGCTCCGGACAGAACTTTGAATGCTGTCCCCAGTATGGAATAGGGTGATCCAGCTACATAAAGACTTGAATTGTCCCAAATTCCCTGGCCAGAGCTTCCCAGCCATGAGGTGAGCCACAGAAAATTAATAGCTGGTGATTTATTGGGATAAAATCAATGATCAGTTTTGCTTTGTATTGTTTTTGACAATGATTCAAAGATTTAAAAGGGTTGAAGGGATAGTTAGGCAGTACTTGTTGGGTCAACTGTTAACTGTGATTTCAGGGTTATTCCAGACACAGGTGAGGCTTTCTTCTAACACCAGCAGCCAGTGAACATGTGGGAGGACAAACTGCACAGAACCCCATCGACTGTCCGGGCAAACCCCGGGGAAGCCCACTGAGCACCTCATGACTGATCGGAAAAGTTCTTTGTTTTGGGTATGCATGTATAGTTAGTTCTTTTGATTTAATTTCTGCTTTTTTTCACAATTTTCGTATGATCATGGAAGATTCGTATTGCTTTTATCATTATTTTATTTTATTTTTTATTTTTTTAATTAATTAATTTTGTTTTTTTGAGACAGTCTCGCTCTGTCACCCAGGCTAGAGTGCAATGGCAAGATCTCGGCTCACTGAAACCACCACCTCCCAGGTTCTTTTGTTGTTGTTGCTGCTGTTGTTTGTTTTTGAGATGGAGTCACGCTCTGTCTCCCAGGCTGGAGTGCAGTGGCGTGATCTCAGCTCACTGCAACCTCTGCCTCCCGAGTTCAAGCAATTCTCCTGCCTCAGCCTCTCAAGTAGCTGGAACTACAGGCACAGGCCACCATGTCCGGCTAATTTTTGTATTTTTAGTAGAGATGGGGTTTCACCATGTTGGCCAGGCTGGTCTCAAACTCCTGACTTCAGGTGATCCACCTGCCTCAGTCTCCCAAAGTGCTGAGATTACATGTGTCAGCCACCACACCTGGCCACCTCCTGGGTTAAAGTGATTCTCCTGCCTCAGCCTCCCAAGTAGCCGGAATTACAGGCGCCCACCACCACACCCGGCTAATTTTTGTATTTTTAATAGAGATGGGGTTTCACCATGTTGGCCAGGCTGGTCTCGAACTCCTGACCTCAAGTGATCCACCTGCCTCAGCCTCCCAAAGTGCTGGGATTACAGGCCTGAGCCACCGTGCCTGGCCTGCTTTTATCATTATTTTAATTCTTATTATTGTATTTGTTAGACAAAGAAATGGGAGTGATTTTTTTAATCAAGCCTTTCAATCCACTTTAAATTGCTATACAAATATGATAATTTTCTAAGTATGCCTTGTCAAAAGACACAATGACAACAAATTTAGTTCAAAGATTATAATGGGCTTTTATTAGCAATTCTAGAATTGGGCAGCACCTCATTCCACAAAACAGAATGAGTGTTCTGATGAGCTGCGCAGAGGAGGCGTTTTTTACAGACAGACACGGGCTGAAGAAAGCAGACACAGAAAACAAAAAGCAGATGGGGCATTTCAGAGTTACTTTCCCTACAGGGTTAAAGCAGAGAAGACTTCCCTATTCTGCTGACTGAAGTTGGCTAGAATTTCTTGCTTTTTAGAAAACTGGCCCATTTCAGGCTGCACACGGTGTCTCATGCCCGTAATCTCAGCACTTTGGGAGGCCGAGGCAGGTGGATCGCTTGAGGCCAGGAGTTTGAGACCAGCCTGGCAAAATGGTGAAACCCCATCTCTACTAAAAATACAAAAATTAGCCGACTGTGGTGGCAGGTGCCCGTAATCCCAGTTACTCGGGAGCCTGAGGCACAAGAATCCCTTGAACCCGGGAGGCTGAGGTTGCAGTGAGCCAAGATCACGCCATTGCACTCCAGCCTGGGCAACGGAATGAGACTCTGTCAGGAAAAGAGAAGAGAAGAGAGAAGAGAGAAAGAAGACTGACCCATTTCAAAGTTCAGTTTGATTACACAGCGCCCAGCACAAGTGACTCCTTTCTGTCTTGGGCTGGTCTGCTGGGGCACAGTGCAGGGGCCAGTCCAGAACAACAGCCTCCGATGAACCTCCTTTCACCACATCGACATGGAAAAGTTGGGAAGTACAGTGCTGGAAGGAACTCTCAACTGGGGATAATAACTTCCCCCACCCTGGGGGCATTAGAATTATAGGGAGACATACTAAGGTAGTTGTGGTACCTGGAGGCTGCTGCCCATGATTAGTATCCGGGATCAGAGACGTGCAGGGCAGCCCCCAGGATTATCACAGTGACCCCTGTGAGAAGTCCCACTCAGAGCATGTAGAGCTGAGTGGGACTTCTCACAGCAGCTACCTCTCAGGTCCCCGGGACAGCTAGAGGGACACACCCAAGCAAAAGGCCTGAGCCACAGTTTAGAAATCCTGTTGGTGGCCCTTCGTGCAAATGGCATATATAGCTCAGAAAGCTACATAGATAAGACCCATGCCAAAGACAGTCTACTTGGGCAAACCTGATGCGAACTAGATCCCAATTTGTGCGCTGCTAAGGCTGGAGTTTGCCTGTGATCCGTGTTTTCTACATCCAGAACACCTTTTTTTTGAGAAGAGGGCTTTGCTCTACCACCTAGGCTGGATTGCAACCACAGCACACTGCAGCCTTGGGCTCCTGGGCTCCAGCAATCCTCCTGCCTCAGCCTCCCAAGCAGCTGGGACCACAGGCGTGCCTCACCATCAAGTGATCCTCCTGCCTCAGCCTCCCAAGCAGCTGGGACCACAGGCGTGCCTCACTATGCCTGGCTCCATGCAGACCATTCTAAAGAGGCTTATCTACTATTAACTGTAGTTGAAGACTTAAGTGCAATAACCTGTTAGCAATGACTATTTGTGGCAAAATAAAAATGTACCAAATGAAAGAAAAGGTTACATGAAATTGGTTTTAAGTGCTAAGATGTAAACCTTCCGGACAATTGGTGCCCTCAGTCTTTGGTTTCAATTAATTCCATTCACACAGTTTAAATGTCTGGCAAGGGTGAAATTCTCGCAGGTGTTACCTGGCCTCCTCGAGAACTCTGCCCATGGCTGCGTTTTTTTCTCTCTGGTTGGCATCTTCATTTACATCCGTTCCACCAAAGATGACTCCAAAAGGGATTCGGTGGCCTGCAAAACGATGAGAGTCACAAAGCAGAATTTAGCCCTAAAAACAGCCTTCACCAACCATTCCCAAGCAAGGATCTTAAACACTGAAGTTCCCGGAACACAGGAGCTGTGTGTTGCTGTATGTTTAGCTGCATCCACCTCTCCTGGATAGCAGAATAGGTATCACTACGATAAACACAACACCAAGAGGAATCACGGGAGGCCCCAACCTCTGTTGTCAGGGCTATCTTTCAATTAATTCGTTTTAAACTTTAGCAAATAAAAAATATTGGTAGCCATCATCTATCAAAGCCAAGCTTATCATTCCTAGGAAATGGGCTAATCTGGCCTCATCAAAATTCATGACAAAAAAAAGGGGCTCTCCAAACTGAGTCCTATTGTTCATCAACACCAACAGGCACCGTGCTAGCTCGGGATGAAAACAGGGGAGAGAGAGGTACAGACAACCTTGATGATATCCTCAAGAACTGTTCAGTACAGCAGGGATGATACATTATGACAGGCACAACTAGGATGAGGGCCAAAATAACACAAGGTGCTGAGGGCATAAAGTGGGAAAGAATTTGCAAAGGGAGTATGTAGATTCCGAGTGATGGGTCCTGTGCGGATGGGAGGCAATGTGTGAGTCCACTCCCTGCTTCCTCGATGAACATTCCATGAGCGCAGATGGGCAGGACAGGGCATTAGCCCTGCCCGTCTCAGGCTGAATGACGTGCTCATCAAAAGCGACTCCCCGAAAGGACTCCCAAAGGTCAACTAAAAATTTCAAAGAGACTATGGCCTACAAATCACCCAACCGACCAGATCTAACCGGAGTTCACCCAGTTAGATTTCCCAAGCAAGCTATTTCTATCAAGAGATTTAAAGGAGAAGATACTGATCTTTCCTTTTACTGGCCTTTGAATTGTTTTTGTCATGTAAATTAGCAGATCCCATCTTCTTTCTCTCTATCTAGGTCACTCTCACCCTAGAATTCCACTGCTGTGAATTCAGCCTCTAGATATTAAGCTGAACAATAATAATACCAGCAAGGCTGCTAAAAGTAGCACAATTTGAGAAGCAACTTACTTGTGCATTGGTGAAGACCAACTCTTTTTCTTGGAGCCATGTGTGTGTGTGTGTGTGTGTGTACTCACATAGAAAGACTGGCAAAAAAAAAAAACAAAAAAACAGAAAACGCATATTGGTGAACAAAAGATGCTTGCACAAAAACAAAAGCCATAAACACACATTTCTATATGCACAGAACATCTGTGACACTACACAAAATAATAACTGTTGTCACCTCTGGGAAAGAGACCTGGAAGGCTACAGATCTGGGATGGGCCAGGCGTGGTGGCTCACACCTGTAATGCCAGCACTTTGGAAGGCCAAGGTGGGCAGATCACCTGAGATCAGGAGTTTGAGATCAGCCTGGGCAACATGGTGAAATTCTGTCTCTATTTTTGTAAAAATACAAAAATTAGCCAGGTGTGGTGGGGCACACCTGTAATCCCACTTACTCCGAAGGCTGAGGCATGAGAATCATTTGAACCCGGGAGGCAGAGGTTGGAGTGAGCTGAGATCACGCCACTGCACTGCAGCCTGGGTGATAGAGTGAGACTCTGCCTCAAAAAAAAAAAAAAAAAAAATATATATATATATATATATATATATATCTGGGTTGGGAGTGAGACTTACTTTTCACTCTGTAACATTTTGTATTGTTTGAATTTCTTACTATAGACCTGTAAGAACTTTTCCAAAAATACAGAGAGACATAGAAACTCCTGCCTAGTAGAGATGGTTCACCACGGGTGATGGGTTTAGGCTTTGGGAGATGTTGGGACAGAGTGAAGATTTTTCTCATACGGTAAGGACATGAATCTGTGGTAGGAAGAATAATTGCTCCTAGAGATGTCCAGATCCTAATTCTCAGGACCCATGAGGCTGGGACAGGGGAGGGACATTACGGTAGACTATCCAGGCAGGCTCAACATAACCACAGGGGTCGTTACAAGTGGAAGAGGGAGGCCAGAGAGTCCAGTTCAGAGTGAGGAAGACCTCACCAACCTGATGGCTCTGGAGATGAAGGGCCATGAGCCAAGACATGTGGGTGCCCCTCAAGGCTGGAAAAGACAAGAAAACAGATTCTCCCCAAGAGCCTCCAGGAAGGAGCGCAGCTGCTGACACCTGAATTTCAGCCTAGGAGATCCGCTTCAGCTTTCCAACCTCCAGAACAGGCTCCCCTGTCACAGCCTCAGGGGTCCTGGGAAGTAGGATGTGGACATCTCTGGGAGCAATTATTCTCCAGAACTGGAGGTCAGGTGATGAATTTCTGTTGTCTGAAGCCACTGGGTTTGTGGTAAATTATTACAGCAGCAGTGGGAAACTGATACACCCTATTGCCACAAAGGGACTGTATTAGTCCATTTTCAAGCTGCTGATGAAGACATACGCAACTGGCATGGCAATTGGATATGTCTGGGCAATTTACAAAAGAAAGAGGTTTAATGGACTCACAGTTCCACGTGGCTGAGGACACCTCCCAATCATGGCAAAAGGTGAAAGGCACATCTCACACGGTGGCAGACAAGAGAAAACAGCGTGTGCAGGGAAACTCCCCTTTATAAAACCATCATATCACAAGAGACTTATTCACTATCATCAGAATAGCACGGGAAAGGCCCGCCTCCATGGTTCAATTACCTCCCACCAGGTCCTTCCCACAACACACGGGAATTGTGGGAGCTATAATTCAAGAAGAGATTTGGATGGGGACACAGCCAAACCATATCTGGGATATTCCCCCAATAAAAACTGCTACTAAAGGAGGCTAAGTAAAACAGTGGGAAAGTCATTTTCAGTGAAATTCCCAAAGACAGAAAAATAGACACCTAAAAGATACGCGCTATCAACGAGGTTGTTTAAAAGGTGTGAACATATTTAGTACTTAAGATGACAGCCCTTTCTTACTCAATCAGACCAGCAGCAATAACTCATATATGTCAAAGCTAATTTGACCTATCTGGAGAAATCACAGGACTTTCACTCCAGACAGCCCCAGGTTAGAATTCTGCTTCTCCACCTAGAACAGGCATGACTTTGGCCAAGCTACTCAGTGACTGTAGTAAATAACAATGTATTGTACACTTGAAAATTGCTAAGAGAGGGGCCAGGCATGGTGCCTCATACCTGTAATCCCAGCACTTTGGAAGGCCAAAGTGGGTGGATCACTTGAGGTATGGAGTTCGAGACCAGCCTGGCTAACATGGTGAAACCCCATCTCTACTAAAAATACAAAAATTAGCTGGGTGTGGTAGCACACGCCTTTAATCCCAGCTACTCAGGAGGCTGAGGCAGGAGAATCGCTTGAACCTGAAAGGCAGAGGTTGCAGTGAGCCAAGACTGTGCCACTGCACTCCAGCCTGGGTGACAGAGCGAGACTCTGTCTCAAAAAAATAAGACTCTTATAAATTCACCCATGATTGCAATTGAAAAATTCTGGAAGTCCTCTGCTATAACATGATGTAGCATGATGTAGATAAAATATTTTTGCAAACTCTTTTTATTATTGTACACATATATGGTATACAACATGATGTTTTAAAATATGTATACATTGTGGAATGGCTAAATCAAGCTAATTAGGCCAAGCATGGTGGCTCACACCTGTAATCTCAGCACTTTGGGAGGCCAAGGCAGGAGGACTGCTCCAGCCCAGGAGTTTGAGACCAGCCTGGGAAACACAGCAAGACCCCATTTCTTAAAAAAAAAAAAAAAAAAAACAAGCTAATTAGCATATGTATTACCTCACATATTTATCATTTATTTGGTGATGAGAACACTGCAAACCTACTACTCTCTTAGCAATTTTTTTTCTATTTTTTGAGACAGAGTCTCACTTGGTCACCCAGGCTAGAGTGCAGTGCTGCTATCTTGGCTCACAGCCTCCACATCCCAGGTTCAAGTGATGTTCCTGCCTCAGCCTCCCAAGTAGCTGGGATTACAGGCAGCGCCACTATGCCCAGCTAATTTTTGTATTTTTAGCAGAGACAGGGTTTCACTCTGTTGGCCAGGCAGCTCTCGAACTCATGACCTCAAGTGATCCACCCGCCTCAGCCTTCCAAAGTGCTGGGATCACAGGTATAAGCCACCAGCCCTGGCCCCCCTCTTAGCAATTTTCAAGTATACAATACATTGTTATTTACTACAGTCACCACGCTGTGCAATAAATCTTGAATGTATTCCTCCTAGCTGAAATTTTGTGCTCAAAGACCAACGTTTCCCTAATCCGCTCACAATCCTGAGCGCCTGGTAACCATCCTACTACTCTCTGCTTCTATGAATTCGACTATTTGGATTTCACATACAAGTGAGAACCATGTGGTTTTTGTATTTCTGTTCCTGGTTTATTGTATTTCGCATTATGTCCTCCAGGCTCATCCATGTTGTTACAAACGACAGAATATCCTTCGTTTTCCACTACATATATATACCCCATTTTCTGTATCCATTTACCATCAATGGGCACAGGTTGATTCCCTGTCCTGGCTATTTTGAATAGTGCTGCAGTGAACATGGGGTTGCAGATATCTCTTCCACGCACTGATTTCATTTCCTTTGCACATATACCCAGAAGTGGGATTGCTGGATCCTACGGTAGTTCTATTTTTCATTTTAGAGGATATATTTGCAAACTCTTATTCACTCTTCAAAACCCTATTCAGTCATCCCCTTGTTTCTGAAATCTTCTCCAGGTCTCTCAGAAGTAAATCCTTTCCCTTCTATGTCATGCCATGTATCATAAGGTCTTGGGTTTCATCTGTAGACTAGAAGATTCTCTTATTTACATCTGCACCCCTTGCTCTAATGTGATGGCACTCAAAGTTAGGTCCTCAAACAGCACTTGCTGAAATGCACTGAGAATGAAGAGTGGTACACAAGCTATTTTCCAAGTGGGTTGACTCAGAGCCACCCACGTAAGGGTCTTATTCTTAAATCAGTGCTTGTGCTAGAGGTTTGTCTCTCCCAGTAATCTGCTGAGAAAAATAGAAAATCATAGCTTCCTAAACTTGGCTTCTTCTTCTTCTTTTTTTTTTTTTGAGATGGAGTCTAGCTCTGTCGCCCAGGCTAGAGTGCAGTGGCGTGATCTCGGCTCACTGTACACTCCGTCTCCTGGGTTCAAGCTATTCCCCTGCCTCAGGCTCCCGAGTAGCTGGGATTACAGGCATCCGCCACCACGCCCAGCTAATTTTTGTATTTTTAGTAGAGACGGGGTTTCACCGTGTTGGCCAGGCTGGTCTTGAACTCCTGACCTCGTGATCCCCCTGCCTCAGCCTCCCAAAGTGCTGGGATTACAAGCATGAGCCACCGCACCCGGCCCTACACTTGGCTTCTCAATCAGCCACCCTACCCCTATCTGCTTCCTTATTAGGCTCAAGCCTAAAGCAAACACGGCTGGGCATGGTGGCTCACGCCTATGATCCCAGCACTTTGGGAGGCCGAGGCGGGCGGATAATGAGGTCAGGAGATCGAGATCAGCCTGGCCAACATGGTGAAATCCCGTCTCCACTAAAAATACAAAAATTAGCTGGGCGTGGTGGCGTGTGCTTGTAATCCCAGCTACTCAAGAGGCTGAGGCAGGAGAATTGCTTGAACCAGGGGAGTCAGAGGTTGTGGTGAGCCGAGATCCCACCACTGCACTACAGCCTGGCGACAGAGTGTGACTCTGTCTCAAAAAAACAAAAAATAAAAACATAAATAAATAAATAAATAAATAAATAGAAAGAAAGAAACACAAGGAGCTTCATTAACACACTCTTGGCCAGCATCAAATTAAGCTTTTCCTTGTATGCCATTTAGGGTATATAGGAAAGAGTCCAGAAAGCATACTACCTGGGAACAGGTTCTATTCCATCTAAGTTAAGGACACCTGTAAAGTTCTGTTCTCATACACTTGAAACGATGGATTGGTATGCATGTCAAAAATATTTTACAGACATGCCCAAGAGGGAGAAACAAATATAATGTGTTACTTTAATGTTCATATAATAATTGGTCCATAGCTTAAGGAATTAAAGTTGATATTGTTCTTTAAAACATTTCCAGGCTGGGTGTGGTGGCTCACATCTGTAATTCCAGCATTTTGGGAGGCCAAAGTAGGTGGGTCACCTGAGGTCAGGAGTTCAAGACTAGCCTGGCCAACATGGTGAAATCTCATCTCTACTAAAAATACAAAAATTGGCAGGGCGTGGTGGCGGGCGCCTGTAATCCCAGCTACTCGGGAGGCTGAGACAGGAGAATTGCTTGAACCCGGGAGGTGGAGGTTCAGTGAGCCAAGATCTTGCCATTGTACTCCAGCCTGGGTGACGAGAGCCAGACTCTGTCTCAAAAAAACAAACAAATAAACAAACAAAAAAATTGCATTACATCTGCAATATATCTGTAATGTGTATTAATGTTGTTAATGTGCTATTTTCCATTATTTGCATATTCTACTTAGCAATTTTATATAATTATTTGCTCAGCAAATACTGATTTTAAACAGAAAAGCAAACTTCCACTTGTCCAAGCTGTTAAGGTTTTACTTAGCAATATTTAATATACACAGTTACATAAATGTGACTAGTTATAACTTGGCAATATGTATGAAAAGCTTTAAAAATGCATATACCCTTTGATCCTGCAATGTTATTTCTGGAAAATCCTAAAGGAAATGGGCTCCAAAGGTTTATGCAGAAGGCTGTTCATCACGATATTGTTTAAAACTGAGGGGAGAAAATGGAAATAGGACGTGACCATTCATAACTTGCTGCAAAAGAACATTCAACAACAGAGGAAATATATACAATCTATTTCTAACATATTGTAAAATAGGTTACGAAATTATAAGTATAATATGATTGCAATTTTTAAAATATACACGCCAACTACAGAGCAAGGGTCAGATACAGCAATATCTCTGCATCCAAAGCATTTATCAAAGCGCTTAGCTCATACTAAATACTCCACAAAAAATACATATTTTTATATATTATATATAAGAAATATATATTTATATAGATATATAAATATATATTTATTTTATGTATCTATATCTATAAATATATATATGTATTTTTTTGTTTTTTGTTTTTTCGATACAGAGTCTCACTCTGCTGCCCAGACTGGAGTGCAGGGGCATGATCTCAGCTCACTGCAATGTTCACCTCCCGGGTTCAAGCGATTCTTCTGCCTCAGTCTCCCAAGTAGCTGGGATTACAGGCACTCGCCACCACGGTCAGATAATTTTTTTTGTATTTTTAGTAGAGACAGGGCTTCACCATGTTGGCCGGGCTAATCTTGAAATCTTGACTTCAAGTGATCTGCCTGCCTCGGCCTTGAAAGTGCTGGGATTACAGGTGTGAGGCACCGCGCCTGGACTACAAATATTGGTTTTTTTTTTTTTTGAGACGGAGTCTTGCTCTGTCCCCCAGGCTGGAGTGCAGTGGTGCGATCTCGGCTCACTGCAAGCTCCGCCTCCCGGGTTCACGCCATTCTCCTGCCTCAGCCTCTCCGAGTAGCTGGGACTACAGGCGCCCGCCACCACGCCTGGCTAATTTTTTGCATTTTAAGTAGAGACGGGGTTTCACCGTGTTAGCCAGGATGGTCTCGATCTCCTGACCTCGTGATCCACCCGCCTCGGCCTCCCAAAGTGCTGGGATTACAGGCATGAGCCACCGTGCCCAGCCGACTACAAATATTTTTTAAAAGAAGTTGCAAGCTTAATTGTAAAAGTATATCTTTTTTGCAAACTTAATTTTGAATAAAAACATAAATAAAACCAAAAACACACACACAAACAGTGGTCATTTCTGGGTGGCAAAATTGCAGGTGCCATATTTTCTTCTTTGTATTTTTACATAGTTTCCAAATCACCTCCATAAGTAATTTAAAAATCAATAAGTACTATATATTTTTAAATACAGTTTAATCAATAGAAGGCTACGAAATGTGTAGTGTATGCACAGAATGAAGTATCACACAGCCAGTTAATGACAGGGTAGGGCAACTCAGTGTCTGCAACTGGTGCAGAGAAGGTCCCCAGATACTTTGTTAAGTGAAAACCTCACGGTGCACAGGGACAGCTCTTCTTACTGACAATGGTTCTGGTGCTTTTTACACATGATGCTACACAGAGAGACTTTAACCTTCAAAAACATAACCCTGAGGAATAAATACTGTTTAATTTCCATATGGACAACAACCAGGAATGAACAAGTAAAAGTTTAACCACATTTACTAAAAGTAAGCATGGCTTCAGTTCTCGATATTTATTAGATTGAGCAATGTAATTTTTTCCTCTGGGCAACAGCTTGGTTTTGCAGAGGGCTCGCTCCTCTCCTCCTTCAACTCTTAGGAGAAGCAAACCTAACTTCAGATGACTTTGTGTTTATTTGAAGCAGAGGTCAAGCATGGTAAAATTGAGAACTGTAAGTTTGAAGGAAAAAACAAAAACCCAGCAAACTGACTAGAAGAGAAATAAGTCCTTGCCCATCTGTTAGTAGAATATGAACTGGAATAACCTTTCCATATAGCATTTTCTCACTGTCAATCAAAACAAAAGTTACACAGCCCTTTGGCCCACAGGCTTTCCTAGGAATTTATATTTCCAACATCCACATACAATGGAGTAAAGAAATGTAATCGAAAATACTTCAGCCTTGCTTGGAATAGCAAAAAACCAAGAGAGAGACTTTTAATAAGTATGGTGCATTCTCACGGTGGAATACCTCACAGCCAATAAAAAGAATAAGATAGATGTAGCTTTGTGGATTTGGAAAAGTAGCTAAGATATGAGTTAAATATACAGACCTAATCCCACTTGTGGGAATAAAATGTTCCACATATGTGTGTAAAACATTTATAAAGAAATAATAGGGGCCGGCCGTACTTGGTGGCTCCCGCCTGTAATCCCAGCACTTTGGGAGGCCGAGGCGGGCAAATAACTTTAAGTCAGGACATGGAGACCAGCCTGGCCAACACAGTGAAAGCCCATTTCTACGAAAAATATAAAAATTAGCTGGGCATGGTGGCACGCACCTGTAATCCCAGCTATTCTGGAGGCTGAGGCACGAGAATTGCTTAAGCCTGCTAGGCAGAGGCTGCAGTGAGCTGAGATCATGCCACTGCACTCCAGCCTGGGCCACAGAGTGAGACTCTGCCCCCCAACCCCCCCCCCAAAAAAAAGAAAGAAAAAAATAATAAATATCACTTTACAGAAAATGACACAACTTGACAACTTGTTGGGGGTGGGGTGGGAGGAGGGAGAACATCAGGAAGAATAGCTAATGGATTCTGGTCTTAATACCTAGGTGATGGGATGATCCGTACAGCAAACCACCATGGCACACGTCTACCTGTGTAACAAATCTGCACATCCTGCACATGTACTGCTGAACTTAAAAGTTGAAGAAAAAAAGAAAACTACACAACTCACAGTCAACAGAACCACTAAACTCAGGGCCGAGGCTTTGTGACTGCATAAAAGAGTTGCAACAATCAGTGACAACCTTACAAAGGTTCCTACTGAGCTATCAGGGGTTCCGAACTTCATCTTGGCCTATAAGGAAAGTTAAACTCTACACTTCTTTCACATTCAGAGACAAAGTTCAGACTGTATTTCACTACACTTAAAACTGAATTCAAGGCTGGGTGCAGTGGCTCATGCCTTTAATCTCAGCACTTTAGGAGGCCAAGGTGGGTGGATTGCTTGAGTCCAGGAGTTCAAGACCAGCCTGGGCAAAATGGCAAGACTTTGTCTCTAAAAATATACGAAAAAAATAGCCAGGCGTGGTGGCACATGTCTGTAGTCCCACATGCCTGTACTCGGGAGGCTGAGGGGGGAGGGTTATTTCAGCCCATGAAATGGAGGTTGCAGCGAGCCGAGATTGTATCACTGCACTCCAGCCTGGGTAACAGAGTGAGACCCTGTGTCAAAAAAAAAAGAAAAAAAAATTCGAAGTCATATACTTGTTCAGCAGAAAATAACTCTCTAGAAATAATACTTTCAGAAACACTGTCCGCATATACAGAAAAGAGTTCGTTTAGATTGTTCAGGCACAGATGCAAAAATATGGAAATACAGATATATTCTCCCAAGTTCATATGCTATGATGTCTGTACAGAGACAAGCATTCTAATAGGTGAAATAGAAAAATTAAAGACAACGTAAACATTTATTAATTGAAGACTTTAAATGATGGCATCTCCGAATAATGGATGAGATAGATCTATGTATGTGCTGCTATGGGAGAAAGTTCCCAGATGTGTGGCTGAGTGGTGAAAAGGAAGATGCTGAATATATATTCGGCAGTGGGCTTCCATTTGTGTGTGTGTGTTTAAGGTGGGGGAGGAGGTACATATAAATACATGCATGGGTGTACGTGAATCTCCTCATGTGCACGCTCTGTGTAGTGCCCTCTCACACTGAATAGTGCTGACCTGTGTAATCAGAAGGATATTGTGGGATTCATATTGTATTGACTTCCGAGCCTGGGTCATGAAAAATAAGGCAACTTCCAACTTGCTTTTCTTTTGATGGTTCTCTCAGGGAGAAGCTGGCCATCACATCATGAGGACACTCAAGAGGGCCATGGAGAGGACCATGTGGTGAGGAACTGAGACCTCCCACCAACAGCCTTATGAGTGCACTATAATGGATGCACATCAGCAAGCCCCAGTCAAGCCACCAGATGAGACTGCAGCCTCATGGGAAACCCTGAGACAGACCACCCAGCTAAGCTGCTTTTGAATGCCCACAGGAGCTATTAGATAACAAATGTACTGTGATAAGCAACTAAGTTGGGGCAGGGGGTAATTTGTTATGTAATAATAGATAATCAATACAGTACATATACTTCTAGGAGAATATACACAAGAAAATGGTAACTGCGGTTACCTCTGGAAATGAGAAATAATACGGCGGGGATAAGAGGTGGGAGACAGGCTTACTTTTCATACTATACCACTCAGTTACATTTTACACCAGGGCAATTTTTCATGTATTACCTGAAAAAATAAAAAAGAACACATAGTAAGATGTGTCCGTATATGAAGAGTGTTCATAGAGGGCTCAAATTCCTGTGGAACAGGAGGCAGGAAAAAGAGCTGGAGTTTAAATAAGGTTTGATACAATGTGGAAAAGTGAAAAAATCACCTTCAGTAAGAAACCTATAAAATTTTTGAAAGTGTGACACATTTTGCTGACCAAAATTTAATCCTGATGTGATGATAATTGGAGCAAATTTTGATCCTCCAATGACATGCTATTACTATCCCTTAAAATGGTGCAGCACAAATGATACCACTACTATGTCATTTAATTCACGTTTGAGGAAAGTCACTCAGGCCGGACAATAACAAAAATATCTGTCTTGCCTTTATTTGGTGGCTGCTATACTCTAAGTAAAGTCAGACGGGTCTTGCGAGTGTTAAGAAAAATTTTCCACAACCTGAAAATAAGGTCAAGAATAATAAGAATAAATAAGGTCCACATGCATTTTCTTGCAATGTTCTAGGAAGCCATAATTAAAAGGGTCCTCTAAAGACTCATTTTCTGAGAGTGTATTGTTGTTTGACTTCACTATATACTATTAATTGAAAGCTCATACTCTGTGAAGTTACATTAAGCCATTTGTAGCTTTGTGTCAGGTAGAGATGTAAATCATTTCTGCCCAGTAGAAAAGATACTTCCAAAGCTTGGGGCCCATTGCCTTCTTGGATGTTAATCAGTTCTGCAACTAACCTCGTGAATTTACTCTGATATTCTTTATTAAATTGCTTATTTAAACTCTAGTTGCTCAAATGTGCTTTAAACTGGTTTTAACATCTTAGTAGTTTCCTCATAAATTGATAGGTTGAACAACATTTTTCATAAGTGCTCTATTTGTAAAAGAATTCTTTCAAAAAAAATATATTTTGAAAGACGAAATATGCACTGAAAAAATTCAGGGCCAGGCTCATGCCTGCAATCCCAGCACTTTGGGAGGCTGAGGAGGATGGATTGCTTGAGCCCAGGAGTTCAAGACCAGCCTGGGCAACAAGGGTGAAACCCTATCCCTGAAAAAAAAAAAAAATTTAAATTAGGGGACATGGTGGCATGCACCCATAGTTCCAGCTATTTGGGAGGCTGAAGTGGGAGGATTGCTTGAGCCCAGGAAGCGGAGGTTGCAGTGAGCCGAGACTGTATCACTGCACTCCACCCTGGGTGAGAGTGAGACCCTGTCCCAAAAAACAAATAAATAAACAAACAAAAATTAAGGATGATACTTTTAATACGATAAAAACAGTTTCAATACACATCCATTCTTGACTGTTATAACATTTTAGAAAATTGTGCACTAAGAAAGCAAACCAAAGAGATTATTGCATGTCTCCCATTTCTGAACTGGATAAACAGGAGACACTGTTTCCCGTATTATTGCACATTACAGGCACTTCTGGTTTTCAGAATTTCTAGTGTTTTACTTTTGAAGAGAAAGAGGATTACCTTGCAAAAGCCTGCCTCCCCTATAGAGATGAAGAGCCAGGGCAGCCTCGAAGTTCTCAGCCAAGATGAGGTTCGCAATCTCAGATGGGCTTTTAAAGTCAAAGGCATCTTTCAAAACGCACACGTGCCCTGCAGCCTCTAGATGGGCCCTTTATCAAAAAATACAGAGAAAGGAGAAGATGAGGGGAAAATGTTAATATGTAACAGGTTGCTGCTACAGTTAAGACTTTTTTTTTTTTTTTTTTTTTTTGGTTGTTGTTGTTGTTGAGACAGAGTTTCAATCTTGCTGCCCAGGCTGGGGTGCAATGGTGCAGTCTCAGCTCACTGCAACCTCCACCTCCTGGGTCTCCAAGCGATTCTCCTGCCTCAGTCTCCCAAGTAGCTGAGATTACACGTGTGCACCACCACGCCTGGCTAATTTTTTGTATTTTTAGTAGAAACGGGGTTTCACCATGTTGGCCAAGCTGGTCTCAAACTTTTGACCTCAGCTAATCCACCTGCTTTGGCCTCCCAAAGTGCTGAGATTACAGGCATGAGCCACTGTGCTCAGCCACTATGATTAATATTTTAAATGAATTCCACAAGATGACTTATTTACTGAATCACCCTTTGTAAGCACCCTGCCTTAAAATACAAGAGAAGGCCTAGAATCAATGACATTAACCATTCATCTGCCAGTCTCAGATACCCAGGACTGTGGCTGGGACCGAGACCATTGGAAGGAAGGTTGACCCAGGAGGCCTTGACAGCCTTCAGACATGGGGCACACACTGCCACCTCCAGTGGCATTTGCCATACCAGACAGCTCCTTTCTATTTCCTTAATTCCACATTTTCTCTCCTGTCCCTGAATTGTGGTATCTAAAGATTGTTTTGGGGCCTCTGTTGCTCAGTTCTTTGAAAAGACTTCAAAAGTCACCTATTATCATAGCTTCAAAAAATACTTCCTGGTCTTTCCATTCTACCTGCTACACACACACACACACACACAATCTTTATGTCTTTCAAACATGTCTCTTCTCTTTCTCTCCACCTTAATTTCAGTTCCTGGTAACATAAATATAAAATACCTGATAAACAAAAAAGAAATTTTTTCAATAGTGACAACAACATGAACAAAATCAGAAGACAAATGAGAAACTGGGGAAAAAACTATCTATGACTCTTACTACAGAAAAAAGTTAATCTGCTTAATATATAAAGTGCATTCATAAATCAATAAAGAAGAAAGGCTAACAACACAATAGGAAAACGGCGATGAGGGCTGGGTGAGGTGGCTCACGACTGCAATCCCAGCACTTTCAGAGGTCAAGGCAGACAGATCGCTTGAGCCCAGGAGTTTGAGACCAGCCTGGTCAATACGGTGAAACCCCATCTCTATAAAACATATTTTTTAATGCACTGGGCACGGTGGCACATACCTGTAGTCCCAGCTACTTGGGAGGCTGAGATGGGACGACTGCTCGAGCCTATGAGGTCGAGGCTGAGTGAGCCGTGACTCTGCCACTATACTCCAGCCTGGGTGACAGAGCAAGACCCTGTCTCAAAAAAAAAAAAAAAAAAAAAGCCAGCCACAGTGGCTCAAGCCTGTAATCCCAGCACTCTGGGAGGCTGAGGCAAGCAGATCACTTGAGGTCAGGAGTTCAAGACCAGCCTGGCCAACATGGTGAAATCCTGTCTCTACTAAAAATACAAAAATTAGCCAGGTGTGGTGGTGCGCACCTGTAATCCTAGCTACTGGGGAGGCTGAGGCACGAGAATCACTTGAACCCGGGAGGCAAAGGTTGCAGTGAGCCAAGATCGTGCCACTGCACTCCAGCCTGGGCAACAGAGTGAGAGAAAGAGAAGAGAAGAGAAGAGAAGAGAAGAGAAGAGAAGAGAAGAGAAGAGAAAAAAGAAAGGAAAGGAAATGAAAGGAAAGGAAAGGAAAGGAAGAAGGAAGGAGAGAAAGAAAGAGAGGGAGTGAGAGAGAGAGAGAGAAAGGGAGGGAGGGAGGGAGGGAGGAAGGAAGGAAGGAAGGAAGGAAGGAAGGAAGGAAGGAAGGAGGGAAGGAAAGAAAAGAGAAAAAGAAAAATAGAGATGGGCACAAAATTGCAGTCCATAGAAAAAGAAATACAACTGGGCTCTTGAACAAAGAAAATGATGCTCAACATCAGCCATCTTTTTAATCCAGAAAATCTGTAAAGATTAAAAAGTTGACCTGCGGCCTCCTGAAATAAACACTCCCATACATTATCTGTGAGAGAGCAAATTGGTACAACCTCTCTAGTGGGCAATGCAACAGCAGCTAGAAAATTTTAAATGCACAAATCCTGTGACCAAATAACTCCACTTCTAGGAATTTATTCCAAACATGGACTTGGATATATGTGCAAAAGCATGCACCCAGGAATATGCGCTGCAGTTGTGAAGTAGCAAAAAGACTAAAAAACTACCTCACCATGCATCCACAGGGCCCTTGTTATATTGTGGTAGATGGACCTAATCATGTTCTTTTGCCATCAAAAGAATGCAATAGATCACTATGAATTATTAAGAATGAATTCCAAGATTCACTATTAATGAAAACAGAGCAAAGTGAAGAATACTTTTGGGTATATACACTGTGTGTGCATAGAATGTCTCTAGAAGAATACATTAAAAAGAGATAACAATGATTGTGCCCAAAGAGGAGAATCAGGTCAGGTGCAGTGGCTCCCACCTGTAATCACAGCACTTTGGGAGGCAGAGGTGGGAGGATCATTTGAGCTCAGGAGTTCAAGACCAGCCTAGACAACATGATGAAACTCTGTCTCTACAAAAAATTTTAAAAATTACCTGGGTGTGGTGACATGCACCTGTGATCCCAGCTGTTTGGGAGGCTGAGATGGGAGGATCGATGAGTCCAGGAATTCAAGGCTGCAGTGAGCCATGATCACGTGACTGCACTTCAGCCTGTGTCTCAACAGAGCGAGACCCTGTCTCAAAATGAAAGAAAGAAACAGAGAGAGACAGAGAAAGAGAAAGAGAAAGAAAGAAAGAGACACACGAGCTTTTGTATTGTTGGATAGTTTTTACCACATGCATATATTATCTTTTTAAATTGTTCGAGGTGTGTATGTGTGTGTGTGTGAGCGTGCATGTGCGTGTAGATACACAACAAGTGGGACCAGGTCTCTTTTCTGATTAAAACCTGCAAAGAGCTCACCGTATTCAGCTCAACTGTCAGCGGCATGAGAATGGGGACCATTTCTATCCTGCTTAGGGAATCAACTAATGGCTGAGCGTGTCTCTGGGATAAATGCCTCAGCCCAGACGCAGCTCACCCTGCATGGCAGAAGTGCACTCCACTCCAACCACCCTCCCACGGCAGGACCTCTGGCACATCACGCTCCCTTCTTGAGTCTCCACGCCACTGACATGACACTTGCTAGTGCCAGCTCCTTCCAGAGAACTCTCCTGACAGCCCCAGTTCCTACACACCACAGTCTCTCAAAATTCCCATTTCGTTTTGAGCCTATCTCTGTTATAACCCCTCTGCACTGCATTTATATGGAAGATGGAGTCACAGCTTACTTGGGGCAATGATTACAAAATCAGCACATACATGAAAATGAAGTACACTTAAAATTGCCCTTGAATCGGCCAGACGCGGTGGCTCACGCCTGTAATCCCAGCATGCTGGGAGGCTGAGGCAGGCGGATCAGGAGTTCGAGATCAGCCTGACCGACATGGTGAAACCCTGTCTCTACTAAAAATACAAAAAAATTATCTGGGCATGGTGGCACGTGCTTGTAATCCCAGCTACTTGGGAGGCTGAGGCAGGAGAGCCTCCTTGAACCCAGGAGGTGGAGCTTGCCGTGAGCCGAGACCACGCCACTGCACTCCAGCCCGGGAGACAGAGCGAGACTCCAACTCAAAAAAAAAAAAAAAAAAATTACCCTTGAAAATCTCTTAAATCATCCAGACAGTACTCCAGAACAAAGTTCAAGTCCAACCTAGCCTTTTATTTTTTCAATTCCAGCAATGAAATAGTTATTAATTCAGCTGAACACCAGGTGAATTAACTGGTGTGCATTTAGGGGCAATATTGCACAAAATCATGAGTAAAACAAAGAAGAGGGGGACAAAGACGAGAGGAGGAGGAAGTAGGGGGAGGTCTAGAGTCTTTAAACACTGTGATCATAAAATGACCAAGTTGCTAGGACTGTGGGAGCCATAGAGAAACATTAGGTTGAAATCATCTGGCTCACATTGACCCTGGGGCATACGGTGAGATTCTACACTGTACTAATATGTGGATGATATTTTCCTCTCTCTCTCCTTCTGTTTCCTTTTCGTAATATAAAGTGTCACAACATGACTGTGCAAATAAAGAATAACTAGGGTCTTGAGAGTTAAGTTGGTTTAACCTACTGAAGTGCATCGTATATGTTGAGCCTACCATTTTCACTGTTAATTTTGATCCAGTCATTGTGGGTCAGTAACATTCCTTCTGTCCCCACCAAACCTAGCATCCTTTGGAAATGCTGAAGGTAACTGACCAGCAGAACCAGGAAAGATGCCTGCAGCAGTCAAGCTATCAGCTCGCTTCAGCCTAAAAAAATATAAAATACATCACACAAAAATAAGGATTCAACATGCTTCTGACCATGGGTGAATAATTGCTATTTTGTGTTCTTTGTAAAGCTCTAAGAAATAAGAAACCAAAAAATCAACACTGATAGATGGAAAAGGGGCTGAATTCTACTTGGAGAGTCCATTCCTGAGGGACTCATGACTTATGCAGAATCGATACAGCAGAGTGCGTGGAATGCAGGTGGTTACATAGAGACAATCAGTAGTTCCTGATTTATTGAGGTGTTTTTGTTTGTTTGATTGTTTTTGAGACAGGGTCTTCCTCTGTGGCCCAGGCTGGAGTGCAGTGGCATAATCTCAGCTCGTTGCAACCTCTGCCTCACGTGTTCAAGCGATTCTTGTGCCTCAGCCTCCAGAATAGCTGGGATTACAGGCATGCGCCACCATGCACAGCTAATTTTTGTATTTTTGGTAGAGATGGAGTTTCACCATGTTGGCAGGCTGGTCTCGAACTCCCAACCTCAGGTGATCCGCCTGCCTCAGCCTCCCAAAGTGCTGAGATTACATGCATGTGCCGCCGTGCCCAGCCTATTAAGCATATTTTTAAATGGCATTTTGACACTAACTTTGCAATCTCATAAATATTCTAAATAAATTTGTCTAATCTAAATTATTCATGAACTAAAATTGTACCCTTGTTTCTGGTTGACTTGCAACACCTTTAAATTGATCTATGCTCTCTCCTTCTGTCAAGTAATAATTCAACTAATAAATTCACTGAGCACCTATTAAGCCCAAATAATTCTGGTTTGATTTAAAAAGGCTTTCTTGAAAACAAAAGCATCTCCCATAGAGATTTTGGGCACTTGGCAGGTCCACAAAGAGAAGAAGCCTACGTGTGCGTCCCTGACTCAAGATTCACAGACACTCTGTGGCCCCCCGGCCGGCAGCCAAACTCTTTACCTGAGTGTAGAGTTTGGTCATTTCTGTGTTTTGGCTTTGTTTTTTTGTTGTTGTTTTTTTGAGACAGAGTCTCAAAAATATTTGCTGGAGTGCAAATTTACTTTTTGAGATGAAGTCTCACTCTGTCGCCCAGGCTGGAGTGACTGTAATCCCAGCAGGCTGAGGCAGGTGGATCACATGAGGTCAGGAGTTTGAGACCAGCCTGGCCAACATGGTGAAACCCCGTCTCTACTAAAAATACAAAAAGTAGCCGGGTATGGTGGTGCATGCCTGTAATGCCAGCTATTCAGGAGGCTGAGGCAGGAGAATTGCTTAAACCTGGGATGCAGAGGTTGCAGTAAGCCATGACAGAGCAAAACTTTGCCTAAAAAAAAAAAAAATAGAATACACAAAAGAACTCTTTTTTAAAAGAATGCAAAAATTCAATCACCTAACAGGCAAAGTGACTAGATCAGGAAGTGTCTTGAACTCAAATGTCAATTGAGATCAGGTGAAATCAATGAACTGGAGGTGAGGATGGTGAAATCATAAGACAGGATGAGCTCTGCACCGAACAGGAGGGGACGCCCATCTGCAGGGTCAGGCCCCTATAGTCCAGTAAGATAAAGAAAGCCACCTGGGGCAGCTGAGCAGTAAAACTGTGCCTAATCCAAACAGAAAGGCACTCAGTGTGAAAGACACACGCAGCTCGGTTACACATGCACATGTATAATATATATTACTACTTATACATAAATACATAAATTATATGTATACACATATTTATAATGTGTATTTCAAATATGTTTTATAAATATTCTATTTATATCATAAATATTTCAAATATATAATTTATTTCAGAATAGATGGGGCTGGGCATGGTGACTCACAACTATAATCCCAGCACTTTAGGAGGCCAAGACAGGTGAATGGGTTGAGCCCAGGAGTTAGAGACCAGCCCGGGCAACATGGCAAGACCCTGTCTCTACAAAAAATACAAAAAGTAGCCAGGCGTGGTGGTTCACGCCTGTAGTAGTCCCAGCTACTCGGGAAGCTGAGGTGGGAGGATGGCTTTAGCCCTGGAAGACGAGGCTGCAGTGAGTCAAGACGGTGCCACTGCACTCCAGCCTGGACGACCCAGTGAGACCCTGTCAAAGAAAAAAATAAAACAAACGAGGCCGGGTGCAGTGGCTCACGCCTGTATTCCCAGCACTTTGGGAGGCCGAGGCGGGTGGATCACCTAAGGTCGCGAGGTCGAGACCAGCCTAATCAACATGGAGAAACCTCATCTCTACTAAAAATACAAAATTAGCTGGGCGTGGTGGTACATGCCTATAATCCCAGCTACTCGGGAGCCTGAGGCAGGAGAATCACTTGAACCCGGCAGGCGGTGGTTGCAGTGAGCTAAGATCATGCCGTTGCACTCCAGCCTGGGCAACAGAGCGAGACTCCATCTCAAAAAAAAAGAAAGAAAACAAAACAGATCAAAATCATGTTTAGATATGTTGAGTGAAAGAGAATATAATATTAAAGTTGATTTGATCTGTTTCTTTTTGCTATGTTTAATGTGACTACTGGAAAATCTGAGAGGACCCATGGGGCTCACGTTATGCTTCTAGGCGAGAGCGCGAGATCTGACCCCACTGGCTCTGGCAGTCGGTACCCAGCCGATCGAGGAGCTACTCATTGCTCAAGGTCACCAATCTACCCAGAGAAGCCAGGCATTTCAACATCTATGAGAATCTCCCCGATTCCAACCTCCCTAATGGTATTTCTCCTCCTTCAAGGTCCACAACACCTGTTACTCCTCTACATCTTCAGAAGTTCCCGGAGGCCTGCATTTCCCATTTCCCTTCTCTATAAGGACAAGGGATGCTTTTGGGCGGGGTGTTGCCTCCACAGTGTCGGTTCCCACACGCCCCTTCCTAATACCTCGACCCTCCCTGGCACTTATTTGAGGAGGACAAGCCCCACCTCCAGATCCAAGGGTGCTCCTGCAGGCTCATGCCAATCAAAACATCTGGCTCTCCACACACCCACCCCTAGACGTTCAATTCTGGGACCTGGGGTCGTGTTTTCAGAGATTCAACCTCGGAGGTTCTCCATGGGCCTGACCTGGGTTGCAGGGAGCCCCGGGAGACGCTGGGTGAGAAGATCCTGCCAGGAGAGGGAAACGGATGCAGGAGATGGAGATAAGTGGACTCCTGTCCCTGTCTTCTACTGGAAAACCACCCCAAGGAGGCCCTGCCTCCAGCCTTCTTATGGCAAAAGCCAGTACATTCCCTTTATTGTCTAAGACAATTTAAGTTGGGTTTTCAATTCAACTTAGCTTTCAATTCAATTACTCAAGGCTGAAGATCTCTAAGCCACACCACAATAATAGCTTAGCGCCCTTATTGTTAGTTTATACACAATCCATCGCAGTCTCTCATCCCCTCAATCCTTCCAGTATGAGTCCTTTGGCCTCCTCGGAATTCCAGACCTTTGACCTCTGCCCCCTCGGACCCACATCCCTCCAGGCTTTTCTCCCAGTTCTGGGGAGATTCCATGCTCCGCCATTTCAATTACTTTCTTGTCAACACCTTAACCACTCCCGTCCCCCAGTCTTTCTGTAGCAAGCGTGTGAGCATCTGGAACAATGCCAGCCCTGGAGAGTCTCCAGGTCAGCTTTCTCCATGGCAGCCCCGGGCACTGGTGCCTGCTGGGGGACACCCCGAGGCAGACAGTAAGTGGAGATCTGTGAGATGGGACCCCAAGTTGCTCATTACTGCGTCGGCACCTCTCATGCATTTTCAGTGACGGAGTGCACCTGCTGTATGCCCAGCACCGTCGGGGCACCAAGAGTTCAGTAAGGAACAAAACATGCACAAACCCCTGCCCTCCAGGTGCCAACTCTCTTTTTTTTCTTTTTTTTTCTTTTTTGTTTTTTTTTTTTTTGAGAAGGAGTTTCACTCTTGTTGCCCAGGTTGGAGTGCAATGGTGCGATCTCGGCTCACTTCAACCTCTGCCTCCCGGGTTCAAGCATTTCTCCTGTGTCAGCCTCCCGAGTAGCTGGGATTACAGGCATGCACCACCACGCCCGGCTAATTTTGTATTTTTAGTAGAGATGGGGTTTCACCATGTTGGTCAGGCTGGTCTCAAACTCC
The DNA here is from genome assembly GCF_006542625.1 of Nomascus leucogenys. NCBI lineage: Eukaryota > Metazoa > Chordata > Mammalia > Primates > Hylobatidae > Nomascus > Nomascus leucogenys. The sequence goes on along the minus strand of NC_044390.1, from coordinate 95,996,259 downwards.
TGACCTCAGGTGATCCGCCCGACTCAGCCTCCCAAAATGCTGGGATTACAGGTGTGAGCCACTGCACCCAAGGGCCAACTTTCTAGAGCAGGGAAAAGGTCAATGAGCCAGAAAATCCCAAATCTCCTCTATGTCAGAGGCAGGATTTTGCTCGGGAGGAAAACCACCAGCCCCAGGGAGACAGGGAGAGAGTGTGTGGTGGAAGGGGCTGCCATTTGAGAAGGGTGGGCAGGGGAGGTCCCGCTAAAGAAGGTGACCTGAAGGTGGCTGGCGCAGTGGCTCATGCCTGTAATCCCAGCACTTTGGGAGGACGAATTGGGTGGATAACCTGAGGTCAGGAGTTCGAGACCAGCCTGGCCAACATGGTGAAACCCTGTCTCTACTAAAAATATAAGAATTAGCCAGGTGTGGTAGCACACACCTGTAATTTCTGCTATACAGGAGGCTGAGGCAGGAGAATTGCTTGAACCGGGGAAGTGGAGGTTGCAACGAGCTAAGATCGTGCCACTATACTCCAGCCTGGGTGACAGAGAGAGACTCGGTCTCAAGAAAGAAAAAAAAAAGCCTGAAGGTGATGAGGCAGCGAACCACATGGATACTGTGGGGGAAAAGATGAAGAGCTAACAAAGTCCAGCACACAGAAGTAGAGAACAGAATGGTGGTTCCCAGAGGCTGCTGGGGGCTTGGTGGGGGCGGCAGGAGGAATAGCTTGTACAACATGGTGACGATCGTCAATAATAACATACTCTATATTTCAAAATTGCTTAAAAAAAGATTTTAAATGTTTTCACTACAAAAAATAATAGTACAATTGCCGGGCGCGGTGCCTCACGCTTGTAATCCCAGCACTTTGGGAGGCCAAGGCGGGCAGATCACGAGGTCAGGAGATCGAGACCATCCTAGCCAACACGGTGAAACCAGGTCGCTACTAAAAAATATAAAAAATTAGCCACTCGTGGTGGCGGGCACCTGTATTCCTGTATTCCCAGCTACTCGGGAGGCTGAGGCAGGAGAACGGCATGAACCCAGGAGACGGAGCTTGCAGTGAGCCGAGATTGCGCCACTGCACTCCAGTCTGGGTGACAGAGCGACAGAGCGAAGACTCAGCCTCAAAAAAAAAAAAAAAAAAAAAAAAGGTACAATCACCCCTGGGTATCTGTGGATAACAAAATCCAAGGGTGCTTAAGTCCCCGATATAAAATGGCACAGCATTTGCATATCACCTTCACACATCCTCCCGTATACTTTAAATCATCTCTCTAGATTACTTATAATACCTAATACAATGGAAATGCTATGTCAATGGTTGTTCTGCTGTATTGTTTGGGGTTTTGGGGGGTTTTTGGTTTTTGGGGTTTGTTGTTGCTGTTGTTGTTGTTGTTTTTGTGGCAGAGTCTCGCCCTGTCACCTAGGCTGGAGTGCAGTGGTGTGATCTCGGCTCACCACTGCGACCTCTGTCTCCCGGGTTCAAGCAATTCTCCTGCCTCCGCCTCCCGAGTAGCTGGGATTATAGGCACATGCCACCACGCCTGGCTAATTTTTGTATTTTTAGTAGAGATGGATTTTGCCATGTTGGCCAGGCTGATCTCAAACTCCTGACCTCAGGTGATCTGCCCAATTCGGCCTCCCAAAGTGCTGGGATTACAGGCGTGAGCCACCGGGCCCAGCCTGTGTTGTGTTTTACTTCTATATATTTTTTAACATTTTGATCTGTAGTTGCTTGGAACTGCAGACATGGAACCCACAGATACGGAATACTGACTGTCTTCAAGGTGATAGACATGTTCGTTACCGTGATATAATCATTCCACAATGTATTCATAGTCCAAAACATCACATGGTATCCCATAAATATATACAATTACTAGTTGTCAAACTAAAAGTAACAATGTAAATTTTAAAAATAAATTCAAATAAACAAAAAATAACATCAGTGGGTATTATATCAGAATATCAGAAAAGCAGGTGCTACGGGCCTGACGTGGGACGTGCTGGGCTTTGGGAGGTCACAGGGGTCTGGGAAGGGTACGTCACTGAGGGGCCCACAGCGCAGAGGATAGCAGGTCCTGGCAGAAGCCTTGGTGTGTGTTGGATGTGAAGCAGAGAAGAGACGCAATCTGGCTGAGCATTTCACCAGACTCAGTCTGACTGCTGTGTTGAAAGTGAAAAGGGACAAGCTAAGAGACTCTGGCAATGACCCAGGGAGGGCTGGGGTGGTGACACCTTCCCTCTCCTCTGGCCTCTGAGGTCCTTATCTGTCCTGCCACCAGCAGCTCATGGCCTTGCCTCCTCTACAGAGAAAATCACAGCTGCAAGACAGGCACACCGTCAAGTGCCCCCCACCATGCCCATCCCTCTGGCACCTGCAGGCTTCTGGGCCTCTCCGTGAGGTCCCAGCAGAGGCCACACTCCTTCTCCAGCTCACCCCTCCCCAACAGCTCAGGAGTTAACCACCCCACAGTCATGCTTCTCCCTGTTTCCTCTTCCCACTCACCTTCAGGCAGCATCAAATATGCCTGAGCCCCTTAGAAGGTTTCCCCAGCAACCCAGCATCCTCGCCCAATCAGGCTCTACTCTCTCCTCCCCTGCTCATCACAAAAGGACTTCTGGAAATGAAAGGGTGGCACACATTCACCATCTCCATCTCCGGTGCCTGCCCACTCCTGGGCTTCCACCTGCCACTACTCCTGCAGAACAAGATCAGACAAGATCTCCACGGACCTTCAGGTGCCAACCCTCATTGCCCCTTTGACGTCTTGAGCAGATGGACCTGTTAGCAACATCCAGCATCGCTAACCAGCCCTCCTGCTTGGGAAATTCCTCTTCTTTGGCTTCCCTAAGTTTTCTGGATTTCCGGGGCCCTCTGCCTTCCCAGCCTGTCTCCTTTCTGATAATGTTATATCCCAGTTTGCCCCACCCCTAGTGCAGGACTAAGCAAACTTCATCCCACACTCAGCTTCTCATCTTCAGCCCGGAAGCCTCTCTGAGTGCCCATGGGTTCCAACTGCCCTAATTCAACAAAAACTTACAGTGTGTCATCTGACAGGCACCTCACAGTCAGCATGTTAAGACTCTCCTGCCCCAGCCAAGGTGGCATCAGCCAGTATTCCATGTGCAGGGACCTGCCCACCGTGCACACAGCGGCACAAGCCAGGCCCCTGGAAGTCCCCCTAGTGCTCTTCTCTCCCCACTGCCATAGCATCACAGGGTCCTTCCAGATAGTATTCAGATCTATACACTTTTTTTTTTTTTTGAGATGGAGTCTTGCTCTGTCGCCCAGACTGGAGTGCAGTGGCACGATCTCGGCTCACTGCAAGTTCCACCTCCCGGGTTCACGCCATTCTCCTACCTCAGCCTCCTGAGTAGCTGGGACTGCAGGTGCCCGCCACCACGTGTGGCTAATTTTTTTGTATTTTTAGTAGAGACGGGGTTTCACCACGTTAGCCAGGATGGTCTCAATCTCCTGACCTCATGATCCCCCCCTCTGCCTCCCAAGTGCTGGATTACAGCATGACCCCCCCCCCCTCCCCCCTGCCCCACTCCCCACCCGCCTCTCCCTCCCCCAGTGCTGGATTACAGGCATGACCACACCTGGCTATTTTGTATTTTAGTAGACAGGTTTCACCTGTTGCAGGTGTCTCATCTACTCATGATCTCTACCTCGCCTCCCATGCTGATTCAGCTGAGCCACCACACCTGGCAGATCTATACACTTTCTTTGTTCTTAAAGCAGCAACCTCCATCCCTCATCCTTCAATCCTGACAGCTTTAAACCCAGAATTCACAAGGTGACAGTGACAGTGACTGGATTCCACCCCCTAGCTGCCCACTCAGGTCCTCAGCCAACTCCTCTGCAGGGTCTCACAAGCTCCTTCCTGGCTCAAGGCGTCCTCCACACATACAGTTCCCTCTGCCCAGAATGCACTTCCCAGCCTCTCCCCTCGCTAACCCTGGTGGCCCCGGCTGAAAAAGTTACTTCCCATGCGCAAATGCTCACAGCAGACTACTCAGGGTAGCCCCAAAGTGGAAATGTCCCAAAGGCCAACCATTCTCCAGTTGAGGAGTGGACAAGCAAAAGTGTCCATCCGGCCGATGGGGTATTCCTCAGCCACATGGGAATGAAGGACTGACACTTTGGGCCAACCTGCAAAGGGGACCACATGGTGTATGATCCCATTCCTACGAAACGTCCAGAATAGGCCTATTCCTACAGACCAAAGGAAGCCGACCATTTCCCAGGGGCGGGGGAAGGAGTGGAAGGTGAGTGTCTGCTAACGGATACGGGTTTCTTCTGAGAGTGATGGAAATGTTCGGAAATTAGATAGGAGTGACGGTTGCGTGACTTTATGAATATACTAAGAATCCCTGGTGTGTATACTTTAAAAGGGCGAAGTTTATGGTATGTGAATTATATCTCAATTTTTTCGAAAACTATATGGGGCCGGGTGCGGTGGCTCACGCCTGTAATCCCAGAACTTTGGGAGGCCGAGGAGGGCAGATCATTCGAGGTCATGAGTTCGAGACCAGCCTGATCAACACAGTGAAACCCCATCTCTACTAAAAATACAAAAAATGAGCTGGGCATGGTGGCACATGCCTGTAATCCCAGCTACTCGGGAGGCTGAGGCAGGAGAATCACTTGAATCTGGGAGGCAGAGGTTGTAGTGAGCCGAGATTGTGCCAGTGCACTCCAGCCTGGGGGCCAGAGACTCTGTCTCAAAAAGTAATAATAAAAATAAAAATAAACTATATGGGAAATAAAATGTTATTTTTTGAAGAAGTCTTCCCAGACCCTGGTTGGGGCTCAGAAAAAAACCCCAAAATGAAGGCCTCGGCAGCTCTTTCTGACCCTCTCCAGCCCTCCTGTCTCTGGCCCCTCATTTTCCCCAGAGGTTAACCAGAGAAACTACAATTCCTCTTCCCCACGGCGGTTCATGGAAACCAGAACTCCTTCTCCCCAAAGCCAGCCATAAACCCAAAATTATTACTCTAACTTTCCCCTGCCTTCCTGTGTAAAACCTGACCATAAAGAACTTATGCCAGGCCAGGTGCTGTGCCTCACACCTGTAATCCCAGCACTTTGGGAGGCCGAGGAGAGTGAATCGCCTGAGGTCAGGAGTTCAAGACCAGCCTGACCAACATGGTGAAACCCCGTCTCTATTTACTAAACGAAAAAATACCAAATTAGCTGGGTGTGGTGGCGCATGCCTGTAATCCCAGCTACTTGGGAGGCTGAGGCAGGAGAAACACTTGAATCCAGGAGGCAGAGATTGCAGAGAGCCGAGATCGTGCCACTATACTCCAGCCTGGGCAACAAGAGCAAAACTGCATCTCAAAAAACAAACAAACAAAAAGAAATTATCCAAACTACCTTGTTTGATTGTAGGTCACAAAGCCGCCATTCCAGAGAGGGCCTGCCTTGTACCAGAAGGAAAGAAGGCTGCACAGAGGGGCCAAGATGAATCCAGACAGACTCGCCTTGCTGGGCCTCCCCAGGCAGTCTATCGGTGTTCGATCAGACCCTATTCGTCCCATCCTATTTCCATGTGGCTGTCTGTACCTTGCTGAACCTAAGCATAAACTGGCCAATCTCTCGTGTCTCTGGGTCTTCATTCTGAAGGCTCCCATGTCATGTAAAACTATGACCAACACAGGTGTGTGCTGTGTCTCCTATGAATCTGTCTTTGGTCAGTTGGTTTTCAGTGAACCTTCAGAGGGGGAAAGGGAAGCTCTTCCTTGGACCCTACGCCCTCTGGAGCTATGTCGGCTCTATTCAGAGTCCTCTCTCTGTCATCACCCTACACTTCTCCGCCATAGCACTGATCGTATCACAATCAGACAAATGTTTGGGTAATTACATGCTTGTGTCTGTCTTCCATGCTAGAATGCTAGGTTTATCTTCCAAATGACAATGCTTAGCGTGGAGCTGATGCGCAGAAGCTCTCTGTGGTTGAGCGGCTGCCTCCTGAGGACAGGGACTGCATGACGCCGGCTCTCTGTGTAGCACCTACACTGCACTGTGCCCATGGGAGACGCTCAAAAAATATCTGCTGAATGAAGACATCAACAACTTTCTTTTTTGTGTGATACAAGGTCTCATTCTGTTGCTGCCCAGGCTGGAATGCAGTGGTGCAATCACGGCTCATCGCAGCCTCAACTTCCCTGGGCTCAAGTGATCCTCCTGCCTCAGCCTTCTGAGTAGCTGGGACCACTATGCTCAGCTAATTTTTGTATGTTTTGTAGAGATGAGGTTTCACCATGTAGCCCAGGCTGGTCTCAAACTTCTGAGCTCAAGCAATCTGCCTGCCTCAGCCTCCCAAAGTGTTGGGATTACAAGAGTGAGCCACAGCGCCCAGCAACAACTTTCAATGGCTATCTTTGTGGGTTTTTTTTGTTTTTTTTTTTTTGAGACAGAGTCTCACTCTGTCACCCAGGCTGGACTGCAGTGGCACAATCTTGGCTCATTGCAGCCTCCGCTTCCCAGGCTCAAACAATTCTCCTGCGTCAGCCTCCTGAGTAGCTGAGATTACACGCATGCACCACCATGCCCAGCTAATTTTTTTTATTTTTAGTAGAGACAGGGTTTTACCATGTTATTAGCCACGCTGGTCTCAAACTCCTGACCTCAAGTGATCTGCCTGCCTCAGCCTCCCAAAATGCTGGGATCAGAGGCGTGAGCCACCGCACTCGGCCTCAATGGCTATCTTTGAATGTGGAAAAATTGGTAACAAGATCTTTAAAAAACAAACAAAACAAAAGAAGGTGGAAAACATAAAATAGCCTCCTTGTCAGAACTTCATCTGCATTCACACTTTCCTTTGACTCCTCAAAAGAAAATCTAGAAAACCTGAAAACTTTTCCTCATACTTTTTTTTTCTTCCCAAATGCTTGGCAATCACAGAGAATTCAGAATGACGCGGCCAGAAAGTAGCCGGGCCTAGAAGGGAAAGTACTGCCTTGGATGCAAAGGATGTTTGTGTTTCTTCCTTCACTTTCTCTCCTTTCTGGTCCGTGTCCTTTAGTGCTCCAATCTCCCCCATTATCTAAAGTGCTTCTCATTCTGACAAACACACCTTTGCACTCTCCGTTCCAGATGGAGAAACAGAATAAACACACAGTCGCCACCCTGGTGCACCAAGTCCAGCTATGAATGTGACAACATTTGCCACCATTCTGATGTCAACACACTCCTGGCTGAACTGAACCGCCCCTCAGGCTTCCCGGCTCTGGGCCGAGGAAGCCCAAATGCTCTATTTTGTTCTCTTTCCACGATCATCTTCGTGCATTTCCCCAGTACCCTTGGCAGCTCTGCAGACAGTACACTAGGCATGCAACTCAGTCATCTAGCGAATATCTGATATCATGATGTACAGCACGGGTCAGAAGGCCTTTCCTGGAAGCAGACAGAGAGGAAATATCTTTGGGTTTGTGGGTCAGAGGGCCTCTGTTCTAACTACTCCATTCTGCCCCTGGGAAGCAAAAGCAGAAACGTGAACAACACGTAAGCATATATAGTATAGCTGGGGCCACCAAAACTTTATTTACAAAACTGGCGGGAAGGCTGCGTTTAACCCCTGGGCAGGCAGCAGTTTGTCGCCCTGGTTTTAGATGATTTCAGTGTTTCCGAGGACTAGCCTCCTATTTTAGCATAACAGGGGGCACCCTTTGAAACAACTCCACGACTTACTCTCGGCATGAATATTTTTTACATCCACTCCTTGTGCAGTTTATCCCCCTCCACAGGTGACATGAACTTGGTTCTCGAGGTGTCAGATTCTATTTTTTCACTTACCAGAGCTGCTTTTAATTTTGAACTTCACCGTTAGAAACTGACCTAGACCAATTTCCCCAGTTCCGTGAGGACGGCCTGGCTCTCCTGGCAAATGTTCATTCTCAGGGGATCAGAGGGGGATAGGGACCCTTCTGACCTCTTCCTTCCAACCTCACCACCAGGTGTGCCCTACAATGAGAGGAACTCTCACTCCAGATTCAGCCACACACACAAAACAGTCTATTCTGCTGGGTTGCAGAACTCTCTGTGTTCTCCAAGCACCCTGCCCGAAGGGTAGATTCCACACTGGACCATACTGGCAGCCACACTAGCCAATCTAGTTAAGCCAGATGACAGAGGGTTATGGCAGGGACGCAAGACCAAATAGAGCTGGCAACCTCAAGGGCTGCCCAGCAGGTGAGGGCTCCCTGACTTCTTGGTCAAAAGCCTGTGTCATCTTCCCAGTGAACCACATATCTTAGACACCACTAATTTCTTTTTGTTGAGACAGAGTCTCACTCTGTTGCCCAGGCTGGAGTGCAGTGGTGCAATCTCGGCTCACTGCAACCTCTGCCACCTGGGTTCAAGCGATTCTCCTGCCTCAGCTTCCCAAGTAGCTGGGACTACAGGCGCCAGCCAACACGCCTGGCTAATTTTTGTATTTTTAGTAGAGACAGGGTTTCACCATGTTGGCCAGGCTGGTCTTGAACACCTGACCTCAGGTGATCTGCCCACCTCGGCCTCCCAAAGTGTTGGGATTACAGAAATGAGCCACCGCGCCCAGCCTAATTTCTGAAATGCTTTATGCTAATGAACGAATCTTCTGATGTGGGTTGCTAATGTTACAGTGCTTAGGAGATATCTCTAGAGTGTAGGTGTCACATTAGGGTACTCAGAATACTCACTAGCAGCTCACAGGTTATGCTTAAAGGAAACTTACACACCCTGAACGCTTTATACTGAAGAATGTTTAACGTGACACACAGACAATGTAACATCGATTCTCGAGTTATTGATCCCCCAGAGTTTTTGCCCAAGAAACACATTATTCCATTCTATCACCTACATCTTCTAAAAAACTACTAGACAGCAGAAGCCTTAGATTTTCCTGTGTTTTTCCCCCAGTATTTTCCCTCTATCATGAAGGAAACCACGGGTTTTTCTCTCCTTCACTCCCCACACTCAACTGCCAAGGCCTGATCCTTTTACTTCTTAAATGTGCCTAACCCAAATGCATACATGATTTTCAATTACACACAAATCTCACGGCCTTTCATGGTGCAATCCTGTTTTTGGCACAAAACTGAAGGTGTTGCGTGGCCCTGTCTCCCTCTCCAGCCACATCTGCTGACCCCACCTAGAGAAGGGTTCATCAGCAAAGCCCTGTTCACATGTCCAGCGGGGTCACTCTTAGGGAGGGGCTGTCCTGTGCACTACCGGGTGTGGAGCGTCCCACTCAATGCCAGTAGCCCCCAACACTAGTGGTGCCAGCGAAATACGTCTCCAGACCTTGCCCAATGACCCTGGGGGCAAAATGGCTCCCCTTCCTTCGCACATCCTCTGTGCCCCACGCTCTTCCGGAGGGAGAGTCGCTGATCTACAGGATTCTATGCTGTGAAGGCTGCGTGACTCAGCTCTGGAGGAGATGGTCTCTTCCCATCCCATTGGCTGACCCTCTGCCTAAGATACCTCCCCCTCCATTCTCCCACCTTACTAACTAAGGCCCATTATGCTGATTAATAGCTCACAACTATTGTCGATGAAAAGAGTCAAACTCTGTAAAATATTAAGAGATTTATTCTGAGCCAAATATGAGTGACCATGGCCCATGACACAGCCCTCAGGAGGTCCTGAGAATGTGTGCCCAAGGAGGTCGAGGTACAGCTTGGTTTTACACATTTTAGGGAGGCATGAGACATTAATCAAACATATTTAGGAAATACATTGGTTTGGTTCAGAAAGGCAGGACAACTCAAAGAAGGGGGGTTGTGGGGTGGAGGGGCAGTTCCAAGCTACAGGTCAATTTAAAGATTTTCTGGCTGACAAGTGGTTGAGGCTTGTCTTAAGACCTGGGATCCGTAGAAAGGTAATGTTCAAGTTAAGATAAAAGACTGTGGAGACCAACGTTCCTTTGAAGTCTTACAGTGGCTGCCCTTAGAAACAATAAAATGACAAATTTTTCCTCTTCAGATCTTTAAAAGGTGCTAGACTTTTAGTTAATCTCTTCAGGATTGGGAGGGCCTGGAAGAAAAAGATCTAGCTATGCTAATAGAATTTTTTTTTTTTTTTTTTGAGATGGAGTCTCCCTCTGTTGCCCAGGCTGGAGTGCAATGGTGTGATCTCAGCTCACTGCAACCTCTGCCTTCTGGGTTCAAGCAATTCTCCTTCCTCAGCCACCCAAGTAGCTGGGATTACAGGTGTGAGCCACCATGCCCAGCTAATTTTTGTATTTTTAGTAGAGACGGGGTTTCACCATGTTGGCCAGGATGGTCTCCAATGCCTGACCTCAAGTGATCCACCTGTCTTGGCCTCCCAAAGTGCTGTGATTACAGGCATGAGCCACCACACCCGGCAGAGATTCTTTACAGACGCAGATTTTCCTCCCACAAAAGATGGCTCTGCAGGGCCATTTCAAGATATGGCACAGAAGCATGTTTTGGGGTTAAATATTTTGATTTTTTTTCTTGTCTCATAATGTTATGACAGAGTCAGATTGGAAAGTAAGTCACGATATATAGTGCCAAATAAAACCCGTCTGATGGGTATTTATGGTTTGTAGGGCATGACTTCCCAGACCCCTTAGACAGGAATTTGGGCGAGATTAAAAACAATCAGAGCTTAGTCCTCACTATGTTCCAGACACTGCTTTAAAAACGCTGAAAGTGTATTAACTCATTTAATTCCTTTCACAACCCATATTGGCATCCTCATTGTGAATAAGAACACTGAGCCACAAAGCAAACTTGGTCTGGACCTTGCCATTTTTCAGCAGGGAATGGGCTTGGAAGGCACCAGAAGGCTTTCCCTGACCTCTGATCTGGCATCAGTCCCCACCTATATGTCCCCAAAAGATCCTGTGCTTTCCAGGCCAATACATTCATGAGGATTCAGCACCATTACTTATATATGGGGTGTTGATTTACAATGACCAACTTGTGCAAGAATAGAACCACTTCTTTTTTTCTTTAAATTCAGTCTTACCTAATTCTGACCTCCTATTCTGCCAGGCTGACGGGAACTCCAGATTTATGCATTTGGGGAACTCCCTCCCCAAGGGTCCAGGGTCAGTTGAGGGTGGTCTCCGGGGTCTTCGGCAGAGATTTTGGAGGAGAACGTCCAGTCCTCACTGCTCACTGCTGATTAGCTCACAGAGACTGTCAGTCACCAAGGGAACCTCCCTCCCCGCCCGTCCAGGACACCAGCAGCATTTCCTCAAGGAGCCTAAGCTTTCACAAGGCGGAAGATGTCTTCAAGCAACTTCTGCTTTTTTCTTTTTCTTCCCCCAGCAATCCTTCCTGAGGTGAAGGACAACAAACGCCTGGTCTGAATAAACATCAAAGCATGAATAGCAGCCTTTATTCTGCTTCTGCACAGCCAGGAAAAGAAAGAACAAAGTGACTAAATGGCCCTCCACTCCAGTTTAGCTGAAGTCAACCTTCTGCATAAACCCTGCCTGCCTCCTTCCCCTTCGTAGCCCCAACACCTAGCAAGACAGGCAATTTCAAAAGTGCACCATCGACGGAATGATGGGGGAGTGAATCTCAGGAGAGCAGCTAACACAGTTATTTTTTCTATTAACTCACCTCCGAGTTGGGACAAAAGTAACATGACCTTGTGGGTGAGTGTGAGTTCGGGCCCTTGGAAGACGTCGGTTTACAGCTCAAGTTAGGAGCAAAATATTAAATAACAGGTAATTTTTTTTTTTGCCTGAAGCTTTTAACTCTGTGCCCGTTCAGGTTCTTTGGTCACTCAACATTGTTTATGTTTTTCTTTTCTTTTTTTGAAACGGACTCTCGCTCTGTCTCCCAGGCTGTTGTGCAGTGGCGCCATCTTGGCTCATGCAACCTCCGCCTCGTGGGTTCAAGCGATTCTTGAGCCTCCGCCTCCCAAGAAGCTGGGATTACAGGTCTGTGCCACCACAGCTGGCTAATTTTTTTATTTTTAGTAGAGACGGGGTTTCACCATGTTTTTTGGGGTTTTTTTTAATTTTTTTTTAGTGGTAATTACTTCTTAAGCACAAAATGTTTTCCTCACCACATGTACAAGCCAGATTTGGCCTCTCTCTCTGACTCAATTCCTAGCACTGGCCCCAAACTCTCTACAGTCCAGTGACCCTGGCTGCCTTTCTGCTTCTCACACAGCTCAGGGCCTATGTTCTCGCTATTATTCCTTCCTGGGACCATCCCTCCAGATCTCACTGATGGCCTCTTTTCGGTCTTAGCTTCAATGCCACCTCCTGAGACAGCCTCCTGGACCACATTCTCTAAAGCATCTCAGCCATCATCATGCCTCTCAATCACTTTATCTAGTTTTGTCAGAGGCGTTTGAACCAGAGTAACTCAATCTTGAATAAGGGCTGGGTAAAATGAGGTTAAGACCTACTGGGCTGCATTCACAGATGGTTAAGGCATTCTAAGTCACAGAATGAGATAGGAGGTTGACACAAGATACAAGGTGATAAAGACCTTGCTTAAAAAACAGGATGCAGTAAAGAAGCCAGCCAAGACCAACCAAAACCAAGATGGCAACGAGAGCGACCTCTGGCTGTCCTCACTGCTACACTCCCATCGGCGCCATGACAGTTTACAAATGCATGGCAATGCCAGGAAGTTACCCTATATGGTCTGGAAAGGGGAGGCGTGAATAATCCACTCCTTGTTTAGCATATCATCAAGAAATAACCATAAAAATGGGCAACCAAGGCCAGGCGAAGTTGCTCATGCCTGTAATCCTAGCACTTTGGGAGGCCAAGACCAATGGATCACCTGAGGTCAGGAGTTCGAGACTAGCCTGGCCAACATGGTGAAACCCTGTCTCTATTAAAAATACAAAAATCAGCTGGGTGTGGTAGCAGGCGCCTGTAATCCCAGCTACTCCGGAGGCTAAGGCAGGAGAATCACTGGAACCCGGGGGAGGAGGTTGCAGTGAGCCGAGACCCCGCCATTGCACTCCAGCCTGGGTGAAAGAGTGAAGCTCTTCTCAAAAAAAAAAAAAAAAAAGGCAACCAGCAGCCCTTGGGGCTGCTCTGTCTATGGAGTAGCCATTCTTTTATTTTTTTACTTTCTTAATAAACTTGCTTTCACTTTAAGGACTCGCCCTGAATTCTTTCTTGTGCAAGATCCAAGAACCCTCTCTACGGTTCTGGATCAGGACCTCTTTCCGGTAACAGTTTTGTTTAATTTTTTAGAGTTTTGATCTGCCACCCAGGCTGGAGTTCAGCAGTGCAATGTCAGTTCACTGCAGCCTCAACTTCCTGGGCTCAAGCGATCCTCCTGCCTCAGCCTCCTGAGTAGCTGGGACCACAGGCATGCACTCACCACATCAGCTAGTTTTTAAATTATTTTTTGTAGAGATGAGGGTTTTGCCATGTTGCCCATGCTGGTCTTTAACTCCGGGGCTCAAGCAATCCTCCCATCTCAGCCTCCCAAAGTGCTGGGATTACATGCTTGAGCCCCCATGCCTGCCCGCCCTAGGTTTTTTTTTTTTTTTAGATGGAGTCTGGCTCTGTCACCCAGGCTGGAGTGCAGTGGAGTGATCCCGGATCAGTTGGCTCACTGCAACCACTGCCTCCCAGGTTCAAGCGATTCTCCTGCCTCAGCCTCCTAGTTTTGCTTTCTTAATAGCACCAATCCCTATGTGAAATCACTTCCTTCATTCCTCTCCCGTACTGGGATGCTGGTCCATCCAGCAGAGCCAGGAACACAAAGGGCTCCTCACTGCTAAACCCAAGCGGAGCATCACTGACCTACTTAATAGAAACATGCACCATGAAACCTGAGTGTAAATTTTCCAGCAAATTTCAGAAAACTGATGGATCCTCTCTTGGTCATTTCTGCTTATGATCTTTAGGAGACATTAGCGGAAAGGGACATGAAAGTGTTGGTGGAGTCTCGATTGCTCATTTTAATGATGAGGAGGCCGGGCACAGTGGCTCATACCTGTAAACCCAGCACTGTGGGAGGCCGAGGCAGGCGGATCACCTGAGGTCAGGAGTTCGAGACCAACCTGGCCAACGTGGTGAAACCCCATCTCTATTAAAAATACAAAAATCAGCTGGGCGTGGTGGTGCGCACCTGTAATCCCAATTACTTGGGAGGCTGAGGCAGGAGAATGCTTGAATCCGGGAGGCGGAGGTTGCAATGAGCCCAGATCGCGCCACTGCACTCCAGCCTGGGCGCCAGGAGACTCCATTTCAAAAAACTAAATTGATGAGGAAACAGGCCCACAGAGGGGAAATAAATCGGGAAATTTCATGAAGCAAGTCCGTTTTTCTACACACACACACACACACACACACACACACACACACACACACACGGCTTCTGTTAAGCTGCAGGCTCTAATCCTGGCACTTCCCAGGCTTCGCCTCAAGGAATATGTTTATCCGGCTAATACAGGCCAAGCGCCCGCTGTGCAGGCGGGAGGCGGCGGGATTAACGCGGCAGCCCCTCTCCGGGCCCCCGCTGGGCTGGCGTTCCAGCCACCAGAACACAGACCAACGAGCAAACAAGACAAAGGCAGAAAAAGATGAGTGTGAAGGAGCTAACCAGCCAGGAAGACGAGAACAGAGAGGACGGAGGGGAGGTGGGGAAGGGACTTCGGGGACAGGACCCCGGACGCCGGCACACAGCCGAGACCCGATCCGCGAGGGCAGGGCTGGCACCGCGGTCCCCGGCCTGGAAACGCGCCTCCGCCGGGAGCTCCGCGAACCCCGCTGCGCATTCCTGCGGATCCTGCTCCCATCCTGCTTCCGCAGCGAGGCCTTCCCGGGCCCCTCCGCGAGCGACTCCGGGCCTGTTCACCTGCTCAGTCCCCTCCGGAGAGCGCGAGGCCAACGCGCCGGCCGCACGGAGACCCGGGGACACGCGCGCCACGCAGGAGGCACCGACCCCCGCGCGCCCGGCAGGCGGCACCGGCCCATCCGTTTGTGCGCGCGGCTCGGGACGGCCCCGGCGCGGCTGGAGGGAGCCTGGCTGAGCGCCCCGCGTCCCCGGGTCCCGCGTCCCCGCCCCCCGGACCCCGGACCCCGGCCCCGGCTTCGCAGGCCCCGGCGCCCAGCACCTACCGAACGCGCTGGGCCGTGACCGCGTTGCCGGTGTGCGGCCGCAGCACCGCCAGGAACAGGAGCCGCATGCCGCCGCCGCAGCCCAGGCAGTCGACCGGCCCCGCTGCCGCCGACCAGGCCCCGGGGCCGGCGCAGACGCGGACGGCGGGGGAGCCGGGGTGGCTGGGTCTGTCCCGTCCGCCCCTCCCCGAGGCCGCGCCCGCCCCTCCCCGAGGCCGCGCCCGAGCTCGCAGGTTCCGGCGCCAGGCGGGGAGGGGGACCGGATCCGGGGGCCTTGGGCGGCGCGAGCTCTGGGTGCGGGGTGGCGCGGGTGTGCCCCGTGGGGTCCATCACCAGGGTAGCCGCGGTCCGCTCCCACCTGGACCAGGATGAGCGGTGACCACAGTCCCTTCCACGGGGACCAGGACCAGCGGTGCCCACAGTCCGTCCCACGGGGACCAGAACCAGCGGTGACCACAGTCCTTCCCAAGAGGACCAGGACCAGCAGTGACCACGGTCCCTTCCACAGGGAACAGGACCAGCGGTGACCACGGTACCTCCCACGGGCACCAGGACCAGCGGTGACCACAGTCCCTCCCAAGGGGACCAGGACCAGCGGGGACCACAGTCCCTTCCCACAGTGACCAGGACCAGGGGTGGCCTTGGTCCTTTCCCACAGGGCACAGGCGCAGGGGTGGCCATGGTCCGCTCCCGTGGAAACCAGCGATGGCTTCCATGGGCTTCATTGGGAAGTAGGGACTTCAGGGAGCACCGAGATGGCCGCGGGTCTGTGCCCACCGGGACCAGCGGAGACCTCGGGTTCTGTCCCACAGGGTGCTGCAGAGAGGGGCACTCAGCCTGATTTTCCATGACAACCTGAGTGGTGCCTTGGTCCCCATGAAGCCCAGGATTCCTTTCTAGTCCCATTCCAGGGGACGTGGCATGATCAGTCCCAAATTCCTTCCCAGGCCTGACTACCCTAAAACTAACCCGAGGAGGGGAACATGGGGACTGTGTGAGCAGACAGTAGAAACCCATTTCAGGGCCGCACCTGTCGGGTGAGAAAGATGTTGGAGAGGGGAACCTGGGGTTCATCAGGGTACATGGGCTGCACCTGGTCTGGATCTCCAAACTAGAATACCCTGAGTGAGAGAAATAGGGAACTGAAGGAGGCCTCTGGCAAAATGCCATCTGTGGATTTAAACAAGCACCCCCCAAAACAGCTGTTAAGTGTTTACAAAGATGCATGCATATTTACAGATGTGGAACATTCTAGTGGGTGCCCAATATTTTCATTTACCTTCAAACTTGATTTCCTGTCATCCCCCAAATACCTTCCAGCCTCAAAAAGGGAAAGTGGGAATGAAGAAAGCCATGACATGTGATAACCACCATCAGTGGCAGGTCTCCAGCCTCACTATGCAGCTTGGTGACCCCCAGGCTTATCAAGACGTAAAAGTCCATCCTGGAGGGCACATTCAGCTCCGCAGGCCTTCTCCCAGTTAGATCCACCACTCTGTCTCTCAGTGTGGCATGCAGTAGGGAAGGGTTTTATATCATTGTAGAACAATCAAAATCCTGTCCTCCTCTCACTCTCAAAAAAGAACCCAGGATTTTGCTCTTCTTCCTGGTATTTCAGCTTCCCAGGCACCGGGCAGGCAGGCCACATCCTTTTTTAAGGACAAAAGCAATCCGAAAATATTATCATTCTGCTAAAGAACTTAATACTTTCCAACAGAATTACACAGGGAAACAGGAAAGGGGACAAGTTGCACAGAGCTGCCACAACCCCCTTCTAACAAAATTTTAGAAAAAGAGTTTTGACCCTGGGCGCAGCGGCTGACTCCTATAATTCCAGCACTTTGGGAGGCTGAGGTGGGTGGATCACTTGAGGCCAGGAGTTCAAGACCACTCTGGCCAACATGGGAAAACCCCGTCTCTACCAAAAATAGAAAAATAGATGGGCGTGGTGGTACACGCCGGTAGTCCTAGGTACTTGGGAGGCTGAGGCATGAGAATCATTTGAACCCAGGAGGTGGAGGTTGCAGTGAGCCGCGATCATGCCACTGCACTCCAGCCTAGGCAATAAAGAAGCAAGACTCAGTGTTAGATAAATAAATAAGTTTTGAGTGGACTCCTGATATATTTGCTACACACCAAGAAGAGGCAATAAAATGCGGTGTCTGGTGTGGTGTACAGAAGTAGAGGGGGAGCCCTTGCCCATGATCTTCCCGTATTTCACCTTGCCCATGGGATATTAAAAGCTAAATGTGAACAGACACATTTCTGATTTTACACAGGTGACTTCAGCATGAGCCCAGAAAGGAACCTCCCTAAGGAGAGTGGAACTGGCAGCCCTGTGGGCTCAATATCATCCTTAGATGTATTTAGGCGGCAACGTGTTTTTTTATAAAAGCTGAGCTATTATTTTTTGTTTGTTTTGAGACGGTCTCACTCTGTCATCCAGGCTGGGGTGCTGTGGTGTGATTATGGATCACTGCAGCTTCCATCTCCTGGGCTCAGGTGATCCATCTCAGCCTCCCAAAAAAGTAGCTGGGACCACAGATGTGCACCACCACGCTGGGCCAATTTTTTGTATTTTTTGTAGAAGTGGGGTCTCACTATGTTGCCCAGGCTGGTCTTGAGCTCCTGGGCTCAAGCAGGCAACTCACCTCGGCCTCCCAGAGTACCGGAATTACAGGCGTGGCCACTATCCCTGGCCAAGCTGCCATTTTTTAATTGGGAGCTTTCATATAGAAGTTGGAATTTCTGATATCTGTTGAAAAATGAGAGATCTGATTAAATGAAGCCACCATCCTGTGGCTGACTGAAGCTGGGAAGCAGCTGCCTACTTTAGATGAAATCTGAATGCGCTGTTTCACACAGTGGTTGAAGGCTCACTTCAATTCCTTGATAACCTCGATCTGTATTCTTGTGTTTAGAAAAAAATCGAAGTTTATTTTTATGTAAATTAAGTTCAGAAGTAGGTGGCCCAAGCCTAATATAGTGGCTGTACCATCACCAGGAACCCAGACTTTCCTCTGTCTACTCCGTCATGCTAGTGTTTAGCTTCTAGTGTCAAGATCACCTTATCAAGGAATTGACAAGGAGTAGGACTGCTGCAGCTCCACCCATCACATCAACATTCCAAGCAGCAGGAAGGAAGGAAAGGCAAAAGTGGTGCACTCCAGATGGTGTATTTTATTTAAGGGTCTTCCGAAAAATGCAAACAGCCCTATGCCTTTATCATATTGGCCACGTGACCATTTCTTGCATCCAAGGAGGCTGAGACATGCAGTCTATTAACTGAGTACACTGCCCCCTAAAGACAATCGTGGTTACTAAAGTGGCAGAATAGGTTTGCAGTAAGTCACCTCTGCCATAGCAATCTAAAGTAATAGATTAAAAGAGGAAATGGCAGAGGCTCTTGAATCAGAGCAACTCCCTCTTGAACAGGGGCTGGGTAAAATGAGGCTGAGACCCGCTGGGCTGCAATCCCAGGAGGTTAAGGCATTCTAAGTGATAGGATGAGATAGGAGGTCAGTACAAGATACAGGTCACAAAGACCTTGCTGATAAAACAGTTTGCAGTAAAGAAGCCGGCCAAAACCCACCCAAACCAAGATGGCAATGAAAGTGACCTGTGGTTGTCCTCACTGCTACACCCTCACTAGCGCCATGACAGTTTACGAATGCCATGGCAATGTCAGGAAGTTACCCTATATGGTCTAAACAGGGGAGGCATGAATAATCCACCCCTTGTTTAGCATATCATCAAGAAATCACCATAAAAATGGGCAACCAGCAGCCCTCGGGCTGCTCTGTCTATGGAATAGCCATTCTTTATTCCTTTACTTTCTTAATAAACTTGCTTTCCCTTTACTCTGTGGACTTGCCCTGAATTCTTTCTTGCGTGAGATCCAAGAACCTTCTCTTGGGGTCTGGGATAGGACCCCTTTCCAGTAACAGAAATACATATGACCCTCTCAGTGGGTGGAATAAGAACATTCAGTAGGATTCAACACTCATTCTTGGTGATACAAAAGAAGTAATAAAAGTGAGAAGAAAGAAAGGAACAAGCGAAGGAAGGAGGGACTGGGAGGGAGGAAGTCAGGGAGGCAGGAAGGAACGAAGGAAGGAAGGAAGGAAGGAAGGAAGGAAGGAAGGAAGGAAGGAAGGAAGGTAGGAAGGAAGGAATTCAGTAATAGAAGACACTACGAAGAACTTTAAAAACTCTGCTTTTTAAAATCTTGCAGGTAAAAATTGCGTGACTGTGATTATCTCTTTTCTAGTCTCTCTACAGCTTGTGAGTGGTTGAACCAGATGCAGAACTGCTCTCTAGAGGACTTTTAGAAATTTGGGGATGGAAAAGGAAATTTGTTGTCAGAATGATTAAGGAATGTCATCAATATTTCACAACTAGGCCCGGAAGTTTTAACACCTTGCAACGTGTAGGACATCCCTGCCTAAAGAAAAAATGCTCTTCCCCAAATGCCAGTAGATACCTGTATTAGTCAGGGTTCTCCGAGGAAACAGAACTAATGGGAGATTCATATTCGTAAATGGAGATTTATTATGAGGCATCGGCTCATGTCATCATGAAGGCTGAGAAGTACCCTGATCTGCTGTCTGCCATACGGAGAACCAGGAAAGCTGGTGATGTAATTCGGTTCCAATCTGAAGGCCTGAGCAATGGTGTAAATCCCAGTTCGAGGGAGGAGGGGGATGATGGGGGTGGTGGCTGAGAAGATGACATGAAATGGGCCAGCTCAAGCAGTGAGGCAGTGGGGAAAATGGAGGGGGGTGGGGAAGGGGGGGCAAATTCCTCTTTCCTCCTCCTTTGTTTTTGAGACAGGGTCTTACTCTGTCGCCCAGGCTGGAGTGCAGTGGTGGGATCTCGGCTCACTGCAAACTCTGCCTCCTGGGTTCAAGCAATTCTCTTGCCTCAGCCTCCTGAGTAGCTGGGATAACAGGCATACACCACTATACCTGGATAATTTTTGCATTTTTAGTAGAGACAGGGCTTCTGTCATTTTGGCCGGGGCAGTCTCGAACTCCTGACCTCAAGTGATCCTCAGGCCAGCCTCGCCTCCCAAGTGCTGGGATTACAGGCATGAGCCACCGCGCCCCCGGCCTCCTCCACCTTTTTCACTCTACTTAGACCTTCAACAGATTGGATGAAGCCCAGCCACACTGGGGAGGGCACTTGCTCAACTCAGTTCAGGGACGCAAATCTCATCTGGAAACACCCGCCCAGGTCCACCCTGAAACTATGTCCAATGTGGGCCCTTGATATGGGTTTGGATCTGTGTCCTCACCCAAATCTCATGTGAAATTGTAGCCCCCAGTGTTGGAGGTGGGGCCTGGTGGGAGGTGGCTGGATCATGGGGGTGGATTTCTCATGAATGCTTTAGTGCCATCCCCTTGGTTCTGTCTTCGTGAGAGTAAGCGAGTTCTCACCAGCTCTGGTCGTTTACAAGTGTGAACTCGCCGCACTCTCTTGCCCCTGCTCCCACCATGTGAGGCGCCTCACTGCCCATCCGCCTTCTGCCACGATTGGAGGGTTCCTGAGGCCTCCCCAGAAGCAGAAGCTGCAGTGCTTCCTGTACAGCCTGCAGAACCGCAAGCCAATTCAAACTCTTTTCTTTAAAAACTACCAGTCTTAGGTATTTCTTTTTCTTTTCTTTTTTTTTTTTTTTTTTTTCCTTTTGAGACAAGATCTCACTCAGATGCCCAGGCTGGAATGCAGTGGTACAATCTCAGCTCACTGCAACCTCCACCTCCTGGGTTCAAGCGATTCTCTTGCCTCAGCTTCCTGAGTAGTTGGAATTACAGGCATGTGCCACCATGCCCTGCTAATTTTTGTATTTTTAGTAGAGATCAGATTTCACTGTGTTGGCCAGGCTGGTCTCGAACTCCTGACCTCAGATGATCTGCCCACCTCAGCCTCCCAAAATGCTGAGATTACAGGTGTGAGCCACGGCACACGGCTTTCAGCTATTTCTGTTTTGTGTGTTTGTTGGTTGGTTTGTGTACTTTGATATGAGGTCTCGTTTTGTCACACAGTCTGGAATGCAGTGGTGTGACCTTGGCTCACTGCAGCCTCCGCCTCCCAGGTACAAGTGATTCTCCTGCCTCAGCCTCCCGAGTGGCTGGGATTACAGGCATGCACCACCATGCCCAGCTAATTTTAGTATTTTTAGTAGAGACAGGATTTCACCATGTTGGCCAGGCTGGTCTCAAACTCCTGACCTCAGGTGATCCACCCGCCTTGGCTTCCCAAAGTGCTGGGATGATAGGTGTGAGCCACCATGCCTGGCCTCAGGTATTTCTCTAAAGCAGTGTGAGAATGGTCTAATACAGCACCCCATGCTCCCAGTGAAGCTGACACCTAAAATTCACCACAATAGGTGACGGTTAATTCCTCATGATTGAGGAACAAACACGGTGAATACTTTTTTGTTTTTTTTTTTTTTTTTTATTTTTTTTGAGACAGAGTCTCGCTCTGTCGCCCAGGCTGGAGTGCAGTGGCACCATCTCGGCTCACTGCAAGCTCCACCTCCCGGGTTCATGCCATTCTCCTGCCTCAGTCTCCCCAGTAGCTGGGACTACAGGCGCCCGCCACCACGCCCGGCCATTTTTTTGTATTTTTAGTAGAGACGGGGTTTCACCGTGTTAGCCAGGGTGGTCTCAATCTCCTGACCTTGTGATCCATCCGCCTTAGCCTCCCAAAGTGCTGGGATTACAGGCGTGAGCCACTGCGCCCGGCCACTTTTTTGTTTTCTAAAATGGAAGTAGTTCTCTACCGCTAGGCATGGCCTCCTTCTCCTCCAGACTGGCCTTTCCCTCGCTCAGGGCTTCCTGGGGCTGCATAACAAAGAACCACGGACTCCTCCGTGGCCTAAGCCTTTCCTCTGGAAGCTCTGGAGGACAGACGTCTGGGCTCACGGTGTCACAGAGTGGCCCTTCCTCTGGCTCTGGAAGACAGACATCTGGGATCACGGTGTCAGCAGAGGGGCCCTTCCTCTGGAGCCTCTAGTGGAGATCCTGTTAGTTGCACTTTCAGCTTCTGGTGGCTACTGTTTCTTTTTTCTTTCTTCATCTTTTTTTTTTTTTTTTTTTTTAATTTAATTAGAGACAGGGTCTCCCTATGTAGCACAGGCTGGTCCCAAACTCCTGGCCTCAAGCAATCCTCCTGCTCTGGCCTCACAAAGTGCTGTGGTTACAGGCGTGAGTCATGGGGTCCAGCCTGTTGGTGCTTCCTGACTTGTGGCCCCATCACTGCAGTCTCTGCCTTCAGGGTCACATGGCCTCCTTCTCTGCTGGAGCATCTCCTCCTATAAGTTTCTTTCTTTCTTTTTTTTTTTTTTTTGAGACGGTGTCTCGCTCTGTCACCCAGGCTGGAATGCTGTGGCGGGATCTCGGCTCACAGCAACCTCCACCTCCAGGGTTCAAGCAGTTCTCGTGCCTCAGCCCCCCAAGTAGCTGGGACTACCAGTGAGCACCACCACACCTGGCTAATTTTTGTATTTTTAGTAGAGATGAGGTTTCACCATGTTGGCCAGGCTGGTCTCAAACTCCTAACCTTAGGTGATCTGCTTGCCTCAGCCTCTCACAGTACTGGGATGACAGGCGTGAGCCACCATGCCCAGCCTCCTGTAAGTTTATTATGAAGGAGCTTATCATTTGATTTAGGGCACCCTGGACAATCTAGGCTGATTTCCTCATCTTAAGATCCCTATTTTAGTTACAACAAAAATTACTTTTTCTCATAATGCTACCGTTGTGGTTTGAATGATGGTGTCCTCTCTACAATTGAGGATGAAACTGAATCCTTGATGCAACAGCATTAAGAGGTGGGGCCTTTAGGAGGTGATTCGGCTGTGAGGGCTCTGCCCTCATGGATATGATTAGTGCCTTATCAAAGGTCTTCAGGGCTGAGTTCATTCCTTCTACCTCCTCCGCTATGGAGGACACAGCGTTCATCCCCTCTGGAAGATGCTGCAACAAGGCACCATTGTGGAAGCAGAGAGCAGCCTCACCTGCCCCCAGGTCTGCTGGTGCCTTGATCTTGAACTTCCCAGCCTCTAGAACTGTGAGAAATAAATTTCCATTGTTTGCAAATCACCCAGTCTATGGTATTTTGTTATAGCAGCACACATGGACTGAGCACATCCCATTTACAGGTTCTGGGGATTACGATATGGACATTTCTTTCTTGGGGCCACCCTTCAGACCACCACAAAATCCCTCTTCAAAGATGACTGCATTTTGTTGTTGTTGTTGTTTGTTTTTTGAGATAAAGTCTCACTCAGTCACCCAGGCTGGAGTGCAGTGGTGCAATTTTGGCTCACTACAACCTGCACCTCCTAGGTTCAAGCAATTCTCCTGCCTCAGCCTCCCAAGTAGCTGGGACTACAGGTGCGCGCCACCACGCCCGGCTAATTTTTGTATTTTTAGTAGAGATGAGGTTTCGCTATACTGGCCAGGCTAGCCTCGAACTCCTGGCCTCAAGTGATCTGCCCGCCTTCCTTGGCCTCCCAAAGTGGGATTACAGGGGTGAACCACCACGCCTGGCCAGATGACTGCATTGATGAAGGCCCCCAATCGCCTCATCTGGGACTATTCTTCACCTTCCCTAACCCTGAGGCTCTTTGGCCCTGCCTCCTGTCCTGATCCCATTCTGCATTTAGCCATGGAGCAGTCAGCCCCTTCCCCTCAACTGGATAGTGACCTCCTGGACAGCCAAGTCATTTGTGCCTATAACCTCTGCTTGCCTGGGACAGTGACATGCCTGGGTAAAGGCAGTCAATCAATGTTTGTTGAGTTTCATCAAATCTTTAAATGTGCATTGCTACAAGATTTTACTCCTATAAGAATGTATTTCTGACTTTTTTGAGATGGCGTCTCGCTCTCTCACCCAGGCTGGAGTGCAATGGCTCGATCTTGGCTCTCTGCAACCTCCCCCTCCCAGGTTCAAGTGATTCTCCCGCCTCAGCCTCCCAAGTAGCTGGGATTACAGGCACATGCCACCATGCACAGCTAATTTTTTGTATTTTTAGTAGAGATGAGGTGTTACCATGTTGGCCAGGCTGGTCTCAAAGTCCTGACCTCAAGTGATCCACCCGCCTCGGCCTCTCAAAGTGCTGGGATTACAGGTGTGTGCCACTGCGCCTGGCCCATTTCTGACTTTTTAATGGGAGTCAGTGTTACAAGGGGATTTGCTGAGCTGAAATTCACTTATATTTGGTTGTTCTGGAATACATCTGTTCCACAAGGTAAGATATTCTCACATCTCCTTTGGGACCCATTACTTTACACATTCATGGCTTCAGTTTACCCATTTGTAAAACAAGAAAAAAAATGATAAACAATATCATAGTTAATTAGTTCTTTTGATGGAGTCTTTTATGATTCTCTCCAGTAGGTAACATAAAAGGATACAAAGGCAATGCGTATTATGGGATAATGTAGAAATAATTAGCGAGGAGGAGAGCAGGAGAACAGAAAAAGTTGTAGACATCTCTCAAGATTTCTCCAGATGCTTCTGACATAAGGGTCTTACAATAAATATAAAGCAAAATCTGTTTTTTTCTTTGATCATAGTGTTTGCTCAGACTATTTTTCTAGCTCCTAGCGCCAGGGAAAATAAAACTTTATTATCTACCCTGTATAAAAATGATAGCATTTTCAAGAGAAAGCATGGAGGGCATACTGACTTTAGAAGTGGCTCTGTGAGAAAAATCAACACAACTTCTCTCCTTTTTTTCCTTTAGAGCATTAATAAGAAAGGCACCCTGTTTCTCTGTTTCTATCAGAGTTTTTAGTCTTTGTACCATCATTTCTCCCCATGGTACAGCAAACTATGAATGTTGTGTGTGTGTGTGTGTGAGAGAGAGAGAGAGAGAGAGAGATACAGAGAGACAGAGACAGGGACAAGAGACGGGTAAGAAGAGAGAGAGAGAGGGAGACAGAGATATAGGAGACAGACAAGGACAGAGAGACAGGGGGAAAAGAGAGGGAGGGTGAGAGATGGAGAGAGAGATAGAGATAGAGAGACAGGAAGAAAAAGAGAGGGAGGAAAGAGAAATCTGCATTTGAATAAAGCAGGTGCATGTGGAATTGTGGTTTCTTTGCCCTAGTTATGTTTCCTTTTCCTGACTTTTATTAACAGCACTTGAAAGTGACCAACTGCAAAAAAAAAAAAAAAAAAAAAAAAAAAAAAATCTGTTATTCTGGAAGTGTCTAGTTCCTGCGAGGGTTGTTTAATGAACATGATGAAGTCAACCAACCAGAAATAAATGATTTCTTCCCTTTGAGCTTTTGGCAAGAAATCAGGGTTTCAATTCCCACTGCTGTTCTGATGACAGTGCAGACCCAATTCTTAACTTTGTAGCACAAAGCTGCTCATCCCAAAGATGGTCGTCCCTGCAAAGGAGACCATGAGCTTAACAGCGCGTGGCACAGTCATAAGGATCAGAGGTTACTCAGGGGATGATGGGCTGCATTTGAACACTTCCAGTAGCAACCTGTTGTGGGTGGAGACCCACATTTATTCTTTTAACATTTTAACTTATTTTTTATTAAATAATAAGACATGTTTAAGAAATTCAGATAAGCAAAAAACAATTGTAAAAATCACACTGTTGGGGGCAATGTCTCACGCCTGGAATCCCAGCAATTTGGGAGGCTGAGGTGAGCGGATCACCTGAGGTTAGGAGTTTTAGACCAGCCTGAACAACATGGGGAAACCCCATCTCTACTAAAAATACAAAATTACCTGGATGTGGCGGTGCATGCCTGCAATCCCAGCTACTCGGGAAGCTGAGGCAGGAGAATCGCTTGAACCCGGGAGGCGGAGGCTGCAGTGAGCCGAGATCATGCCATTGCACTCTAGCCTGGGCAACAAGAGCAAAACTCCATTAAAAAAAAAAACCCACAAAATTTCGTTTCCCTGAGATAACTACTATTAATATTTTGGCATCCAGTTTTTCCTGACTTGACATACAATCATTGTAATAGTCCGCTTTACTGGGTGTGCACCAGGAGCCTAACATTTTTCTAAGAACTGTTCAGCGTCCTTCAGTGAGTCCTCCTGAATCCTAAACTGTGGGGACTGTTCTTACCATTTCACAGACGAAGAGCTGGAGACACAGGAAGGTGCGATGCCTCCCAGAGGTAATATAAGCAGTGGAAACGCTACAGTGCTTCTTCAGCTCTGCTGTATGGACACAGTAGGTAATACAGGCAGTGGAAACGCTACAGTGTTTCCTTGGCTCTGCTGTGTGGACACAGTATTCTTGTTGGTTCTTGTTCTGTTTGTGTTTTTCATTTTTGCTACAAGAAATAGAAACACCCTACATATTTTTGGTATTATGCTGTTTATTACTTAATAACTGTGGTGGGCAAAATTCTAACAGGGCCTGCTAGAGTTCCCAACAATGGTGTGCACACATACCTCCTCCCAGTTCCATCACACGTCAATCCAGGGGCTGGCACGGAGAGAATTTGCAGATGAGACTTGAATCCCCAAATGAGTTGACCTTAAAATAGGAAGATTATGCAGGATGAGCCTCACTTAATAATTGTCTCCTTGAAAGGACTGAGCATTTCCTCAGGTCAGAAAGATTCAAAGGGTGAGAGGGACTTGATGTCAGGGAGATTCTCTACTGCTCCTCCAAAGATGAAGAGGACAGCGTGATGAGGGAGGCAGGCCGGCTCCAGGAACTGAGAGCAGCCCCCAGCCGTCAGGCAGCAAGGAAACGGCCCTTCAACCCATCTCCTCGAGGAACCACCTTCTGCCACAACCACATGAGCACGAAAGAGAGCCCTGACCTCCCAGTGAGATCTCAGCCTGGCTAGCACTTTCATTTCAGCTTTGTGAGACCCTGGACAGAGAGGCCAGCCATGCCAACGCCTAGACTTCCAGCCTCTTGAAGCCTGTGAACTCATCAATGGGCGTTGTTTTAAGCTGCTAAAGTAGTGGTTGTTACACAGCAATAGAAAACTAATACAATAATATGTCATGAATACTTTTCCAACTCATAATCCTACATCTGCAGTATCATTTGAATAACGACATAGCATTCCAGTACATGCATGCACTAGAACTGATTTGATCTCTGCCTTGTTGTTGTACGTCTTTGCCACTTACCATCATTTTGTGATTTTTATGCAACATTGTAATGAACATTTTATTGGTAAGTCTGGGCACACATTCTTTAATTTCTGGAAGTGGAATTGCACCTTCAAAGTGTAAGCCAATATGTTTTTGATGCAAGTGACTAATTGCCCTCCAGAAAAGCTGCACCAATTTACTTTCCATTGGTCATTTATGAGCGTACTTACTTCCCAGAACATAGCCAACATGGGCTATTTTTCAGGTCGAGTGACAAACCATGTCTCCTCTTTTTGCATTTTAAAATTATTCGTGTAATTTGTCTTTTTTTCATGAAAGGCATTTGTATTGTTTTCTGTGAGTGTGTATGCTTGTATTGGTTTGAACTTTTAAAAAAATTTTTAAATTTTTTATTTTTAACTTGTATGGTACATAGTAAGTGTACATATTTAAGGGGCACGTGAGATATTTTGACACAGGCAAGCAATGTGTAGTAATGACATGAGGGTAAATGGGGTCTCCATCCCCTTAGGCATTTATCATTTCTTTGTGTTATTAACAATCCAATTATACTCTTTTAATTATTTTAAAATGTACAATAAATTGTTGTTTATTGCTGTGCTATCAGATACTAGATTTGTTCATGAGTTCTTTTCTTTTCATTTCTTTTCTTTTTTTGAGACGGAGTCTCACTCTGTCTCCCAGACTGGAGTATAGTGGCTCGATCTCGGCTCACTGCAACTTCTGCCTCCTGGGTTTAAGTGATTCTCCTGCCACAGCCTCCTGAGTAGCCGGGATTGCATGCCCCTGCCACCACGCCCGGCTAATTTTTGTATTTTTAGTAGAGACAGGGTTTCACCATGTTGGCCAGGCTGGTCTCAAACTCCTGACCTCAGGTGACCTACCTGTCTCGGCCTCCCACAGTGCTGGGATTACAGGTGTAAGCCATCATGCCCAGCCAAATCTCTTTATTATCATACACTGAGATTTTTGTTTTTTGCTTTTATTTTTTTATTTTTTAATTAATTATTATTTTTCTTTTGAGAGATGGAGTCTCACTCTGTTCCCCAGACTGGAGTACAGTGGAACAATCTTGGCTCACTGCAACCTCTGTCTCCCAGGCTCAAGCAATTCTCCTGCCTCAGCCTCCTGAGTAGCCAGGTCTACAGGTGCCTGCCACCCTGCTGTGCAATCAAATACTAGATCGTATTCATTCTATCTAACTATATTTTTGTGCCCATTAACCATCTCCATTCCTTCCTTTCCCCCTACTACCCTTCCCAGCCTTTGGTAACCATCTTTCTACTGTCTATCTCCAGGAGTTCAATTGTTTTAATTTTTAGCTCCCACAAGTGAGTGAGAACATGCAAAGTTTATCTTTCTGTGTCGGTCTCATTTCACTTAATAGAATGTCCTCCAGTTCTATTCATGTTGTTGCGAATGACAAGATATCATTCTTTTTATGGCTGGCTAGTACTCCAGTGTGTATATGTACCACATTATCTTTATACACTCATTTGTTGATGGACACTTAGGTTGATTCCAAATCTTGGCTATTGTGAGCAGTGCTGCAATAGATATGGGAGTGCAAATATCTCTTCAATATACTGATTGTCTTTCATTTGGCTGTATATCTAGCAGTGGGATTGCTGGATTATATGATAGCTCTATTTTTAGTTTTTGGAGGAACCTCCAAACTGTTCTCCACACTGGCTGTACTAATCTACATTCCCACCAATGACGTACAAGGGTTTCTTTTCCTCTACATTCTCACCAGCATTTGTTATTGCCTGACTTTTGGATAAAAGACGTTTTTTTTTTCGAGAAGGATTCTCACTCTGTCACCCAGGCTGGAATACAATGGTGTGATCTCAGCTCACTGAAACCTCGCAACCTCCACCTCCCAGGTTCAAGCGATTCTCCTGCCTCAGCCTCCTGAGTAGCTGGGACTACAGGCGTGCACCACCACGCCCAGCTAATTTTTGTATTTATTTATTTATTTATTTATTTATTTATTTATTTATTTATTTTTGAGACGGAGTCTCGCTCTGTCGCCCAGGCTGGAGTGCAGTGGCACGATCTCGGCTCACTGCAAGCTCCGCCTCCCGGGTTCACGCCATTCTCCTGCCTCAGCCTCTCCGAGTAGCTGGGACTACAGGCGCCCGCCACCACGCCCGGCTAATTTTTTTTGTATTTTTAGTAGAGACGGGGTTTCACCGTGGTCTCGATCTCCTGACCTCGTGATCCGCCCGCCTCGGCCTCCCAAAGTGCTGGGATTACAAGCGTGAGCCACCGCGCCCGGCCTATTTATTTTTTTTAGTAGAGACGGAGTTTCACCACATTGGCTGCTGAGACCAGCTCAGCTGGGGAGACCCTAACCCAGCGGCACTAGAGGAACTAAAGACACACACACAGAAATATAGAGTGTGAAGTGGGAAATCAGGGGTCTCACAGCCTTCAGAGCTGAGAGCCCCAAACAGAGATTTACCCACGTTTTTATTAACAGCAAGCCAGTCATCAGCATTGTTTCTATAGATACTAAATTAACTAAAAGTATCCCTTATGGGAAACGAAGGGATGGGCCAAATTAAAGGAATAGGTTGGGCTAGTTAACTGCAGCGGGAGCATGTCCTTAAGGCACAGATCACTCATGCTATTGTTTGTGGCTTAAGAATACCTTTAAGCGGTTTTCTGCCCTGGGCAGGCCAGGTATTCCTTGCCCTCATTCTGGTGAACCCACAACCTTCCAGCGTGGGCGTTAGGGCCATTATGAACAGGTTACAGTGCTTCAGAGATTTTGTTTATGGCCAGTTTTGGGCGTTAGGGCCATTATGAACATGTTACAGTGCTGCAGAGATTTTGTTTATGGCCAGTTTTGGGGCCAGTTTATGGCCAGATTTTGGGGGACTTGTTCCCAACAATTGGCCAGGCTGGTCTCGAACTCCTGACCTCGTGATCTACCCACCTCGGCCTCTCAAAGTGCTGCGATTACAGGTGTGAGCCACTGCGCTGGCCAAGATGAAAGCCATTTAACTAGGGTGAGATGATATCTCATTGCAATTTTGTTTTGTTTGAGACAGAGTCTCACTCTGTCACCCAGGCTGGAGTGCAGTGGCATGATCTCAGCTCACTACAACCTCTGTCTCCCAGGTTCAATCGATCCTCCCACCTCAGCCACCTGAGTAGCTAAAATTACAGGCGCCTGCCACCATGGCCAGCTAATTTTTGTATTTTTAGTAGAGATGGGGTTTTGCCACGTTGGCCAGGCTGGTCTCAAACTCCTGACCTCAAGTGATCTGGCTGCATTGGCCTCCCACAGTGCCGGGATTACAGGCATGAGCTACCACGCCCGGCCTCATTGTAGTTTTGATTTGCAGTTCTCTGATGATTGATGATGTTGGACACCTTTTCATAACCTGTTCGCCATTTGTGTGTCTTCTCTTGAGAAGTATCTATTCAGATCTTTTGCCCATTTTAAAAATGAGATTATTAGAATGTTTCCTATTGAGTCATTTGCGTTGTTTATATATTCTGGTTATTAATCTCTTGTCGGATGGGTGGTTTGTAAATATTTTCTCCCATTCTGTGGGTTGTCTCTTCACTTTGTTGATGGTTTCCTTTCCTGTGAAGAAGCCTTTTAATTTGATGTGATCCCATGTGTCTATTTTTGCTTTGGTTGCCTTTGCCTGTGGTGGAGTTTTACTCAAGAAATCCTTGCCCTGACCAATGTCCTGGAGGGTTCCCCCCACTTTTGGTATTTGTTTTGTTTTTGAGACAGAGTCTTCCTCTGTCCCCTAGGTTGGAGTGCAGTGGTGCGATCTTGGCTCACTGTAGTCTCTGCCTCCAGGGTTCAAAAGATTCTCCTGCCTAAGCCTCCGGAGTAGCTGGGACTACAGGCACCCACCACCATGGCTGGCTAATTTTTGTATTAGTAGAGAAGGGGTTTCACCATGTTGGCCAGGCTGGTCTCAAACTTCTGACCTCAAGTGATTCGCCCACCTCAGCCTCCCAAAGTGCTGGGATTATAGGCATGAGCCACCATGCCTGGCCTCCCCGTCTTTTCTTTTTTTTTTTTGAGATGGAGTTTTGCTCTTGTTGCTCAGGCTGGAGTGCAATGGTGTGATCTCGGCTCACCACAACCTCCGCCTCCCGGGTTCAAGCGATTCTCCTGCCTCAGCCTCCCAAGCAGCTGGGATTACAGGCATGCGCCACCACGCCCAGCTAATTTTGTATTTTTAGTAGAGACAAGGTTTCTCCATGTTGGTCCGGCTGGTCTTGAACTCCCGACCTTAGGTGATGAGCTGCCTCAGTCTCCCAAACTGTTGGGATTACAGGCATAAGCTGCCGTGCCCTGGCCCTCCCCAGTGTTTTCTTGTCATAGCTTCAGAGTTTTAGGTCTTAGATTTAAGTCTTTAATCCATTTTGATTTGATTTTTGTACCTGGCTGGTTGGGACTTTTTCTATTGCAATTGACAGAATGTCACATTTGCTTAACCAAAAGGAGAATTTATGGACTCACAATTAAAATGTCTAATTTTAAAGAAAAGGCTACTTTTAGCTATGATCAGAACCAAGATCTATAAACAGTCCTTTTTCTTTTTTTCTTTTTCTTTTGCTCTGTTGTCCAGGTTGGAGTGCACTGGCGCCATCTCAGCTCACTGCAACCTTTCCCTCCCGGGTTCAAGCGATTCTCCTGCTTCAGCCTCCCAAGTGGTTGAGACCACAGGCAGACGCCATAATTAGCCTGGCTAATTTTTGTATTTTAGTAGAGACAGGGTTTCACCACGTTGGCTAGGTTGGTCTTCAACTCCTGACCTCAGGTGATCTACCTGCCTCAGCCTCCAAAATTCTGGGATTTAAAATGTCTTTTGAAAACAAGTGTTTCTCTCATCTCTATCTCCTTCTGGCATGCTTCGTTCTCTGGTTTCACAAGACGGCCTCTGGCAACCCCAAGCTTATATCTCCACAACCTCAAACTCAACAGAAAAGAGAATCACTTCTTCCTGCTCATTCCAGAGTAAATTCTGGGATTACCTTTGACCAACTAGGATCACTTGTCCATCTCTGAACCAAGTACTTTATTTTTGTTTATTCATTTATTTTTTGAGACAGAATCTCACTCTGTTGCTCAGGCCGGAGTGCAGTGGCATGAACTCGGCTCACTGCAATCTCCGCCTCCAGCGTTCAAGCGATTCTCCTACCTCAGTCTCTCAGGTAGCTGGGATTACAGGCGCGTGCCACCGTGGCCGGTTGATTTTTGTATTTTTAGTAGAGATGGGGTTTTACCATGTTGGCCACGCTGGTCTCAAACTCCTGACCTCAGGTGATCTGCCCGCTTCAGCCTCTGAAAGTGCTGAGATTACAAGCGTGAGCCACTGTGCCCGACCTGAACCAAGTGCTTCAGCTCAATAGGTGGGATACTGCTGATTGGACAGACGTAGGTCAGCTGCCCGCTGTTGGACTGGAGGGTCAAACCGCCTGACCTAAATCACAGGGAGCATTGATTAGTTAAGGAAAATCAAGGTGCGGTCACCAGAAGGGAGAATGGATGCTGAATAGGACCCAACAACAGCTGTCCTCTAAAGAGCCTGGCCACTCACCGGGCCAATTTTATTTGCTGGGTGCTTATCCTTTCATAATATTCTTTATAACTCTTTATAAAATAAGAACATTAACTTTTGGGAGGCTGAGGCAGGAGAATCACTTGAACCCAGGAGGTAGAGGTTGCAGCGAGCCGAAATTGTGCCACTGCACTCCAGCCTGGGTGACAGAGCAAGACTCCATCTCAAAAATAAAATTAAATAAATAAAATAAAGGCATATTATAGAAAGACTGTCATTCCATACATACTTATAATAGGATCAATAGGACTCAGGAATATGGAGATATGAAAAGTTCTGCTGAAAGAGAGTTTATAGAATGGGTGGCAAGACTCTGTCTCAAAAAAAAGAACATTGTCTTATGTATTTCCATTTTTTTTCTCAGTTTGTGTGCTCTCAACAGCAATTATTATTTTTTATACACATAAGTTTTAAATCTTTGTGTAGTCAAACTGATTTTTACTGCATGCCTTCTGCCTTTAGTGTTAGGCTTAGGAAGCCGTTTTCTCTCGATTATATATTTGCCAATATCTTCTCCTAGTGCTTTTATAGTTTTAGTTTCTTAATTTTAATATTTAATCCATCTGGAATTTATGTTGGTACAAAATACGAAGCCTATTTTCCCCCATGTTTCAACATTCATTCCAACATAATTTTTTTAACAATCCATCCTTTCCCCATGAATTGATGAATTACTGATTTTTTTTTTTTCTTTTTTTGAGACGGAGTCTCACTCTGTCGCCCAGGCTGGCATGCAGTGGTGCAACTTCGGCTCACTGCAAGTTCGGCCTCCCGGGTTCATGCCATTCTCCTGCCTCAGCCTCCCCAGTAGCTGGGACTACAGGCGCCCACCACCACGCCCGGCTAATTTTTAATATTTTTAGTATTGATGGGGTTTCACCGTGTTAGCCAGGATGGTCTCAATCTCCTGGCCTCGTGATCTGCCCGTCTCAGCCTCCCAAAATGCTGGGATTACAGGCATGAGACACCACACCCGACCCCATCTTTTTTATTTGGAGACGGAGTCTTGCTCTGTCACCCACGCTAGAGTGCAGTGGCGCGATCTCGGCTCACTGCAACCTCTGCCTCCCAAGTTCAAGTGATTCTCTCACCTCAGCCTCCTGAATAGTAGCTGGGATTACAGGCTTGCATTACCATGCCAGGCTAATTTTTGTATTTTTAGTAGAGATGGGGTTTCACCATATTGGCCAAGCCGGTCTCAAATTCCTGACCTCAGGTGATCTGCCTGCCTCAGCTTCCCAAAGTGTTGGGATTATAAGCATGAGCCACCACACCCAACGGGATCCATTTATTATCATACACTGAGATTTTTCTTTTTTGCTTTTATTATTTATTTATTTATTTGAGATGGAGTCTCGCTCTCTTGCCCAGGCTGTAGTGCAGTGGCATAATCTCAGCTCACTGCAACCTCCACAGGTTCAAGCATTTCTCTGGCCTCAGCCTACTTAGTAGCTGGGATTACGAGAACCTGCCACCATGCCCGGTTGAGTTTTGTATTTTTAGTAGAGACAGGATTTCACCACGTTGGCCAGGCTGGTCTGGAACTCCTGACCTCAAGTGATCTGCCCAGCTTGGCCTTCCAAAGTGCTGGGATTACAGGCGTGAACCACCGTGCCAGGCAGGCTTTCATTATTATTATTATTATTATTTTTGAGATGGAGTTTCACTCTTGTTGCCCAGGCTGGAGTGCAATGGTGCAATCTCGGCTTACTGCAACCTCAGCCTCCCGGGTTTAAGATATTCTCCTGCCTCAGCCTCCAGAGTAGCTGGTATTACGGGCACCTGCCACCACGGCTGGCTAAATTTTTGTATTTTTAGTAGAGACAGAGTTTCACCATGTTGTCCAGGCTGGTCGTGAACTCCTGACCTCAGGTGATCTACTGGCCTTGGCCTCCCAAAGTGCTGGGATTACAGGCGTGAGCCACCATGCCTGGCCTCATTATTATTTTTAATTGACATAATAATTGTTCATAATTATAGGGCATAAGGTAGGATTTTGAAACATGTATGAGATCAACTTTTTTAGCTTCTATATATGAGTGAGAGCATATGGTATGTATCTCTCTGTGCCTGGCTGATTTCACTTCATACAATCAGTTATTTTGTATTAGTGCTTCTGTTCTTGTTCTTTGTATTCATCTTCCTTGATGTTTCCTGTAAGGCCTCATCTAGAAAACAAATAACACTTATAATTACCAATGAACAATTATATGATTACAGTTTAGGCTAAGGTTGCTTACAAGGAATTGTGAAAGTGGTGGTTAAAATAGGATCTTAGTTGTGGTCACACCATCTTGCGCTTCTTGTAATAGAAGGAAGTAGAAGTTCATTTTCTTTCACTTACTCTCTCACTCTCTCTTCACCTCCCTGCTTCTATTGGCGAAGCCCAACTTTTGTAAATGTCTTGGGGTTTTTTTTTAAATATATGCTTTTATTTTTCCGTGATTACAAACACAACTGAATATCAAATGCACAAAGTAAGAATTATATGGGGAAAAAAATCAGATACGTTCATATATATATCTCCTTCTCAAGGCTATTTCCATCCAGAATAACCTTGGTTTGCCAGGGCCAATAGAAAGAAGTCACAAAATCGCCTTCAGTCAAATTTGTGAGTTTGCTTTCTTCTATAATTCCAATACCTCCACCATCAACGACTTCAGATAGCTGCCAAGGTGTTATATAATCAGAGCCAGTGTCTTCATTCATTCTACAACGAAGGCTGTCACTTCACACTTGGAAGGTTGCACAGTGGCCGGGCAGTGGCGCTCCTCACTTCGTCCTGGGGGTTTTTTAAACACAGATGGAAAAGTACCCAAGAAAGAGGCGTTGCTACTTGCAACGGTCAAATAAAATGAGTGCCTGAAACAAGTCAAATCAAAACCAGCTCCCTTACCGTACACTCTCACATCCTCTGTTAAAATAAACGCAAGCCATTCTGGGAGCTGAATTAGTTCACACTAAAAGTAGATTAGTGTGGCTTTGGTTTAGGATCAAGGATTTAACACCTGATTCTATTCCGTTGGTTGCCTGTGTTTTTATTGATTTCACTTTTTATACCTTCTGCTTCTATCAAGATTATTTGTAGCCAGAAAGAATGGTTGCAACAGCGACTCCTTGAAGTAAATAGAATTTATGGCCACTCTCTGTACCCAAGGAGATTCGAAAGATGTATGGCATGGCCTGTGGCTGCACTACGGCCAATGACTTATGCTGTGGCCTGATGCATGAAGATGGGTGGCGGGGGGGGCTATCAGAGTCCCTCCCTGGGGAACTTGGAAATCGGAGAAGCTGAAGCACTTGCCGTGAGTGCTGAGGCTGAGCTGAGCTGAGGCTGAGCTGTCATGACTCGGGGCAGGCGTTCAGCAGTTGTTTGTTCAGTGAATGAGTGACGTACGGATGGCACAGAAAGGCTATGACGGCTGCTTCTAACGCGAAGTTTTGAAGAAGCTGAAACTGTGAGTAAGGAGAGGCAACTGTCCCGCAGTGAGGAGTCAGCAACTCAACAGAGATGTGAAACTACAGCAGGTATGTCATGAAACAGCCAGAGGAGTCAGGCAGTCCCCTGAATGTCCTGTCTCTGATGGTTTCTCAGTTCACTGCCTCAAATCACACCCACTCGAGCTCCGCACTGGGTGAGGGTCAGGAGACAAGGTGGTGCCAGAGAAGGGAGAACTCTGTGTTTCCAAGTCTAGTCCACACCACAGGCACCTTTGCAAAGAGTGTCCTTGCCCCTTTCCCAGAGGGCCCTTGAGGTGAAGAGCCAATAGACAAAAATGTTATTTTGGAAGACACGGTTACCTATCCCTTAGATGCCTACTGTATGGGTTAGGTCATTTATTAATTTTAGCTGCAAAGGAGAGCCTCATAGGATCACTTTTTGGGGCAGGAGTATATTGCAAGCATATCCAATAAAGTGGGAGGAATCACGTTACATCAATTCTTTAGCTATACCATCACTGGGGGGCTCAGTACAGGGGCTGTAAATCCAATTATTACAGGAGCCAGGCAGAAAACTCATGGGTCAGGCATGAGAAAAAAATCAGGCTGGCCTCTCTTGTTCTTTTATTTTTTTTATTATTATTATTTTTTATTTTTTGAGACGGAGTCTCGCCCTGTCGCCCATGCTGAATGCAGTGGTGCGATCTTGGCTCACTGCAACCTCCGCCTCCTGGGTTCAAGCGATTCTCCTGCCCTAGCCTCCCAGTTCTTTTATTTTTTCCATTTTTGATAGGATTATGATAGGTGGCTTGGGGCCACAAGTAATACAAATAACAGAAAACCCAACACAGTGGCTTAAACAACGTTAAGACTATCTCACTTCTCCCTGAGTCTCCTGTGCCATCCCCCAAGTCAGTCTCATCCTAAGCTGGTTCATCTCACGGTTGTCAACAGCCATCAGGAGCTATTAGAGCTGCAGGCTTCCTAACTCATGTCCAGTTTGGGAGCATGTGCCTCGCCCACCGTCAGCCAATGAGTGGCCTTGCCTCTAGTCTGACTGGGTCAACTTGCCTCATTTGTCCACTCCTGGGTCAGTAACCACAGGCACCAGGGAAATTTCGTGTCCTGAAAGGTTAGAGTCTGCGTTCCTGAACTAGTCACCATGAAGAGGCATGAGACTAGTACTGGTGTGGGCTAGTTCCATCTGAGAACAAGGATGAAGTCAGGTTCTCCTGAGCTACATGGGAAGCTAGTGGGGGCAGGGGTGGGTTGAGGAAGACAAATATCTGAAGAGAATCAGGATTGTTTGGAAAAAGAAAGAGTATGGATGTTGGCTTATTAGTCAATCATATCCATTACATTTTAGGAATGGTGTTGCTGGCAGGGCATGGTGGCTCTAGCCTGTAATCCCAGCACTTTGGGAAGCCAAGGCAGGCAGATCACCTGACTTCAGGAGTTCAACATCAGCCTGGCCAACATGGTAAAACCCCATCTCTATAAAAAATATAAAAATTAGCCGGGTATGATGGCAGGTGCCTGTAATCCCAGCTACTTGGGAGGCTGAGGTGGGAGAATCACTTGAACCTGGGAGGGGGAAGTAATGGTGAGCCAAGATGGCACTATCACACTTCAGCCTGGGCAACAGAGCAACATCCCGTCTCAAAAAAAAAAAAAAAAAAAAAAAAAAAAAAAAAAAAAAAAAAAAAAGAATGGGATTGCTGATAGAAGTTACTGCAGTGATGGTTTGAAATAGACCATGCTGTCCAATATGGTAGCCACTAGTCACAAACCACTTGAAATATGGCTAGTGTAAGTGAGAAACAGAATTTTTCATTTTATTTAATTTTAACTCGTTTCAATAGCCACACATAGCTAATGGCTCCTGCACTGGACTATGCAGATATGGAGAATTTTCTCCATGATAAGAAAAATAAGACAATAGTGAGTGGGGAGGATTTAGGAAAGCTAGAAAGTGTCTGCCATCTAAAGACAGTGGCTGCTGCTCAGTGTCAGCAGATAGTGGCTACAGGGGGAAGCAAATGTGTTTCTATTACCTGTTGCTGCACAATAAACTGCTCCAGAATTTAGTGGCTTAAAAGAACAACCATGTTATTTGTTTACAATTCTGTGATCTGGGCTGAGGCTCAGCTGGGCGGTTCTTCTGCTGGTCTTCACGCGGCTGCATTCAGTGGGCAGGTCATCTGGAATGCTGAGAATCCCCTCTCCATATAGTTGCAGACTCCTCCTCAACATACGATGGAAGGTAGGTGGACTTCTAATATGATGGCTCAGGAGACCCCAGTCATGAAAATGGAAGGTGTCAGACTTTAAGCCTGTGCCCAGACCAGGCCTAGAAACACTTTTGATGTATTCTCTTGGTCAAAACAGGTCACAGGACAGGCCCTGTGGCATGATCTCTGAGGAATACATAAAGGCTTGAATACTATGGGGCATGGTTGAAAGTGATGGAATCATACTAATGTAACAGGTAATCACAAGTCCAGCATTGCCAGAGCTCACATTTATTTTCCCCAAATAGCAAGGCATCCAAATTTATACGTGAAACCTTTCAAATTATAACTATTAGTTCACTTTCTTTTGGTACCAGCTTTATTGAGACATATTCGCATACTATATAATTCACTTATATAAAGTGTAGAATTCAGTGGCTTTTTAGTACATTCACAGAGATCTTCCCCTCCCCTCCCCCAGTACCGGGAAACTGTACTAATTTGCATTGTCTGTATGGATTTGCCTATTGCCTATTCTGGCCATTGCATATAAATGTGATCTTGCAAGACGTGGTCTTGGTTCACTTTTTTTTTTTTTTTTTTTAACTTAGCTTTAGTTTTCTCAAATGAGGCAATGCAACTGGATTAATTTACTATCATCCAAAAATGGCAGAGTGTGTTGAGCACTGTTTGGACACTGGGTTATCACATGATTCAAGTAATTTGCTTTGCTTTCATTCCATGTTTAATGTTAATTTTACTCTAGGCTTTGCCTGAGCGTCAGACCTATCAGTCTTAGAACAAATACTCAAAGATTCTGTCTCATCTACCAACTGCAAAGTGGAAGCAGCACTGGACTCATAATTAGATATAAGCCTTTCATTGAAGTCTGAGTTCTATTGCTTTCTTTTGTTATTTTTTATTTTGAGACAGTTTTGCTCTATCACCCAGGCTGGAGTGCAGTGGCATGATCTTGGCTCACTGCAACCTCCACCTCCCAGGCTCAAGAGATTCTCCTGCCTGAGCCTCTTGAGTAGCTGGGATTACAGGTGTGCACCACTACCGCCTGGCTAATTTTTGTAATTTTAGTAGAGATGGGGTTTCACCATGTTGGCCCGGCTGGTCTTTAACTCCTGACCTCAAGTGATCTGCCTGCCTCGGCCTCCCAAAGTGCTGAGATTATAGGCATGAGCCACCGTGCCACTGCACTCCAGCCTGGGTTACAAGAGCGAAACTCCATCTCAAAAAGAAAAAAAAAAATTGGCATGTATGTGTGTGTGTCCGTATCTACATGTTCAAGGACATATATTAGTATCCAATAATAAGTTAAAATACTAACATATGCCCTTGAACATGTATAGACACACACATATACACATGTATACACACACATATACACACTTATATACACATATATACATATATGTACATATATGTATATATGTGTATACACACACATATATGAGAACATAAGGTGACTTGCATCATTTACATTCAACAAATGGTCAGTCATTCACTCATCCAGTTAAATCTACACCTATTTATCATTGGCAAGTGTTGTGCTAGCCTCTAGAACTACAATAGTGGTTAAAACAAAGATCCCGGCCATCCCAGCTTTAAAGACAGGCATTCAACAGTTGCACAAAATAAGTATAAATTATAACCGGTGCTGTGGGAAAAAAGTATAGGGAGTTCCAAGGCCATAAAAACGGGGAGCTAATCTAGTGTGACAGGGTTAGGAAAGTGATATTTGAGCTGACGGCTGGAAATGACAAGCATCAACAGATAGGTGGCAAAGGTCCAATTCGGGCACTCAATTATTCTCTCATTAGACATTCATTAAATATATATTGCCTCCTGTGTGGCAGCACTGTGCTGACCATCAGTCTATCTGTCGGACATTTAAAAAAGTTTTCCAAAAAGAGAATGCATGCAACTTCAAGACTTACTGGCAGGATTACTTCTCCAGATGACCTACTGGCAAGCCAACTTCCCAGCTACTGGCTCCACCCTCATCTTAGCTGGAGGGAATGATGAAGGAAGAGGAGGCTGTCTTACACTAATTGAATCATTGCAGCAGCTGTGGATCCCGATTCCTTTCTTTCTTTCTTTTTTTTTTTTTTTTTTGGAGACAGGGTCTCACTCTGTCACCCAGGCTGGAGTGCAGTGATGCCCTCACTGCTGAATGCAGGCTCTACCTCCCGGGCTCAAGTGATCCTCTTGCCTCAGCCTCCCAAAGTGCTGGGATTATAGGCGTGAGCCATCATCCCAGGCCAGGGTCTCAATTTCTTTTTTTTTTTTTTTTTCTTTTTTTTGAGACGAAGTCTCACTCTGTCACCAGGCTGGAGTGCAGTGGCACAATCTCGGCTCACTGCAACCTCTGCCTCCCTGGTTCAAGCGATTTTCCTGCCTCAGCCTCCTGAGTAGCTGGGATTACAGGCGCGTGCCACCACACCCGGCTAATTTTTGTATTTTTAGTAGAGACGGGGTTTCACCATGCTGGCCAGGCTGGTCTCGATCTCTTGACCTCGTGATCTGCCCGCCTCGGCCTCCCAAAGTACTGGGATTACAGGCGTGAGCCATCATCCGAGGCCGGGGTCTCAATTTCTGAAGCCATGCTGAGGGCCATTTTTGGGCGGCACTCTTTCACTCCACTATGTGCCAGGCGCTGTCCCAGAGGCAGGGAGCATAGTGAGGAAC
This sequence comes from Nomascus leucogenys, assembly GCF_006542625.1. NCBI lineage: Eukaryota > Metazoa > Chordata > Mammalia > Primates > Hylobatidae > Nomascus > Nomascus leucogenys. The sequence goes on along the minus strand of NC_044390.1, from coordinate 95,955,114 downwards.
AAAACACAAGAGAATCCTGCCATCAGGAAGCTTACACCTGTGAACACATGCAGGTTGGGGAGATAAACGAATAAATTAAAAAATGTAACAGGTAAGAAAGAGAAAGAGTAACATGATGGAATGGGATACTCGGGCCTTGGACGGGCTGGTGAAAAAAATATTTCTCTGAAGTCAACACTTTGGTGGAAGGTTGAAGGATAAGAAGCCAGTCATGCAACCATAAATGGTGTAGGGGCAGTCTCTGGGAAAGCCTGAAACAGGCTGGAGCTTGCCTTGTTCTAAGCCAGTGAGTCTCAATGGGGGCGTGTTTGCCTCCAGGGGTCCTTCGGCAAAGTCTTGACATTTTCGGTTGTTAATTTGAGGTGCTAGGGGGTGGAATTGGCCCCTAGTGGATAGCAGAGGCCAAAGCTGCTGTTGAACGTCGTGCAACGCACAGGACAGTCCCGTCGCTCAAAGTGCCAACAATGCCCGGGTTGAGAAACCGGGTCCTCTCCAGGACTGAAGCCCAGGGCAGGGAGCACGGGGGCAGCCTGAGCAAACCCGCCTGGAGAGCAGCCGCCGTCTCAGTGTGAGTTTTGGCTGCCTACTGGGCCCCACTGAAGCCGGAAGAGGGCCAGGCTCCGGCTTCTTTGTTTAAACTCCCTCAGTCCGACTGCATGCAGTGGCTCATGCACGTAATTCCAACACTTTGGGAAGCTGAGACGGGAGGAATGCTTGATGCCAGGAGTTCGAGACCAACCTGAGTAACAAAGCGAGACCCCATTTCAAAAAACTGTTTAAAAATTAGCCACAGGCAGTGGCGAGCGCCTGCGGTCCCAGCTACCCAGGAGGCTGAGGTGGGAGGGACGCTTGATCCTGGGAAGCTGAGGCTGCAGTGAGGCGTAACCGCATGACTGCACTCCAGCCTAGGCGAGAGAGGGAAACCCTGTCTCAAAAAGGCAAAAAAAGGCAAAAAAAGGCTCTTGGCGGCCAAGCTGCGGAATCCCAAGCTCCCCAAGACACGCAGCGACCCAGAATACCAGCCACTTCCTCGCCTTGTGTTCGGGGCGGGGCCGGAAGTTCCCGCGAGTGGGGCGTTGAGCAGCGGCGAGCCCGCCCAATAGGGACGGCCCAGGCCCGGAAGTCTCGCGAGAAGGGCGGCGGCCCCCGGGTTCTGGGACAGGTGACCCGGCGGCGGGTCGAGGCAGCTGGCGGCGTCGCATGGAGGGCTCTGGGGGCGGTGCGGGCGAGCGGGCGCCGCTGCTCGGCGCGCGGCGGGCGGCGGCGGCGGCGGCTGGGGCGTTCGCGGGCCGGCGCGCGGCGTGCGGGGCCGTGCTGCTGACGGAGCTGCTGGAGCGCGCCGCTTTCTACGGCATCACGTCCAACCTGGTGCTATTCCTGAACGGGGCGCCGTTCTGCTGGGAGGGCGCGCAGGCCAGCGAGGCGCTGCTGCTCTTCATGGGCCTCACCTACCTGGGCTCGCCGTTCGGAGGCTGGCTGGCCGACGCGCGGCTGGGCCGGGCGCACGCCATCCTGCTGAGCCTGGCGCTCTACCTGCTGGGCATGCTGGCCTTCCCACTGCTGGCCGCGCCCGCCACGCGAGCCGCGCTCTGCGGTTCCGCGCGCCTGCTCAACTGCACGGCGCCTGTTCCCGACGCCGCCGCCCGCTGCTGCGCACCGGCCACTTTCGCGGGGCTGGTGCTGGTGGGCCTGGGCGTGGCCACCGTGAAGGCCAACATCACGCCCTTCGGCGCGGACCAGGTGAGCCGCGCCCTCGCGCTGTCCCTGTCCCTGTCCAGCCCCTGCTCAGCCCCAGCCTCTTCCCCTGCCCCAGTCCTTGCCTCTGACCGCGGAGGGAGCCCCTTGCTCCGCGGGGCTTCTGTCTGGTGCAGAGGAATCCCGCCAGCAGCTGGGCCAAGACCGGAGGGACCGGTGTGATAGGTGCTGGAGGGGGTTTGCCTGGGGCAGGGTGAGGTCTACACACACACAGTGATGGCCGCAGTGGCTTTAAAGAAAAGAGAGGCTGGGCGCGGTAGCTCACGCCTGTAATCCCAGCACTTTGGGAGGCCGAGGCGGGAGGATCGCTTGAGCCCAGGACTTTGAGACCAGGTTGGGCGACATAGTGAGACCTCATCTCTACAAAAATTTAAAAATTTGCCGGCCGTGGAGGCGCACACCTGTAGTCCTAGCAGAGAAAGGAGGATTCCTTGAGCTTACGAGTTTCGGAGGCTGCAGTGAGCTAGGGTCACACCAGTGCACTCTAGATTGGTTAACAGAGTGAGACCCCACCTCAAAAAAAAAAAAATAAAAAAAAATAAGCTGAGCGCAGTGGCTCACGCCTGTAATCCCAACACTTTGGGAGGCCGAGGTGGGTGGATCACCTAAGGTCAGGAGTTGGAGACCAGCTTGGTCAACAGGAGTTCGAGACCAGCCTGACCAGCCTGGCTAAAAATACAAAAATTAGCCGGGCGTGGTGGCGGGCACCTGTTATCTCAGCTAGTCGGGAGGCTGAGGCAGGAGACTTGCTTGCACTCGGGAGGCAGAGGTTGTGATGAGCCGAGATCGTGCCACTGCACTCCCAGCCTGAGCGACAGAGTGAGACTCTTGTCTCCAAATAAAAAAAATAAATAAATGAAAGGGACCCTCTCTATGTTTAGGCCGTGTAAGTTCGGACCAGAAGGCTAGGAAAGGGCAGTTGTTTGAGGAGCTTTCAGACATGGGGATTCGCAGGTGCAGGGCCCTGGGCCAGGAAGCTGAGGGAAGGGGAAGGCCCTGCTGTTGCCTTAGCTTCCCTTACAAAGAAGTGGGAAAACACTCACATTGCGTCTTTGTGGCTTTAAAGGAGTTTTGGGCTAGGTTGGGTAGGAAAGCTCAGATGAAAATGAGTTTGAGTCAAGTTAGCATCAAGCTGCCCCCTGCAACTGTAACTGCCAAGAAGTGAGGGAGGAACCACTGCAGCTCTTCAGGAGGGGAAAGGACATGGCCACCAAGTATTATATGCAGAATAGGCCGCCTTTAAGAGCAATAGCAAACTCAGATCATTTCAGAAAATATAAAAAAAAGTGGGGAGTGAGGTGGAAGGCTGGGGCCGGATCATGTGAGGAGTGTTAAAGCTTTGGGATACAGTCCTGAGCTTTACTGGGTTCTAGCAGGGAGTGATACTATTTATGTCATGTGCAGAGCAAGCACTACAGCTGGAGTAGCAGGTCAGGTCTACTTCTTGTTTTCTGAGGATTCACAAGCTAAGAATGGTTCTTAATATTTTCTTTTTTTTTTCTGAGGCGGAGTCTCACTCTGTCGCCAGGTTGGAGTGCAGTGGCGCGATCTCAGCTCACTGCAACCTCCGCCTCCTGGGTTCAAGCGATTCTCCTGCCTCGGCCTCCTGAGTAGTTGAGACTACACGTGCATGTCACCATGCCCAGCTAATTTTTGTATTTCTAGTAGAGATGGGGTTTCACCATGTTGGCCAGGATGGTCTTGATCTCTTGACCTCATGATCTGCCTGCCTCGGCCTCCCAAAGTGCTGGGATTACAGGCTTGAGTCATGGCGCCCATCCGGTTCCTACATTTTTAAGTGGTTGGAAACAGGATAATTTGTGACGAGTGAAAATTTTATGAAAATGTCTCATAGAACTCAAAATGTAAACTGCCTGCCCCTTCACAGAAGTGTGCGGATGCTTGTTGTAGAAAATGGATTGTGTAGGAAGTGGTGACATTAGGGACATGAGGTGGGAGTCTCTCCCAACTAGAGTGGAGGCAGTGGAGGTGGGTGAAGTGGATGGATGGAGTTCAGCTATGGAAGTAGAATGGGCAGGAAGTACTGGCGGGTTGTCTAGTCCCTGTTTGTGTTGCTATGTAGGAATACCTGAGGCTCAGTCATCTATAATGAAAAGATGTTTTTTTGGTTTAAGGTTCTGCAGGCTCTACAAGAAGCAGGGCGCCAGCATCTGCACTGGTGAGGGCCTTGTGAACGGGGAGCCAGCTGTGTAGAGATCACATGCACTAGAGGAAGTGAGAGGGGAGGGAGGTGCCAGGCTTGTAAATGACCTCTCTCATAGGAGAGTTCACTCCTAACTGCGACAGCCAAGCCCCAAGCCTTTCTTCAGGGATCCGTCCCCATGACTCAAACAGGGATCCGTCCCCATGACTCAAACACTAGGCCCCACAAACAGCACTGGGGATCACATTTCTTCAGGAAGTTTGGAGGGTCAGACATTGAAACCATGGCATGTGAGCAGTAGGGAAGGCGGCACTTATGCTTTTGCCCAAGTATCTGTGAGTGCCTGTTTTTTAGGAACATTTACTGAGAGCTTACTGTGCACCAGGCCCAGTGCTTGCTAAGTACAGTATCTGGTTAGTCCACTAACACGTATGCTACATGTCTACATGTCTGCAAGACTACTTGGGTAGTCTACATGACACGTACGGTGCCCATTTTACTGATGAGGAAACTGAGGCTTGAGAGGTTTAATCATTGGCCCAAAGTTACATAGCTTGTATGTGACTGAGCCAGGATTCAAAAGCCTGTCCTTTGAGTGTGAGCTTTCACTCTGCCTGTGTGAGGCTATCCGTTACAGTCAGGAGATACCTTAGAACGATGTTAGAAATGATAGTCTTCTAATGTACTGGATTGGAACTGGGTTTTTGGTACAGTGGCACATACATGACCAAATCCGAACTTCACAGGAGTCTTAGATGTGAGCCCATTTTACTGATGAGGAAACAGGCACAAAAACAGATCACTTTCTTACTGCCTATGGGTAGTGAGTGGTCAAGCTGGACTTCATTCCAGCTCTGGTTCTTTTTTAGCTTCTGCACTAAGATGGGCCCAGTGCGCGTGCGTTCCGTAATGGTTCTGCAGGGCTGGATCTCAAGGCCCAGGCTCTTGGCCTTGGGGCGCCATTGGCTCCTGAAAGAACGGGGCCAGTAGTACAGTCAGCCTCTATCTTTTAAAGACCTGGCCACACCACACAGGTGTACTCGAAAGCTTCCACTGTGCCTCTTACATGTGCCTTTCCCACGTGATCTTATTTAAGCCTCGCAACAGTTGATGGTGTATGTGCTGCACTTAAGCCTGTTATACAGGGAACAGGCCTAGAGGGCTGGCTCCCAAGGCTGCACAGCAAGTGCCTAGGGGAGCTGGTTAGGGGCCCTGGCAGCCTGACTTAAAAGCTGGTGCTCTCCGGGAGATAACAGGCGAGTAATTGATACTTCTTAAAATGAGGAGGAAATGGTGCTCGGTTATCTCAAATGAATCTGACAGAATATGCGCTTTTTCATCCATAATTAAATGAGGATGTTGAAAGGAGATGTGGCTTCTTCCTCAAGATAGCCGGCCTGATCTCTTCCCATGTAACGCTGTCACGGGAAAAGGGGACCTTGTGGATGAAAGGCTACTCGAGAGGCCTGGCCGCCCCCTGCAGCGCATGCTGAGTGACTGGATCCCGGCTGCTTTCCTGGCCGTTCTTCTTGGATGCTTGCGATAATTTGTAGACCACCCATTAGCTAATAATGGACCAATGTTGCCTTTCTTAGGTGTGGTAATCTCACTGCCGTTAAAAGAATGTCCTTATTTCCAGGAGATTCATGATGAAAGTTTGGGGGCGGAATAGGTTGCTGGAGTGTATTTGTAAATAGATCACCCAGAAGTACTTTTTTTTAAGACCGAGTCTCATTCTGTTGTCCAGGCTGGGGTGCAGTGGTGCGATCTCGGCTCACTGCAACCTTTGCCTCTGGGTTCAAGCTATTCTCGTGCCTCAGCCTCCTGAGTAGCTGGGACTACAGGTGTGAGCCACCAGACCTGGCTAATTTTTGTATTTTTAACAGAGACGGGGTTTCACCATGTTGACCAGGTTGGTCTCGAACTCCTGACCTCAGGTGATCCACCCGCCTCGGCCTCCCAAAGTTCTGGGATTACAGGCGTGAGCCACCGCGCTCGGCCAGTATTTTTTATGTTTAGAAAAAAGAGTGCTGAGGCTCCAAGTGAAGGGTAGAGAAGTGTGCATTTTGCGATTCAACTTTTCTATACATTTGGAATTTTTTTAAATGAAAGGTAAGAAAATGTTCACTGATGAATGTATGAACTAAATGTAGTATATCTGTACAGTGGAATATTTTTCAGCCATTAAAAAAGAAATTAAGTACTGATGAGCCTTGAAAACATTCCGCTGAGTGAAGGAAGCCAGACATATAAGGCCCAGTTGTGCAATTCCATCGATGCGGAATGCCCGGAAGAGGCGAGGCCACAGAGACTGGGAGGAGATTAAGGGTTGCCAGGGGCCAGGAGACCAGGAGAGGGGCGTGGGAGTGACTTAAAGGGAACAGGAGTTCCTGTTGGTGTGATGAGAATGTGGACTTGGATGGCAGTGATGGCTGTACATCTCTGAATATACTAAACACTACTGAATTGTACACTTTTAAAGGGTGAATTTTATGGTATGTGAATCATAGTGAAAAAACATTTGAGGGGAAAAGTACCCTTATGCCAGGGTGCTTGCCCGTGACCAGGTGGCAGGTCCCTCTCCAGGTGCGGCTGTTTCATGGCAGGAGGCCTGGCTGGGGACCCTGAGGTGTGCAGGCCTGAAGTACACTCTGCTGTGCCCCAGGCGAGGGTTAATTTGTCCTGGTTTGGTCCTTCTCATTTAGAGGAAACCTATTTGTATTTTTAAGGTGCTTTTTATGGTTCTTTTACACTTACCTCTTCATCTCCCAGGTAGAGTCTCTGGGAAACATTCTGATAGAAGAGACGATGGGGTGAGGCTGCATAGCTTTGAGAAGGAGGCCCAGTTGGCTTCTGAAAGAGGATGTGTGAGCTGTGAGTCCAACGGAGATGTATGTTCGTGTAAATCATGTCAGCCCCGTATCTTCCCCCGCCGTGCTTCACCTTTTTCAAAGGTCACAATCATTCTTGGCGGATGGATTATTTGAAATAGTGACCTGAAAGATGAAAATCTTATGTTACAGATAAACAGAGCAAATGGTGCATTTTTTTTTTTTCTAGAGGAAAAACTGACACTCTCCATTTTAAGGAATTTTTCTGTCAGCCAACTGTTTAGTGTGCTGTACACAATTCTATTCTTTTAGCTTTTCATCTCCAAATTGATTTTGGTGGTATCTTTTGACCAGTCATGTGAAAACCTTGTTTACCCTTGGTGGGGCATGTGGCTGCTGCTCACACAGTGATGTCATGCAAACGATGGGCAGGGAGGCCGTGACCTCTTCACCAGGGCGGGGAAGCATGTGATGTCCCTTCACAGCAGCCAGCTTCCCTTGGTACAGAAATGCCTGCTGTGTGGTTATTTAGGGCTTAGTAATTTTGGTTCATAAAGTAATTTTGATGGATTACTCTTGGAGTTGAAATAAATTGACCACCACAATTACACAGGAAATGAGGATGAATGGCATTTTAAGGTTAGGATTTTCCCAGACTAATCAAATGCTGATTTTTTCATGCTTCACCTGAAGGGGACATAGGTCTGAGTCTGTGGGAAGGTGTGTGCAGTGTCACTGTGGGTAATGAGAAGGTCCGAGTGAGACCGTGGGAAGGTGTGTGCAGTGTCACTGTGGGTAATGGGAAGGTCCGAGTGAGACCGTGGGAAGGTGTGTGCAGTGTCACTGTGGGTAATGAGAAGGTCCGAGTGAGACCGTGGGAAGGTGTGTGCAGTGTCACTGTGGGTAATGGGAAGGTCCGAGTGAGACCGTGGGAAGGTGTGTGCAGTGTCACTGTGGGTAATGGGAAGGTCCGAGTGAGACCGTGGGAAGGTGTGTGCAGTGTCACTGGGTAATGGGAAGGTCCGAGTGAGACCGTGGGAAGGTGTGTGCAGTGTCACTGTGGGTAATGGGAAGGTCCGAGTGAGACCGTGGGAAGGTGTGTGCAGTGTCACTGTGGGTAATGGGAAGGTCCGAGTGAGACCGTGGGAAGGTGTGTGCAGTGTCACTGTGGGTAATGGGAAGGTCCGAGTGAGACCGTGGGAAGGTGTGTGCAGTGTCACTGTGGGTAATGGGAAGGTCCGAGTGAGACCGTGGGAAGGTGTGTGCAGTGTCACTGTGGGTAATGGGAAGGTCCGAGTGAGACCGTGGCAAGGTGTGTGCAGTGTCACTGTGGGTAATGGGAAGGTCCGAGTGAGACCGTGGGAAGGTGTGTGCAGTGTCACTGGGTAATGGGAAGGTCCGAGTGAGACCGTGGGAAGGTGTGTGCAGTGTCACTGTGGGTAATGGGAAGGTCCGAGTGAGACCGTGGGAAGGTGTGTGCAGTGTCACTGTGGGTAATGGGAAGGTCCGAGTGAGACCGTGGGAAGGTGTGTGCAGTGTCACTGTGGGTAATGGGAAGGTCCGAGTGAGACCGTGGGAAGGTGTGTGCAGTGTCACTGTGGGTAATGGGAAGGTCCGAGTGAGACCGTGGGAAGGTGTGTGCAGTGTCACTGTGGGTAATGGGAAGGTCCGAGTGAGACCGTGGGAAGGTGTGTGCAGTGTCACTGTGGGTAATGGGAAGGTCCGAGTGAGACCGTGGGAAGGTGTGTGCAGTGTCACTGTGGGTAATGGGAAGGTCCGAGTGAGACCGTGGGAAGGTGTGTGCAGTGTCACTGTGGGTAATGGGAAGGTCCGAGTGAGACCGTGGGAAGGTGTGTGCAGTGTCACTGTGGGTAATGGGAAGGTCCGAGTGAGACCGTGGGAAGGTGTGTGCAGTGTCACTGTGGGTATGGAAGGTCCGAGTGAGACCGTGGGAAGGTGTGTGCAGTGTCACTGGGTAATGGGAAGGTCCGAGTGAGACCGTGGGAAGGTGTGTGCAGTGTCACTGTGGGTATGGGAGGTCGGTGGACGGGGAGGTGTGTGCAGTGTCACTGTGGGTAATGGGAAGGTCCGAGTGAGACCGTGGGAAGGTGTGTGCAGTGTCACTGTGGGTAATGGGAAGGTCCGAGTGAGACCGTGGGAAGGTGTGTGCAGTGTCACTGTGGGTAATGGGAAGGTCCGAGTGAGACCGTGGGAAGGTGTGTGCAGTGTCACTGTGGGTAATGGAAGGTCCGAGTGAGACCGTGGCAAGGTGTGTGCAGTGTCACTGTGGGTAATGGGAAGGTCCGAGTGAGACCGTGGGAAGGTGTGTGCAGTGTCACTGGGTAATGGGAAGGGGTGGGGGGGGTGTGCAGTGTCACTGGGTAATGGGAAGGTCCGAGTGAGACCGTGGGAAGGTGTGTGCAGTGTCACTGTGGGTAATGGGAAGGTCCGAGTGAGACCGTGGGAAGGTGTGTGCAGTGTCACTGTGGGTAATGGGAAGGTCCGAGTGAGACCGTGGGAAGGTGTGTGCAGTGTCACTGTGGGTAATGGGAAGGTCCGAGTGAGACCGTGGGAAGGTGTGTGCAGTGTCACTGTGGGTAATGGGAAGGTCCGAGTGAGACCGTGGGAAGGTGTGTGCAGTGTCAGTGTGGGTAATGGGAAGGTCCGAGTGAGACCGTGGGAAGGTGTGTGCAGTGTCAGTGTGGGTAATGGGAAGGTCCGAGTGAGACCGTGGGAAGGTGTGTGCAGTGTCACTGTGGGTAATGGGAAGGTCCGAGTGAGACCGTGGGAAGGTGTGTGCAGTGTCACTGTGGGTAATGGGAAGGTCCGAGTGAGACCGTGGGAAGGTGTGTGCAGTGTCACTGTGGGTAATGGGAAGGTCCGAGTGAGACCGTGGGAAGGTGTGTGCAGTGTCACTGTGGGTAATGGGAAGGTCCGAGTGAGACCGTGGGAAGGTGTGTGCAGTGTCACTGTGGGTAATGGGAAGGTCCGAGTGAGACCGTGGGAAGGTGTGTGCAGTGTCACTGTGGGTAATGGGAAGGTCCGAGTGAGACCGTGGGAAGGTGTGTGCAGTGTCACTGTGGGTAATGGGAAGGTCCGAGTGAGACCGTGGGAAGGTGTGTGCAGTGTCACTGTGGGTAATGGGAAGGTCCAAGTACATTTCAGTTATGAAATCATTTGTGCCTCTATTAAGTTTAGATACTATGTTTACTGGCCTCTTTTATGCTTGTCAAAAAATTACTTTTTTTTTTTGCTTTTACACTTCTAGTTTTGTTTTCTCAGTAACCATTTCTCTGCTCACATTTTTCATTTTTCTTCCTGGTCCATGTCTAGTATAGCATGAGAATTGGTGTCCACTGTTGAGCAATATTTAAATGCATTGTGTCCTAGTGAGGAAGTGTCTTAGATGTCTAAAAAGTTCTCATCTCAAACTCTTTATTCGGTAGAGATGTCTGCATTTGGTCTAGGACCTCTGTTCAGTATTGTCATAGATAGGAGAAGAGTTTAAACTCTTGAGAACATGTGATTTTCTTTTAAACTTAGATTTTTAGTTTGAAGTGGTGTTACTATATATAACTAAATGACCTGCCACCACAGTAGCTATGCTTAATCTTTGGACTTCAAACAAATCTCTTTTTGAGGAGCACACAGTTTTTTTTTTTTCTTTTGCTCTATTTCCTTTAGAGAGGTGCACACAATTTTATAAATTTTATACCCCTGATTTAATCTTTAAAAAATAGAGCTTAAAATACCATATCAAATATATGACTGCTAAAAAGATGCATGTGCTTATTGCATACCGTATCTTTTTTTTTCTTTTGAGACAGGGCCTCTGTCGCTTAGGCAGGAGTGCAGTGGTGCCATCACAGCTCACTGCCACCTCCTCCCCAGTTCAAGGGATCCTCCCACCTCAGCCTCGCAAGTAGCTGGGACTGTAGGCACACACCACTGCACCTGGCTGATGTTTGTAATTTTTTGTAGAGATGGGGGTCTCTCTGTGTTCCCAGGCTGGTCTCAAACTCCTGGACCCAAGCAGTCTGCCTGCCCTGGCTTCCCGAAGTGCTGGGATTCCAGACCTGAGCCACCATGCCCAGCCATAATTGGTTGTTTTGGCCCCATTGAGAATTTGTTATTCAGTAGAGCTGATTGTTCTGTGGATCCAGAAACTAGATCTGTTATTGGAATAAGAATTTTCTAACTTTCATAACCTGTGACTTAAGAGTGATACAGTAGAATAGAAGTTTTTAAGACAGCAAGAGAGTCTTTTTATGAGATCCAGTATCAGCCTCTCATAAGTTTGTTAAAAACAAATTTATGAAATGAAACTCACTAGAAATGTCTCTGTCTAGTACAGGGTTCATTTGCACAGTGTCTTATTTAGAGGTAAAAATCCAGGTGGGCAGAGAAGGCTTCTGGTGTGTCTGCCCCCAAATGACCTGTTCCCACCGCTTGGGCTCCATTGAGGTAGCCTCGTGAACTCCGTAAGCCTACACGTTGCATGATTACCTCAGTGCTTTTGTTTGAGTCCAGGAAGTCAGTGATTTTTGAGCCTTTTGGAAATCCCACCCTTATCAGAATTTCTCCGATTCCACTGATAGCCTGTCTAATCTAAAAATAGCATGTGGTTTTATCTTTAGTCTGTAATTTCCTCTTTGCTTCAAGTTTACTGAGATCTCTGATTCTCAGGAGACCAGATACAATTGGTGTGGGTGGTGGCTTGGCCTCACTGAACAAATGTCACCTGCAGTCTCTTTGGGGCCTAAGCATATTTGCGGGGTGCCTCATGGTACTTGCATGTAGCTCAGTAAGGCGTGGAGCTTTGTAACATTGGTTCTAAAACTTACCTGTGAGTAGAAGTCACCTGGGAAGTTACTTGAAATGCAGATTCCTGGGCCTGGGCCCCAAAGACCATGATTCAGTAGGTCTGGAGCATGGGTCCTGTGACTCTGTTTTTGCTTTTTTTTTTTTGAGATGGAGTTTCGCTCTTGTCACCCAGGTGCGGTAGCACAATCTCGGCTCACTGCAACCTCCGTCTCCTGGATTCAAGCGATTCTCCTGCCTCAGCCTCCCAAGTAGCTGGGATTACAGGTGCCCGCCACCACGCCCGGCTAATTTTTGTATTTTTAGTAGAGACGGTGTTTCACCATGTTGGCCAGGCTGGTCTCGAACTCCATACGTCAAGTGATCCACCCGCCTCGGCCTCCCAAAGTGCTGGGATTATAGGCGTGAGCCACCATGCCCAGCCGACTCTGTTTTTAAAGAGCATTCCAGGTAATCCAAGGCAAGTGGTTCAGGTACTTAGAAAAATTCTATAGCAAGTGGTCCACATACTCGGAAAAAGTCTCTAGGATTAGTTGGACTTTAGTGTAATTAAGGGAAACCTACCCAGCACCTGTAGTAATTAAAAGCGTGGGGTATGTTTTTGTCGAGATCCGTGAATGTTTCTCTAAACACCATTTTGATTGTGTTGCGCTTCTTAAAGGTTGTGATGACAACGGTAATTTTAACCACTTGACTGTATATGTTTTTCATCCTTGAAGACTGTCATATATCTTCAAGTGTCTTTCCTCCCTGTTATTTTAGGTTAAAGATCGAGGTCCGGAAGCTACTAGGAGATTTTTTAATTGGTTTTATTGGAGCATTAACCTGGGAGCGATCCTGTCGTTAGGTGGCATTGCCTATATTCAGCAGAACATCAGCTTTGTCACTGGTTATGCGATCCCCACTGTCTGCGTCGGCCTTGCTTTTGTGGTCTTCCTCTGTGGCCAGAGCGTTTTCATCACCAAGCCTCCTGATGGCAGTGCCTTCACTGACATGTTCAAGATACTGACGTATTCCTGCTGTTCCCAGAAGCAAAGTGGAGAGCGCCAGAGTAATGGGTAAGCACTTAGTTCTCATCTCGGGCTGTTTGAAAGGACTTTATCGATCTCTTTATTAACATCCTAGCTGAGGTTTGTTGCGTGCTTATTGTGTGCTGGGCCCGGGTTGAGTGCTTTACATGTCTTCTCTCCTTTAACATTGCATTTCCCCAGGGAAACGAGTGCGGTCTTATTATCCCATCTTAAAGACAGGCCAGTGGCCTGATTCCAGAGCTCATGCTTTAACCCCACATTACACTTTCTCTCACTGCTAATGTAGACGGAAACTCCTTTGGTGCCAGATTATAAAGGTAGAAATTTGTGGAGGGCATCGAGGAGACAGAAGACATGCTTTATGCATGTTTCTTTTTATTTTAAAAAGCTTTGAAATACATTTGAATGAAAAGCTAAGCAGTTGCTTATGCCGTCAGTACCTGTCTCTGCTCTTTAAAAAGTAAGCCACTGCCTCTTACCTAAAGGTCAGCGTGGGCCCCATCATGCAGCGGTCAGGTCCATCATGCAGCGGTCAGGTCTGTAACTCTGCCAGGAAGGTGCAGTAGCAGAATGGCAAGATGCACTGAGGGTAACCAGATGATCTCATGGGACTTACCCGGTGTTAGCACCAAAGTCCCATGAACTGAGGTGTTAAAACAGAAAGGCCTGTGTCCTCAGAACCCCTCCAAGTCACTGGCCAACTATGACTCATGTTTGGTGATGTTAGATGCCAGTTAATAAAGTCCAGAACTAAGCCCAAGAAGAGAGCTCAGAAATGTTTGTGTTACTCTTTATTGAGGAATAATTTACAGATAGTAAAATTTACCCCTCATATCTGTACAGGTCTGTGAATTATGACAAACTTACTCACGTTGTGTAACCACCAGTGCAGTCAAGGCATAGATTATTTCCATCATTCCAGAGAAGTCTCTGGGACCTTTTGTAGTCAGTCCCCTCATGGAATGTTTTGATCAACGTAGAAATGCCTGGAGGCTGCTGGGTGGAGTGCACAATGGGAGCCGTGCACCCTATTGTGGCATGGCACTGTTTGCTGGACATTCTTCTGCGGACCCACTCACACGTCTGCCTGCTTGCGGCTTGTCTGTGTTTGTCTTACTGTTGTGCTTGGAGCCATAGCGAATGTGTCTAATATTCCTTCCACGTGGTAGATTGAAACTACACCAAAATAGCCCTGTGCGTCTACTTCTTTGCTCCTGATGTCTCTGATTGCTCCAGCTGTCCCTGTGTGGAGTTTTGGCAGATCTCACCAGTCTAGATGACCTATTGGAAATGCCAGTGGGTCATTGTGGCATTCAGACACATAATTCAAAACTACAAATGGTGGGACCACGCTGAAGAATTTTTAGTAATTAAAGTACAGGAGGCTGAGGTGGGAGGATCGCTTGAGCCCAGGAGGTCAGGTCAAGGCTGCAGTGAGCCATGATTGCACCACTACATTCTAGCCTGGGTGACAAAGTGAGACCCTGTCTCAAAAAAAAAAAATTAGGTAGCCCCATCTTAGCTGACACTAGTCTTTTGCCAGGGCCATATTTGATTAGACAAAAGCAGTGTTTCAGATCCTAGAAGTCCTTTTCAGGAACAGCCCTTAAAGTTTTAGTATCTGTGTGGGTGGTAGCCCATAGACATTTCTGCAGGAGAACAGCATTGTTTTGTGGACATATTTGGGTTTTAACGCACAAATGGCAGCGTGGAGAGGGTTTGGAGTTACTTTTACTTAGGAAACTGATTTCCTCTTAGGATTGTCTTTGAAAGTCTTCTTGTGCAAAAATAAGGGAAAAGAAGCGACGGCTAGCTTGCAGAAAAGTTGATGGTCTGAAAATTCTCAAATTCTGCCGTTTGTATGAACGGGCTCTGTAACCTTGGGTAGGTTACTGATCTTGCAAAACCCAGCTTTCCTTTTTGTACAGCGGAGATGGATTCATCTCATGGGATCACTGTGGGGCCTGAGCACAGTGATGTATGCAAGGCCCTCAGCAGGATGCCAGGCACACAATAAGGGCCCTGTCAGTGGTGACCACTGTGACGAGAGTGCCTTAAAAAAGTTGGGCCTCCAGGCCTGGTGCGGTGGCTCACACCTATAATCCCAGCACTTTGGGAGGCCCAGGTGGGCAGATCATGAGGTCAGGAGATCAAGACCATCCTGGCTAACACGGTGAAACCTCGTCTCTACTAAAAATACAAAAAATTAGCCGGGCGTGGTGGCGGGCGCCTGTAGTCCCAGCTACTTGGGAGGCTGAGGCAGGAGAATGGTGGGAACTCGGGAGGTGGAGCTTGCAGTGAGCCGAGATCGCGCCACTGCCCTCCAGCCTGGGTGACAGAGTAAGACTCCATCTCAAAAAAAAAAAAAAAAAAAGTTGGGGCCTCCAAAGCCTGAGGAAGAATGACATACCCAGCATTTTTACAGTCGTGACACTTAATTTCATCTGGCCCAATCTCAGTTTCAATCCAGGTTGATCTGTGTTTTGAAGATAATATAGTGCTTGATATTAAATGAGAAATGAAGGTGTATTTGTTCAACTCATCAGACCAGAGTAGAAATTGTTCTACAGCTTTTTGAGATACATACTTCTTTGAGCATCTGTGAGAACCAGTGGACTCTCTCCCTGGAGAATACACACACACGTACGTGCGGCCTTCACAGAGACTCGGGCACAGGCGTCCTGAAACTGGAGCTCGTCAACTTTTGAGGGAGGAGCAGAGGGCTCTTGTGGGTGTTCAGGTGTCACTTGTGACCGTGGCTTCGTGTTGGACCCTTGTATGTTGCAAAATAGTGCACCTAACAATATGTATAACCCAGTAAAGCTTCAGATGCATACTGATTTCACAGCTTTTAAATATTTTAATTATGTAAAGCGAAAGTAATATAACCAGTAACCCGTGTGAATGATTCTTTGTGTGAAAATGGATTTGTTATTTATTATTTAAATGTTTTTAGTGAAACGTATTTAATATGATGTGGTAAACCACTGATAGTATCTGTATTAGGTACAAAAGGACTTTTCATTTCCTTTTTGAAAAGAAGTAGTACTTGAAGAAGTTAATGTTTTCTAGTGCAAGTATTTATAATGTCTTTGGAATTTATTTTCACTTTTGGGTGTTTTTGTTTCTGATTATTTTCCCCCACTAGACTAAGTCCATAAGGACAGGAGCCCTCTCCTTTAGCCCCCAGATAGAGCAATGCAGGGCCCACAGCAGGTACTCGATCAGTATTTGTTGAATCGAACTTAGTTTTCTTGTCCAAAATTTGGCTAAAATATTAAATTATAGTTTTCAGCGCTTCCATTTTTCCCCACTCTGAATGTCCAGACTTAAAATGTTGACTTTATAAGAGAAAGAATTTAAAATACCAGCACCATAGTAAAATGGGACCTGAGTTAATAAACTAGAAAGCTGACAGGTGCCATTTCTGTTGGCTTCCCACAGTTAAACACAATCTTAATGGGAGTTAACTCTCTCCTGGTACTTCTGGCTTTAGAGAATAGTGTGCACTTTGTTTTCCTGTTTTACCCCTGAGATCCTTGGTGCCCGTTCCCCATTAGAGTGTTTTGGAGCTGGGAGAGAGTGTGGAGCTGTCTAGTGGGGCCTGTTCATTTTCTAAATCATGAAGCAGGCCCAGAGCGAGTAAGTGAAACTCGTTAGTACAAGAGCTGGGAATGCCAGGTCCATGTTCCTGCTGTGACCAGCAGATGTGAGGGCAGTGGCAGGGAGTGGAGGGGCAGTGGTGTCCTGCAGGGGTCAGGGCCTCAGGCTGTAAAGCCAAGACTGCCTGGGTCCAAGTCCTGGCTGTACCTCGGGCACCCTTCTCACTGTCTGTGCCCAGGCATCTTCCTCTGTGCAATAGGGCCCTGAAGAGTTTTAACACCACATGGTTAATGAGGGAGCACATGGGACGCGGTGCACTGGGCACTCACTGTTTCCTACTGTCAGGGGACAGAGCCAGGGACATCGTCCTCTCATCACCACCAGCACTGCCCTCTCCCACAGCTCTTCCTTAATCCAAGAGCTGACAGCTTTCCTCCGAGAATAGAAGCCTGCCTCAGTCCTGCCAGTGACTCAGTTTAACCAGCAGGATTTTATTAACAGCATTGGTATTGGCTGTCAGGTCTTGATGTTTGATAAATTAGCTGATTAAAAATTCACACAGTCCAGTGCATTTTTTCATATGCTATCCAGTGGCGTAGCTAGTGTCCGTCCCAGTGTCAGGTGGAGCTGCAGACTCTCCCCATTCGGAGACTGCCGAGCTGGCAGCTACGCTGGGGCTCAGCTCAGCTGTGGTTCACACTGTCATCACAGATCTTCCAGCCACGCTAAAATTACAGTAGCCCAATTGCACTTTGACTAGAAAGTCCCTTTGTCAGCTGTTTCAGTACATTCTGTGACATTTAGAAATAATTTAGGTAGCTGTGTTGGGTGTGTACAGTTAGTAAGTGATGGAATGAGTTGAAGCAGATTCAATACAGTGAGCTGGTTTCTTACCTCCAAACTTAATTTGTGACCAAATAATTGATTGCTGGGAGGGGAAGAAAACTAATTCCTTCATTTTATTTCCCAAAGTGAAGGCATTGGAGTCTTTCAGCAATCTTCTAAACAAAGTCTGTTTGATTCATGTAAGATGTCTCATGGTGGGCCATTTACAGAAGAGAAAGTGGAAGATGTGAAAGCTCTGGTCAAGATTGTCCCTGTTTTCTTGGCTTTGATACCTTACTGGACAGTGTATTTCCAAGTGAGTGGTGACAAACAGGTTTAATTTCCTTTATCTTCCTATGAAGTCTTACCCTAGCACTTGTTTTGGCCATTTCTAAAGTAGTTAGGACTAGGTGATTTTTTTTTTCCATGAGTCTACAGAATCTTGGAATTTTTGGTTTTAGTTATGGAGTCATTTTGGCTGCTCTAACTATGTTTAAAGCCTCTCTGAAAAAGAAGCTGAGAACAGGTATGCTTCTGGTTTTTCAGGCCCCTCTTGTTAATGTAATTTCTCCTTTGGATAACTGGCCGTTCTTTTTCAAAATTGATCTCCAGAGGACTTTACAATGACCGAATCATTGACCTGTCTGTTTGCAAACTTGAGCCATTGTCTGTTTCTGGGAGTCACTGCTGTGTCGCATCTCAGAGTCTAGTTTAGGGGAGGGGCAGGATGCTTAGAGTGTTTGAGGGCACAGTTGGTTCACATATAATGATACTGTTTTTTATACGTAGATGCAGACAACGTATGTTTTACAGAGTCTTCATTTGAGGATTCCAGAAATTTCAAATATTACAACCACTCCTCACACGGTAAGAACAATTGTAATGATCTGAAAATTGTCATTTTGGGCTTATGTAATAAATGGATTCCTTCTACCAACTGTAAATGTTTTATAAATGTTAACGGCACCAACACAAAAGCATTGTTATTGAAATAGAGTTTTTACTTATTTTAGAGAATATTTTTTCATTGGTTGTATCATTTGCTAGTTTAGGTTGACTAACATCAGTTCAACATTACTTAGTATTTTTCAACTGATTATTTTCCCCTCAAAACACAGAAAAGCAAATGCAGATTCATTTAGAAGGAAATCTTTTCCCTGTTTCGTTGTCTCTAAACTGAAGAGGTTGTACCTTGTGGAGAGGAACTGTTCTTTACATGCGTTTCTCCCATTGAGACGCTGGTTCTCAAGACAGGTGATGGCCTGCATTGTGGGGAGTAAACGCCTCCTCCTGTGTTTCACCGCAGCTCCCTGCAGCCTGGCTGACCATGTTTGATGCTGTGCTCATCCTCCTGCTCATCCCTCTGAAGGACAAACTGGTCGATCCCATTTTGAGAAGACACGGCCTGCTCCCATCCTCCCTGAAGAGGATCGCCGTGGGCATGTTCTTTGTCATGTGCTCGGCCTTTGCTGCAGGTGAGAGGCATTCTGCTCCGTTCCTCCTCAGGCCCCACTGCAGCAGTTGTGGATTCAGAATACAGTGTTCACACCCAGTCATGCCCCAGGTTGTTCAGGAAGTGCACGTCTGTAAAAGAGGATGTGTGTCAGTTATTTTACAGCACTAATCCTAAAGTTTAAGATTATTTTCCTAAGGATACGTCATTTTTCTTCTGGTACTAAAACCATTGGGTTGCTCTGAAAAGTGACGTTTGGACTGAGTTAAAGGGAGGTTTTTCTCTACCTACTGATTTAGAATTAGGCTATTGAATGCTGAATAGATGAATTTTTGTAAATTAAAGGTACTATATCATTCTCAAGGATGAGAATTCCACCTTCAGATTACTAACCTTAGGTTTAGTAACAAGTGTCAGGGTGCCTGTGAGTCCTTTGAATTTTTTATGTAAAATTCTGTGTGCATTTTTCTGGTGACAAAAATGTTTCTAGATTGTTATAGGCTCATGGGCAGCATCTCCTCCCCCTACAAATAAACCTGGTAAGAACAAATGCCTAAGTCTCTAGACTCTGATGAGGAGAGTTATCCTTTTGAGGGTTTCCATTCTGTTTTCATTATTTTTATGTGCTGAAATGAGTTGTTTATCTTTTGCTGATAAAGCTGGGTATTGCTGACTTTCTCAATTCTTTTGGAGTTCTCCCTTCATTAATATTTGAAAATTATTGAATGATAAAACAGCTTAGTTACATAATAAGAAAAGTTGATATTCTTGAACCAACTATGTATTATCTGCTGTTAGGAGGAATTCAGTGTTAAGCACTGCTGAAATGGAATTTAATATTCTCAAACAATGCTGCCTTCATAGCAGCCTTCATCTACTTTTGCCAGACTGAATGTATTGATATAGTACTTAATAGATTTAAAGAAATTAGTCCCTGGGCTTAAGAAATCTCTATTCTAGAGACTGGGACATTTTAGAAGACTATTGCATTTTCTTTTGTTCAAATAGATAATTAAAGTGAGGTCGTGTCTGAATGAAGTTTTTGCTGTGCCTTCTTTATAATTCAGCTTCTCTTCCAGAGCTGTGGCACATGGGGAAATAAGCATGGGCAGAGAAGAACTGAATCGCTGCAGGGCTCTAGCTGCAGGCTGCAGTTCAGCAGAGTGTGCACGCAGAAGGGCTGTCTGCAGGAAGTCTTTGCACTGGAGGCTGTGTCTGCCTGTCTGTCCTACCTCCCCAAAGCGCAGGCTCAGCTTTGGCCTCAGATCTCTCTCTCCCTCCGGGGCTGGAGTGCCTTCGCTGTGCCCCGTCACCACACTGGTTGATGCCAAGGAAGGGAGTCCTCGTTCCCTCCCTGCGGGAAAGGAGACGTCCTTGGTTTCCGGAGGCTTTTCCAGTAGATACTTGGTTTGGGCTCCTTTCCTAACATCCTCTCTTTCAGTTTCATAAATGGCTGAATCACTTCTGTGGGCTGCCTTGAGAGCCATGCAGGTCATTCTGGTGGTTTCTATATGTGTTTGTACAGGATACAAGTGCCAGACTAGTCACTGTTGAGATTTCCCCATTGCACTCCGTCAGTTCTGTCTTTAAAAGGCGCTAGCAGGCCGGGTGCAGGGGCTCACACCTGTCATCCCAGTACTTTGGGAGGCCAAGACAGGTGGATCACAAGGTCAGGAGTTTGAGACCAGCCTGGCCAATGTGGTGAAACCCTGTCTGTACTAAAAATACAAAAATTAGCTGGCCATGGTGGCAGGCACCTGTATTCCCACCTACTCGGGAGGCTGAGGCAGAAGAGTCGCTTGAACCGGGAGGCGGAGGTTGCAGTGAGCCGAGATCGCGCCACTGCACTCCAGCCTGGTGACAGAGCAAGACTCTGTCTCAAAAAAAAAAAAAGCGCTAGCAAAATCCACAGTACATGAAGTCCAGTACGTACTGACCGGAGTCAGGCAGCCTCTGCACAGTGCTTGCCTTCTTACTGAGTGCTGGCGCCTGTGGGGAGGCATGCGCTCTGACCTAGTGTGATGGCAGCAGCTCCAGAGCCTCTGAATTGGTGACATGAAGTGGAAAATTCCCAGCGTGTGTGCGTTCTGAACGAGGCGTTCTTTCTCAAGTGACCCAGTGTTGGAAAGAAGCTTTACCTGCCAGTAGTTGGAAAGAGTTACATATGTCTTATAACTTGACATGAGTACAATCTATTAAATTTAATAAAACACCTGCCCATGTTTGATGCGGTTTCATTCCCAGCTCTAGTGAGTATTATTTAGAGATGTTAATGGTCTTTGAGTAGAGATTTGAAACCATCATAGCAAACCAAAATTTTAATGGGAAAGAACCTTGATTTTGCTTATAGCTTACCACCTACACCCATAATAAATCTACACCCGTAATAAATCTACACCCATAATAAATGATTTTTTTCTGTTAATCTTTTCTTAGCCGAAGGGTTGAAAGATGGTATATTATTGTTTTAACATATGTTATTAGTGACATTTAAGATTCTTTCCCAAAATTTATCAAACTCTGTCATCTTAGGTGGGTCATGGTTTACCTGGATCCCCACAGAATATAACTGTACCGGTTATATTCTGTGTACAATTTGTGTTGTACCCATTTTTCTAATAGGTTTTTCTTTTTCTTTTTCTTTTCTTTTTTTTTTTTTTTTGAGACAGAATCTCTGTCGCCCAGGCTGGAGTGCAGTGGTGCAATCTCGGCTCACTGCAAGCTCCGCCTCCCGAGTTCACGCCATTGTCCTGCCTCAGCCTCTCCGAGTAGCTGGGACTACAGGCACCCGCCACCACGCCCGGCTAATTTTTTGTATTTTTAGTAGAGACAGGGTTTCACCGTGGTCTCGATCTCCTGACCTCGTGATCTGCCCGCCTCGGCCTCCCAAAGTGCTGGGATTATAAGTGTGAGCCACCGCACCTGGCCAGGTTTTTCTTTTTTTGTGTTGTTACATAATAGATCACGATTATTTAAGGATTTCAAATTTTTATCTCTTAGCTTATGGATTTTTTTCCCATTTAAAACATTTTCCCTTGGGAGACCAAGGTGAGTAGATCACCTGAGGTTGGGAGTTTGAGACCAGCCTGGCCGACATGGTGAAACCCCATCTCTACTAAAAATACTAAAATTAGCCATGCCTGGTGGCACATGCCTTTAATCCCAGCTACTCGGAGGCTGAGGTATGAGAATCACTTGAACTCGGGAGGCGGAGGTTGCAGTGAGCCGAGATCGTGCCATTGCACTCCAGCCTGGGCAACAGAGTGAGACTCCGTCTCAAGAAAAAAAAAAAAATTCCTATAATTTTATTTATGGAACCTCGGAAAGTTTTATACATTTCTTTAGGTTCTCTACCTTTTATGTTAGGTTTATTCCTAACTACTTTATGTATTTTCAGTTCCTCATATATGGGATTTTATAAAATTCTGTGAGTTTCAGTGAACCATTTTCAAATGGTCATTCTTTGTCTTCAAATAATATAGTTTCTTTTTCTGTCTTTGTAATAATTATATCTCTCTCTTTTTCTTTGATTCAACGTTAGTCTCATCCTTGATTTTAATGGAACTGCCACTAGTAGCTCACAGTTAAGTTGAAAGTTTATCATTGCCTTTTAAAGCAGATATTTGTGATGACATTAAACATCTAGCCAGCATGAATGTTGGATTTTTTTTGGGGGGTATCCAAGGATAATTACATCTCCCCCCCGGCTGCCTTTGGCTTCTCATGTATTTTATTTATATCATTGTATTAGCTTCCTGATATTTAACTATTCCTGCGTTTTAGAAAACAAACCCTGTTTGTTAAAAGAGGCTGATGTTGATCATCTGACCTGACTCTGCTGCTGTATCATTGAGTGCGTGTTCATCTGTATCTAGAATTGACTTCGGTCTATGGTTGTTTTTGGCAGATTTCGGTGGGGTAATATAGCTTCTTAAAAAGAGCTGGTATACTCTGTTTTTCTTTGTAGGCAGGAAAATATTTTAAGGGGACAATAATTATCTTTCTGGTCTCAAGGAGTTCCAAGCATTTGCCTAGCTTGAAGTCATCTTGAGTCCATGACCTCTCTGAGAGGAAATTTGATAACTTTTTCATTTTCAAGACAGAGTCTCCCTCCCATTACCCAGGCTGGAGTGCAGTGGCGTGATCTCAGCTCACTGCAACCTCCGCCTCCCTGGTGCAAGTGATTCTCCTGCCTCAGCCTCCCCAGTAGCTGGGATTACAGGCACCTGCCACCATGCCCGGCTAATTTTTGGATTTTTAGTAGAGATGGGGTTTCACCATATTGGCCAGGCTGGTCTCGAACTCCTGACCTTGTGATCTGCCCACCTTGGCCTCCCAAAGTGCTGGGATTACAGGCGTGAGCCACTAGGCCTGGCTTTCATTCACTTTTACTTATTCCATTCTATTTAATAATGAAAAGATAATGCTATGAATTTGCTTGTTATTACTACTTTGGTCAGTTCTTGTGTGCTTTGATTTGTTTTAATGTTCTCTTTCTTGTTTTCTGTGAATATTGAAACCGGTTTTGGTCTTCTTTTTGATCTAAGACTAATTTCAGAGAATTTTTAAGTTTTACAATATTGATGTTTTTGTTTATACTTTTGTTAATGATGGCAAATTCTGTTGAGTCAGGAGAGATTATGGCTTTTATAATTCCTGCATTGGGGATTTCAAGGCTTCCTTTATGGCCAAATATCACTCTCTTTGTTGTAGGTGAATAGGATGATTCATGTACTGTAATACTACCAATGATATTAATTAGGTCTTTTACAGCAGGAGTCCTAAACTCCAATACTGGCAGTGGGCCTGAGGCCATGTGGATGAGTGTGTGGTCCAAGAATAACACAGTGGGTCTGTGGTGAATGGGAAGGCACAGACAGGGCTTAAAACATAAGCCTGTCAGAACGGAGCTCCACGCGGACCCGGATCTTTGTGTCTGTCCGATTCATCGTGTCGTCCCGGACATGTTGTAGGCCTCAGGAGTTATTTGTTGTCATGAAGTCGGTCTGGGGCCTCGCTTTCTATTTGTGTCTGTAGTTTGTAAACTTTATGCCAAATAAAGCTGTATTTTTTATTTCGTCTACTTATTCTGACAAGGACAAAAAGAAGTGTATTCCTGTGAGATTCTAGCAGCCGGATGATATTTTAATTCACATTAAAGTTCATGATTTGTGTGTCATTCATAGTGAAACAGCCGTTCAGTTGGAAGGTAGCGCGTGTGGCATCGTTGAGAGCCGGGTGTGAAGCCTGGCCTCAGCTCTGCCACTTGTCTCCAAGTCTCATTTTCCTCATCTTCAAATGAGCTTGCGTTATTTCTCCCCCTGGCTTACTGTGAATAATAAATGAGGTGCTGTCTGTGAATCCGTCAACAAAAGCGGCTCATCACACAAGGAACAATTCCTACATGGCACCTATTGGTTATTTTGGGTTTTGATTCTTTTTCTCTCTTCTTGGTATTTTTGTTGTCACCTCTTCCCTTTATGATTGTTTGTCTGATACATCCTGGCCTGTCCTCTCCTTTATTTGCAGTCTTTGGGTTATATTGTGCTTTAGTTCTGTGTGTTAACCGTAATACTCAGTTTTGTTTGTTTTTTAAACTGATGAAACTGGATGACTTTTATCTGAAGGATTTGGCTCATTTATCCTGACTTTGGTGTTGATTATCCAGCGTCGCATCCCATGCGTGTTTTTACTGGGTGCCCCCTTGCCATGTCACTGTCACTCAGCCTGAACCCTGCTGCTTTTCGGCCGGTCCCAGCCTCTCCAGGGCTCTCAGTTGTTCCCAGGCAGGGTCACTTTCCCCATTGGCTCTGCCTCTCCGCATCCCTCGTTACTGGGGCACCCCTCCCGATCCTGGTTTCCGCAGTGTCGGCTGTGCGTGCGCCTCTGCCGCTGCTCATCTCTGTGCTAACAGCCTCACCAATAATCAGGCTTATTTGTTTTCTCATTTTCTCTTCTCCTAATTCTTGATCTCATCATTTGTTTCTCTCTTAAGCCAACGTCCCCTTAATTTCTGTTACCTTTTTCATCCTTAGTCTTCAGAGTCCGTGTTTTCTTGAATAATAAGACAAGTTCTCTGGTGGAACTATGCCAGTAGCAATAGTAGTATCTTTCCCATTCAGGTTATAAAATCTACTTATTGTCCTCCGCATGAGTAACCTTCCCTTGTCCCGCCCCCTGCAGACACTTTGGTGTCGTCCTAAGGCTCTCCTCCTCTCCTGTGAAGGAGAAAAGTGTTACTCACCTTTCGTGTTTATTTCCAAAATAGACCTGGATTTCTGCTTGAGTTGCATAGGTTCTGTTCCCATTCAAGGAGTGGGAACCAGTGTAGTCAGCTACGGTCCCAGGCAGCAGGCGGGAGCTGGGGACCTTGGGTGTCTAGGGGAAGCCATTGCCGCACAGTTCATTCTTGGTGTTTGAAGGCGCTGATGCCAGGGCTAGGGGTGCAGCACTGTGATTGCTGTCAGCTGCCCTGTCGGGGAGGAAGGCTGTCATTTGGGGACAATCCCTATTGTCACTACCAGCCTCGCCTGATTGAGATGCCCTCAGATGCCCTTTCCAGAGCAACTAAGGCTCTAAATAGTTTGCTGTCCTTGCCTGGGTCTGCGTTTATGTTTGTCCCGTGGAGGGCAGAGTGGAAGGATTGGGTTTCCCTTGACACTCTTCCAGGGTGGGGCTGCAGGTTTTCTGATGGAAGTAAGCTGTGGGTTGGCTCGAAGGTCTGTCTCTACCTTGATCCTGGAGAATGTTTTCACTTTGCTTGGCATTTCAGTTGAGATTTGAGGTGGAAATTCCAGAGTTTGTCTTCTCATCGCCCTGTGAATCATATCCTGGTCCTTTCTCATGCTCAGGTTTTAGAAGGAACATTTTTAATATTTTCATTCCATTGCCCTCTGACCAGACCTTTCGTCATACTCATGTTTTAAAATAAACATATCTTTACATACGCTTTAAATATTAAGGCCTGTGACCTAATTTGCAATAAGAATTCTTCATAAAATGAAACTCGGTGGTATCTTTAACCTAAGGACTTGGACCTGCAAATAGATGCTTTTACACTTTGTTTCCGTTGGTTGATTTTTGTCTGTAGAGTAGGAGCTGCTGCCCTTGCTTGTTTTTCTCATGTCTTTCTGTTACTCTTGATAGGTGACCAGTAACTTAGCCTGCACCTGCAGTGAGATCTCAGTGTTGCTGAAAGCAGAGGTTGATTTGTGAAGTCAGCTTACTTTGTTGCAAAGATTAAGCCTACCCTATGCAGGGAAACCAACATCATCATCGTCATTATTATCGTCATTTGTTATAATAATAAATCAGTAGATCACCTTCGGTCCATCACTATGATTGGAAGAACATCTCAGCATTACCTGCTGTTGGGTAAAATAGCGCTACTGTTAATTCTATAGTAGGACTATTTAACTTTCTCCTACTCCCCTTTGTAAGAGACAAATGAGGTATGGGTGAGCAATCCAGATATTTGAGGATTAAATGAAACATATTGAACATCTGATTTTATATAAAATGCTGTAAAAAGCTGAAGTGAAGTAGGTGTGCTATGCCATGACCTCCACTCAGCCTGCTTAGGAGGCTGAAGGCTGGGGGCCTATTAGTCCTGGGGGAAGCTGTGATTAGACCTGGTCCTTTCATGCATCAGAATCACGTTCACTACGAAGTCTTGCGGCAAACATCAGATTTTTAGATTAACTGTAAATGTTAATAAATGAATATTACACTAACCTACTTTTGAATTCTAGGAATTTTGGAGAGTAAAAGGCTGAACCTTGTTAAAGAGAAAACCATTAATCAGACCATCGGCAATGTTGTCTACCATGCTGCCGATCTGTCACTGTGGTGGCAGGTGCCGCAGTACCTGCTGATTGGGATCAGCGAGATATTTGCAAGTATCGCAGGTGAGGACCTTTAGTGCCGGAGGTGTCCAGGTACAAGCATGAGCGCTCTGGCGTTCTGACTGTGCTGTTGGAATATGTTGAGACAAGGATAGCGCAGCACTTCTGTAGTTTTTGGCAGTGTGTGGTTTAGAATGTGAATCGCTAGGTAAACACACCAGTGCTGAGGTTCTCCTTTCTTTATGTAAAAACAGTATCGCAAAATATTTTCATGACAATTTGTTAACTACCCTATAAGTGCCACAGGACAGAGAAGAAGAAAGCATTCGCGGTGGGATAGTTCCCAGCGGAGGCCTCAGCCATGCTGCCGTGGTGGCTGGGCTGAGCTCACAGCTCTCAGTGCGCTTCGTTTAGATGTACGTAAAGAAGCAGATCTAATTTTTAGAAACATGTTCTCACAGGCCTCCCTTTTCCTATTAGTGAGTCCTGCAGTGGTTGAACAAGTGTATTCTGGGCAGATCTGTCCAGCTGCTGAGAGTGAGAGAGAAGAGAAAATGAGTGATATGCAGAGGTGGATGGATGTGTGGGAAGTCGTCAGTGGTGGTTTTCACTTTAGAAAATTCATCCAGAATTGGCTAATGAATTTGTAAAGGGAATAAATCACAACAGAATAGACTTCTATTTAGAATACACTACAAATCTCCGTGTCTAGTTATAAAAATCTAAATTTATAGATGGGCCTGCCAAAATAGTTTTGAAGTATATTGCCCTTGTCGCGGTGGCTCACACCTGTAACCCCAGCACTTTAGGAGTCCGACACGGATGGATCACCTGAGGTCAGGAGTTCGAGACCAGCCTGGCCAACATGGTGAATCCCTGTCTCTACTAAAAATACAAAAAATTAGCCAGGCATGGTGGCACGCACCTGTAATCCCAGCTAGTCAGGGGGCTGAGGCAGGAGAATTGCTTCAACCAGGGAGGCGGAAGTTGCGGTGAGCCAAGATCGTGCCATTGCGCTCCAGCCTGGGCAACAAGAGCAAAACTCTGTCTCAACAAAAAAAAAGATAAAGTATATTGCCTTTGAAATAGAATCCTTATGTAGATTTCCCAGTTTAGCGTGTGTACTTTGTTTTCAAACTCCCATTCCTTGACAATATAGGAAAATTTTTTCTTTAATCTCTTTAAGGAACACAAGTCTCAGAGCCAACAAATGACCTTACTTTTAAGCTTGAGAGCAAGGAGTTTAACTTTCTGCTCATTGAATTTATTAGGAATTGTCCTAATGGCTAGGAGAATGAACAGTTGGCCCGTAGCCACTGATTTCTTGATCGCTAGTAAGCATCATCCTCCTAGTAGAAAAGAGGTGGTGCCTGTCTGCAGAACTCAGTCCCTAGGAGACCCCACGCTTCCTCTGCTATATTAGGTGAAAGCATTGATCCCATGTGTTAAAGTGCCCCTTTCACAAAAACGACCCTCCCTTTTCTTTCCTCAGGCCTGGAATTTGCATACTCAGCTGCCCCCAAGTCCATGCAGAGTGCCATAATGGGCTTGTTCTTTTTCTTCTCTGGCGTCGGGTCGTTCGTGGGTTCTGGACTGCTGGCGCTGGTGTCTATCAAAGCCATCGGATGGATGAGCAGCCACACAGACTTTGGTAAGAGCCAGCATCCTGTCCCTTTTGAAAATAGCCAGTGAGGGGGAGGCGCGGGCACTCAGGAGATGGCTGAGTGAGCGGAGGTGTTTTCACGTGGATGGCCTGCCCGAGCTGCCTGTCGGCCGCTCCTTCCACAGCACTGCTCTGTGCTGCTTGCATCACTTTTGTTTCCTTACATCATGAACGGTTTTCAAGAGACAAGCAAGTCTCTCTTCTCATCCCAGGGGCCAAGCCTGCCCTGGCCACAGCCCGGCGAGCAGCTGCTGCAGCCACCACTCCTTATGGGGATGTCCTTGACGGACAGGCACCTTCTCCACCCTCGTCCAGCGCAGTCTTCGTGAGGCAGCTGAATCTGCACCCCAAGCTTCCCTTTCTTTAACCTGGTGGCGTACTTCCGTTTTCTTTTCTTAACTACCTTTTCTGATATGAAAAAGACAAGATAGATAGTAAGTTACTTACTTAAAAATAAACATATTACTCATGATCAATCATAATGGGTTTTTACAATTAATACCTGTAGGTGGCATCTTGAGTGTTGAACAGAACCACTCACAAAAGATGAGTTTTGTTTTCTCCAGGTTTACGATGCTTTTAAATGGACCCAGCAAGTGAAGCTTTCTTCTTTCTTTTCCTTTGTAAAAATATTTTATCTGCAAAAACAACCTTGTTACTTTTTCTTGTATAATCATGTGGCATTTGCTCTGGTCTGGTAGTACTTAGCCACTTTTAGCTTACAAATCCCCTTGAGAATCTGATGAACGTTTAGGGACTTTTCTGCAGAAATTGCAGAATTCCCAGAGTCCTTCCATGAGTATAGGCCTGTGGAGTCCTAATGTAAGGCCCAGAACTCCAAGCCGCCAATGTGCCCTGGACACTTGTCACCGATGTTTTCTGGCTGTGGGTGCCACCTCCGTGGCCAGCTCAGGGCTGCTTGCTCTGAGGAGGGCAAGTGGATTTGGGGCTCGCGTTTCATTCCCGCCTTCTGAAGATGAACAGCCCGAGGAGTAAGATCCTCTTGTGGTACATGGGACAGACTCCTTCAAAGAAAGACCGAAGTCCATAGCTCTGAAGACGAAGGTTCTGGTTCTTGGTTTTTGTTTTATCTTTAAATGTGTCATAAAGGATTGGCTGGTCATTCTCGTTGCTTTCTAGTCATTTAATCCTCATTCTTAATTTAATTTCACATCTCAGAGTTGACCTTTCATTCATCATTTCTGTCTGACAGGTTGTTTGTGGACTTGCCCTGCATTGGTGCACTCAGGGCGAGTGTGCTGGGGATGGCCCTGGATCTGTTGTTTTCAGGAATGGGAAGTGTTTCATGAAGGAGGCGTGTTTGCCAGCAGCCCCCAGGCTGTGCCCCCCCGGCTGCATGGCAGCCTCCTTGGTTCACACCAGTAAGGAGAGTTGGAGCTCATCTGTCGAGCAGCCCTTGGCGTCCTGGGTGGAGAAATAAAGGCTGTGACATGGGAAATCCACAGGAAGCCCGCTCCTCAGAGAGAGTTCTCCCTGAATTTGTGTGTCCTTGGAAGGAGCAGCAGCTCTCAGGCCAGGTTCCGGGGTGTCTGTGCCACCCTTATCCCTGGCCCTGCCTCAGCATCTCGTGACTGACACAGGAAATAGCTTTCTGTAAAGTCACAGCACTGTGAAGGGAGAGTCCCCAGAGTTTTGTTACATTGTTTTTTTCTTACCGACCTCCCAGCAGGCTCCTTTTATTAGTGTTATTTAAGCTGGGGAGAACGTGCATACCCTAGTCTTAAGCACAGCTTGCTGTGTTTGCAGTCTGGATCTCAGTGGAGGAACTTTTGGAAGCCCTCCTTGCTTCTCTCCTTAGTTTACTGCCGCCCCCAGAAGGTAAACCTGTACTGTTCCAGCGTTGGCCCCCACAGGTTACCCTCCCCTGTCCTGTGCTGGGCTGTGGCTGTCTCCTTTCACTTAGCACTTCTGTCTGTGAGCGTCTCCCCTGTACTTCTGAGTACTGCTCCTTCGTACGAGCCGTCACGAGGCATTTATCCATGCTGTTGTCGGTGGGTGCCCGGATGTTGGCAGTGTGGGGCTGTTGTGAATACCTGTCCTGCCTCTGAGCCTGGGGGGCAGGTGCGCTCATTCCTCGGGGGCCCAAGAGTTTGTCTTGTCAAATGTCAAAACCCTAGTGTTTGCCATCTTCCTGTGTAAATATCCTTCTGTCTGTGAAGAGGCCCAGGAATGCATGGGAGGTTTTCTCCCAGGCGACTTAGGCGTTTCCAAATACCCTGTGTAATGCCACCCTGAGACAGACCCTGATGAGGCGTGGTGTGTCTGCCTGCGGGCTCGGACCGCACCTCCACTCCCGCAGGGCCACGCAGCCTTCAGTTCATGTGGCCTCAGCCTTCAGTTCACGTGGCCTGCCAGCTTTAGCTCGGGAAGTTTTCAGTGACTGGTACATTTGGGGAGACTCGTATTTCAAAATAGGCACATAAAATGATGTCATTGATGTTTTGATGACAACCTCGTCTCAGTAGCATCAAATGCCAGTGTTGGGACATCAGTGACAGCTAGTGCCAGGCTTCAGGAAGCTGGGGTTTGCATTTCCACTGACTGCCCAGGACAGAGCCTGGTAAGTCATAAGGATTGAATGAATAGTGTAAAACATCTGTTGTAAAAAATAAAGCTTTAGTCTGGTAGAATTCAGGGTATTAGCAGCTCTCTTTCTAAATCAGACACAGGAAATTATCTTCTTTAATTGGCGTAAATGAGCATTCTTTAAAAATGTGTGAGATCTTACCATACAGATGTATGGCTTTTTTTGTTTTTGTTTTTGTTTTTTTTTTTTTGAGATGGAGTTTCACGTTTGTTGCCCGGGCTGGAGTGCAGTGGCATGATCTTGGCTCACTGCAACCTCTCACCTCCCGGGTTCAAGCAACGATTCTCTGGCCTCAGCCTCCCAAGTAGCTGAGATTACAGGCGCCAGCCACCATGCCCAGCTAATTTTTTGTATTTTTAGTAGAGACGGGGTTTCATCATGTTGGCCAGGCCGGTTTTGAATTCCTGACCTCAGTTGATCCACCCACCTTGGCCTCCCAAAGTGCTGGGATTATAGTCATAAGCCACTGTACCCGGCCCAGACGTGTATTATATTGTGTTTATTTAACAAATGCACTGTTGAACATGCAATATATGTTCAGATAGAAAAAGGAAGTGCCAGAATAACCCAGCTTTAAAAAGGTCTTCAGAAGAAAGGAAGTCTCACTTTTTAAAATAAACAAATGAGAAAGTGTTTTTGAAGAGGAGCAGAAAATGGAGCAACTTGATTCCAAAGCACTCCCTCCCCTCGTGATGTTGCCGGCCACATGTGCCTGCGACCTTGTGCAGAAACGTGCAGCAGTGCTTTCCAGCCGGTGGCAGGTGATGTACATGGTATGGAGACAGAGGGACGGCCATGGTGGCAGGAGCAGCTGTGGTGGAGAGCACAGGGCGACACTCGGCTTGGCCTGGATGATCAGTCATGATGAGCTAAAGTCCTGCTGTTTTCTGCTCACACGTCGTTCCCATGTCTGCACATTGAGTGGTGATGTTAGCCGGTGCTGGCTAAACTCTGTTCTCCGGTGGAGAGACTGCCAGTTTCCGGAGTGGGCAGTTCCAGACCTCTGTGAAAGGGGGATTATGCCCGTGGCACATGGTGCTAGCACCCTCACCGCGTCCCGGCTCCCTCTTGAGTGCCTTTCTGAAATGCTGCTCCTCAGTGCTTTCCCCATTTTACAGATGAGGAAACTGAGCACAGAGATCTCAGAGGCCGGATTCAAGCCTTATCGCTTGAGCTGCATGGCCCATGACCTTAGCCTCTGCGCTGTCCAGCCTGCTTGGGACGCAAACGTTGCACGTAAAATGCCTCCATAGTGCCCGGAACTGGGTTGGGTATTCAGTGTATGCTAACTCTTTGTATTAAAGTATGCAGAGGTATCTGCTTGTGTCAGTTTGAGGATGCTAAAACCTGAACATGTTTAAGACACATTCAAAAACCAGCTCATCTCTTCCTTTGATACATTGCCCAGCTGTCGGCCCTGGTGTGTTGGGTGTGTTGTTTCCCGCAGTGACCCATGCAGTGAATCCAGAATTCGCGATGTTCAGGCTGTGTCATAGTGCAATCTGTGATGCTAAAAAGTTAAAAAGTGCACAGGGTTTTTTTTTTTTTTTTGAGACGGAGTCTCGCTCTGTCGCCCAGGCTGGAGTGCAGTGGCGCGATCTCGGCTCACTGCAAGCTCCGCCTCCCAGGTTCACACCATTCTCCTGCCTCAGCCTCTCCGAGTAGCTGGGACTACAGGCGCCCGCCACCACGCCCGGCTAATTTTTTTGTACTTTTAGTAGAGACGGGGTTTCACCGTGGTCTCGATCTCCTGACCTCGTGATCCGCCCGCCTCGGCCTCCCAAGTGCTGGGATTACAAGCGTGAGCCCCCGCACCCGGCCAAAAGCGCACAGGTTCTATAGCCAAGTTATAAAGACGTTCACCTCAGAATTCAATAAGGAGATAGTCAGGTGCTCTTTCGTTATCTTCGCGTCTGCCTTCCTCAACAGTACAGTTCCAGGCCAATCATAACTATGAATGGAGGAAGTTCCCCTGAAGTAGTTGAGGGGAGGAACACTGCCTCAGAAAAGGCAGGAAGGAGATAACACCAGACCGGCCAATACTTGTTTCTGGTGGCAAGAAAACAGGAAGGTAATTTTTTACTTTGCCCAGATGTTCTGGTGTGGGGGGAATAGCAGTCACAGGAGGCTGGGTTGGCAGGTTTCCCCTTGCTCCTGATTTGCAGCCTTGTCGTGCGGCCTCAGGCACACTCTGCGTCGACACTGTCCCCTTCACCACCGCATGTGTGTCTGCAGGCCACGCAGGGATTTTCCTGAGTACTGGGGAGCTACCTTTTCTAGTTTTCTCAGGGAACCTCCTCCTTTTACCTTACAGAAGAGAGGGATGGGCTGCTAGGGGCAGGTGGGGGACTGCAGAGATCCCACCTCCAGAGCCCCTGCTGGAGATGTATCTAACTTCAGGGAGCTTCTCCAGTGGTTTTGAAAGCAAGATACGTGTGCATTTTGGACTACAGAGACACCATTTGTTTCTTTTTTTATGACTCCAGTTAAACCTTAGTGGGAACCAGATTAAATAGTAAAGTCTTGAAAAAATACCTGTAGCAGTGCAGCTTACCTGCCGCTTTCCTTTTGTTTTCTCCAGGTAATATTAACGGCTGCTATTTGAACTATTACTTTTTTCTTCTGGCTGCTATTCAAGGAGCTACCCTCCTGCTTTTCCTCATTGTTTCTGTGAAATATGACTATCATCGAGACCATCAGCGATCAAGAGCCAATGGCGTGCCCACCAGCGGGAGGGCCTGACCTTCCTGAGGCCATGTGCGGTTTCTGAGGCTGACATGTCAGTAACTGACCGGGATGCACTGAGAACAGGCAAGACTTTAAATTCCCATAAAATGTCTGACTTCACTGAAACTTGCATGTTGCCTGGATTGATTTCTTCTTCCCCTCTATCCAAAGGAGCTAGGTAAGTGCCTTACTGCGGCGTGTCTCCTGGCACGCTGGGCCCTCCGGGAGGAGAGCTGCAGATTTCGAGTATGTCGCTTGTCATTCAAGGTCTCTGTGAATCCTCTAGCTGGGTTCCCTTTTTTACAAAAACCCACAAATGGAGATTGCAAAGTCTTGGGGAACTACACATGTTAGTTGGCATCCCAGTTTCTTAAACAAATAGTATCACCCGCTTCCCATAGCCATATCTCACTGTAAAAAAAAATTAATAAACTGTTACTTATATTTAGGAAAGTGAGGATTTTTTTTTTTTTTAAAGATAAAAGCATGGTCAGATGCTGCAAGGATTTTACATAAATGCCATATTTATGGTTTCCTTCCTGAGAACAATCTTGCTCTTGCCATGTTCTTTGATTTAGGCTGGTAGTAAACACATTTCATCTGCTGCTTCAAAAAGTACTTACTTTTTAAACCATCAACATTACTTTTCTTTCTTAAGGCAAGGCATGCATAAGAGTCATTTGAGACCATGTGTCCCACGTCAAGCCACAGAGCAACTCACGGGGTGTTTCACACCTTACCTAGTCAGTGCTTACATATAGCTTTATTTTGGTACGATTGAGACTAAAGACCGACCATGGTTGTATGGAAGGAAAACATTCTTTTGAACAGAAATAGTGTAATTAAAAATAATTGAAAGTGTTAAATGTGAACTTGAGCTGTTTGACCAGTCACATTTTTGTATCGTTACTGTACATGTTTCTGGGGCTTCTATGTTTGTTAATACTTTTTCTGTATTTGTTGCTGTATTTTTGGCATAACTTTATTATAAAAAGCATCTCAAATTCGAAATCCATGAGCCGGTTCTTTGCGTGGTTTGTCCTCAGTCGCTGTTGGTGTGGCGTACGCACACGGTGTTGTGTAGAAGGCGCAGAGCTTCCCGAGTCGGGAACTGAGGGGAGGGTGGGGAAGTGCGCTCCTGCACAGCCCTCCGATGATCTGGCGCGTCTCCTGGTTCTGCAGCCTCCTCTGCATGGAAGGGTAGTTTCAGCATTTGGAGAAGACAAAAAACAAACCAAAAAACCCTCACGTTGTTGTTTGTTGTGTAATACAAAGTACAGAAAAACTACAGAAAAATACAAGGAAATTTCAACCAGTGGAGGTAGAATAGAGTGAAGACAGATGACACTCATGGTATCACTGGATCTCAGAGGGGCTGGAGGTGTGAGCCCAGGTTAAAAAAAAAGCGGAGCAGGTTTCGAAAAGCCTTGTGCTACGAAGGATACCACTTTCCGGAGACAGAACTCATGTCTTCAGGATATATCACATGTAAAAATAACCCATGGTGTCAGACAGATTTTCTTCATAAGGCCTTTGCACGAAAGGGGAAAGGCAGGTGGCATCGGGAGAGCTCTTGGATCCTTCCTCCTGTGTGTTGTGCCCTTGATGCCCCGGACTGTGTGAACAGTGAGTGAGCAACCACATCCGTCCGCTCCGTCTGTCCCGCCAGCCCCCACTCCGAGCTAGGTGCACCCTCAATGTTACAAGGGAAATTCTCTCCAGAAAGTCAGTTGGAGGGTTGACAGAGTCATCAGGGTACCAGCCTGTGATATTGTGATGAGATAAGAAACGGATTTGATCTGGGCCCTAAATCCCTGGGACAGAACTCCTGCAACCCCTGTAGATAGGGCACTAGGAGAAGCCCACATTTTCCTATTTGCTCTTTGACCCCTTGACCTCAGCTCCTGACCTAGAGCTGCTAAGGCCTTTGTAATTTCCTGGGTGATGGGAGCATCTTTTGTTCTAATGAGGCCATCTGTGGTGGCTCCTGGACAGCCTCAGGAGGGGGGGTGTGCTTGCTCGGGGAGCCAGTCTGGTGATTGGAGTGGGGGGACGTTCAGCCCTCCCGCTCCCCCACCTCCAGGAAATGGTGGGGGTGGGGGTAGAAGGTGGAGTCGATCACCAGTGGCCAGTGGTGTCATCAGTCATGACTACGTAATGAAGCCTCCATAAAACCCCAGAGGCCTGTGGTTCTGAGAACTTCCTGGTTGCTGAACTCATGGGGGTTCCTCGAGGGTGGCACACCCGGCGGGCATGGGAGCTTCCCGGTCCCCTTCCCACACACCTCACCCTGCACACCTCCACCTGCTGTTCCTCTGTGCCCTTGTCACAGCCTTGATAATAAACGGGCACACGTGAGTAAAGCGTTTCCCGAGCTCAGAGCCTCTCTGGCGAATCAGCTGAACCTGGACAGGGAGTTCCTGCTTTGTAGTTGGTCAGAAGCGTAGGTGACGGCCCACTACTTGCGCCTGGCATCTGCCGTGGGGGGCAGCCTTGTGGGCCTGAGCCCTCAGCCCTGGGATCCTGATGCTGCCTCCGGGTGGGTGGTGGCAGGGCACATGCCAGGATGTTATAGGATGCTTGGTGTCTGCCGGAGCATCGTGTGACGTGGGGAAGGAAAGCCGCTTCCCATCCTGCGTCAGAAGTGTTCTGTGAGAGTAAAGGCTGTTTTTTTATCAGACAACTTTTTACATTTTCATCTGAATTTAGATAGTCGTTGATCAGGTTCACCCTACAGTGTGAAGCAGTGATTGAATAAATAAGCACAAAACATGTGTCTGGCCTGAAGACTTTGGTGTGTGTGTAACTGGCTTTTGTTGGCCTCATGAAGCAAATGTCTTCTCACTCCATGTGAAGATGCTCACCCCAACTTTCTTTTCGGGGAAGCTGGGCAGGACAGAGCTTTTCATTTCTCCACGGTGTCACAGGCAGATGGGGAGAAAAAGTTTTTAAGACTGACAGGGACCCATCGCTGTGGTCAGTGATCCCAGGGTGAGACTATGGCCACATGTCCTGCCTGAATTTGTGGACAGGCTGTACAAGTGCAGGGCCCCTGGGGCTGGCCTCATGCCCCCCACCCCCGGGGGCCGAGATGCTGCTTCCTGGAGGATTGGAGAGCGCACAGTACCACATCACATCACACTTCCCAACAGCCCAGCATCTCAGAGTCACACCAGGCCCGTCCTGATCACTTCTGAATTCTAGGTAATAAAAAATGGATGATCCTCAATATTACCAATTATTTCACTTGGTGCAAAATCCCATCACCTGGAAAAAAAAGCACATCAAGCAGGAGCGGAATGCTTCAATAACGTGAAACTGCTGTGTGCCACAGAGTGCTACACACCATTATTAACACGGGCCACATACGTTAACGGGGATTCCCAAACAATGAAGTCACTTGAGCAAATATTTTAAAATGTTCATTCTCACATGTTGTTCTTTTGGAAATAGGGCCTTTTAAAGGAGATAATGCCTGCAAAGTGATTTGTTGGACTAGAATCTATTAAGCAAATGAAAAGTACAGAATGTAAAGGGTGAAAGGAAAAGCAGCCGAATGATGGAACGCTGGATAGTAACAAGAAAACTCAGCATTTGCTGGTTTCCAAATGAGCTGAGCATGCTCAGGTTGTCATAGGGCTGCTTGGAGAGGAAGCCAGCCCAGTGCCAAGGACCTTGTTTTTTCTCTGTTTGACCTAATCCCAAACCAATGCATCGTGAGAGACGTGTCTCGAGACGAGATGAGCAGACGCCCCCAGATGTTCAGGGACTAGGCCTGGTCACAGCCTCCCAGTGGTGAGGACGGCACAGAAACCTGTGTTCTGGTCTCTGTGCTGGGCTGTGTCTCTAGTGACATCGGAATTCAGCCACAGAACGCATAGGGAGTTGAAGAGGCCGGCAGGTAGCACGGCATTTCCCAGAAACGCAGGATGAGCTCCTTGACCTCTAGGGCTTTGATGGTGGGAGTTGAAGTTGGGCAGGTCCATTGCATAACTCCCCTTACCCGTCCCTAACATCTCCCTGTTGCTTAATCAGAGCTGCTGTCAGGGCGGATTGCTTGAGGTCAGGAGTTTGGGACCAGCCTGGGCAACATGGTGAAACCCCATCTCTATTAAAAATACAAAAACTTAGCCTGGCGTGGTGGTGCATGCCTGTAACCCCAGCTACTCAGGAGGCTGAGGCAGGAAAATCACTTGAACCCGGGAGGTGCAGATGGCAGTGAACCCAGATTGCACCACTGCACTCCAGCCTAGGTGACAGAGGGAGACTCCGTCTCAAAAAAATAAATAAATAAAAAAAAACCGTATTGGTATATTAATCCTTTTCTGGAACTCTCGAGTCAATCACGAATCCCTTCTTTCAAGCCTAAAGGGCTTCTCCAGACAGATGTCCAAAAGCGGCTCTGCACGTCTGATTGCAGTGATTGGGGTTGGGAAGGATGCATTTGGAGTCACCTGCGGGTAGATACCTGTCGCCTGAGTTTGGGTGAGCTCGGTGAGGGCCTGGTTGTTGATGGAGTAGGGACCTGAGGTTCCCAGGCTAAGGAGGTGTCTTGGAAGCCAAGTGAAGGGAGTGTTTCCAGAGGACGGGGTGGACCATGTGTCACAGGCTCCTGCCAGCAAGCTGAGCTCTGTGTGAGGTCCTGACAGGTTGCAGACAGCTGGAGGAGAGAGGAGACGCCCTCAAGGGACTCACAGGAAAGAGGAATGCAGGGCAAGGGAGGTTTCCACTTTTAAGAATGGAGAAGTGAAAATAGGCTTCTTCCTGAAAGTCTGGCATCGGAGTAAAGTGACTATTTTTTTTCTTTTTTGAGTTGGAGTCTCACTCTGTCGCCCAGGCTGGAGTGCAGTGGCACGATCTTGGCTCAGTGCAACCTCCGCCTCCCGGGTTCAAGCGAGTCTCCTGCCTCAGCCTCCCTAGTAGCTGGGATTACAGGTGCCCGCCACCATGCTCAGCTAGTTTTTGCATTTTTAGTAGAGACGGGGTTTCATCATGTTGGTCAGGCTGGTCTGAAACTCCTGACCTCAGGCGATCTGCCCACCTCAGCCTCCCAAAGTGCTGGGATTACAGGCGTGAGCCACTGCACCTGGCCTCTTTTTTTTTTTTTGAGATGGAGTTTCGCTCTTGTTGCCCAGGCTGGAGTGCGATGGCGAGATCTTGGCTCACCGCAACCTCTGCCTCCCGGGTTCAAGCAATTCTCCTGCCTCAGCCTCCCGAGTAGCTGGGATTACAGGCATGTGCCACCCCCCCGGGCTAATTTTGTATTTTTAGTAGAGATGGGGTTTCTCCATGTTGGTCAGGTTGGTCTCCAACTCCTGACCTCAGGTGATCTGCCCACCTTGGCTTCCCAAAGTGCTGGGATTACAGGCATGAGCCACCACGCCCGGCTTTTTTTTTTTTTTTTTTTTTTGAGACAGGGTCTCTCTCTGTTTCCCAGGCAGGAGTGCAGTGGTACATTCGTGGCTGGCTGCAGCCTTAACCTGCTGGGATCAAGCAATCTTCCCACGTCAGCCTCCAGAGTAGCTGGGACTACAGACACACATTACATCCAATTACTTTTTTATTTTATAGTTTGTGGAGTCATGGTCTCACTATGTTGCCCAGGCTGGTCTCAAACTCCTGGCCTCAAGTGATAATCCTGCCTCAGCCTCCAAAAACACTGGGATTACAGGCATGAGCCACCACACCTGGTCAAGAATTTAGTAGAGATGGGGTTTCACCACGTTGGCCAGGCTGGTCTCCAACTCCTGTCCTCAAGTAATCCACTCTCCTCGGCCTCCCGAAGTGCTGGGATTAGAGGTGAGAGCCACCACACCCGGCCATGTGACTATTATTTTTGTGGGAAAGGGCTGGATTCCTGACCTAGCTCTCTCTGTTTGGTGAAGGCTGGGGTTTGGATTTAGTGAGTCAAAAGTGAGCTGTAAATGGTGCAGATGCTTTCACTGGCCCCTATACACAGCAGGATCCTGAGCCTGGCAAGAGGATGCCATTCAGGGAGAAAGAAGCCTCCAGGTCCTCACTGTTAGCAAAGCCTAAGGGGGAAACACAGGGGGGCTGTGAACTTGGAGGAGAAAAAAAGGGAGTGGAAAAAGCCATGCATCCACACAGCTCTGCAGGACTTAGGGCCAGGCAGGCCCAACCCAGCATGAATGTTCGAGGCCATGGGGGCCAGCCCTTCTGTGACATAGCCACCTCTCAGCATCAGAGAAGTAGATGGCTGCTGTACTGGGCTGACTTATATAGCCCCAGCCTTCATGTCCATCCAGAACCTGTGACCTCATTTGGACAGTGTCTTTGCAGATGGAATCAAGTTAAGATGGGGCCACACTGGATTAATGTGGGGCCTAAATCCAATGTGACTGGTGTCCTTGGAGGAAGGGAATTGGGACCTCCTTAGGGGCTGTCATCCTGCCTGCTCCAGTGGCACAGAAACCAAACTTTGCTGCCTGGCAGCCAAATTCCAGGATATTGAAGCCACCTGCGTGAAGCCCTGGCATGTTGTCACAGGAGAAGTCGTCGTCAGTCAAAAATGCCTTCCTCACAAAGCTGGTAAGAATGCTAAAACTGCTCCCTCCAGGACCGGCAGTGCTAATAGCTTACAAAATTAAACTTTTTTCCTACAGATCTAGACATGAAATTTTATTCTTTATATTACTGCACAAATTTACTTCATGGGTACAGATATGGACATAAACAAAATTACCCGCTTTAGAGAACTGAATTAAGAAAAAAGCCCTCCCTGCTCTGAAGTCATCCAAACTCCCCGAGCAGAGAAAACAAGCCCCAGCGGGCCACCTTATTTCCTTTTCATTTTTGGTCTAGGACTTTAATTTTCCTACATCCGAACACAAAAGTCGTATGTTCCTGAAGTCAGGAAAACCGCAATAGCCCATTTATACCCACTAGAAGTTACACCCGTGCTCTGCGTGTTAAGGCCGATGAAGGAGCACTTCATTACGCCCCTCTAACTGGAATCCCATCTCTGCCGGGCAGAAGCTCTTCTGGAGAGCTGCTTTTCATGCTCACACTGCAATTTCACATCCATCAGGGAAGCGGGAAAGAGGCACTCGGAGCTGTCACTCAGGGATGGGCCACAGGGTTTGGACCGCCAGTCCTTCCTGGGGCGGGGCGGGGGCACAGCCTTCTACACAGAAACCTCCAGCAGGTGGGAAGACACCGTGAGATGGGACGAGGGAGTGAGTGTGCACGGGATGGGCACAACTTTCCTCGTGGGCAGGTGGACCCTTGAGGGCTGGTGCTCAGGACCACTCCTGCCCAGCATCGACCACTGAGCCCCACCCCTGGGCCCTCGCACCTCCCCATGCCCAGGCCGGGAAATCGTCCCCTCCACATAGGTTTCTTGGAGGGATTAGGAGGTCGGTGGGCCGCAGAGGGGCACCCATTTGTAGATGCCTAATCCTGCTCAGGCAGTTTGTAGCATTTGACTACTGGTGCGGATGGGGACCAAAGTGAAAACACCTGCTCCAGGTAGCCAGCTGTGCCCCCTCTCCAAGCTGGAGCAGACTCCCTGGGCCAGGAGGACTCGCCTCTGGCATTTTTTGCCAGCAGCCTCCGGGATCCCCTGATGATCTGTCAGCATTCAATTTGACAGATTTGTCATCTACCGGGAGCCCCTCGTTTATTTATTTTATTTTATTATTTTTTGAGACAGAGTCTCGCTCTGTCACCCAGGCTGGAGTGCAGTGGCAAAATCTCAGTTCACTGCAACCTCCGCCTCCCAGGTTCAAGTGACTCTTGTGCCTTAGCCTCCCGAGTAGCTGGGATTACAGGCACCTGCCACCACGCCCGGCTAATTTTCGTATTTTTAGTAGAGACG
Organism: Nomascus leucogenys; assembly: GCF_006542625.1. Classification (NCBI taxonomy): domain Eukaryota; kingdom Metazoa; phylum Chordata; class Mammalia; order Primates; family Hylobatidae; genus Nomascus; species Nomascus leucogenys. The sequence continues at coordinate 95,913,952 of NC_044390.1, read as the reverse complement.
GGGTTTTGCCAGGTTGGCCAGGCTGGTCTTGAACTCATGGCCTCAAGTGATCTGCCCGCCTCGGCCTCTCAAAGTGCTGGGATTACAGGTGAGAGCTACCGGGCCCAGCCAGGAGCCCCTCATTTAAAATGACCTGCCGGCCAGTGCCAGGAGCAGGGCAGCTGAGGCGAGGGCCCTGCCCTAAGCAAGCACCTCACAGGGTCCTTCACCCGAGGCAGCCTCTTAAAGTGAGTTAGTGTTGGGAGCAGGCATTAGATCATGAGCTTGTTCTCCATTAAAAAAAACTTACTAAATCGACAGAAATTGTATATATTAATATTTATTGTGTACCACACGTTCGAAAACGTATACATGGTGGAATGGTTACATCGAGCTAATTAACGTGCATTACTGCACATATTTTACTTGTGATTAATAACACTTGAGACCTCTCATCAATTTCAAGAACATAATACCTTGCTATTAACTATAGCTGTGTTGTGCAATAGCTCTCTTGAATTTTTTCCATTTTAATTAACTTTGGGTTAGGATTCAGACCAGCTTTGCTGTGGGCTGAATAATTACCACCACCCCCCAACCCCAGGTGTCCTGCCCTGATCCCGGAACCTGTGGTTGTCACCTCACATGACAGAGGGCACCTTTCTCATGCAATTATGTTGATGCCGTGGAGATGAGCAGATTGTCCTGGACTAGCCAGGTGGGCCCCAAGGTCACAAGGCTCATTATGAGTGAAAGACGGAGGCAGGAGGTCAGAACCAGAAGATGAGAGGACAAGATGCAGGTGGGAGCGACGTGCTCTGAAGAAGGAGGGAGGGGCCACAAGCTCAGGGGTTTGAGCGCCTCAGGGGTTTGGGCACCTGTGGAAGCTGGAAGAGGCTGGGAAATAGATTCTCCCCTGGAACCTGCAGGGGGAACATGGCTCTGTCAGCACCCTTGATTTTAGCCAGTGTGTTAATTCATTCGGGCTGCTATGACCGGAATATTACTGGGACGGCTTCAACAACAGGAATATATTCTTCAGAGTCCTGGGGGCTGCGGCATCCAAGGTCAAGGCGCTGGCTGATTGGCCTGCTGGTGAGGCCCCTCCCGATTTGCCCACTGCCTGTTTCATGCTGTGTCCTCACGTGGGGCAGAGATCCTCTCCTTCCTATCCCTTCTCATAAGGGCACTAACCCCATCACGAGGGTGCCACCCTCGAGGCCTAATGGCCTCCCAAAGCGCCACCTCCTGATACCATCACCCTGGGGACTGGGCTGTCACATAGGAATTTTACCAGGCACAGGGTCTGGAGTGACCAGTGAGTCCCATTTCAGACTCTGACCTCCAGAACTGAAGAATAATACACATCTGTGCTGTTTTAGGCCACCAGGTTTTCGATACTTTGTTGAAGCAGCAATAGGAAATGAATGGAGGATATTTGTTTGAATGTAGTAAAACCTCCAGGCTGCACTCACGTGCTTCGTCATGTTTTTGAAGCTACAGAAGTAAGTGATCGTCTCACAGCCCTCAGGTAGTTCAGCATTCTCTCCTGGGTCTTTCGAATTTGGGGAAACCAGGGACTCGTTCCCTATCCCAGCTCCCCCATAGCCAGCGTGGTGAAGCTATCCTGTGCTCCAGGGCTGAGATGGGGCACGAAGTTGAAGGGAGTGCCAAAAATCTCAGTAGCCAGGATAAAAAATATTTAACTCGATATTTTAAGAACTCAAAATTAATGCAAAAAACTTCATGATGAACAAAAAGGCTGCAACAGTGAACAGAGGCAGGACTGTTTCTGCCCTTTCAGACTCAGCCGCCCCCACCCCTCCTGCCAGACCCTGCTGCACATGGTCACTCCGTTTCTCAGCCCTTGGACTTGTCTATTTCCAGACTGTAACATCCCTGGCACTCCCCCACGCGCAGCACAATCTCTGGCTACTCTGAAATGTGAATGGGTGACTTATCCAAAACCACCTAAATGAGCCAGAATTTACAACTTCACTTCTGTGTAAGTCATTTGTCTTTTCTAGAGGAAGGGAATGGACACAGTTCCGAGAGGATCAGAGAAGCTTCAGAGTAGATTTATGCTCAGCATTTAAAATCTTTAACCCAAAACAAGCCCGGTACACTCAAAGGACTTCCCGCTTACTGCTCTTTAGGGCTGAGATATTTCAAAGACATAAACCAAACCACACAAGTCAGCATTTTTCTAATGTTCTGGACACCATGCTGAGTTCAAATCGACTCATTCACCATGAATCATAATAACATCGGAAACAACGCCAAGAGAGTCAGAGAGGCCGGGCGCAGAGGCCCACGCCTGTAATCCCAGCACTTTGGGAGGGTGAGGCAGGTGGATCACTTGAGGTCAGGAGTTCAAGGCCAACCTAGCCAACAGGGCGAAGCCCCGTCACTACTAAAACAACACAAAAATCAGCCAGGCATGATGGTGAGCACCTGTAAGCCAAGCTACTCAGGAGGCCGAAGCACGAGAATTACTTGAACCGGGGAGGTGGAGGTTGCAGTGAGCAGAGATCGTGCCTCTGCACTGCAGCCTGGGCCACAGAGAAAAACTCTATCTCAAAAAAAAGGAGAATCAGAGAAGGAGATTCAGCCTGGTTATTATTGTGCATCAGAGGTCGTTCATTCATTCACTCCTATCATTCAGTCACTCAACAAATATCCCTCAGCCACCTGTCAATTTATGCTGTAGCTCCATTTTAGACAGGGACGCAGCAGTGAACTAAACAGGACCTCAACTTTCCTGGAGCTCACATTTTCATGCGAGAGACAGATAATAAACGTGTCAGCAAACAGCCACATTTCAGAAAGTGAAAGCGTTTTGAAGAAGCAATCGAAGACGATGTGATGCATGACGAAGATGGAGGAGGGGGTCTACCTCAGGTTGGCTTGTCCAGGGACATCAAGGGACCAGGAGTCAGCTCGCTAATATCGAAGGACAGAGTTTCAGGCCAGGAGAACTAAGGGAAAAGCCCAAAGTCGGAGAAAGCTTGATGCATGCAATGAACAGAAAGAAGGTCTGGGAGGGAGATGGGGGAGGCAGGGCTGATGCGTAGAGGCATGAGTAACATGCGTGAGTAACTCCACACAGAGCATGACTCCGGAGCAAACCACTTTTTTTTTTTTTTTTTTTTTGAGGCGGAATCTTGCTCTGTCACCCAGGCTGGAGTGCAGTGTCATGGTCTCGGCTCACTGCAACCTCTGCCTCCCAGGTTCAAGCAATTTTCCTGCCTCAGCCTCCCAAGTAGCTGGGATTATAGGCATGTGCCACCAGGCACGACTAATTTTTGTATTCTTAGTAGAGACCGGGTTTCACCATGTTGGTCAGGCTGGTCTTGAACTCCTGACCTCCAGTGATCTGCCTGCCTCAGCCTCCCAAAGTGCTGGGATTACAGGCATGAACCACCGCGCCCAGCGGCAAAACACTTTTTTTTTGAGACAGAGTCTCACTCTATCGCCCGGGCTGGAGTGCAGTGGCGTGATCTCGGCTCACTCACTGCAACCTCCACCTCCCGGGCTCAAGCGATTCTCCTGCCTCAGCCTCCCCAGTAGTTAGGATTACAGGCGCCCTCCACCACGCCCGGTTAATTTTTGTATTTTTAGTAAAGATGGGATTTTGCCGTGTTGGCCAGGCTGGTCTCAAACTCTCAACCTCAGGTGATCCGCCTGCCCAAACCACTTTTTAAGGATAACCCCCACCTTCGGTCAAGCAGTTGGTGAGATTCCCAGTAGATGTCCAGCATTTCTTATTCAGCCTGCTATCTAGTGGCCGACACATAGAACTACAGTCTATTTTCAAAAACTGCAAAGGCATTTTCTTGAATGCCTCTAGTAGCGAAATTGTGCAGAGAAGAAAAACACCGTTAGCTTTCGCCAGAATGTTCGTATGGAACCTGGTCACTTAAGTTGTTTTTCCAAAACCTCTTAGGTTCAAAGTCAATACGATTTTTTTTTTTTGAGATGGAGTCTCGCTCTGTCGCCCAGGCTGGAGTGCAGTGGCGCGATCTCGGCTCACTGCAAGCTTCGCCTCCCGGGTTCACGCCATTCTCCTGCCTCAGCCTCCAGAGTAACTGGGACTACAGGCGCCCGCCTCCGCGCCCGGCTAATGTTTTGTATTTTTAGTAGAGACGGGGTTTCACCGTGTTAGCCAGGATGGTCTCGATCTCCTGCCCTTGTGATCTGCCCGCCCCGGCCTCCCAAAGTGCTGGGATTACAGGCGTGAGCCGCCGCGCCCGGCCGTCAATACGATTTTTGAACACACCAGCCGTCTGTCACGTACGGGGATATACGCCCTTGCGGATTTGCTCTTGCGCTTTGAGAGAACGACCATGCCTCAAGCCTGGGCTTCGTGGAAGACAGCCGGAGATGCGGCCTCAGGGGCAGGAGGCAGGAACAGGGAGTGAAACCGGGGAGAAATGAGAGTAGGTGAAAGAGAGGTTCCGGAGCTGGTGGCCACCCCGGGTGCCTGGGACCCGACTCCCTGGGTCCTTGGGAGGAGCCTTTTCGAATGCATTTCAGAGCTGTCGGCTTGGGCACAAGACGGGGTAGGCGGGGGGAAGCTATCCATGGGTCTCATCCTCCCTCCACGAGCATGGTTCCTTGAGCATAGCTGCCAGCTCCCGGGTTATCCAAGGGCCAGGGCTGAGCGGGTTTCCAGGCATCCCCACTGTGGAGTCAGAGGTGAGTTCTGGAAGGTCATCTAGGTGAACTGAGGGCACTCCTTGCATGGGAAGACCCGAACAGAGACGGTCAACTCAGAGGCGCTGACCTGGACAGATGCCTTGTGCACACGCTAGAATTTTTCCCAAGACAGAAATGGTCTGGGAACCACCAACGGGGCACTTCCCAGAGCGCTGGATCCAGACACCCTCCCCTCGTTCACCCGGTTCTTCCAGGGACCAGTGTTTGCTCCTGTGAGTCCCAGGAGCTGGCGTTTCCCAAGCTGCTTGCTGTGCTGGAGGATTTTCATCCTGAGCCTTGGACCAGGTTGGGGCGGGTCAGATCCTGAGCCTACAGGAGGCCGAGATCACCGACAGGCACCTGCTGGCTGTGTGTGGCGTTTGGGGCACTCTGCTCAGCTTGGAGGGTATTTTCTTCAATTGACCTGATAGCTCGGTGTCCTCGCTAGGGTGGCTTCCAGCATCCCTTGGCTTGTGGCTGCATTGCTCCCATCTCTGCCTCTGTCTTCACGTGGCCTCCGCTCTGTGTCTGTGTCCTTTCCTGTCTCTTAAAAGGACACTTGTCATTGGATTTAGGGTCCACTCAATTCCAAATGATCTCATCTCCATTCTCTTTTTTTTTATTTTTATTTTTTTCTTTGAGATGGAGTCTTGATCTGTTGCCCAGGCTGGAGTGCAGTGGCACCATCTTGGCTCACTGCAACCTCCGTCTCCTGTGTTCAAGCAATTCTCCTACCTCAGCCTCCCGAGTAGCTGGGATTACAGGCACCCACCACCACGCCCAGCTAATTTTTGCATTTTTAGTAGAGACGGGTTTTCACCATGTTGGCCAGGATGGTCTTGAACTCCTGACCTCAGGTGATCCACCTGCCTCGGCCTCCCAAAGTGCTGAATTACAGGCGTGAGCCACCATGCCCGCTCTCATCTTCATTTTTCATGACACCTGCAAAGGCCCTGTTTGGGAATGAGACCACATTCTGAAGATCTGAGTGAGCATGAATTTTGGGGGAACACTATTCAAACCACTAAACACATTGGAGAAAGAATCAGGAGATTTTTTTACATTAGAAAATCCAGACTTCTGGCCAGGTGTGGTGGCTCACACCTGTAATCCCTGCACTTTGGGAGGCCGAGGTGAGTGGATCACCTAAGATTGGGAGTTTGAGACCAGCCTGGCCAACATGGTGAAACCCCATCTCTACTAAAATTATAAAAATTAACCGGGCATGGTGGTGGGCACCTATAATTCCAGCTACTCAAGAGGCTTAGGCACAAGAATCACTTGAGCCCGGGAGGCAGAGGTTGCAGTGAGCTGAGATTATGCCACTGCACTCCAGCCTGGGTGATAGAGTGAGACTCTGTCTCAAAAAGGAAAAAAAAAGAAAAGAAAAAGAAAAAGAAAAGAAAGAAAATCCAGACTTCCAAAGACATCAGAAAATTGGTCAAGATTGCTAGTCCCTAGGCTGTCTCCTTTGGAAGGGACATCTCTTCCGATTTGTTGCAGTTCTGGCGGCTCAGAGGAGGCACACCTATACCCTCTCCCTGGCTGGTTAGTGCATTGGCATCACCTACCCGGGCTGGGCAGGGTCTGAGTGTCTGGCCATTGATGTGAGAGAAGTTAATAGTTGGCAGAAAGTGCTGAGTAAGCTGCTGGCTTCACTATGGCCATTCAAAGTGAAACAAAATTGTGCTTTGAAAAGTCCAGCATCAGGGGAGAATAGACCCTTCACTTTGGAACCTTTATAATGGTAGGTCACAGGTTAGAACAGAACACGTCCATGAATTTCTGTCTTGTGCAGACAATTCACATTACAGCAATTTATATCATTCCAATTAAGTAAAGCCATTATTTCCCTTACTCATTAGTTCAGATGGCTCTTATCTTGTTGAGAGAAGTTCATCCAAGACACAGAGACTTTATGTGGTCTAACCTTGCCTGCAGTAAAAGGAAAGTCTGTCTGCTGTTGCATGTAACCCTATAAAGGTTCATCAGTACTGCAGAGATAGATTTCTATATAAGGCTAGAAACATCAGAAATCCAACACAGTCTGGCTTAAGCATGATAGGAAACTATCATTGGTGCAATTGGTGCAAATAAATAAAAGCCTACATATGGATTTCAGGTATGGGTGGATCCAGCAGCTCACATCATGGTACCAGCACTCTGTCTCTTCCCATCTTTTGGGTATGGTTTTATCTGTGTTAATTTCACTCTCAATTTATCCTGCAAGGCTGCAAGAGCTTCTGATCACCAGCAACTCCATGCTTCTATTCTACCAACATTGAGCCCTGTGAAAATCAGGTTTCCCCTTCCCACAAGTTCCAGTAAGAGTCTTAGAATTGATCTCATTGGTTCTAACTGGAAAGGTTACAGACACATGCTCATCACCACAGCCAGGAATGTGCAAACCTCCCACTGGCCAGGACTGGTTCACACCACAGCCCTGGAAAGCAGATCAGGACCGGCTGTCCCAAACCACATGGATAAAGACAGGGGAACTGTGGCTCCCCAAGGAAATTCTGGGATATATATTTTTTTGTTGTTTCTAGGGATGGGGGTCTTGCTCTGTTGCCCAGGCTGGAGTGCAGTGGTGCAATCGTGGCTCACTGTAACCTCAACCTCTCAGGTGCAACCAGTCCTCCCACTTCAGCCTCCAGAGTAGCTGGCACTACAGGCATGCATCACCATGGCCAGCTAATTTTTTAATTTTTATTCTTATTTTTGTGGAAACGGGGTCTCGCTATATTGTCAAGGCTGTCTTCAAATTCCAGGACTCAAGCAATTGCCTCACCTCAGCCTCCCAAAGTGCTAGGATCACAGGTGTGAGTCATTGCACCCTGCCTTGGGGTGGTGTTTCCAAAGTAACCGGAAGGAAACTTAAACAAATTAAGAGACGTCTGCTACATATTGTGTTACCCATTGACATGGTTTGGCTGTGACCCCAACCAAATCTCATCTTGAATTGTAGCTCCCATAATTCCCAGGTGTCATGGGAGGGACTCTGTGGGAGGTAACTGAGTCTTGGGGGCAGGTTTTTCCCAAGCTGTTCTCGTGATAGTGAGGAAGTCTCACGAGATCTGATGGTTTTATAAAGGGCAGTTTCCCTGCACACACTCTCTTGCCTGCCACCATGAGAGATGTGCCTTTGCTCCTCCTTCACCTTCTGCTATGATTGCGAGGCCTCCCCAGCCATGTGGAACTGTGAGTCCATTAAACCTCCTTTCCTTTATGAATTACCCAGACTCGGGTATGTCTTTATTAGCAGCGTGACAACAGACTAATCCACCAATTTTACCTGTTTGGACTTTTGTCTGAATCTCAGGCCTTCCTCCAAGTCCACAGCCCTCGACAGCCAAGCTCCCAGCACTCTGGGGAGTAGTTTTCCAACTTAACACACAACCCTGCCCGCATTGCTTTATCTCAACACCCACAGGTGGTCCCTGATCCAGGGAATGGTTCACACCAGTCAATTTCACTTAGACACGAATTTCAGGCAGGACCACTTTGCCAGAGGGTTGGTTTGATGGTGGCTTTTGAATGGAGGACTGACCAGACCCTGCCCAGATATAGTCACAAGCTGATGTGGGGCACAAGCCTCAGACCCTCAGACAGTGGGGTGTGCGCTGGGTCATCAGAGGAGACCATGCAAAGAGGTGGTACAAGAAAGGGGACCCAGGGCCCACCTGGAATGCAGCGTTTCTGAATCAGACCTATCCGTGTCACTGTAACTGTTGCTATGTTCACAAGTATGAGTTTACGGGGGCTTCCCTAACAAAGTACTACCAGCTTCATGGCTCAATACGACAGAAATTCAATCTGTTCTGGAGGCAGACACAAGTATTCTCATTACACAGACAAGGTAACATGCACGGAGATACATAGCCCCTTGTCTGCATTGCTCATTTAGGAAGCAGGAGAGCAGGGATTTGACCCGAGAGAGTCTGCTCTGAAGACCATGTTTTTCTTCTTTTTTTCACTTTATATATAATTTTTATTCATTTTAAAAGTATATATTTAAGGCATACAACATGATGTTTTGATTACTACTGTCAAGCATATTAACATACCCATTATCTCAAATAGTTACCTTTTTTTTGAATGTAAAAAGCACCTAAAATCTGTCATCCCATTTTTACTACAGAAAACACTATTATTGGCTGGGTGCAGTGGCTTACGCCTGTAATCCCAGCACTTTGGGAGGCTGAAACGGGTGGATCACCTGAGGTCAGGAGTTTGAGACCAGCCTGGCCAACATGGTGAACCCCGTCACTACTAAAAAGACAAAAACTAGCCAGACACGGTGGTGCACACCTGTAGTCCCAGCTACTTGGGAGGCTGAGGCAAGAGAATCACTTGAGCCTGGGAGGCGGAGGTTGCAGTGAGCCAAGATCACACCACTGCACTCCAGTCTGGGTGACAGCACCAGACTCTGTCTCAAAAATAACAATAATAACAAAGAGAAACATACCAAAGATGAAAAATAATTGTAACATTAAATACCATGAAAACACCTAAACTCAGTTGCCTGCCTATTTCAAAATAGCTAAAAGAGAAGATTTGAAATGTTTCTAATACAAAGAAATGATGATGGAGAGCCTAAATACCCTGATTTAATCACTGCACATTGTCTGCATGTATTAAAAGATCCCGTGTATAATTATTCAGTATCAGTTAAAAAATTTTAAAGAGAAATTAGCCAGTGTTGAGGAGGTGTTAAACTATACGTGTACCTGAGTGAGACCTGATTTCCGAAACAGGATTGAAAAGAAGCGTTCTCATTATCTGGGTCGATGTTATTCCATGCCACAGATGTGCAGCTGTAAATCATTTCCCAGTGATGGTGACGAGCATCCCACCTGCGTGGAAACTGGAATCAGGCTTCATTCAGCTTCCAGTCTCCAGTGATTAGGGCCGTGGTGGAGGGGGGGGGTGCTGTCTGTGAGTCCTCATTCCAGAGGTTATAAGAATGAATACTGGCAGCCTCCTTCCAGCCAAGCTGGGTTAGCAGGCCCACACATCAAGGCCGGCTCAGCTGTCTCCTGGGGAGACTTTTCAGGGCCTCAGGAAGAGTGGATCCTCACTGACCCTGGAGTGGGGCGGCTGAGGTCAGTCCACACCCCTCAGCTGCAGCCCCTCCAATGCCAGCTGCTGGAGCCTGTACAAAGACCCCCCTTTCGTCTCCTGATTCTGCAGCAAGTATAGGACCTGCCAGGGGCACAACCTGGCAACCGCCTCTTCATGTGCATACACATGCATGCACTTGCTTACACACAAACTCACACAGGCACGCATACACACACATACCACACACAGCATGCGTACACAAACACATTTGCACACACAGAAACAACACACACTTCTCTCTCCAAGTGTCAGTTTTATTCTCTGGCTACTTTTTTTTTTTTTTTTTTTTTTTTTTTTGAGACAGAGTCTCGCTCTGTCGCCCAGGCTGGAATGCAGCGGCGTGATCTCGGCTTACTGCAACCTCCGCCTCCCAGGTTCAAGCAATTCTCCCACTTCAGCCTCCCGAGCAGCCAGGATTACAAGTGCATGCCATTATGCCTGGCTAATTTTTGTATTTTTAGTAGAAACAAGGTTTCACCATGTTGGCCAGGCTGATCTTGACCTCAAGTGGACTCCTGACCTCAAGTGATCCACGCACCTCGGCCTCCCAAAGTGCTGGGATAGGTGTGAGCCACCTCTCCTGGCCAATTCTCTGTCTACTTTCCTGTTTCTTCAGAAGCCACGCCCAGAGCTTGGACGGGAGGGATCAGGATCACTCCTCTTATAACGTTTGGAAGGTACTGGAGACGCAAGAGTAAAGGAAGTGAAGACGCATAGACCGGACTGAACTTAAGTTCATCACCATCGATGACTTCCCCCTCCCTCCAATAATTAACACCCTTTGGGCTTTGCAGGCACATCCTTGACTAATAAAAGGCCCCTTCTTATTTAGTTACACAAATTATACAAAACTTCATACTTTAAAAATGATATAAAACATAGACATTGTTTAAAGAGGAATAATGTGTGCCTTCCCACTATCCAGTGTAGGGAATAGCAATTTATCAGCATCATCAAAACCTGCCATGTACCCCACGTTGCCCTCCTCCCTTCCCTCCTCTGTTGTAGATTTCATCTTTATCATGCTTTCTTTTCTTTGTTGTTTTACTACATTTGTTTGTGTCCTTCAACTTTTTAAAAAATTTTCTATGCGTTTAAATTTTACATAGATGGATCCATGCTATATGTCTTTTTTTTTTTTTTAATAGATGGAGTCTTGCCTTTGTAGCCCAGGCTGGAGTGCAATGGCACAGTCTTGGCTCACTGCAACCTCTGCCTCCCGGGTTCAAGCGATTCTCCTGCCTCAGCCTCCCAAGTAGCTGGGATTACAGGCACCTGTCACCATGCCTGGCTAATGTTTTGTATTTTTAGTACAGACAGGGTTTTACCACGTTGGCCAGGTTGGTCTGGAACTCCTGACCCCAGGCGATCCACCCGCCTCGGCCTCCCAAAGTGCTGGGATTATAGGTGTGAGCCACCGTGCCTGGCTGTATGCCTTCTTTTAAGATTTGCTTTGATATTTCGCCTGTGAGATTCAGCCCTGTTGATCCGTTTAGCTATCGTCCATTCATTTTCATTTTAATTCGATATTCTGTTATAGGAAGGTACCACAGTTTCACGATCCCTTCTCCAGCTACTGGGTGTTTGGGTTATTCCAGTTTTTTGCTACAGCAAACAGGGCTGCATGTGAAGAGTCTGAGTTGGGTCTCAGATGTTTCTCTCCAGCAGGGGAATCGGTGGACCATCTTCCCTTTTTTATCTAGTGAACACCTTATCAGCTTCTGAGACACTGTCTAAAAGCTGCCTCTTCTGAGAAGTCTTCGGATCATGTCTGCGTCCCCTGGCCCTCTTCCCCCTGCACTGGGCTAGTGGCAAGGACTGTGGGCTCAAAGAACAAGCTGTGGCCCCGGGTGGTGTCCCAGGAGTGTCTTGAGTATAAGCCACATCTCTCCAAGTGGACTTCAACCTCCCGAACTAACTCTCACAAAACATAAATGTTAAGAACTTGGCCTCTAGAGCTAGACTGCCTAAGTTCGAGTCCCATGCTCCCACTGGTTAAGTTGCACCTGGAGGACGTCACCTAAGACAATGATGATGGTCCCTTCCTTCCTGAGTTGCTGAGGTTTAAATGAGTCGCCACATGCCACATGCTTTGACTGGGGTCTGGCGCATTGTAAGTGCTACACATTTGCTATCTGCTTCTCACAGTCCATGTGCAAGTCACAATAATCCTATTGCCTTCATCTTCAAAGTAAGCCACGAATCTGACCAAGCCTTCACCACAATTTCCATCCCAGTCACACCTTCCTCATGCAGTACCTGGACTCTTTCTTACAAGAGCCTCTGACCTCGATCCCAAGATTCTACCCTTACCCCCCCTATAGCCTATTGTCCACCCAGCCAAGAAGACAATTCTTTAAAAAAAAAGTTAATTCATTAGTTAATTCTGATTACATATATTTAAGATGTACATGATATTTTGATACACATATACATGGTGAAATGATTACTACAGGAAAGCAAAAGAACATTCCCATCACCCTCCATAGGTACCTCTTTTTTTTTTTTCTTTTAATTAGCATCCGGGTCTCACTCTGTCCCTCAGGTTGGAGTGCAGTGGATCATGGCTTGACCTCCCAGGCTCAAGCAATCCTCCCACCTTAGCCTCCCGAGTAGCTGGGACCACAGGGGCATGCCACCATGCCCAGCTAATTTTTTATTTTTTGTGAGAGAGACAGGGTCTCACTATGTTGCCAAGGCTGGTTTCAGACTCCTGGGCTCAAGTGATCCTCCCACCTTGGCCTCCTACCACGCCCAGCTAATTTTTTTTTTAAGTTTTTGTAGAGACAAGGTCTTGCCATGTTGGCTAGGCTGGTCTCGAACCCCTGGACTCAAGATATCCTCCTGTCTCAGCCTCCCAAAGTGCTGAGACAGCGTGAGCCATAGTGCTGGCCCAGAATTCCCTCTTGTGTGTGTGGTAAGAGCACCTAAAATCTACCCTTAGCTCATTTTCAATATAGGATACAATGTTACTGAATACAGCCCTCCCGTTGTGCCTCCATCTCTAGACTTATTCCCCCTTCATAACTGCAACTTTTTTTTTTTTTTTTGAGACGGAGTCTTGCTCTATGGCCCAGGCTAGAGTGCAGTGGCACGATCTCGGCTCACTGCAACCTCCACCTCCTGGGTTCAAGCGATTCTCCTTCCTCAGCATCCTGGGTAGCTGGGATTGCAGGCACCTGCCACCATGCCACCTAATTTTTGTATTTTTAGTAGAGATGGTGTTTTGCCATGTTGGCCAGGCTGGTCTCGAACTCCCGACCTCAGGTGATCCGTGCACCTCAGCCTCCCAAAGTGCTGGGATTACAGGCGTGAACCACAGTGCCCAGCCATAACTGCACCTTTGTTGTCTTTGTCCTGCACCTCCCTATCTCCTCCCCTCCCCACCCTGGAAACCTCACTCTACTCTGTTTCTCCCTATTTACTTTTTATGTATTTATTTATTTTTTTTGAGATGGAGTCTCACTCTGTCGCCCAGGCTGGAGTGCATTGGTGCAATCTCCGCTCACTGCAGCCTCCGCCTCCGGGGTTCAAGCAATTCTCCTGCCTCAGCCTCCCGAGTAGCTGGGACTACAGATGTGCACCACCGCGCCTGGCTAATTTTTGTATTTTTAGTAGAGATGGGTTTTCACTATGTTGGCCAGGCTGATTTCGAACTTCTGACCTCAGCTGATCTGCCTGCCTTGGCATCTCAAAGTGCTGGGATTACAGGCGTGAGCCACCGCACCCGGCCTGTTGACTTTTTAAAGGTTCCGCAGGTAGGTGAGATGGTGCTGCATGCTTCTTCCTGCGCCTGGCTTATTTCACTTAGCATTGCGCCTTCCACTGCATCATCTGTCATCACTGGAGACACAC